>NC_080603.1:21923109-22631109 GCF_027887145.1 Ammospiza caudacuta
GGGCAGAAATTCCTTTCAGGAAATGCCATCGCTGACCCCCAGCAGCTGAGATAGCACCATGGGCCAGGCTGCACCAGGGACTGGGATCAGACATTAAATAACACACAGACCTTACTCTGAGGAAGAAAGCTGAATAATAGGCTGGATATCTTCCATTTTTGTACTTCTGGCAGTGTCCTGCTAATGAAGGTAATGAATGGCTCAGGCAGGATAAAATATCAGCATGTGCAGATAAATATTGCTTGGACTTGTGGCAAGAGGCATGTAAGAGACAGAAGTTTAATTTCTGGTTAAACTATAGCTTTTTTTCTGGGCAGAAGAAGCAGGAAGGGTATTTCAGAAGGCAGCTGAATATGTCCTGTGTTTTTACTCTCTTTTGCCATGTAGTCATTCATTCTTCGACCTTCCCCCATAACTTCCCGTTATTTAATTTTTCTAGGCAAAAGTCTGTGATCCTAGCCAGAGTCACTCCCTGGTATTCTCTTTCCTCTTCAGAATTTTCTTATTTTCTGGAGAACAGCTTCTCAGTCTTGCCTTTTTCATACCAACAGCATGTCACTTGCTTGGAGTTAATGCTCAGCAAAACCAAGGCTGCAAATACTCATTCCATGTTTAAAGGATGTGTTTGAAAAGATTAAATAACAAAGAACTTGGTGTTGCTCAGCCCAAAAAGGTACTGTGTAAACCACTGAGACACCCAGGAAAGGGTTTTCAAAAATTCCACCAGAAGGCAGGGATATTTCCAGAGGAACAGTGCTTAGGTTATCAATTCCAAAGCTTTTCATTAAGACCAAAATTCCTAAATGCTATCTTTGTCTTTGAATACCTTTTGCTTTAGCACTCAGTGGTTATGACAGCTACTAAAGCAGTTCTGTGCTTAACATTTTGCTCCAAAATCCACCTTAAATATCTAATTATGAGAGCCCATAGGAATTATGCACTTTAATTTGCTTAGATCTAAAAATGAATACCATTTACATTTCCACCACTGAGGATACAAGTTCTCCAGTCTTTAGTCAATGCCACTGTTAAATATACAAATCAGACATGTTTGAAAAATGAAAAAAGCCCCCACCTTGGAATGTTAGTTCAAGCATTTTTTGTCAAATCTAATACTTACTGCTTGCCTTTATTAGCTATTAACTGAAAACTCCTTAGAATATGTCAGCAGAGATATTTATTGCTGTTAACAGCATTACATGGGATTCAGCATCTAAAAGCTCTTAGCCTGCACTGTGTGCCAGAAGTGTGGAAAGAACAGCTGGAGAGAATTTTGTGGAGCTGCTTGTTTGAGGGTGGATGCAATTTTAATTCTGGTGTCTTGTCCTCAGTAATGAGAGAGGTTTTGTAGGTTGAGTCACAAAAAGGAAATAATAGTCTTTGTTTTACTATTGTGGCAAGTGTCAAACCTGGTGAATAATGCAGATAATTTTTTGAAAATTTGAAGTGGAGACTAATGTATGTTTAATGTCAGCTCCGCTGTTTTCCTTCTTTGTTACTCTGCACAAGTGCCATAGTGTTTCTCAGAAGTAATAAAAGGTACAGAACAAGGTCTTGAGCAAGGACTGAGTACAGTTTTTATCTTGCACTTGTGGCTCTTTGGTTTTAAACTCATTTTATATATTTCCTAAGCAAAATAAACTGATCACAGTCTTCAGCCTTTTGGGGTTGGTTTGTCCTCAGTTGCATCTTTAGATATTTTATGGAGTATAGATTAAAAATGTACTCTTACTATCAAAATTGTAATTATTCCATCTCTCATCATCTTCTTTTCTCTATCTCTTTTTTGGAAACAAAAGAACAAATGAAAGATGTAACTTATTCTGTCTTTATGCAGAGATGTTTGTTTAAAACTCCTGTTGTTCTTGATGCTTCTCAACTCCTGCCAATTTTTCTACAGTTTTTTGTTTAGGTTTTTGGTTTAGTTGTTTTTTTTTTCAAGACACTTTAGTCCTGAGTGATGTCCTCTGGATGAAACTTTTATCAGTGCCCAGCACCAAAGAATAAAACCTCCCATGTTTTATATGTGCCAGTGGTGTTACCAAGGAGCAAGATGAGATGTGCACAGCCCTGCACTGTTCACAGGCACTTCAGCTCTGTTCTTCTCTTGTCATCCTGAGCAGGACATTGCCACTTGCCCAAAGTCATCTCCTTGAATCTTGACCATCTTTCCAATTTATCAAGATCATTTTGAATCTTAATTCTGGCTTCAAGAATGCTGTCACCCTTGATGGTTTAATGTACACTGTAAATTTTACATGAGTACATCTTCCATCATTTAAGCTAATGAAAAACACTGACAGGCCTCTATCTGATATACCTGCCTACCTTTAGATAAAGTATTAAATCTTCTGGGAAAGTGCATTTTCAGACACTTTGGTACTATTGTGGATTTGTGTGAATAGATATATTTTCACCTAGATTTTATGAATGCTGGATTCTCAGGGTAAATAGAGATGCTCCCTTTTGCATCTATCCTCTAAACAGTTATTTGGCCAAACAATATATTGAGTCTTTTGTGGATTTTTTTTTTTTTTTTTTTTTACTTCAGGTGCTCAGGAATAAAATATTTTAATGAAATCCCTGAGTATTTTTGTTACAAAATCTCCTGTCTGATTTCTGTGCCATGGTTGCAGCAAATAAGATGGAGGGCTTGAGGGTTTTACTGTTGTGGCACTTTAGGTGATTGAAGATATGAACAAAAAATGTTCAAAGTGTCTGTATAACCACCCACGGAAGAGGCTTAATGCATTCATTCAGGCTGCTTTCCTGAGAGTTAATTTACATTTCATATATTTGAGAGTCTCACATGGAAAGATATT
The DNA here is from genome assembly GCF_027887145.1 of Ammospiza caudacuta. NCBI lineage: Eukaryota > Metazoa > Chordata > Aves > Passeriformes > Passerellidae > Ammospiza > Ammospiza caudacuta. Next base: position 21,925,932 of record NC_080603.1, read on the forward strand.
TTTATGATGCTTTTTAATACAGTAATTTGATGAGATCATAAAGATTTACTTTGGAAGGATTTATAATTAATTTCTGCATATAAAGAAGGCATCATTCCACAAGTGTGAAATTGATATTTATTTGTTCCTATAATATTTCATGAAGGAGACAGAAGAATAGGTACAATTAAAGAGCCATAGGATCTTCTGGTCTCTTCTCTCCCTGTCTTGTGACTGCTACTAAAAAATTTTCAGTGGAAAATCTGTGAAGAAGGAGACAGAATCCATGTCTCTTTAAGAAGCAAGAATTACATTATGAAAAAAAATCCTGGATTCCATACACTGTGTTAAACTTCCTCTTGTCCTTTCCATGTTAATTTATATTCTACCCTGTCCTAGATACAAGATCTTTTCCCCAAACTGCCTTCAATAATACAGAACATTGTTCAAGGGAAGATTTTGCTTCTTTCTTTCTTTCTTCTTTCTTTCTTTCTCTTTCTTTCTTTCTTTCTTTCTTTCTTTCTTTCTTCTTTCTTTCTTTCTTTCTTTCTTCTTTCTTTTCTTTCTTTCTTTCTTTCTTTCTTTCTTTCTTTCTTTTCTTTCTTTCTTTCTTTCTTTCTTTCTTCTTTCTTCTTTCTTTCTTTCTTTCTTTCTTTCTTTCTTTCTTTCTTTCTTTCTTTCTTTCTTTCTTTCTTTCTTTCTTTCTTTCTTTCTTTCTTTCTTTCTTTCTTTCTTTCTTTCTTTCTTTCTTTCTTTCTTTCTTTCTTTCTTATCTTTCTTTCTTTCTTTCTTTCTTTCTTTCTTTCTTTCTTCTTTCTTTCTTTCTTTCTTCTTTCTTTCTTTCTTTCTTTCTTTCTTTCCTGTTGAATGTGTGATGAAAAAGTGGAATAGCAGTCAACCAAATGCATTTTTAGGAAAATCTTGTGGGGGTTGGAGGAACAGGCATTGAAATCCACCTGAGTCACTTCCTCCTGCCATGTCAGGTGTCCTCAGGAACCCAGAAAGTCCTGCTGAAGGCAAAACCTGCTTCACTGGTGTACCACATCTGTCTGGGGCATCATCAGAGGAATTCCTGACAAATCTTTGGGGGAAGGACAAGATAATTAAGGAGCTGACTTTGGGATGTGAGCTGTTAACTTGCGCACTGAGCTCAGAGGAGCAGGAGACTTGTAAATGTCACCATCAAACGAGATATTTATTAGTAGGACCTGACACACTCCAACTTCCCAGTAAATGGTGAGAAAATATTCTCTGTCACTTGAGAGTTTTGAAACTGCAGCAGATTGAACATGGCCTGAAAAAAAGTCCTTTTGAGCTGAGTGCTCTTATAAAAGGGGCGGGGGGGAGTGATGAGATGAGCAGTTTTGGTCTTTCCCTCCTGATTCTGCCCTACTTTCCTGCCACCACCTCCAAGAGACTATTGGTTGTTTCTACAATCAAAATTGTTTCCAAGGTGCTGTGGAGTAAGTGGGACACTTGACTTATACAGTAATGAGTATTGGCCAAAGAGCAAAATAATGGGAACACTTCAAAAAAAATAATATTGACTTTTTCCCTCTCCTTGCTTACCAGCTGCAGACTGTGCCGTGAGGGAAACCAATCACAGACTCATTCCCAAACTGTCCAGATGAAAAAGACCTGCAGGCTACTTTGCTTATTGCCATAACTCTCTGGAATTGCTTCCTGCCATATATCTGAGTACTATATTCAGGCTAATTTGCCATAACTTTCCACTAGAAACCCATTCCATACCCTGATAAATCTCATCTCTGGCTCTTCCCGCAACTCCCATCCTGAAGAACTCAGTTCATGTTTTCATTTGTCCATTTTCATTCTGAATCAGAGATGCTGCCTGAAATATTTAAAGGCTAAGGACCTCAGCAGGCACTGGAGAATGCTGTCGATGCTTTCCCTGTCATTTTCTTTGCTCTGTGGAGGATCTAGCACTGCAATAAAAATTCCAGACAGGCAAGAAAAATGATCCATATTACTGGACAATCTGCTACCCTTATCTCCTGCAGATCATGACCTTTTTACCTATAGCTCAGGAAAGCATTATTTAAAAAGTATGAAAGGAGAAGTGCCTTATTACATAGTTGGTTCTACCATGCTGAATTAAAGAAATACCTTTATAGAATGTAGAGGACAATTTGAATTTTAAAATAATCTTTCAGATATGTAGATATTCTCCTGGGTCAAGAGGATGGAGAAATGGTTCAGGCTTTATTCTGCAGTGCAGAAGCCAGCACAGGCTCAAGTACCCCACTTTGTGTGGTGCCATTTCATCACTCTTGCTGAGGGGGAGTTTGTGTAATGTAGGTGTGGCTGTATTTACTGAATTATGACCTCAAAAGGGACAATCCCAACTGGAAGGTAGGACACATCCTCATGAAAATCATTCTCCAGGTGCTCAGCATTTCCATTGGGTACTATATATTACCATATCATCCCTTTGTGACTCAGGAATGCTCATATCTGATTCTGTAAATGCTCATTTATCTGTTTCACCTTGTCCATGACACCTCACTTAGCCCACACTGAAATGAATGGAAAGTTTTTCTGTCCTTTAGAGGGGAATTGAATCAGACTTAGCTAGAAGATAAAATGAGGTTCAGATTCAAAGATATTGAGGATAGGAGCATAAAAGTCCTTGGTTAGAAGATATTTTGATTTTTTTTCTTGTATTGCAGCATTAATTTTGTATTGAAACAAAAACATTTTTCCATTCTCAACCAGATCTTTGAACTCTTCATCAGCTTATTTTCCAATACTGCAGCTTTAACACAGGTACTGAATCCTGCTTTTACATCTTTTAGCAGGAACTTTTGTAAGTGTCACTAAAACATAAAGAATCTGAGCTAGTGGTGATGAAGGTGTGCTGTTTTGGAAAAAATAGCACATTTTTGTATGTGTATTATCACTTTTGAGCCCTCTCTTGGTTATCTCTCTTTGTTTCACACAAGGATGGTATTAGTAGCCTGGAGCAATCTCTTTGTGCCCTTTCAATCAGAAACACTTCTTGATTTGTATACTTACATAGCACAGGCCACGCTGAAGTGAGAATTTATTTCCTGAAGAAAACAGATTTAATGCGAAAGGTGATCCTCAAAAGCTTCACAGCTCCAGTTGCCTTGGATAAGCCCCAAGAAAAGCAGCTGCTCTCTGAGTGAGTCTCCCACGTCTCAGAGCTGCAGACGAGGTGGGGAATGTTCTGTGCACAGCCCCCTCTCCTCAAGGACAATGCACATATTACAAGTACTAAAGGAGGATTAATGTGAAAAACAATAAACCCAGGCTTTCACTTCCTCATTCCGCACGGCGTTGTTGTTCTGAGAATCTGCCCAGCACAGCCTTCAGTTCCTGCCCCTCACTAATTATATTCTCTCTCTACCCACCTTTAACTTTGCAATCCTCTGACTCTTATAAAGCCAGACCTTTCTAAACTTCATTGTGTTTGTAGGGAAAAAAAATAACAACAACAACAAAAAAGAAACAACATCAGTAAAATATTCACCATCTTTTAGACCACGTAAAAGAATATGGAAATAAGAATGTTTATTGGCAATTTAAGACTGTTATTACATTTGTTCTTAAATTAATGCGTGCAAAAATAGAGGGAGGACAGAGTAAGTAGTTTATTGTTTGGAGTGCTGAGAGCTGCCTAAAAGGACATTGTGCTGAGAATACTCTGCAATAGGAAAAGGAGACCCAGAGGCAAACAGCTATTATCTCAAGTAATCTTCAGTGAAGAGGATGTGTCTGTGAAATAACTTTTGAAGACCTTGGGTAATTCAATCCCTCAACCTCTGCTCACCAAGCTACTAGATCAGAAGAGAAATGTTCATAAACCCTTTTGAAGTGCACCAAAACATATGGAATATGGTGAATGAAGGATGGGTTAGTGTGTGACCTAATGATGAGATGAACAAAAGAGGGGAAAAACATTGCACCACCTTTTTGCAAGTTCCAGTTATCCATGAAATAAAAATTGCATTTCTATTTGCATTTCCATTACACAGAATTGCTATCTTCTGATTTACCAGTACAATGGTATTGTTTTATTTATTTAAACTGGATGGTTTGCTTTCCACAGTATGACCAGCTGTGAGAAAAATAGGATTCAATAATGTGAACATTTCACAGTAAATAAAATACATTAATACAACAATATAAAAGCTGTGCTCAGCAGTTTCTCTAGGACAAAGTCTGTTCTAGAACTATGCATCCAGCTTTCTAAACACTTGGAGAACTATAAAGGTTACGTCTTGTTGTGTGAAGTAATACAAAAATATATAGAATTTCTGCTTAGGATTCTGCTAACTCACATCTCCCCGTTTGAACAGTTACATGTTTAATTGTCTGTTTCAAGCAGAATATTTCTGCATCTCTATTTCTTGCTCATATTCATTACTGCAAGCTTCTCTGTAAAATCTTGCATTCTTGAAGGAAAGCAAACAGTGAAGTTATGTCTTAGTTTGAAGGGTAGCAAAACCAAAATGAAAATTAAAACATTTGCCTGCTTTTAATGCTCCCAGTAATGCTTTTTCCCCTTGACTACTTTGTAACAGCTGCAATCTTTCTGATCCAGTATAAAGGAAAAAGAAAACCCTCTTGAAAATGCAGTGCTTGATTTTGGATAAGTACCTATTTTTCTTCAGAAATTACTTAACTGTTCATATGTTCATAAAAGCACCTCAAACACTTAAGTTTAAAAAACCCACACATTGTGTTTGTAACTCTTTATATTATTCATTGCAATGGGGTAGTTCAGGATGATGAAATCAAACATTTAATCTCATTGTGAACTTATGTACATAAAGTGTTAGTTAGAGTGATATATAGGTATAACAGTGTTTTATTATGAAGCATTTTTGAACTCTTTTTTAATAGATAACACTTAAAATGATTGAAATTTTAAAAGCATTAATATTAAAGTCAAGCCATGTCTGACATATTTTGAGAATATATTTCTGCACACTTCCATAAGCATCTGGAGCATGGAGCCATAAGTAAAATCTGTGGCAGAAAGGGATGGCAATCACTGTCATATTTTGTTTCTCAATAAAAATAAAAAGCACTCATACATTCTACACCTCTCATTTCTACAGTGCACACACACTGAAATACTCTCTTTATCTTTCTTGAGAGATACATTTTACATGCTGTATACATCCAGGGTGAGATAAATGCATAAATTGAACAAAAAAATACTGTAGCTATATTTATATTTAGCAAGACAACTACAGGCTGCATCCTCTGCTGATGACAATTAGTATGAAAGAGTAGAAATTATAGCAAACAAAAAACTTCTTGCACATTATGCATGAGCATCGAACTGATTTTATTCTAATGTTCCCCGACATCCTCACAGCAGTCAGAAAGCTTGAAATGATTAAGCATAACAAAGATCTAAATACTATTTTTTCTTTTCATGCCACTGGTAAATTATAACCTTAAAAACATTTGGAATTTCATTGGTGCCATTATTTGATGTTCTTAAAAAAACCCTGAGGAATTTACATACCCAGTTCTAATTATATATGATCTTTAATTCTATTTTCGTGCATAAAAATAGAAGCTTTGCATCACCCCTTCTGCAAGGGTGAAATGCAGATTTTCTTCATGTTATTGTGTTTAAACACCCCTTAAGTCAGAGCAGAATGGATGCTTGAGCAGAGCCTTGAGCTGGGTAAGAGATGGCTCTGCTTCCTTTAATGCTCCTGCAGTTGTGATAGGTATCCTCAGGTGTGGGTCTGGACTCCAGGTTTTGGTTTTTGAGTTTTTGTTGGGTGTTTTTTTGTTTTCTTGTTTTTTTGGTTTTTTTTGGTTTTTTTTTTTTTTTGCAAGAAGCAACACAGCAAAGGTTGTAAAGCACTCACTTTGAAAATCTGAGACTTCCTGCAACAAATACTTTTTTCCCCCTGTTGCAGTATCCTCCTGCCCAATGATTCTTCTGCTGACAGTAAACTAAATATTGAACAGCCCTTCAAGGGGTTTGGCACTTTACTTCTGCGCTTTTCAAGGAAATTATAAAATATCTAATTATTTGAATAATCAAGGCAATGAGTATTTGATCACTAACATCAAAGATAAAACTGAGGTATATGCTTAATATTGCATTACTCATAACACAAAGAAAGTTATAATTCCCTTGAAAATGTGTTTTTTAAAGGTTATTTGGAACAGTGGAATGGAGAAATACTGGGAATTAAATTATATATATTTATTTAATTATCCAAGACTTGCCATTGTGTCATTTGCCAAGCTGTTGGATGAAAGAAATCATGGTCAATTAAGGACATTAACTTCAAACTTGGATACAATACAATAATGATCTGAAGTCCAACTAGACATTGTGAATAATATTCATTTTTACACACATATATTTTTATTATTATATTTCTTATTACTATTTTTTATAATAATCCAGGCGTGGATGCTGGATTATCTGTTTAGTGTCAATAAAGTTTTTGTTTCTGATGGAGATACACTGAAAAGTAACTATGGAACATTATCATTGCCACTCCCTGGTCATTCCTGCTTGCCTTTCTCTTTCCAGCATCCTAAAGAGAAGCCAATTTAGTCCTGATCTCCCTTTTCCCACACCATTCCTCAAGGCTCAGCACCCCAGCTAGCACTGATCATTAAAAATGCACTTTGACTTTGATGTGACCTAATGCTCAAGCTGGAGCCAGCCAGAGAACAAAGCAACCATTTCTATTTTAATATTTCAAACATACCTTAAGCAGTTTGGAGATCTTCCATCAAAAGCAGTTGCTGCCTAGAGAGCCTCTGTCAACTTTATGAAGCCTTGTGCCATGACAAGTTGTTCCTATCAAGATGCCCATCAGATTTAATTAGCTGGTTGCAGATAATTAAAACTATTAACTACTATCTATTGAGACACAGGGAACTGCAAAGGCAGAAAGGCCACTTGATTGCACTTGGGCTGATTGAGGAGTGTGGGTTTGGACCCTTTCCTCCTTCTGCAGCCCCTGGAACAAACCTGGTTACGAAAAACCAAAGTGGCTCCCTCAGGTGTGTCCAGGTACAGGGTTTCAGTCCTGAGTTCGCCACCCACCCCCTTTGCTGAGGCAGAGCAATGAGTGCCACACTGCACACAGAGAGCCCAGCAACATGCTCAGAGCTCAAACCCACTTCCCAATCCCTCTTTTTGCACATTTCACCAGTTTCTCCTTCACTTTGTTGTGTGTGTTTCCACTGGTTAGATCTCAAGTCATGCATCTTCCACTCACATTTAATCTTCTTTGTTAGTTAGATCCTGAGTACACCAAGCAGGACTCTGAGCTTCATTTATTCACAGAAATGTTATGTATTTTCAGCAATATATCTGAACATTTTCTGCTGTGAATGTCCTCCCTGTGCAGTGCTCAGGTGTCTGAGTGATTGCCCATGCTCTTTAGTGGACTGCAGACATCCTGGTATTAATCTGAGTAACTGCTCACCACTCATATTCTCAAGAACCCCATCACTTCTGCTGCACAGCAACAATATTTGGGCTTTTGACTTTCTGAAATGCATGTAGCAATATTTCACACCACGTGCTAACCCAGGTGCTCAGGCAGAAAACAGCTGCAGTTATGCAGTTAAAAAAAAAAAAAACAAACCCAAAACTTCTGTGTTTAAAAGTGACTTGTGGTCATTTTTTGGAATAAATTTTAATGGAAATGAAAATTCATAGCCCCCCATAGAATATAAATCTTACCATACCTTCTAAAAATTTACAGCTGGACAAAGAAAGCCAGGTCATTGCCTCATTGCCCTTAGTGACATCAGCACAGTGGTTTGTGGCAGTGTCATTTGGCCACCAACCCTGTCTCAAAATAGATGTGAAAGAAGGAAAAAGGCCAGTTGTGTTATGCTGTCCACATTGTCAGTTTAAAGAATAAAATATTGTGTGCGTTTCATCTCAATTATTAGATTTATAGTGGATAAATGATCCAAGTGAAAGGCTAAGGAGATGAAAGGAGGTTTATTTACCCAAAGAGCTCTCCAATTCTATGATAGTAGAATTCTTCATTGTAAAAAAACCCCACACTTTCATCTGAGGAACAATAGCACAAATTGCAGATATTCACTAGCAGAGACAAAACTTACTTTAAAAAAGGCAACACAACTACTATTATAATTTCTGCTGTTAAGAAATATTTTAAATTGTACTTGTTCCCAAACCTCCACTTGGAGATCAAAGACCAACTTTAACAAGAAATTATCTCTTATAAAAAAGAGGCCCAATTCTAAGGAATGCCTAAAATAAAAATGGGCATCCAGACAAAATCTGTGTACAGTCGACTATCCTAGGGCAGCAAGAGCAACCCTGGAGTTTCTCACAGAGCTGCTGCTGCTCTCTTTTATCTTAGCATACCTTAAAAGCAGCTTTTCTTCCTGTCTGTGCCAGCTCTTCCACAAGAGGAGCTCAGCAGGAATCCTCAGGTTGTGATCCAGCAGCTGTCCTTGGACATCTCAGTGTCACAAATCCATTGCTGATGGGAGAGAGGGCCCTGGTGGGGAGAGGAGTGGCAAAGCACAGCATTAACACACCCCACAAAAAACCTAGCCAAAGAATTGTAAGCATTACATGAGATAAAAAAGAAATTTAAGGTAATTTAGATGTAGCTTGGCTAAAACATAAGGCAGGGAAAGCAGCCAACAGATATTTTAAGGCCAGGTTTGCAGAGGAAATACTTAGAACAGGAATACAAAGAACTGTGAAACGTGGTGTAAATAGGAGAGATCAAATGAAGGGAAAATTAACAAAATGTATTTGACAGCAAGGTTGTGTGGCTGCTTCATTGTGATTTTGTGAGGGAAGCACTCCAACCTGTTTCACTGGGTGCAGTAAAACACAAAACGAGCCGGGCAAAAGCAGAAGAAAATGTACTGCAGAAAATGTAAAGTGCAGTGGTCAGAGGTGCAGCATGAGAGCATTTCCATCCCTTATGTACCATTTTCTGACTGTTGTTTCACTGTGATTCTTTTCTTTTTTCCCTCCTGGAGCCACTAACCTCCCATCACAAAGTGATCCCAAGCCTTGGGACAAACATCCAAAGATCTGCTTGGAGCACTGATACCTCTGTAATTTACCTGTCTGTGCCATTTGTACCAAAGCCCTGCCTCTGGAAAGAGCCAGCAAATGGGGTTAGGTCCTGCAAGAAATAGCCAGAACTGCTCTGTGATAAAATATAAAAATGCAACCCAGTCCTGAGGATGTATATAATTTCTCTAGTCTATTTTCATAATTGCATAGAAAATATTCTTGAACATTTCAGGTAGATTATTAGAGAACACTTAATTTATGCTGCTAAGTACTGCCTTAAAATACCTTTACCAGTCTTCAAAATGACAAACACCTGTCTTATCATTCACACCAAGAATAGGTTTCCACAAGACCATAATAACAAAATGATAATTTGTGAGGTTCTGAAAGAAAATGGGAGTAGTAAAAATCCTCACAGAATTAATGTTTTAATATCCCAATATCACTACAGTTTAATAAGAATGAGGTTTTGAGAATGAACTTAAAGCATAAATCCCTAGAAGAGACTTTCAGAAGCCTAACATGTAAGTATTTAATTTTTTAAAAATCAGCTTTAAGGTTTTAAATGTCTTTGTCAATAGAAAAGCAAGGAGAGGATGTAAGCACACACTATTACAAACAAGAGCAGCTCTGCACTGGAGATATTTAGGGAACAGAATTCTTTGACAATGTTCAAGGTCCAAAATTGTTCCATCCAGCATAGCAGTTTTATTAAAAATCCCTCAAATTAGACAATGGTTGATGCAAAGATCCCCTTTTGTGGAAGGCAGACTAGATGCTTAGTGAATCCTGGCTGTTTCCAGATGCAGGGATGATTTCCATGAGACTTCAATTTCTGGTAAATAGGGTGGTTTATCTCAAAAGAAGACTGTTTGTCTGATGAGGCTTGACCAGCCCATTTCTGCTTCATTTCTAAAGGAGGTTGCCTAACATTGGTGATTGTTTTATTTGTATAAACTAACATAAAAAGAAAATCAAGTTTCTACTTAAAAAAAAAAATAAATTGCGTAACTGAAAGCAAATGGTCAGTTGTGTAGGAAATGGGCAGAATTTTCTGATGGTGAGTCAGAAGTGTGTGCACCATGGCATGGAAAGAGATGCAGCCACTGTGGCTCAAGTGTAGCAAACACAGAGCTCCTGCAGCATCACCAGTTTGTGTTTCACAGCAAAAGCCAGGCAGGAGACACTGAGCTGTTTGATGGCTCACTGCTGTGCTCAGCCCGGGCTGCCACACTCATTCAGAGCAACCTGGGTGTCACTGGGAGGTCCAGAGGTGCAAATTGCAGCAAAAAGCTCCTCAGTTTGTAGAGGTGAAAAGCTATTTCTACCCCAAATCTCTCTTCCTGTGGTGGGCCATGAACACCTGCTCAGCAAGTGAACTCCTGCAGAGTTCAGTGATGTCTCCAGGCTTTGGATCACTTTTATGCACTTGATAAGCAGAAATTTGATCTCTAGACACACCTCGGTTCAAACTACACAGATACTGCAAGGTGAGATGCCATAGTTTCAATTACTTTTCTTCAACTGGGTGTGTGTAAGAGAAAGAGCAAATAAAATAGACAAAACTGCTGTTATTCAGAAGCCACCCTGAGAAACAGGGAGACAGGGAAAGATTAAATGTGACAGGGACTCCCTGGAGGGCTTTGTGAGAGTTAGAGAGGACTTTTTTAACCCTGGCACATCTGAAACTGAGAATCTGAGGCAACAAAGGAATAACAGTAGTTCAATAGCAGGTAACTTTAATTCATCTGAGAAATGCTCTGGAAAACTATTTAAAGCACAGTGGAACATTATACAAATAATACTTCCTTGGACAACAAAAGAAAAAGGAAGGCATGCCTAATTTGTGAGAGGAAATTGCTGGAGAAGCTCAGATAATGCTGTAGCCTTTTGTTGATTTTTCTTAATAGTGACTATAATTGCAGAATGTGTCTATGTGCTATGAATAGATGCTGTGAATGAATTTCAGGTACCCTGCTAGTCAATTTTTCTTACCAACAAATGCACACCCCAGAAAACATTTACCTGTGTGGCAAGTAGATTTAATCAATGTACTTTGCACAGCTGATGGAATTTCAGTGGGGATTCATTAGAGGCTCCCTTAAATGTGTATTTGGCACGGCTACCAGCCCAGCTGTGGGTCAGTCAGAGGAAGGATGAAGCCAGAGCCCAGCTGGAACACAGGTGTGCTGGAACAGAGGTATCAGAATTCTATCCACAACCAGAATTCCACAGCTGGACAGACACCCATGCACAGAGTTCTCTCTCAGCTTGGAAAAGTGGATGTGGAGCAGAATCTCACAGGTTTTGGTCTCTCCAAAATGAAAGGGGAAGCAGATCCTGTTTAACATGAGAATCGATATTTAGCGACTCTCAGTGACATAAAAACTGAATTTATTAATACCACATAAAACTGACTTCAGATGGCATAGCCACATTTGGTTCAGCTGATAGTCTAAGCAATGCTTCTGCTTAGTTGCCATTGTGCTTGAAGCCTGTCATTCTTCCCAAAAACAGCTGGGCAGTTGGGTGTTGCATGGTCCCAAGTGGAAAGGGAAAGACACTGAGCTTTCTTAACATGACTTAACTGTGAATTTATTTAATTGTGTTGGATTCCACTATTTTTGTGTCCTCTCTGGACGAGTTACTGCTTAATCTGAGTTGAAATCTAAGAAACCAGAAGTGTGAGATGATGCTAAAAATAATTTTTGAGGAATCTGACTGAAAATAACACCCTGCCTTGGTTTAGCAAAGTCATGTCTGGAGAACCGTGCTTACCACCTTTGCCAGGAGCTGAGATGGAGCAGCTGTTGAATGATGATTCTTGGAAAACCACACAATTATTTCAAATAAAATTTCTAACAGTTGTTATTTTAAGGTAATGAAAAAACTTTCAAATAAATTTTCTTAAAACTTTACTGGTTATATTCTTAGTTTACCTAAGGTCCTTCCTTTTTACTGATAGTTACAAATACATAGAGGCTCTCAGAATAAATCTGCATGGTTCACCTGACTTCAATGGGTTCCTAACAATTGGAAGGAATTAAATTTCCAGCCTTGTGATTTAGAGCATGAGAAGATCCATGTCAGGTCTGCTTTGGGCCATCAGCCACTCTCCAGCAGTGCACACCAAGGGAGAAATTACAAAGGGTAAGACTTTGCAACTGAGGCAGAAATTACATCTACTAAGTCCTCAATGGAGTTTTTTCCTTCCATCAATTCTGCTGCTGGAGTTTTAACCTCAAATATATTTCTGGCTCATAGCCATGAATTTGACTAGTTGTTTAACTAGTCTAACTAAATGGATCATTAAACTGGATGTTGGAAAATGACCTTGTGATTGTTTGGATCCTGTAACCCCAACAGCCCATTTGCTGTCCTTTTGTTCTTCTATTTTGAGAAACAGAGAGCAATTCCTTTCTCCTAATTTCTTTATTTATAATTGCACAGACCTGTGCCATATCACCCCCAGTCATTTGTTTTCCAGCCCTAGGCTTGCTTGGCTGTTTTCTTTGACAAAGGAGCTATTCAATATGTTTGCTCATCCTTCTCCCTGACTGGAGTTCTTTTATTTTCTCTTTCCAGATGAGAAAAGATCTAAATAAATACTACCCAGAGACCTCTTACTTTCTTTGAAGACTGCAGTGATCTTTTTAACAGTGCTGTGTTAAAATGACATATGTGAAATACAATGAAATTTGTCGAGAGTTCCAACGCTGAAGATTAAGTAAATATGATTTTACTCTCTGTACTAAATCTGCTGATGAAGAAGCTAAATTCTGATCAGCAGCAGTTACAGTAACTAGCTCGCCTGCTTCTCTCATGCTTGGGATAATTCTGCCTTGGAGATGCCATTTGCTGATATCTCTTTGCCATGACAGATGTTTAAGCTGATACTTCCTCAGATGACAAGACTGAAAATAGACTTAACTCCATTTGATGGAACCCCCCAGCATCAATGGAACCAGTGCAGACCTCGAGCCCTTTATCTTGCCTCTCAGACACTACTTTGGCAGTCCCATATATGATAATGTAAGAATAATTGCTTATTACATCTCTGCTGTAGCATACAGGCATTGTGTAATTCAGCATTAATGTCTGACAACCCAGCTGTCATCTTTCCAAAAATACTTGCTCTCTAACTACTGTAGCTGCTGCTGCTGCTTCTACTTCAAACCAAGGCAAGGGATTTTGCTCTGGGCCATTTTGACAGGGTGTTATCTTTTGAAAAGACAGATGTTTATGCTGCAACTGTCTGGTGGTTTTAAGGCTCATGCACATGTTTCAATAAATAAGTGCTAAATTACTTGCCAGGTTCTGAGTTAAAAGTGGACTTCTAGAGAAATATGTAGGTGAAACCCAAAAGTAAGATGAGCATGCTCACAAAAAACAGTTTCAAGTCACCTTTGAAAAAACATGAAAAGCCAAGAAGCTCTGGCTTAAAGGCTTATGAATGTGAAAAGACACTTAGAATTTATAAAATAGATGGTGGTGTCATTTTCTGCCCTTCTCCATTTCATTTCCCAAGAGAAATACTTCAAAGGGAGGGCAAATAATTCCTCTCCTTATAAGGGATTTTATTATTTGAAGTAGTACGTAGGTCCTTATTGACCCAACTTTGATTTGTAAGCTGATGATGAAATTAATTTGGCCTTTGGTGTAACCACAATTAACTTCTCCAGAAAGGAGGTGATTCCATGTCCTGCAGTAAAAAAGTCTCTTTGGAAGGAGCAACCTGGAGCCTTTGTGTTGTTGGAGGCCTCAATAGACTCGTGCCAGCTGAAGTGGATTCCCTGCCTCTGGCTGCTCCTCTGCCCTGTGCCGAAACTCACCTTGGCAGATAAATTATGGAAATTCTCTCTCATCAGAATGACTGATTATTATCTGATAGGGGAGTTTAATTCCTCATTCAGATTCCCCACAATGGACCAAAGAAAGACTTGGAGAATGGCACTGACTGAACAGAGTCCAATACTCTTTAGAAAGCTTAGTTAACCTGTCACTGCTAAATGAATATGTGTTGTGTCTCTGTGTACTTTAGACTCTGTCTTGTATTAATAAATAGAAGTAGGATAAACTACTTGAGGTTTAAAACAACTTACAAGGAAATATATGAGACACTTCCCTCCCTGTGGTAATCTGCAATTTCTTCTGAATAAAGAGTGGGGAGGAAGAAAGAGAAAAGAAAAATAGGGATCCCATTTTTTAAAGTATTCTGAAAGAGTCTTCTGCTATTAACTTACCAGAATGTCAGTCTGAGGACTCTGATTCTGGGAAATTTGCTCAGTAGGATCTCTTCAAGTCATTCTGGAATCAAAGATAAACAAACATAGGACAAATAATTCAGAAAATTCGTATGAAATGTGGGGAGCCAGTTAAAGGAGCAGATCTGAAATGTTAAATGTACAGACTCCTCCTCAGGGATTTGCTGTGCCAGCCATGCATCTGCACTGCTCTGCAACCCATCCCCATCCCATATTCCCCCTTCTCCATCCCACATCCACCCCTTCTCCATCCCATCTCCATCCCCTCTCCATCCCTACCCCAGGGGTTCCCTCAGCTCCTCCAGGGATGATGACTGACAGTGTCCCAACAGCAATTCCTAATAATTTTCCAACTTTGACAATTAATAACTAATGATCCCTATATAATCAAATGGGATTTCAGGCCCATGGTTTAAACTCAATTTACTGCACTTTCATAACTGTAATTTTTTTTCTCTTTTCCTTCCCCTGAAGGCACTCTCTTCATTGAATTCTGGGAGGTGAAGATTAAGCTGACAGATGGTATCAGCAGAAGAATGATTATGAGTTTTAAAAACCTTGATATTTTGGCTTAGTACACCATTTTTCATGCAAATACTGACATGGATATTAGCATCCAATTAAGAAAGTATAAAACTGTGCCATTCTGTTACAGTTTACATTACAATCATTTAATGTTTCATTAAAAATACTAAGAAGGGCTGCTCTGAAAGGGATAAAAATCAATGATCTATATATCACTTCTGCTGCTTTGCTCTTCTGGCACAATGTGGCAGTGAAAATGGGCTATAAATGTCTTTAAATTATTCTGTTAATCTGAGTTGCTTTTTGAATTTTTTGTGTTCTGTCTTTATCAAAGGATTGATTCATATCAGGACACACTCCCTGGTGTTAAGGGAGTGTTAGTAACATAAAATGTTGACTCTTCTTTCTTTATAGGGTATTTCCAATTTATTTCAATAGGTTAGGTGATGTCTAAACATTCAACCTTTGTTATTTGGACAAGGACTGTCAGTGCAGTTTAAACACCAAAACCACTTGATTGTCTCACAGACAAATGTTTTTAAATGTCCTTTATTTACTGTTTAGTTTTGGTTTTTTTGAGAAAACCTATTTTCTTGACACTTCTACTGAATAATAACACACTCTGTTATTAGAAGAAATTCTCTGACTTGTTGAATATCACCACATTCACATCACGTTTTAAAATTAAGGAATAAATGGAAGGAAATTTCCCAGCCTCAGACTGCTGTGAAGTAATATATGAAATAACCTATCTTTATTATTAAAACCTCAAAATAATTATTTCACAGGAAATCTTTTCTCTGCAAACACTATTACCTAGTTAGCTTAAAATTAAAATAAATTTTGCAATGTCTTAAAAAGTTTTCTAATGAAATGCTTTGAACATTTTGAAACATGTCCCACAATGGCATTGGGACAAGAAAATTCAATATACTATGCTTATTTTCATAAATTTCAGGGATTTAATATGCTAGATTTTGTTAGTTTAACCAAGAAAAATGTAATTCAAAAGGTTTCATCCAAGTACATGTACATTAGTTTTCTTCTTTCTCACAGAGAGTGAAAAGGCATAAATCTCCTCCTCATAATATCTTTTATCAATGAACAAAATATGACAACAAAAATCATTAAAATCTCATTAAATTCTGGTTTTCTGAGAAACTTTAAAAATTTTGGACATGGAGCCACATTATTTAGTTAATTTTGTAAGTTTTACATCATGAGTAAACCAGGGGCAAAGTTGTGTACACTGTGTTCAGAGATAATAAAATAACACAACTGAACCCTTCCCTCACAGACTGACCCTCAGCTTGGGGACAATCACCTGGACAGGTGCCACTTACCCAAATAGCTTGATCAGTTTAAAAAGCATTTGAGACTAAAAACCTGTGACAATCCTCCTTCCTGCTTTGTTTTTTTCCTTCCCATTAAAAGTGGACATCCATCCCAGCTTTGTGGCTCTGCAGCTGCTGGATCCAGGCAGGATGGCAAACCTGGATGGCTCAGCCTGGAAAAAAGGCAGTGAAGGTTGTGAGTGCTGGAAATCAAAGAAACTCTGCCTGCCAAACAGAATTGCACCATAAATAGCAACAGCTGGTTGCAAGTATTGCTTGCAGATTGTCTTCTTTATTAGGAGATATCAAAACCTCCAGTGACAATTCATCACTTTTCTAATCCTATTAGCAACAATGGAAAAATGCCAAGTCATTTCCCTGAAATTTCCCTCTGCTTTCTTTACATCCTTAAAACACCCAAGACTGGAGTACAACCTGAGTCCAAGAACATTGGCTGGCTCTTAGTTTACTGAAAAAACCCAACCTTGTGCTAGAGAGGCTTTGCCAAATTGTTTTAGAGGACAACAGAACACCAGAGTTGAGATTCTTAATTGGAAATGCTGAGGCTTATTTGTTTTATTTCATTTGCACATGGGTTGGTGGCAAGACTGCTCTAAAAGGCCACACTTCACCATAACTCCTGATAGTCATTGTCTCGGACACCAAAATTATTGTAAATTCTTTAAGATCTGAAACACTGCCACAATAACCAGTAGCCTGACTGACTTTGCAAATTCCTCTTGTAAAATTTTCAGACTAGTGTTCATTTTTATGGTTGGTATAAAGGGTTGAATATTGTTTAATTTCATGCAATGGCTAGAAGCTAATCCTAAAAAACTCAAATTCAAAGGAGTTTATCACAGATAGGCAGCCAGCAGGACAGTTTACCTAGGAAAGCAATGGATACTTTTACACATCAAATCTCTATTTGTCATTTCATTCAAACAGCAAATATTTCAGACCTTTTTTTCCAAAAGGTCAAAATACCATCATCTGAAAAAGCACGAAGCATCAGAACATTTCTTCTGAAGTGAAATATTTTGATATCTTTTCACAACATTGTTCCAGGTTTTTTACCAGTTCCCACAATGTATCATTGGAGGTTTTGTGGAACATTCCAAGAGCCATGTGGGAACAGAGTGTGGAGGAGGCAAAAAATACCCCAGCTGTCTATTCTGTAAAAAATAAAGAATTTCAGGATTCATGCTACAACATGTAGAACCTCCTGTGGTTTTTATTCTTCAGACACAAGGCAGCAGTTTTACAATGTCACTTAAACTAAGTGACCTGCTCTCCTCTGCTGGGATTCAGCCATACAGGACACAGAGAGGGCTGTTCCTCAGCTTGGAGAAAAGGATTTAATGAATACTCACTCTGTGGATCAGCCCAGTGGCAAGAGAGAGAGCTGAGCAAGCAGTGAAAACTTCCAGTGCCTCTTCCCAGATGTGTATGCCATTTATTTACCTCACACTGTATTCTGATATACAAAATTCAAGGGAGAACACATTAGAGAAGAACCAAACTAATGATCTGCAGAGATACTTGTGTTAATGTTATCTCTTTATACTAAAAAGATGGTTTTAGTTAAATGCCTTTGCAGTTCCCTTCCTGGGCACCTAAATGAATAAAAAGGTGAGAATGGCACTTTCATTATTTTAGGGACATATTTACACCTTAACAAAAAAGCTCTTGGGGGGCACAAAACTGAGATGCAAGAGCTTAAATTAATAGGAAAATGTTCGATGGGTCATGTTTGAAATGAAAATATAAACTGCTATCATCTTCAGCTTAAATAAAAAACCTAAAAATGGCAATGAGATTTATAAAACAGCAGTCAAACTTCATCCCTTCATTGTATCAAAAGTGTGTTTCTGTAAGTTTTCAGGAATAAACCCACAGGAGTGTTTCTTGGACAATCAGGAACTGAGAAATTTGTTTCCATACATAGAATAATGGTTTTCTTTTGTGACAAATATCATCTCTTAAAACAAAACTTCAAGCACATACAGACACCAGCAACCTTGAGCCACCAGTCTGTTTAAAAATTTGGGGCTCTGATCTTAGCAATTTCAAAGGCATGCATTTTTAAGGAAAATTTAAATAAAGTTTATCCTTTGTAAGACATTACTTAAATTTACTTATGAATTATGGAGTGGTCAGGTTCTGGTCTCATATGCTTCTGGATGGTTTTCAGTGCAGTGTCCAGCAAGATGCAACTTCTCAAGACTAACAGAGGAACACAGGAAAATTTCTTCCTCCAGATGGTCCTTCTTAATTTGGCATTTGGTGACTGGAACAAAAAAACCCCCCTTAATATAACCTTAAAATAAAGAAAATTATGAAATCTGAAGTCAAAATTTAAAGCAATGCACAACACTGAAATATGCCAGCATTTGATCTAAGGACGCTACAGAATTAGCATAGTGAGCATATGTTCATGTTCAAAGATAACAGACATTTATGATAACCCTCCCTAAACTTAGCTCATCTATCATTTACATATTTAAATGTTCCATTTTTTTTTTAATGAACTAAATCAGGGTCACCTTCATCATTTGTACAGAAATATACACACAGCTTTCATTTATATAAATGTTTAACTACAAATATTGCACCTCAATTTTTAAACAGTAAATCTGTATCAAATTGCTCATTTTCTTAGCCAACAATTTTTGTAATTTATAATTGTATTTTCTTTCTCTGCCTATGTGCCAAAACTCTGTCTGCAGAAATGCTACTTGAGTCTTATTCCTCCAGACCTTAGTTGATTATTTGTTGGTTCTGTTTTTCCTCTTCTCAATAATCTTCTCCAATAAACTTCTTAGTAAAGTCCTCCTGGACAGCAGCAATCTAGCTGCTTTAAAGTTTTTATCAGAACTTCTATTTTTCCAGAAAAAAAAAATTGGGAACTCATAATTCTAGCACAAGCCATTTCTAATAAATATTTCTGACTAGCTTACTATGAGCCATTTGGTATGGACAGACAAAGAGGGTGATCTAACAGCATAAATCTCATAATTGCATTAAAAGCATAGGTGAATGCCTAAAAACCCCCAATCACAAAATTATCTCAAGACATTTTGAAAGCATATTAAAAATGCAGATGTTTCTTTCTTTTTCCTTTTATATATGGTACTTGTGGGAACCATGGCACTCATGAGAATGACACAGGAGCATTCACTATTTTACCTGAAAAGAACAGGTTTGAAGTCATGCCTTCCTCCTAAGCAGTTGTGTGGTTTGCTGTGAGCAGTTACCAGGGCCTGATGTAACATTTCAGCTGTGGTCATTTCTGTCTGATTTTTGGCTGAAACACAAAGCTGTGTTTCCAAGCTGGCCTTTGCTGTAGACACATTTCCATCCAGAACAAGCTGATCCTTCTGGTTTACTCACCTCCAGCAGGAGTCTGGAATTGGAGGCTGGCAGGGCTGTGTATGGATCTAAATCCTTCTTGAAATTGATGGAAAAAGTATCTTCTTTTTTTTTTTTCTTTTTTGCCTAGTGAGTTGTGATTAGGTTACAAAGGCAAAATTCTCCATCAAGATACAACAAATACTCTTATTAGCATGCATAAATCTCACAGCATTTGTATGAGAAAAAGCTGGACATATACTGAGGTCAATTTTGGGGCTGTGTTTGTGTTCCACATTTAATTACCCTCCACAGGCCAGGGAAGCTTGCCAAGGGCACTGCTGTAGCTTTTTACAGCAGGTTATGTACTTACATTTTATATATGAATATCTAAAGGTACTTGAGGGCACTGTTGGAGAAGCAAACTGCATTAGCTGCTGTGCCAGTGGATATGCAGCTTCCATGTCTTCAAACAATGTTTTCTCTTTATTGGGAAGCTTTAAAAGCCCTGCATCCATTTTCACACTTTGGCTACACCACTAAAAACCCCAAAATACAGCGCAGAGCGTTGGAGGGTGTACATTAGCTCTGCTATCATTCTTGCTCTTGGTTAAGGAACCCCCCAGGCCATTTGTCAGTGTTATGAAGCTCCCCCAGCGAGTGCAGCCAGCCATGGCATCCAAGGTGCCAAGTGCTGGGGGTACCTGCCTCCCTAGAAAGGCTTGGGGCAGTGGATGAGCTCATTTCAAGGTTAGAGAAGCATTTTAAGGCTTTTTGCTGTTTCCATCCTCAGTGCCTTGCACTGGCTGCTGGAGGCACTTCCACACTGCCAGCACTAACGGGGATTAGTTTGATTCCTTGCCACTGTGGAGATTAGAAAACACACCAAAGCACATCCCAGGGTTGTGATACCTTCTGTACATGCAGTAACTGGGCTTTCAGAATAAAACAACCCCTCTGTGCTTTTCCACTCCCTCCAGCTCCTGGTCCCCTCTAGCACAGCCCTTGCCATTGCAGTTCTTCCCCTCAGCTCTCACCTGCCTCTAACTCCACATTCTCTGTGACCTCCCTGGTTTCCCCCAAAACCTGGGACCCACAGGGGTGGCTGCCCCTGCTCTGAGGTGGGAGCAGAGCAGCCATGCAGAGGGCAGCAGCAGCACTGGGGACCACACTGCCTTGGCAGCCCACCCAGGGAAAGCCACTTCAGCTGAGAACAGAGGGACAAGAGGAGACACAGGCACCCAGGGGCTGGAAAAGCACAGGTTTTGTACTCAGTTTCCTGGGAAGGAGCATGTGCAGGTTCCAGATAAGAATCACTGAGTCATTAAGCTTGGAAAAGACCTCTAAGGCCATCAAGAGCAGTTATCAACGTTACAGGACCAATCCACCACTGAACCATTTGCTAAGCACCTTATCCATGTGTTTTCTGAACACTTATTATGTGGCACAGCTACCAGAAAGGGAAATATTTCACATCAGGGTGTACTGAACAATGTTTGGTATTCAGCACTCTACAGCCCATGGTTCAGGGAGACAACACCATTAAAACCAGAGGTTTAGACCCAAATGAATGTTATACATTATAGGGGAATCCCCAGTGAGACAGGCCCAAAGGACTGCACTGAGAATGGGTTAAAATTTAGCCTGGATAATGATCTTCTGCTGCTATTAATCTAGTATATGGCACAGGAATACAGCACATAAAGTTACAGATTTTTCTTTTCTATAATCACAAAAGCAATAAAATGAGATATTCCCAAGCTTCCTGCGTTCATATAAATGAAAAACAAAATTTTAAAAACAAAGACCTATATTTGAGTTCCAATTTTTTTCAGGCAGGCTTCAAATCTCAGAAGTGTAAAACAACAAAAAATTATCTCTCACCAAAAAACCTGCCTTTCATGGTTCCCCTTTCCACTTAGGGCCAAAAGTCTGCTGACGTTTCATTCATCTGCATCTAATTAAGTTTGGGTGGGAGGTTGGGTTTATTTGCTTTCTTTCCTCCTAGGAAAGCTGACCTGGTTATTGAACATATCTCTGTTGTAAAAAAACCTAAAATATAAATTCCTTGGTGCTGCTATTTTCCCACAGATTGCACAGTTCTGCACTCCCAGGTTATCAAAATCTGCTTAAATGAAAACTTTAAGTGGGAATGTAAAATTAAAGAAAAACCTTTGTCTCATTCCCCTGTTATGAAGACCAATTTAATTATTATTTAATCTGATAAATAAGAAAATATTCATTGAATATCTAGTCATTAGATTGCTAAATAATTATGTATTTGGCTTAATAATTTAGCTGCCTTCAATCTACCAGTCTTCATTTCTCTGCAAGAGCATATCATAGTCTTCATCCTTTATCTACTAAATATTAAACATTTTGATGTTTGCCTGGTGCCACCCTATGTTCAGTGTAGAGTTTTATTACAGAAGAACAAAATGGGGCTTGCAAATGTAAAATCTCCCAGGCTGCCCTCGGGTAAGTACAATACTTACATGCAAGAGTTATTATAATGAATCTGATAATTATACCATACACAGAAGGCAAGGAGGAGGATGGTGCAGGAGTGCACTGCACCAGAGCTGTATTTCAGCTGCAAGAGGAATGAAAGTTTAACTCTTGTTTTGCTGAATTCAAGGGAAGATTTGCCACAGAGAGCTAATGAACAGGCTGCTTCTCTCATAACACACTCCTCTGTAAACACCAACACTTGGACTAACTTCAAAGTTGGCTCTTTTAAGCCTTAAATATATGTTTATGCAAGCAGCCACCATTTTCTGCACTAGGTGGGAAATGCTGCAAATGTTGGTTGAAAAAATAGCAAAAGCTCTTGCAGTTGTGCCAGCAACAGACACTTTTCAGCAGGCATTTGATGGAGCTTTCAAGTCTCATTGGTGCTGTATTTCCATGTTTTGAGGTTCCAGCAAAGTGATCAAAATATGTATATTACCGTACTTGAAAACAAAACAAAACAAAGAAAAAATGAAAAAAAAATACTAAATACGTTGAATAGTTTGCATTTGCAGCAAATTACAATTCATGATATTCCTGCCTTTGTTTTGTTCCTTTTCTGGCTTCTGAAAAGTAGGCATGCTGCTGCCTCAGTAATATTTACAGCACATGGTAAAACTGATTTCTCTGTGATCAAAATCCCTCATATTTTACTTCCCTGCTTATTCTTAAACACAATATTGCTCTCAGTTAGGCTGCATAATAAAAGCATGTCTAATAACAGCGACTTCTTGTTTGTGCTCCTCACATCACTGACATTTAGAGCATAATTGTACAATGGCATAATGGGGCTCATAGAACATTTTCAATAACAGTAGATGGTCACAATTTCACTCCCACCTAGTATTTCTACTGCATTGTACATTAATTATACCTTAATTAGAAAATTATACCAACTAGAGTAACAGAGTGCGCTGCTTTTGCCTGGGATAGAGATAATTTTCCTCATAGAGCTAACATGGGGCTGTGTTTGGAAAGTGTTGATAGCACAGGGATGTTTTAGCTATGGCTGAGCAGAACTTACACTGGCAGGGCCTTTTCTGCTCCTCATTCCCTCCAGCAGCAAGGGGGCTGGGGGCACAGGGATTTGGGAGAGGGCACAGCTGGGAGAGCAGACCCCAAGTGACCCAAGGGTGTCCCATCCCTGATGGGGTGATGGAACCTGGCTTTTTGGGGATGGCTGCACACCTGCCTGGACATGGGAAGTGGGCAATGAATTCCATGCTTTGCTTTGCACTCTGTGTTATTATTTTCCCTACTGAAGTATCTTTATCTCAACTCATGTGTTTTCTGCCTGTCACTTTTCTGGTTCTCTCCTCAGCCCCGCTGGGGAGCAGCAGATCTGTGAAACTGAATTGCTGGCTGGGGTTGAACCATGACACCATGAAAAAGTGATCCTTTCTTGAAACACAGCGTGAGCATTTTCATCTGCAAAAGGGGCAAGATCAATATTTAATTACCTCAGGAGGAGCTGGGAGAGCTGCCCAAGAACACCATGCAAAGGGCCACTGACCAGTTAAAGAGAGAGCAAATTCTGCTCTTATTTAAGATGTGTCAACACCTCAATAGGAAGGTGTGACTTTTGCAGCCCAGCCTGTGAGACAGCTCCCCTGGGCAATGGGGACACTGGGTAAGCAGTGGCACTCTGGTATGGCCTTAAGGAGAGGTGAGAACATGAGGCACAGGCCTGGTGCTAAAGCACATTCCCCCTGCTCTGAGGGTAAAGGTGCCACGAGTTACCCAAGGCTTCTGTTGTAACTTCATTCTGCTGGCAGGACTTACCTTGATATGAATTTCTGGAATAATTCCAGATGTGTCATGCACATAAGAATTGGAAACAAAGCAATTATTGAGCTATATGGTTTATACACTGCTTTGTGTCCATAAACTAAGTGAATTATTTCTTATGTGCTAAAAATATTCACTGTGTCTCAGATGCCATATATATAGCAGAATAAGACAAAATTTGAAACAAAACAAAAAATATTTATACATATCATATTTATATACTTTTGAATTTCTTCTCTTCCGACTTTGAAACTGTGTTTTATATTTGCAGTTGAAATATTATGCTAAACTCTCCTTGGCACACAAACTCATATCCTTTTACAAGTCAGTTGGCTGCCTTATAGTGCATCACTCTATTGGAAAATCACAGCTGGTGAGAACTGGCACATCATGGAAAAATACAGAGCATTTTACAGATATTTTGAATTCTGAAGTGGGCAGTTGGGGAAAGACAGTGGAGAACCCTTGTCAAACAAAAACTGCATATGCAGAAGCTTCTCTGTGCCAAGCAACTCTGGATAACTCAAGAATGCTGCCTGCAGACAGTACACTGATAAATCAGTGTGAAATCCAGTCAGACCTGAAGGAAAGACTCACCTTGGCATGCAGTGATCATCCCCCTGCCCCATATTCATGTCCTGTGAAAACTTCAAGGCACTTCCATGTGTGGCACACCCCAGGAGCACTGGTGGGCAGCGACTTCTTGTCTCATTGCATCTCAGATGGGATTTGCAGTTTAACATCTAACAAACATTTAACATCTGCTTAAATGAAAACTTTAAGTGGGAATGTAAAATTAAAGAAAAACCTTTGTCTCATTCCCCTGTTATGAAGACCAATTTAATTATTATTTAACATTTAACAACTAACATTTAACATTTAACATCTAACAAACAGGGGATATGGTGGAGTTATCTGTGCATCAAGAACCTGAAATGAGGGACAAAGCAAAATAGCAGCCAAAGTCTGGTCAGAAGCACAAAAACTGAAACAAAGAAGGAAAGCATTTGGTCTGCATTGCAAGAAATCAATCTTCTCTAGTGCTATTTCTTAGTGGCAATTGCCAATTGAGTTATGCTTGGAAGAGATGTCAGAAAATCATAAGCCTGGTAGGAAAAGGGAGTTGGCAGTGTTGGCTGTGAATACTTCTAGTCCTGTCCTACAGCCAGCAGTGACACTACCAACACCAGAAGGTAAAAGTCTTGAGTCTGGCAATGCAGTCTAGGAAGACTGGGCTGGTTGCATCTACATAAAAAGTATTATAAGGGCAAAGGCTCAATAAATTGATCATTTCTGGGGAAATCTTCATTCACACAATAGCTGATGGTCACTCTGCAGATCCACACAAGGACACATTGTCACTCTAATGCCTGGAATTCAGCCTCTTCCCCCAGCAAAACTAAGCTTTGAAACCACCAAGATTTATGATGATGCCTCAATGAAATTTTGGCAGAGTTTATTTTAAAAAGAGGTCCCTGACATTACTAAGCAGTAAAGCAAAGCTTTACTTCTTTACTTTAATGAAGCAAAGCTTCATTACTATTAAAGGTAAACTTCTGTGTGCCCAGGAGGCCAAGAACATCCTAGGTCAAAAGTCAACCACCTTTGGGCCAAGTGATGACCTCCAAAGAAACAAAATCCTTAACTGCCTCTGACAGAGCTCATAGCAGCTTTTCACAGACACCAGGAGCAGGACACTGGTGCCTGTAAAGCTGTTTGGGTACAGCCATGCTCTTTGGGTACAGCCATGCTCTGTCCTGTTGGACAGAGCATTTCAATACAGAAAGCCTTTCCCTCAATGGAAAAGGCCCTGAAAATAGAAACATGCATGTGGACCATTCATTTTAAGAACAGTTAATCATAATTGATCCTTACACAATGAATAGTAAATAAGAGGTTTTATTAATAATGAATAATAAGACTGAATTATAATGGTGTGTTTATTAGGCTATCAATAATTAACAGGGATTTGCCATTTATTGTAAATACTCTTGCTCTTTCTGTTGCAGCTTTGGATGGCACAATTTATATGGTAATTTTATATGAAACAGCACCAATTACAGCATGGCTATTACAATAGAGTAGAAACAAATGATGACTTTTTCATTTTATTCACTTTCAGCACAGCCTGCAATGTAAACATGATCTAGAGAAGGGAATAAAGAAGTTTTGTGCAACTGTAATAACTATAGTTGGTAATTTAACTTCCCCCAGGCAATCACATAGCAGAAGTAAATACAATGGGACACAAATGAAGGCAGGCATGGGCTGGAAAAAAGGGTATCAGGGTTTGTTAACTAAAAATGCCACTAGTTAAAATAAAAGTTTGCATTTTTAATCATTGTATTTCTTGAAGACAATTTCCACTAAGCAAGCTGTCCACAGCATTTAATAGAGTCTTGAAAATTTCAAGAAACACAGCCCATCTTTAAAAATATTTTAAACCAATTCTACAATCCTGCCAGAATCTGCAGCTTTGATATTAATAGTCAGTGTTTTCAGAACTGCCTTGGATGAACCTGGGTGGCACACAGATGGCAAGTCATTTACATGATAAAAAGGAGAACTGGCCCATCTCTGCATCCCGAGGGGGTGCCGTGACCCATTAGCAGAGAAAAGATGACCTTTACTGAATAATAATTGAGAACTATTACTAAGATAATTACAAAACCAATTGACTGCCAGAAGGCCTAGACCTTGGCTCTCCAATTTATATAGCAGCTGCTGGTTATCTGTACAGAAAAAAAAAGACAGGCTTAGGGTTCACAAACACCATAACCTCAACATCTGCCTGCCATCTAAAGATAATGATCTGGTATTAATTAATTTGAACAGTGCAGTCATTGCAGAGGTAAACTGCATCACAAATCAGACACTTAACATAACCTGAAGTTATCATGTTTCCATCCAGCCTGTATTGACAGGAAGAATGCTCTCAGGTAAATTAAACTGTTGCAGGTCACAACATGAAAATGAATTAAGTCAATTCTCTTTAACAGGGAACATGATTGCAACTCTGTGCTGGGTGCTGTACCAGTTAACATGATAAAAGCTTTTTTAAAAACGTTTTGCAAAGTGCTCCTATCATATAATTTCCTAGTGCACTCACCTGCAACTGCTTTTCCAGTTTCCCTCCTCTACAGGAAGGAGGAGACTGAAGTTATTTGCCTTTGTTAATTTTCAAAAGAGGGATTTCAGGGAACAAAACTATTAAAGGGTGACGCCACCAATTCTCTGTGAGGGAAATCCCGGGCAGCACTAACAATCCATGTAAGATTCTCCTGGGCTTCTCCCATGTCTTCTGCAGGCATATGAGATATAAAAAATACAGTCAGCATACCATATGTGTTGCTGATTGGATTTCCAAAATTATCCTTCCTTACATTTGAAGGATATTTTGAAGCAGCTTTCAAAAGCAGAAGGATTTAACAACTTAGTGCCAAGTTTCACACCTGGGAACTGATATTTAGTAATGTAGAACATCAGAAATACCTGGAACTCTAAAAAATCATAGCTAGCCCTCCTCCTTATGATGGAACAGCTGAAATTACTGTGACAAATGCTTTGGATAAAATGTTCTTTCACCTAAAATCCCCTTCTTGATTTTTAACTCCACTACCAAGTCCCATAGTTGGGATTCTTTGAGGACTCTCCACTAAAAGGAGTGTTACAGGTAGTCATTCTTCAAGGGAAATAATTTAAGTCACAGCATGAAATTTATATAAAATTCAATTCACATTTGAGACCTGTAGTAAAAAAGAGCTGCCAACACTGACAGAATGCTTGTTCTGCATGACAGAAATGCTAATAGAGACAATTTCTTACCCAAGAAGTACCTATATAATAGCATGTGATGGGAAAAGAGATAATGCATTCAATTGACAACAAGATGTGTGAGTTAGAATTCAAATTAATGAAGAGTTTAAAAAAATTAGCATTAGCTGCACTCTAAGGTGAACTATCTATTCCCTACTTAAAACATGTAAAATAGCTGGGACACTTTCTCTGAACTTCAGGAGTCCCACCAGCTGCCAGATCACACCCACAAAGTGGACTGATTTGGAATTGAAGGCTTAGATTAGTCAGGATTGATTGACTGATTTTTTAAATTTTTTTTTACAGGTCTACTTTTCAAGGGGAAGTGTTTTGGGGGAAGTAAAGCACCACTGGCATTTCTGTGGGAGTTCCTTCTTCACTTTGTCCTGAGTGGGACAAAATCTGGATCAGGAGTGCACGGAGTTGGGGCTGACAGCAGCACTGACCATGAAAACTTCCTTACAGACAGGGTTTGGGAAAAGCCAATTGCCAATGATCTATTCATATTCAAGTTTGGAGTAACCAAAGCATGGCATCCTCAAGACCTGGCATCAGAGCTTAGGAAAGTTTTATTCTGGTGTAATGCCTTTGTTTACAAAGACCCTGGCTTAGAAGACAGCATAGTTTTATTAAAAGTCTTGGACAATTTATTCCTCTGAGCACTCCTGAGTCACAGCAATTTATTATATTTTTCTACCGACCTGATATAAATAAAATCTGAAAAAATAGTGAATATATGAATAGATGAATATATCTTCTAGGAGAAAGGACATCAGTGGCAATCAGAAATAGGAAGAAGATAAATACTCTATGAGACAAAGTGAATCAAGCAAAAAAGTGTTTGAAAGAGTAGAATCACATTCTGGTAGGAAGAGCTGCTGGAGAAAAACTCAACAAGGCATAAGAAGGAAGAATGGGGATTAGGGCAGAGTAGCTGCACACATTTTTGTATTAAATCAGCACTGCAACAGTAGCTGACACTCCTCAGAAAATAATCCTCTGAGTTCCTTGATAGGGCATTTTGGACACAGTTTATGGCTTAACCCCACCCCACCAATTTGTCTGAGCACTCACTGTCACACATCCAACCCAGTGCAATTTCTGACTTGCTCAGGCAGAATAGAGAACATTTAAATCACTCTGTCCTTGGAAACAGGAAAGCATCTTGCTCTGGGATCGGAACTATTGCAAGTGTCTGGTGGCACTTTCTACCCAGTGATTGTGGGGAATCTGTCCACAGGAATTGACACTGAAGTCAGTCCATTCTCGGTGGGTTACGTATTTGTGCTGTAATTCATCTTAGAAAGGTTTGGGTTTTTGAAAATTTCCTGTCAATCACCCTATTCCCATCAATAATCCCTGTGATATAACAGGTTTTCAAGCAGTTTTTTCTGAAAAGACTTAAGCTGCAGGATGGCCCTTATGCAGCTTTTGACTGTTGTGATTGCAGTAGAGATCAACAGAATTGGATGCTGTTCTGTCATCCTTGACTGGGCTCCTGGTGCTAATCAGGAGTTGGAAATGGCACATTCAGATGGATTTAGAGACATATAGTATGTGACAATTCAGCAAAGTAAAGAGCATTGTTTTGAATTCTTAAAGGTTAGTGATGCAAGCTGCAGTGACTAAAGATTTTTGAGCCTTGAAAGAAAACCAATTAGGTGTAGGAAACAAACACATTGCAGTAATGTAATCTATATTTTCATACATTTAAGGCCAAGAGAAGAGATTAGTTCATCTACACTGAGTTTTTGTTTCAGATGCTTATATTCCATCCAATTACCTCTGATATTGAGCCCCCCATTACTTGTGTTCAGGCAAAAAATAACTTTCAGAAAGTATATAGACTGTGTTTGAAAGTCCCCAGAGATGATGCCTACCATTTTCTACTGCAAGTTAGCCTGCCCCAAAGTTTAATTACCATCTCTGTGAAACAGAGAGAAAACAGCAGTGCTTTATTTCTAATTTGAAATTGTTTTGCTTTAGCTCCCAGCTACTGGTTCTTGCTATATGTTTCTTCGGTAGATTAAAGAATCCTGTAGTATTTCATGTTTTCTTCACAGAAAGGTGTTTATACAGGCTTAACTTTCTTTTTTTATAAGCTCAACAGAAATCTCCCACTGGAAAGCATTTTCTCTGCCCTCCAAAATCTTCTTGTACCTCCACTTTGTACATATCCTTTTCTTTTTTTTTTCTTTCCTGCAGCACAGTTAGCAGGAACATTCCCAACATTCTACTATTCATCTGTAACGGTTAGAGACTTTAATATCACCACACTGCTTTAAATTCTGTTTTTATCCATAACCTTAAAGGAATTTTTACCATAATGAAAACTGAGCAAATTTTGCCATTGAAATCATGAGGGAAAAGAGATGAGGCATTAAATGCAAGCCAATGTACTGAAGGAAGCAAAAATAATAGGTCAGATTTAGAGCCCAATAGACCAACCTGCAGAGCAAGCTGTATAAGCAACCCACACATCACAATTTTTTTCCCATAGTACTGGAAAAAAGCATTGCCTCCTTACCTGAAAAGCATGCATACATTTTAAACAAATCATATATTGGAGTGATCTAGAAAGGGAGAAGGAGAAAGATAGCTCAGTTGAACATATTATGGCTATGACAGACCCTTGGTTTTGCATTTGATATTATGATAATAATGGTATTTTTCTAATATCCCAAGAGCTGAAGGAATGACCAAATAAATACCCTGCTCCCCAGCAGCCTAATGCAGACTTTGAAGGTGGTCACACAATTAATTACCATTTCCTAAGACTTTTTAGAAACATTAACACTTCAGCTTTTCCTGCCATAAAAAGTTAAAATACAAAATTACTGGGTGGGAAGGTGGGGAATTTGTAGAAGCAGAACAAATTCTGAAGCTTATGAAATCACAGCTTAATTTTAAAGGAATACAGTCAATCAAAGAAGCATAACAAACAATGCAGTAACAAATCTTGTTAGCCATGAATATGTTACACATTTGTTAGGATGACCTTGGTTTGTGTGGCACAAACTGGGCACCAGATGGACAGCTGCCTGAGGGAATTATTTTTTCTGCCAAAGTACCAATATTCAAGTCAATTTTCATACTTACTTTCTTTTGTTCTCATTCTTACGGATTTGGACTAGCATAAGTTCTTTGTTATTTTTCATAATCACTTTTCTCCTTGGGCATCCTTATGCTTATTGGTTTGTTATATTGGTCTCTATCTGTGCAATGATCTGTGTTTCTATGATTTCCATGGATTTATTATTCTTACAAGAATCAGCTTTAGTTCTGCAACTGTCATGCTTCATTTCTGTTAGAAATCTTAAATACCTATATATATTTCTTATGGATTATGAGTCACAGTCCACAAGTATAATTCTGAGCTCATAAAAAATGAAGTGATGTGTGACATACAAACACGACATATAAAACATTTTAAAAAGACCCTTAGTCTACTTTTATAACCTATAACTGCACTTCTAGCTAAGCACAGCTGCCAGTCAAAGACTTAAATGCTTGGTTTTATCCCTCACATGGCCAACAACACAATTAAGTGAAAGCAAACGAGTAACCCCCCAAATCTGACTGAGATAAACAAAAAAACAATTAGGGATCACTTCAGGATTATTCAGAACACAATCAAAGTTGAAACAACATGACAACACAGCCAGTCTGCTGTGAGGTGCTTTATTTGGGGAAAATAATTTTCTGCACATCCAAGTGCACAGGGTCTACCCAAGTGCAGCCCAATTATCTTTTATAAGCTGAGTAAAGCTGAAAGTAAGGAAATTAAAGTTTTAGGAAGAGTCCAGATATGGTATGAAATATGCTTTTCATTTAGGATAATAAAATCATGTTCACAAAAAAAGCACTGAAAAAGATGGCAGAAAAGGCAACAGAAGGTGTAGCCATGCTGAGCAATGTGCACATTTAGTTTGTTCATTTGTTCAGGTGTACAGCAAGAGGAAAGCTCATCACTATGCCAACCCTGGGGCACCTGCCTCATTCTTCTCAAGGTATTTTGGAATCCTGTCTCTATGAAGAAACTGTGACTCATTGTTTCATTGGAATTTTTATGCCTTTGCTGTATAAAAATACTGATTTCAGTGATTGTTCATACAACAGTCTGAGCTTTTTGAAATCAATCTTTTCTTATAATATCCAATAACAGCTTTTCCCAGCAGGCATATTTAATTTTACCAAATCCCACATCAGCTGAAGCTCATTTCTTTCCACATAC
This sequence comes from Ammospiza caudacuta, assembly GCF_027887145.1. Lineage (NCBI taxonomy): Eukaryota > Metazoa > Chordata > Aves > Passeriformes > Passerellidae > Ammospiza > Ammospiza caudacuta. Next base: position 21,957,792 of record NC_080603.1, read on the forward strand.
AAAGCTCAACAAAGACAAATTTCTTACTTTGTGTTTTGATTTATTGAGACCATAACTCATTTTTGACCAAAAAAGCAAAGCCAGAAGTCAGTTCCTTTTTTTTTTTCATTAAATTGACCCCAAAACTTCCTCAGTGCTGAAACAGCCAGTCAATAAAATCCTAACTAAACAGTTCATTTGTATTAAGAGCTGAGAAAAAAGTATGCATACCACCAATATAAAGCATTTGCAAGCTCCTATGTTTTTGCTGCTTGCATATTTGCAGATCATTTGGGTGCTGAGTTGAACTTCAGCACCTGCTCAGGGACAAGTCTCCAAATGCACTCCTTTTTCTGAGGAGAAAAATACAAACTCACATAGTGCTGGGCCTAATGAGGCCAAGCAACCTGCACACAGCAGCTGGAGAGTGAACTATAAAACTGGAGAAATCACTGAAAATTAATGTTTATCTTGAGGCAATAGCTGAGGCAGATATAACCTCGTGTCATTGTGCATCCCAGGTACTGCAGGAACAAAAGGAATCACCTGTCACCATCTCACAGTGCAATGGTTTCCCATCTCTTTCTGCTTTCCCTGCCTTCTGCACCAGTGCACAGCCCCAGGGTAAGGCTGCTCAAGCAGGAGCTGGCTTTTCCCCAGGAGAATCCCAGTTTAAAACCCATGAAGATAGTCTTTGCTCAGTTCATGGCAAAAACAGTCTACAGGGCACAACGCATTTGACAACCATAAGAAACAAAAATCAGATTATTTTTGCCTCTCCAATAGTCTGTGTTGGGTCAGACTGCAGCATTGGTTACCATTTTTTTCAGGAGGAAAGCAGCTGGAAGGTTGTTAATATTGACTGATTTTTTTGCAGTAACTTCTCATTTCACACTTTCTGAGCACGAAATCAAGCCATTCCACAAAATAAAAGATCTGATGATGAAACCCATTTAAAACAACCTTCTGTCTGTTGAAGCAGTTGTTGAAGTTAATTAAAATAAAGCACCCAACCTCTGACAGAACAAGATGGTGGCCTCTTAGATTTTGGTTCCAGCACGTGCAAGGAGCAGATTCCAGGGACTGGCTCTGCTGCTTGGATGCAGCAGCCACTCTCTCACACCAACATGAGGCATAAAGCACCAGGCTTGATGCTCTCATAATGGGATTTAACATGAAAGGAAAGCTCTCAGGTACCTCTGGTTGCTATGGAACCATTGACATTTTCTGTTGGAAAGTAATTTGTCCTCAGTATAGTACTAAATTAGAAAGCAAGTAAATGGTATGTGTGCAATATTGAGGTCTCTAATTGCTTTTGAATGCAAGGTAACACCACCTGAGCAGACCAAAAAGCTTAATGCTGCACCTCCCATAGTCCAAGAGCAGCAGTGACTCTGAGATGGCCACTCTGGGGTAGGAGAGCTGCCTGCCTGACATCCACACCCTTTTCCACCAGAAGAGAATCTGACCCAGAAATTATTGAGCACCTTCCTGTGAATTATGCAGTAGCCAAACAAAGATTTCAATAAATTCCCAAGCACCCAGCTTGGTGAGACTGGGAGGTTTCTCAGAAATATAATTAAGGAAGGTCAGAATATGAAAGATGAAGGTTGGAAAAGGCCTTTAAGATCATTGAGCCCAATCATTAACCCAGCACTGCTGGATTTCCCCTAAGCCAGGTCCAGCAGGAAAGGAGCAGGCTGACAGGTAAATAAGAGCAGGAAGCTGAGCAGACCCCTTGCTGCTTCTAGGAGAACCTAAAAAAACCTCATTCCAGGATCACCCCAAAGTTAATACCATCAGCACAGAAATGGCCTTCAAGAAGTGTCTGGAGAGCCCAGCATGAGTGCAATCCTAACAAAAGATTTCATTTTCACATTCCTCTGGAATAGGCTAATAGCTTCCATTGCAATCAGCAGCTCAGGTCACAGGCCTGAGTGTAAGAATGATCCTTTCCCCAAATTAGTTATTGGCTGCCTAGGTCTCAGAGAAAAATCAAGTTGTAAAGGTAATCAGGATAAACAAATAGATACCATGATTTCCTCCGAGCAACAGGGCAGCAAGATGTGTTTGGACATTAAGAACTACACAGCTAAAGAATATTATTGGGTCATAAATATAATAGGACAGCATGATTTTGGAAGTTTTCTTGGGTTTATATGAATAATAATATAGAATGTTCTTTTGTATTTCTTTCCTTTGTGCATTGAATTTGGTGTGTATTACCTCCACATGAATAATGCAATCTAGCAAAATTGATGGCACAGTTCTTTTGTTAAAGCAGTTATGAAATGAGAAAACAAAACCTACAAGGAAAAGTTATGAAAAAAACAACATTTCTCCAAGAATAAAAAGATGAAGTTGCCTGACTGTTTACATTTGTCTCCTGTGTCATGAATATCAGATCAGATTCTTTTTATTAATCCATTGATAGTTCTGTAAGGCAGCTCATTTTTGATAAACTCTGCCAGGGCTGCTGTAAATACAAAAAAGATTTATGAATTAATTTTCATACGTAAATGACAAAATCTTTTGATACATTTGAAATATGTGCCTCGCATTGAAAATAGATATATGGGCATGCATAGATATGTATTAATTTAACATTCAGATCAGCTTGTTCTTTTAGAACACAGCTTAATGTCAACTTTGTTTTTCTGGGGGAAAAGCGGTAAACTAAAAAGGTAATTGACATTGAGGGCATACTAAAAATGAAAGAGATGGACAGTCTGTGATCTGGGAATTGTCCTGGACTAAAGGTGTAGTGGGTTTTATTTCAAAAGCATTTCTGTTTTCAAGTACCAACGGGCTGTGCAGCCAGTATGCTGTAAAAACAGATATCTACAGCTCATTACTGTTATTACTTGAATTGTCTTTATAGATACAAGGCTCAGTCATGAACCTCTTAGACTAAAAATAGCACAAAAAACATAAACTCTAAATCAGTCTGCAATTGAAGTGTCCATGTAATGCACCACAGCCCTGAGGATCTGCATAAAGCCAGAAGTACATCTGAGCTCCACATTTCTGTCAGCAGTAAATCCCAGAGCTGGTTCAGCCCCTCCATTTCCATCCCTTGCAGTGAGACAGGAACTGTGATGGCCCTGCCAGGACTGTCACTGCCTGCACATGCTGAAAGGGCAGCAAGCTGAAATCAAATTTTTCATTTCCTATGTACCACAGCAGTGACTTGTGTACCAGGACATCCGTGCTGACACTGCAGAAGTGTGGCATCCTCCTCCTCCTCTGCATCTTTCAGGCATTTTACAGAGGAAACTCAGAGTCATTCTTTAGATTCTACAGATGAGAAGGCCAAGGTACAAAATCATGCAGTGACTTGCTCCAGAAAGATGGATGTCTTGTCTTCTCCATGGATCATTAGTTAATATAAAATAACAGAAGCTTGCACAGCCCCTTGAAATGAACATTTTTAAGTTCTACAAATGAAAGACAGAATTAACCAGCTCATTGCTAGAGAGAAAATGAGGCAGGGATGATACCCATGAGGTTCAGGGATGATACCCATGAGGTTCAGTCCTGGATCACCTCTTTTGTAATCATTGTTCCTGTCTGGCACTTTGTTGTGTGCTCTCTTTATGGAGCACACACTGTTGTTGTGTCCTTTGTTCTATTTGTGTAAATTCCCTGGAGAAGAGGCTTTTAATTGTGGTACCATCCACAGGCACTACTGATTAATTCATAATAATCACAGAGTAAAAATATATGCAATATCCTGTGAGAAGAAATAAAACAGATTGAACCTCATAATCTGCTGTGTGCTTCATCCTCACTGTCTGGGACCAGAATAAATTTCAAAAGCACAGAGATCAGTTTAGCCACCCTTCCTGGTCTGTAGTGTGCCCTCACACTCTCTGCGCCAGGACACACTTTGTGCTGTGAATTATTCTGCTCTGGCATTGTTTTGACCTAGTGTTAACATTCCTATAACCTGTGGCTTGGTGTAGGGGGGTCAGGCCAGAGGCCAGCAGGGTAATGGGATTTGTAATTCTGAAAGATCTTGTTCCATCATATGAAATTGCCACACAGTGCTCCTGCTTAGCAGCCTGCAGTCGTGTACTAGAAAGCCAAGTAATACCTGAGAGTGATGTAAACCAGCTTGAGCTGCACTAAACCTGGGGTTACACGTGATGTAGTAACTCTGCATTGTTTCAAATAACAGCATAACACATCCTAAAGAAACAGAAATGCCCCTGTACATGAAGAGAAAGTAATAGATACACCTAATGAAAACACTTAAATAAGAAAGTCAGTAAAAACTGGTAAATGAGTTAAACATATTTGCAGTCAAACAAAAAGCTTAGATATACTAATTAAAAGGTTCTTTTCAACATGTACTGTATATTTTATATCAGCTGTGTCCTGAAGCCAGACTACAAGTCTACCAATAAAGGCATTTGTCATGTGCTTACAGAATACACCCCCCAAGCTTATTTGGATTACATGAATCCTTTTAAGGTTATACAGAAATGTGACGTCTGCAGGCAGACATGTTGACAATCCATGTCCAGGAGCATTAAAAATAAATAAGCAGGGGAAAAGATAAATACAGAGAAGGATTTTGTATGTCCCAGTTAATGCAGCATGTCAGGGAGCTGATCTGTCCTCCACCAGCCCACAGAGTGAGCCATATATTATTTCTTAGTAGTAACAGAGACAAGTATTTCATTATGACTCTTCATTATAGTCTCACAGAGACTTTGCCAACTGTGCATCACGTTCTCTTGCTCTGAAATATATTGGCTTAAATTCCTTTAGTTGTAAAGCTTCCTTATTGACACTATATTTCTTCTGTTTATTTACCTCATTACTCACTTATGTTACTCTTCTCATGTTAGCCTGACTTATATTGATAATCTAACTGTAAAATTGTACAAGCCATTCATGTCAAGACCTGTTCTTGTAGTTGGTTGCAAAAACTGAGTAAGAAACTCTTAGCTCAAACCAAAATATCCCATAATGCAAAAGACATAAAAAGCTTGTAAAACATATGTTAGCTTAATTGCTAGCCAAGATGGTGGGGTTTGCAAAGTCTTAACCTCTTTAAACAGACATTAATAAGGAAAAAAAAAGTAAAAAAAGTAATGAAATACACATTGATAAATGTTATTTTGTGTTATCAGAAAAATATTACACTTTTATGAAAGACAAAAATGGAAATAAATAAGAAAGCTATGAGAAAAATAATTTGAATAAATCTTACTTCTTTATCTTCCTGACATTCAAATATTTCTGTTTGTGACCAAGAAACCAGGCACATATTTTGTTGACATCAATAAAACTACTTGGGCTAAATTCTGGTTTAGTTCATGTCAGAATGTGGCTCACCATCAACTTCAGCAGGTGACTAAATCCATTTCTCAGGTGACTAAATTCAACATGTGCAATACCCTCAGGACATTGTATTACCGGCAAGCAGAGTCTGAGAGATGGAAGAGGTAAAAGCAAAGCTCTGAAGAGGTTTGGGCAGGGTGGGCTTTCCCTACACCTCACTTAAGGAAGCAGTTTAATTCTAATTTCACCACAGCATCAAGGAATACACAAAAAAGCACATTGGTGAATTACAAAATGCATCTCTCCTCCCAGTGTTCCCAATGTTATTTTGCTGCCCAAGGAGCTCTAAAAGGAGCACAGAGATAGAAGGGGCTGGGAGAGCTGGAGCACTTCCATTAACCTATTAACTCACCGCCCCCCAGGCCTTGTTCATCATGGTGCCTATCAAAGTGTCAGTCTTTTCTATTACCTTCTCCTTCAGAAGATGTCTGTCTATCATTGTCATGCTCTTCCAGCAGGATTATCCATCATTTTGGGTGAAGCCAAATCATTCATTTTCATGGCTGTCGCTGTTAGCGAGCTGGGATGGAAAAAAAAAAAGTGCTTTATTCAACAAAAGATAAATGATGGGATTTCACTCTTAATCATTTTCTTTTATTACTTAATCCAAAAGGTTGGGAGGAGGCTCTGCAGTTTATTATAGCACCAGTCAGAGGCACCATTATATTTCAGGGTGTAGCAATACGTCCTGCTTTCCAGCAGCTTATAAAACCAGCCATAAACATTAACTCCAGGCAAGAGTTTGTCACACTGCTCTTGATTCAGAGCAGTGGTTGACTCCTGTGGTTAGCACTGGGATATCCCTTCCAGGGCTTTTCTGAGTTAGGCTGAGATTGCTGGAGCTCACCATGGCTTGGTGTGATGAGCTGCAGCCTCGTGCTGCTGGACCAAGGGTGCCCTGCTGGGGATTTCACCAACTCCAACTCTGCCTGAGCGTCAGGTCAGAGCTCCTTGGTCTAGGTCGTTATGATTTCAATTATGTCTTGCTTTCTTATCAACAAAATTTTCAAAATTAAATGCTTAAAGCAAAATAATCATGTTGTTTAGCCCCATCAGCCTCAGCCATTAAACAAGATGGGTAGAATAATACAAGGTGAACCTTTGAGAAGTTTGGACATAATTTTTTTGACTGTTCATGGCCCTAACACACTTTTCATTATCTACATGGCCACTAAAATTATCAGAAGAATTTGTACTGAAATATGTAGATATTTCAGAAAATGTATTAAATAAAGCAAACAGCCCAAGTTGCACCCTATTCCATATTAATGTCCTGCAAAAGTCAGTCTCAAATCTTGATAATGTACAAATTAAGGGACTTTTGTAAAGCAAAAGTAACAGTCTCTGCTTTTGGCTTACTCCATGTTGAATAAATCCTCATCAGTTCTCTTTTTTTTAATGTGAATCTTTATGTTGACTCTTCAGTCACAGGAAACTAAGATCCTATTGCCCCTGCTCCTTCACAAATAACCACTAAGTTTACATATTCTGTTTCCCAACTGCCTTGGCTTATTATTATTATTACTATTATTATTACTATTACTACTACTACTACTACTACTACTAATTATTATTATTATTATTATTATTATTATTATTATTATTATTATTATTATTATTATTATTATTACAAGTTTTAGAGACTCAGTGATTCTGAGATAACTTCTGCCATTTTAGATTTGGTAAAAACTGGCTGCACATTCAGAATTTATTAGCCCTTGGTAGGTAAACAGCTTAAAACAGATTAGTCATGGGCAAAATACTTGAAATGAAGTGGTAATTGTAGTTGCTGTAATGATGGGAAACATAAAATATTACATGAAGGAAGAAAACATCAGAGAAATGTGACACAGTAAGGACAAACGTCCTAAGCTCAGTTGTGTGAATGCCTGGACACCCTAGTCCTGGTGAATTTCTTCTTCTACCTGGTTCTGATTGAAAGACCAATGAAATAAATGGGGAATCACCTTTTCACTGGGATTTGGATTAGGCCATGGGGAAGAGAAGGAGATACAGGCTAAGCCCACATGGTGTCTGGTGTAAACTCCCCACATTCCCAGCCTGCTGGGCACAGGAGAGCTCCAGAGCTGAGCCCCCTTAGCAGGGCACTGAGCCCCAGCTCCCAAAGCCTGTGGAAGGCAGAGTGAATTATCCTGAACTCAAAACAGCTCTGCTGCAGCCACAGGGCTCCTGGCCAGCTTGGCACTTCAACCAAACAAACATCACATCTGCCTGCTGAAGTGCTCCAACATCTGCCTGAAAAATCCCACGTAAATAAACCCATCCCTGTGCAGCTACAGTCATGGAGAATCCCTTAAAATTCAAATGTGACTGCACTGCAAAAGCCTCTAAATATTTGTACAGAACTAGAGCTCAAGAAATAATTACTTGGCTAAATCTTGATAGTCTGGAGATGATGTCTCATTACTCTGCAAAGTCAATTGCTCAAGTACTACTAAAGACAACACTTGAGAAACATTGAGTGTCTTCTCATAATCACACTCCCAAGAGCTGCATTTGTCAGTGCTGTCCATAAGTGGTTCCAGGATAATTGTGCTAACCTAATAAAATCATATGTCAAATTCCACAGAACACTTGAAAATCAGAGCTCTTAAAATGCAAAATTTGTGGTTTTTAAATTAAAACTTGTACTTTTTTCCTTCTCAGACTCCCTTCTCTCTCCAAGAATGTGTGTATGCAATATGATGGATGTTCATTCTATAGCATCATCAAAGGATCTGTAAATGTTCTCATTATGAAGGTGATGATTATACAGCCTGTGATCTCAGCATCCTGGTCCTTTCACCTTCCTCTCAATGGAGGGTGAGGAGGTTTTCTCCTACAGATATCCACAGGTACCTGAAGGGATTAATCTCAGACTTTCGAACCCAACGACTGCCATAAATCTCCTGCAGTGCAATGTATTTTCTGGGAGGAAGACAACTACATACTCCCTTTCCTAATTATATTTTTTAATATATTCTGAGAATATTTGGAATTCTTCCCTTGATTCTTTCAAAAGTCCTTACATTTTCCTTACTTTTGTTTCAGCAATAGCACTCAGTACATAGATACCTACATAGTAAAGAAGTTCACCAAAATTATTATCCAGTTTTAATACTATCAAGGAGAATAAAGCAAAACTCTGCAGGAGCTGGGTTGGATACATCTCCATTGACTCATCAAATTAACCATACTCCTGACAAGCAGAACAAATTGAAGATTCCTAAATTCTCCAAAATCATTCCCAATCCTGCCTAAAAAAGCATCATTCCCATCTTCAGCTTCAGGCTGACAATCCCAGACACAGAATTCTACCACAAGGCACTAGGATCGGGTCTGCTTTTAGTTAATACAGTAACAACATTTATTAGGGTAAGTAGTTTGCACCCACTGATGTGCAAGAGGAGTGGAAACAGTGTGGGATAGATAAATGCTGGGTGAAGAGCTGGTATCTGCACCCATCCTGGCCCATGTGCAGTCAGACCCAGTGCCTGTGCATGGGATTTTCCCACATTCTGGTTCCAGACTCTGCACACCCAGATCCACACACCCTACACACACATTACATGCAAAAAAAAGCCAATTTTTTAGCCTCAAATAAAAAAAAGAGACACAGTAGGCTTTCTAGGAATCTAATTTTCTTGCCAGTTAAGTAATAGCTATTGGGCTGTAATTGGGATAAATGCCAGGAAATTTCCACCAAAACTTTTCATAAGATCTGTTCAGTTCTCTTTAAAATGTAGGGGGGAATAAAATCTCAAGGAAAGCTGCCTTTATTCAGGGGTATGTATTTGGAGAACACTGAGGACTCACATTTGGAGGACACCAAGGGTACCTTGCAGGGCTATGATCCTACAGCACCTTGGGAAAATCAATGCTCATCAAAAAGGAATTCCCATCTGCAGCCAGAGCAAAACAGGAAAGTGTTACACTTGGATTTACCAGACACGTCCCACACATATGAAGATCACAGATGGTAAAGTTTCAATCAAATATAGGTGTTCTGGGTATTTGCTGCTACAGAGTAAATAAAAATCATATTAAAGTAGACAAAAGAAGCTGACAAGGAAAGTATTAAACTTAAGCAAACCCAGCAATGATGATAGAAATGGATGTGGATTCTGAATTTCTGGATTAATTCCGTGGTTCTTATAACCTAGGGGGAAAAAAGGCAATTCATGAATAGCTTCAAAAGACACCATTTCTATAAAGAAAACTCATGGATTTTTAACTGCAGCTCATAAAAACAAGGGACTATAGTCATTCACTCAGCTTTTGAAACTGCTGGTTCGAATGAGAGCAGGGATGGATATGGCCAGAAGGGTCTCATTTAAATAATATTTAAAAGAAATCGAGATTTATTTCCCATAAGTAGAAGAGATGCTTTTTCCTTGTGATGCCTCTTATTCTGCCAACTTCATGAAAAACAGGCAGCTGAAATAGCAAACTTTTTTCTTTAGTTATGAGTACAAATTCAGTTGTTCACTGTCAGACATTTAATTACAATTAGAGACACTGAACATCAGTGAAACATAATTTCTCTTTGCTGTTCTAAACAGATACAATAAAGGAAGCAGAGTCTTCATTTTTCAAATATGCCTGAAACTGAGCTTGTCCCTGATGAAAAAACAGACTTGATTCCCTCTCTCACCACTTTCCTCAAAAAGATTAGAGCAAAAAAAATGAAAATCAGATGAATCACTACTCTCAGCCATGAGCCTCATGTACAGGTGACACAGGGCCATGCATGTGGCCCTTTTTAGGGTCTGACAAAACACAGCAGCTTCTGTAGGAACTGATGTCCCCATGGATGGGCCTCTGAGAGGGAGAAGGGAATTTTCTTTCCTCCGGTCTTTAATTTTTCAGCTGAGAAGCTGCAACTGGGACACAGCACCAGCACAGGCAAACTTCCAGTGTTTATGTAAATGAGAGCAGCAGCTATTGAGCAGGCTGTGAGGAGTTTCTAGGAGCACAATCAGAGCAATTAAATGCCTGGTGTGGCACGCAGGGTGTGGGATGTGTGCACACTCATCAATCAGCACACGCTCCCTGTTTGACAAATTCCCCGTCCCTGAGCAGGGCCAGAGCTCGACCCACCCCAGCTGATAATGGGGGCTGGCAAGGTGTGCCCCAGGGAGTCACCTTCTGAGCAGCCTGGGAAAAAAAATCTCGATAAAAATTAAGGGAACGGGAGGGATCTTTGCACGAGTTTTGTTCCTTCAGCTTCTCCAAAGCAAATTAGAGATCTTGCTCCCTGCCTTCAAGGGAGTTTTGCTCTTCTGTTTCAAAGTTCCTTTGAGTTAGTCTCAATGGTGGAGTTCTTTGAAGAAGGCTCTAAAACAGTGCCCTTTATAACTGAAAATATAAAGCTGTATATTAAATTATTTTCAACAAGAAACTCATCTTATAATGGTTTTTTTTTCTTACCCCAGTATTCTTCTTTCTTGTCAGTAGTTCTATTTCTTTTATTCTGCTCTAAACTATTTTATTTCTATGGTGTTTCTATACAGCAGCCCTAGTCATATTTTACTGTCATACATTTTTACTACATTGCATAATGCTCTACAAAATCATTTTATGCAACACTTGGGTGTATCTACTCATAATACTTAGATTAGGTTTTCCCTCTTATTGTGTATTCTGCCTCCAGCACAGTGCAATGCACGGGGATTGTCAATGGGAGGATTTCCATTGCCTTAACTGAGAGATGAAGAATGCCTGTAACTGCTGAATTTGAAATTTGTTTTGGTATTTTGCCCAAGTCTAAAGAATTTAATTTTAAAAAAAACCTCAAAATCAAAAAACAAACAGCAAATTCCCTCTACTCTTCAGGTAAAGTGCATTGTTTTCTTTTTCTTTAATACTTTCTCCATTGTTAATGTACTGATGGCAATGGAGGATTTAAAAAAATAATCTCCTTTCCTCCCACCGCCTTCCCATTCATTTTATAAACAGGTGGCAACTACTGTAAATTTCTGTCATTTTTCAAATGTCAAAGGATAACATCCTAGAGCAGCAAATTCTGGGAACCATTTAGTTTGTTCCAGTTGTGACAGCTCTTGTTTTTAATTTTGGGGACTTCCAGTTTAATAAAGCTTGACAAACAAGACCTGGTCATTCTGGTCTCTCTGTAATGCATACCTATAGGTAAATCTGTATGGATACACTGATGGGTGAGTTCCTGCACTGATATGCACATCCATTTATACATTTTTATCCTGGCTTCACACAAATTTAAACTGTTTCCATTGTGACATGACATTTTTAAAAATCAGTAAAATAATTTGCAAAACAGTTTACAGTAAGGGCGGGGGGGTGGAAGCAATAACTACAGCAATCACCTAAGTTGGGACCAGCTTTTCAACAAGTAAAAAAGTGGACTTTTTCAGACTCCTCTGCCACCATAAGTATGACTTGCAGCTAAGAATATTTTCTAGCTGTCAGATTCCAACCTGTTATTTGTTGCTGTGGAGAATTTTTCTGTCAGCCTCCCTGTCTGCTTTTCAGGGGGTTACTAAAGAAAGGTGGAATGAGAGGTAAGACACATCCTTACCTTTGTAAAGTAAGTTATTTTTCATAATTCTAAAAGTAAAAATTCACCCTAGGACAGACACTTAACTGCCTCCATCTCAGCTGCAGCTGAAGGTTATGGAGTTGTGTGCCAGCAATATCCTAACACTGCAAATTCACCATAACAAACAAATTCATGGGCTTGAGATGTACAGACCCACAAAAATCCTAATAGGTGAATTTTTTTTTTTTTTTTTTTTTTGGTAGCAACAAGCCAGGTGTGACTGCAGTGACAAAAGCAGATGCAGAAGGTGGAGAATAAGGGCAGATCTGCTTCCTGTGTGCAGAAAGGTTGGGTCACTATCAGGGACACAAGGCAGAAGCAGGAACCAGCTGCAGTCCAAGCTCAGAGCATCATGGAACAGAGCACAGAGGGTATTGGGATGAAGGAATTGTGTGTGAGTAGGGCTGGTGTGGGAACAAATACACAAACAGCGGGTCTGACAGCTCACAAAGGGCATGGCAGGAGGGAGAGGACCAGCAACAGAGGGTGGGAGCAGCATCCTGGTGTGTCAGAGCTGCAATGGAGCTCCTGTGCCCTGGTAGATGGAGAGAAAATGTGAGTTTAGTGGCCTTTGGCTTTTCTTTCTCTTCCAGTCAGCCCTACACTGCACACAGGCTGTTCACAGCAGCACAGCCTTCTGATGGAGCTCAACAGGAAAAAATACTGAGCAACCACCCAACATTAACAGAGAAATAACCCTTTTGTGACAAGACCCTCACACCACAGACATATAGCAATGCCGAGCCAGGGCACAGGAACATTTTACACACTTTGTTGGGAGGGACAAGAGGCAGCTCCACTGACAGAGCAGGGCCCTGGGCATGCTCAGCCTCTTGCTTCTAGAAACAGGGACCTCTAAAGCCACAAAGGACCTCATTTATGCCTTGCAATCACACAGGGCCAGATGAGGATAACTCATAACCTCAAGGACTACTGCAGAAGCCAAGGACACCATGCTGAAAGAAAGACACTGGAGTGGGTCCTGTGAGCCCACTGTGATTTACCCTATGAACTAAATAAAAACACCGCTAAGGGGGAAAACCAAAGAATTAAAAATCAAAACCTCAGGCCTTGAGCAAACCTTACAGATAGAAAGCAGACAACTTGATTTTGGATAATAACACGTCCTCCATCCTCTCCCTCCTTCATTAACCTTTATCTTTTGTTATTAGCAGTCTTGGCACCGTGGTGCTGAGCTGAGCCCAGCAGGCTGCCCAGGCAATGACATTTCAGAGATTGGCAGAGCAGCACAGCCCATGTCAATTTAACACTATCTTGAGTTTAACTTCACAGCAGGAGGAGAACTGGCCTGTTCCTTTGGTACCTTTGAGAGGGAGAAAAACAAAAATGGTAGTGGGGGGTGGGAGCATGACAGGGAGACAGGAACTTAATTAGAAAGAGAAAACAGACTGGAAAAATATACCAGTGACATTTTGATAATCTGGAAAGCAAGCATCACATCTCAGGCAAAACATTAGATTATACATTCTTTTCTCTCTAAACTCTACCCTTGTGGAGACCACAGGAAAATAACCTGAAGGTTTTTTGGCTGCTGCATCTCCCTCTTTCATTGAACATTGGCAGTCTATGATAGGTTACTTTAGACAGAGATAGGCATAGGACAAGACAGGACTGAAAGAATTCTTTGAATTCATGCCTTCACCCCAAGACTAAAATGATCATTAAAGGCCATCTTTTATTAGCCTGTCAATGTAATGGTTGGTTCATACTGATGAACCTGCCATGAAAAATACTCACCTGCCCTTAAAATTCATCTGTCAAACAACCAAGCTCTCTGTATTCAGCTGGAGACAAAGCTTTGTCAAAATACTGTAGGGAAATAAAAAATTTAAGTTCTTTGGGATTTTGACTGCTCTGATAGAAACAACAATAGAGTAATAACTATTACAACTGTGTAACATTTATATCAGGACTTATCTCAGGTGTACAAGCTCAACAAGCAAGAAATCTGTGGCAAAGTCAAGAATTTTATTTGGATATCACCAAATTCTAGGAGAGTTTTCCCCTCAATACTAATGTATAAATGAATAATAACAAATCCAGTGTAGGGATGTTTCCTTTAAAGATTAAATCAGAGCTATTATGGCTGGAAATAAAACTGTCGGGACAAGCTGTAGGGCCTTTTGTCTGCAACATGAAAAAATACTAACTATGTTTTAAAATAGTAAGTTAATTTGAATTTTCCTTATGTCTTATAAAGTCACAACAGTGAAAGAAAAAAAATGAGAGGGGAGGAAGAAAAAAAGGACAATATTTATTTAGCCAAATGCAGTGATAACTATAAAAGACCTGTTTACCCTCAAGCCTCAGTTTAAAATTTACCAGATTCTCCTTATGGAGCATGAAGAGTAAAGCAAAGATGGAATATCTTTGCTATCAATAGTAAGATCAAAATGGAAAAGGGTGGTGAAAATGTGACTTCAATGTCCTAGAAGCATTTAAACAAAAAATATTTCACTACCAACAGACATGGACTTGAAAGATTGAAACTTAAAAGTCATTCACATAAAACAGTGTTCAAAGACTATTAGCCATGTCATTTTCCTAGCACATTTGCACTATGAATGAAAAATTCTTGCTTTTAAAAGAATTTATTGCATTGCATTGCATGTTTTCATTTTAATTGATGGTCCAGTAGTATGTCTGCTTTTCCCTTTCCTTTCAAAACAGAATTGTTTAAGCAGACAGAAGTTAGACTCAGCTCTTTTGATTAGCAAAAGCTGTTGCCTCCAGTGTTCACTAATTGCTTTCTTGTAATGCAGAGAAGGAAGCACATTTTTTTGCATGTGAGTTCTGGCTCAATTAATTCTTTAAGTGACTTTTCACTATGTTTTCAGAAAATACTATGGAAATAAGGTATTTTCTGTCTACAGAACTTACATATATTTGATATATTATAAATGGTTTAGGCCTAAGGAGGGTTTCTGTAGCACTGCTGACCTAGAACTGAGGGAGATCTTGAAAAGATTTTCTGTATGATTCTGCACTCCAAAGTGTCTTCAAGAAATGAGGCAAAACAAAACTCCAGACTTTGCAAGTAGAGTCCTGGTGAATGGTTACATGCATGTGCTTACATTTATATACAGCACACAGGTACTATTTTCCAGCTGCTGATATTTATATACAGCACACAGGTACTATTTTCCAGCTGCTGATATTTATATACAGCACATAGGTACTATTTTGCAGCTGCTGAGTGAGAACTGTGACAGGCTCCTTAGTGAGACAGATCTGCCGTGTACTGCTCTGCCATTACCTGCCTTGGGAAAGGGAAAGGGAACTGCTGCTCTGATAATGCTGTTTGTTATCCTGGGTTGATACAGCAGGGTGGGATTGAATTATTCTCCTTTCTTGTTTATTTCCCACGGATTTGCAATAGGAATATTCTGCTGTATGAGAAGGAATACCCTCCAAGGTCAGGTGTCAGCTGCTGGCCTGGGAGCGAGCACCTCTGTGCTGAAGAGCCAACATGCACTCAGTGTAAGGTCCCATACTGCATAAACCTCTGCTGTGCCTTGTTTATGGATGGACAAAATTCTGGATGTGAACCAGAAAGGTGTTGAAAGGAGCAGGTCTCAATTCTGAACAACCTCAGAGCAAGGACTGCGGGGTGTGCTCCACCCATCTACCAGAGGCACCATGACAGAGGGTCTGGATTTCTCCTGAGTCCTCTGAATCTCACCTGGGGTTTGTTAAGTCAGAGGGCAGACCTGGCCATAAGAATTTCCACTGTTTTTTCCCTGCATAGGAAAGAAAAAATGAACACAGCAGCTCATTGGTTAGACAGTTCGTTTGCCAGGAGAAGAGTGAAATGTTCCTTCAGTGATTTTAATCTGCTTGAAAAGTATGTGTTCATACCAGAACCCCTGAGCTCTCTATTTCCTCTTACCCTTCAATGGATATTTCTTGTTAAGGTTCATTTGCTATTCACCAATAATTTTTCCTTGCACCAGAAAGGATGGCTGCACTTTACCAAACAGGAAATGTTCTTCTCAGAGGGATAACAGCTTTCATTCCCATCTCATCTTTCAAAATCCAGATACAGAAATGCAGAATTGCTTTTCCTGGGGGCTGTCTAACAGTGCAGCAAGGATGTAAATGAAGAGCCATGTTTCTTAATTGTCCTGAACATCCTGAACATGCCAGCTGCAGCTCAATTTTCTGCTCTGATATCCAAATTACAGCCTTGCAGAAGCCATGTTATTTCAACACGTCCTCCTCTCCTGTGGGCAAAGCAACTCACACCATATTCCAGCAAACTGCTGGACCAGTGCTCCAGAGATAAACAAAAAGGTAACAAAAGACACTCCAGCCCATGCTGATAATGCCAACTATCAGTTCGCTATAATTATTGCATTGTTTTTTTATACAACCCTAATTTGTCTTTTTAATGGTATTTTTCCTGCTTGTAGTAGATCACATCTCCTCTAGGATGAATGCCACCTGCTCCCTCCTGTCTCAGCAGGACAGAAGCTGGTCCCCAGTGAGGATGGGGGACTATGAAGTTAAAGCAGCAGAATATTTTTAGAGAAAAGTGCTTTAGAGAAGACAATGGTCTCAGTATAAACAAAGAACAACTTATACAGGGATAAAGACTGTAAAAACCAGAAAACAATTGAAGGGAATTCAGCTGAAGAGCCAGAACCAGCACACAGACCCTGACCCAAACTCTTGTGGTGCTGTATTGATAGCTCCTGTCATCACCAGCCCATGAACAATGAGTGCACAAGGCACAGCTGGATCCAGCGAGGCTCCAAAGCCTCTCTGAAACACTTCCTATGGCACGAAAGAAAAAGAAAAATCAACATCATTAACAACTGATTATGGGTTGTAGGTTTATACACAAAGCCTACATACATGGGCACATTTCTTATTTCATGTCTTTGACACTTAATATTGGCTTTCATACATCAATAAATCCCTGCTGTATACACATAAAAACCACTAAAATCATTACAAGAATCTTTAAATAGACTGAAACCTCTGCTGAGCTATTAAGGCAGAAATAACAATGCAAGCTCTTGCTTCTGCTAGACAAAGCAAACCATCTGATTGTAAGAAAAAGAGACCTTCACTTTATACGAAGGGAGGACAATGAGAGAAAGGAGCAAATGCAACTTGCCTGAGAGCCCAGGAAGGGGTGAGCCCCATGTGAACAGGGGACACTGCCCAACCCTGCAGGGCTTGGGGCCTCTCCCAGTTTAAATTTACAGGACAAACAGGCTGAATTGTCAGAGTCCACAGGAACAACACCCTTGTAGAGGCATAAAACAAATAGTGCTCAAGGATGCAAAGTACTTCAGCAGATGAAAACAGTCCTGCAGTTTGTGTATATATTTACATATACCAAGGTGTGATATCCCAAAGCCCTTGGGTCTGGAGTTTCTGTTCCACTAAACAGAACAAATCCAGTGTCCCTTAGTGAATCTGTGGCCTCCAAGTCCCTTATAAAGATGGCCTTGAAAATTCTAGTGTAAAACATGACATAATACAGGTGTAAGAAAATTCAAGAAGGTTTTCAAAAGCCAATACTTTCCACAATTAATATAAATAAAACAACAACAACAACAGCAGCAACAATAGCAACAACAAACAACAACAACAACAGCAATAATAATAAATAGTTATGAAAACCCAGCAGCAAGCACTCTATTGAAAAAGCAAGGAACTATACTGCTTTGGATCCTGAAAGAACAATAGTTATTTATGTAAATTTGCACTGCAGTAGTTATTTTTAAATACTAATATACTTGTTTCATATTTACTGCTACTTGCTCCCTTTAGAGATTCCAGTAACTGGGTTTTTATTATTGTAAAATAGACCTTTAATTTTTTTGGCTAATTCTAAAATAAGTGTCTGAATGACAGAAGGATGTGATTATGTTGGTAGAATACAGTTTTCTGCCTCCCCAAAGTAAAGATTTTTACTGCTAGCAGAGACTGCATA
Source organism: Ammospiza caudacuta (assembly GCF_027887145.1). Classification (NCBI taxonomy): domain Eukaryota; kingdom Metazoa; phylum Chordata; class Aves; order Passeriformes; family Passerellidae; genus Ammospiza; species Ammospiza caudacuta. Next base: position 21,975,668 of record NC_080603.1, read on the forward strand.
AATGAGATGAAGGATGGAGAGTGATTACACCTGTTGTAACTAATTTCCAAGTAAGCTTCATCTTAGAAGCTGGGTTTCCAGGGAAATGAGCAACCTACTACAACACCAGGTCATTTTTCTTGTTTCACATGGAATATTTGCGGCATAGTTATACAAATTAAGTTAAAAACTAAATGTAAATACATCTGTGCATGTTATTTTAGGAACCAGTGAAATTCAATAGCTCAGATTCTCATCAACACAGAAAATATTTCAGTAAAGGAAGGAAACTTAAAGTTTCCTGTGTACAAAATTGCTCCCACCTAAAAATATTCCATTCTATATAGAGACTAAAGAATAAGTTACATCTCCAGAGATACTGCTGAGTATGTGGCAAATACCCCTGCAAAAAGCCCCATTTTAAAACAGAAGCAGCAATAATTCCATGAATTATTATTATTATTTTTACAGGTATGCAGAGCCTTGCAGGTGCCTTCCAGACCCATTTCCCTTACTGTCACCAAGGTCCATCTATCTACAGATGCTCCTATATAAGAGTGGAAACAGTCTCAGCCCATCTAAGCCATTCCAGAAGAGCAAGAGAGCAGCAGCTCACAGGAGGAGGAAAATACAGCTGTTCAGGAAAGGAAATGAACACAGAGATTTTACCTCTGGTGAGAAAATCCCTTGCAGGAGACTAAAAAATGATAGAGAATACAATGAACACATCTGTGAATAGGATGAGGACATTCTGTTTGTAGTTTCTGAGAAGTATTTGGGTTACCTGAACAAAGTTAGGTGCTCAAGATATCGGCACTGTTTTTGGCAAGAGGGGAGAACTTCCAGGAGTGAAAATGTAAACTTAGGGAAAAACCCCAAGTCTTTAAAGCCAAATGTAGCTTATCTTCTCTAAGAGACATCAGAGAGAATGGCCTGGAAGCAAAAGCTGTGGGGTGGAGTCCTGTGAGCTGCACAGGCAGGAGATCTGAGTGAGCCCCCCTGGCCCCACAGCTGTGTGTGCCTGAATTCACCAGGTCAGCAGCAGCAGCAACTCTCCTTTAAAAAGTCTCTGTGGAACATTTTAATTAGTTTGGTCTTTTGGTTTTTCTAAAATGCTTCTGATAGCACAGTGTACACTAAAGCAGTGTTATGAATGCCTAAAAATATAAAATCTAATTATGGTAGCTCTGCAACCAGAGTAATGAGAAGCAAGTGTGACTGATAAGAAGTGAGACAGGCTAATGAGCTGAACCACTGTAGTTCAAAGGAAAACAGAGGTCTAAAGGAAGCACCTGTGGTATTGCTCGGGGGAAGATATGGGAACTAGGAAATAGAAACATACTGCATTTAAAAAGATATGGTGCTAAATGGATACACAACGTTGTTAATTATTAGAGCAGATACTTAGCATATGGGCAAAAAAAATTGTTAATAAGGATGTGTAGGACTGAAGATGATTGCTAACAAAAATACAGCTGGTGTAGTGAACAAGAAATTACCTGCTGCAGATAAGAGAAAGCTGTGACTCCAAGCGCTTGGATTCATCCTGCTGGACAGGCAGAGCTCACTAAGGCTGCATGGCCACCATAGCCAGCCCTGTTTCTGAGCTGTTATCCTGCCTGAGCAACCACACACGGAGTGGCCAGAGAGGCAGAGCTGCCAGGATCAGAGACAGGGAAGAGAAGTCAAAGCAGACATGCTCTGGCCTGAATGAAAAACAGAAACAGTGGGACACAACTGATGATTTTGCCTTCCTTTATGTAAAGAACATACTCTATCACATCAGTGAATGCATCCACAGCTGCAACACATTTCCTGCTGGACTGTCAGCATCTGGCCTGACCCTTTGCACAAATGCTTGCCACCAAACAAGACAGTTGCCCAGTGAAATATCAGTAAATTTTCTGTATTCATCTAGACTTTCCCAAGCTCAACAATTACTGATCAATTTATACTCTGTGAGAAACAGTGAAAGCAGAGCATTTAGTAACAACTTCATTGCTCTACTGCTAGTAACAACTGTATTGTTCTGCTGCACACCAAAATTGCTGTAAAAGCAAACAGCACTTTTCTGTGTTTGTTATAGAGAAGATGGCAAAAGCACAGGAATGTTCTTCCCATTCTGCTATAACAAACACCTCACAGCAAGTTTTGTGTCTGCATGTCTGGGCCTGAGAAAGACATCTCAGAGTTTATCCTCCCACAGAAGTATAGAATCACAGAATCCTTAAAGGCATTAAAAGATTATCTTGTTCCATTCCCCTGCCATGGGCAGGGACACCTTCCACTATCCCAGTTTGCTCCAAGCCCTGTCCAGCCTGGCCTTGGACACTCCCAGGGATGGGGCAGCCAAAAATTCTCTGGACAACCTGTTTCTTCTACCCTTGGATTGTTTCTGTGTGGTTAAATTTTCTATGTGCATACAACACTGTGGGGATGGGGTGAAATATAGATCCTTGAGGAGATTTCCTTTGCTCATTGACAATAACGCTTTTTCCTGGTCTTACTGGTCTCCTGAAATGTTTGTCACAAATTAGATAATCAAGTATTAAACAGTGCAAGTATATTTGTTTTAGTTCTCAGGTTGTGATGATGAAGATCTTAACCTTATCAAGTATCAAAGCTGTAGAGACAGACCTATTTAACAATACTCAGTAACTTACTTTTTACCCTGCTGCCTCCACACTAGTATTTTTAGCTGAGTGCTGATTTTCCAATCTGTCTAGGCTGTCATTCAAGACATGGGGAATACCAGAAATGGTGCATTTGCTTTTGACAGTACCCCAGACTGTTTTTTAAAAATAACCAAGGAAAAGACTTTACAGCTTTGTTTGAAAATATTAAATTTCCATAGGGATCAATAGAGGTGCTTCCCATATGCAATTTATTCACTAACAACTTCCATGGTTTTTATGAGACTATTCACCTTCCTGGTTAATAGAAAATCTGTACTTGCCATGGCAACCCCTGTATCAGATGGCTCTACAGTAATACCCTGGAAATATACCATAGATTTTTTCAGTCTTCATAATCGATCTGGTCATAAATGTCACAGTAACTTGTCATTAAACTCTCCCCTCTAGCAACTCTGGTAGTTGTTTGATCCCTCCTGCCTCTCTGCCACGCTGTTCCCAGTGCACAGCTGCATTGTTCTGCATGCAGCCTTTTCCCAAAGTTGTTCCTTGCCAGGTGTGCCAATCCTCAGTGATCCAGGACTGGGGAGATGATGGCAACAGGGAGATTCACACACCCCTGCTGGTTAGAGCAGTGATCACCTCCAGACTACTCAGGCGCAAGCCAGCAAGGGGAAAATAAAAATAAAAATAAAATAAAAATAAAATCTTGCCGTTTAATAGCAGCCTAAATTATTTGCCTGTGTTCCTCACGTGACTCCTTGGGTTTCATGTCAGGTTCACCAGCTGATGCTGGAGATGCTGCCCTGGGGAATAAGACAGACCTGACCCACACCAACAGCATTTGAAAGGAACGCCCTGTGCAAAGTGAATTGAGGAGATGGGATGGAATTCAAAATTCATCAGCTCCTGACTGTCATGAGACTCCCAGGGCATTGCAGGCCTAATTCTTGCTGCCTTGCACTTTGCATTGCAATCGGAAATGCGAGTGTAAAATGCTATCACATCAAAATTAGCAATGCATTGACATCGACTGCAGAGAGGGAAAAATGCCAACAGAAGGGCAAATGATGGAACCTCAGAACTAGGCATGTATTTTGAATAAATTTTTTGTAATCTGGAAATACAACCAGATAAAAAATCTGATACCAGACAGAGGTGACATTTTGATCAGGGTGAAAGTTAAAGTCAGTATATACAAGGGGAAAAAATATTTTAAATTATCTAAATGAACTAGGAGCTAAATGAAAATTTTATGCAATTCATTTAGGAAAAAAATTAGGTAATGGTACTGCAGAAAACTTCACAAAACTGGAATATATTCTTTATAAGAGCACACACTGCAAAACACTGCACAGGAAAATGAGGAGGTTGTGGTAGGTCACACTCTAAAAGCTTCTGAAATGTAGTACACTGTAACCCCCCAAAAGCTGTGTAGCAGAAGTAGAACAGATTTCATCTGCATATCTGGGGGTACTGATTAAAGTCCAGACTGCTAGAAGTATATAAGTATTAGCAAACCCTTAATCCAAATGTTAGATTCCCCTCATCTGATTCTTTCTCACATTATTTAAATACACAGCAGTGCTGTGTTATCAATTGCAGCACAGATGTTCTGGAGCCAAGCCAGAGTCATTCAGGAGGGAATCAGATCCATTGTGTGCCCAGTGCCCTCTCTATGGACAACTCATTACACTTACATTAACTAAGAGAAAGATTACTAAATATGGAAGATTTTAAATTTCCTTTACTATATTTAGACCAGTTGTAGTAAATCTACCCAAGATTCACAGCATTTAGAAGAGAGACACTTTCCAATGACAGAAAATAAAAAAGTTCCCAGCTGGAAAGCCTTGACTTTGTTTAAATCTTATAATTTAAGGAATCATTTTCTAAAATTACCTCTTGTACAGTAAAATGACAATGATTAGGCTCGCTATGTTACAGTCGCCTGCTGTGCAAAACATTTACTCAGTGGGCTCAGGATACAAAAGTAGCTGCTTTACAAATAATAACACAGCTTAACTATCATTTAATAGCTTCAAAAACATCATACTAGTTACAAACCCTTTGGAACAAGGACAACTAATTTCAGCATCTCAGTTGTTGTCATGATTAATCAATTTCTAATGCTGGTGGCTGTTTTGGTTTGTTTCTTTGTTTTTAATTGCTGGAAATTTTTAATTCCTGGTTCAAACAACTTAATTTCACAGTTTTTTAGATTAATCAGCGATCACTGGAGGGGGAAAAAATTATTGAAGTTCATCAGAATGTAGCATGGAGAATCAATGTAATTTTGCAGAAAAGCATTTTGATTCTACCTTCCTGAGCAACATGGCTTTAAACTCTCACACCTGAGTGCAATATTGGGAGGATTGTCTGGCTATGTGACTTTCAGGGATTCTGTGCTCAATTTACAGAGCTGATCTTCACTGCCAGAACTGAGGCTGTGTCAGCTCCAGGGCTGGTGTGCTTAAAGGGTGGGAAAATAACTCTCACCATAGCGAAAGTCATCTCCCAGCTCTGAGATTTCATTTACACTCCAGGGAAATCTGCCTTCCCATCTCCTCTGACTGCCTTGTGCACTAATGTCTCCTTTTGGAAATATTAAAGTACACAGACATCATTTTGGTGAAGAAATTCTGAGAAAAGTGATAGCAGGAATTCAAACCCAACATGAGAGCGCGAGCTACTTCTCCAATAAAATAAATCTGTGAGGAGATTCTGTTCTCTGTTTTCTGCCCAGAATTTCTGCTTGTTCATACAGAATATCTTGATGGTCGCTCTGAGACCATGGATGTGGTGAGAGGGGCTGCCAGAGGGGTGTGTGGTACCCAGCCTGGCAGGGGCAGGGTGCAGGAGAGCCCCAGAACTGCCCTCACCAGCACACGCCGGCTGCTCAGATTGATGAGAGCTTTAAAACCTTCATAAATAAAAACTTCAGCCTTCAATAAGTCAGGCAGACAAAGCAATGGGGTTTCTTTCACCCCTATTTGAATGCAAATCAAGTGTTTGACCCAATAAATAATTGTGATTTCCCATTTCCTGCACTCTGAGGGATCCAGTGCTTCCCACCCCATTAAATGAGATTGTGTTTAGGGAACCTCTATCCAACAACTAGAAAAGGGGATTTATCAGGGTCATTCTGTCATCTCCTCAGCATTTTTTCAACCATGGCATTTTACCACTGCCTTTTTGTTTTACAGTCTTCCTAAGTAAGGGAGAAAATAAGAGATATTTTCTTGTGGTTTTAGAATCGCACTTTTTTTTCAATTTAAATATAAATACAATCTTACCTAAGCTCATTTGCAGGACCATCTCTGAATTCAAGGTCCATCCAGACATTATTTGAACACCCAACAATAAATCCCTGATTCTAAGCTTCTGTGTGTCTTTACATTATCTGTAATCCAACCAGCAATAAAAATAATCATAAATTTCTTCTGTGAACACAAAAGTACTGAGAACATTTGTAAAGGCCAGAAACTCTCAGATTGGATTTCATACTAAAGCCTTCCCTCACAGGTAGGGCATCCCAACTCCTATAATTAAAAGTGCCCACATGTCTCCTCACACCAGCAGCCTCCCTCAGTCTCTCCACCAGCTGCAATCCTTTCTCAGTGTTTTAACACTGTTAAACAAGATTATCTCTATCAAGGCAGTCTTTGTTCACACCTCACCAAATACAGCAGCAGGTTCAGCAAGGCAGTAATCCATATGAGACACTGACTCACATTATTCTTTGTTAGATAACTTAGCACAGAATCCTCAGTGGACCCTTTTCCAAACAAATTTCTGCACTGAAACCTACCTGGGGATGCTCAAACTCTTAATTGGAGCATTCTATGAAATAGAGAAAAGCATGAAGGTATTAATGTTTTATTTAGTCTGAAATGAGTTGTTTCAGTTGCAGCTACAGTGACATCAACCTCTGATTCTTATCTCTCTTTCAATTGCTATAGACTGGTTCATTTCTTCTGCTCTACTCTGATTTGATATTTATCTGATTTAGGTCAGAATCTGGCCTAATGGGATCTTAGGAAAAGTAAAGCAGCCCAAAATTTACTCCTGACTGGTCTATCTCTCATGCCACTGAAAATATGCCTATCTTTAGTAAATGTATTTCATATTTCTGTAATTTTATTTCATTTTTAGAGATTGTCATTGTCATTCCTAGCAGCTTGTCCCCCAAAATCCTTCAGCTATTTTGACACTATTAAACTGTTAATATCTTGATGATCTCTTATATCTTATAGTATTGGCTTTAAAAACATGAGGCAAATGGTCGTGCCTTGATGCTGAGAAAAGCCAAAAAGCATCAAAACACGTGCAAGGAATTAGATCTGTCATGGAAAATAAAAGCTGCCACCCAGTACTCCAGAATTACCTGTATCCTAAACTAGAAAAATCCAGCATATCCATCCCAGTGAGGAAAAAATAACCAAGAACCAGAGCATCTGAAGAACAAAAGAGAATCCTGCATCTCTAGTTAGTTCCCTGTTCATTTTGAGTTTATATATACTCAAGGGACTATTTTAGTGTTAAAACATAACTCACAGAAGACACAGGAGATAAAAGAAGCTGAAACATTTTGATGGAGTATTTCTCAAAGGGAAAATTTGTTTTTGAAAGTTTCTTTTTAAGCCTTCTTTAAACCTCTAGGTCCTGTGCATTGTGCTTTTCCGTAATTTTTCCCCCAATTTTGATGTGCACTGCTCTTTTTACAGGCTGTGAACTCTCTCGAGCATTTCAGATCTGCCTTCTTCATCTTTTTTAACCTGAGGGCTTAAAAACTCTAGAAAGTAAAAAAATATTTAAAAAATAAGCCCGGAGATAGACAGAAGAACAAAAATGGCCACAGGGTGTCTGGAAGAAAGTGGGGAAATAGCTTATTATAGAAGAAAGAGAAAGGGGGTAACTCCAAGAGAAGAGTGCAGTCACCCACTGCGGGATTCCAACAACCCACTATTTTCATCATCCAGAAGCAAAGTATTTAAGGGCAAAATTCGGATAAAAATTACTCTGAAGTTGCTTGGATAGTGAATACATTTATAGACCCATGAAGAGGTTCTGTTATTCCATCTTTTGTGCCTCTGAACCACGAATAGCCATATAACTCCCAAACAAAAAAAATATAATCCTTCATTATCATTCAAATTTTGTTTACGAGAATTTGTTCTTTGAATTCTGCAAGAACAGCCATAATCACCTGGCTGGTTGGGGACTAACGTTCCACATCCCTGTGGTTTTGGTGTCTGGGACTCTGGGTCTGGTTTCCCTGGCTCATGCTCCTCTGCTTCAGCTTCAATCCAGAAGCTTTGGCTTTACTCAGATGTTGAATTTTAGCTCTCAACTCCATGGTGAAAAGCTGCAGACCCAGAGATTTTGTTACAAAAAGAAGCACTCTGGAATTGCTGCCTCCATGCTGGGCAGCCAAGAAAAGGCCTTGAGGGTCTGCAGCCCCTTGCCAGTCAAAGATGTTGGATTTGAAGGTTACCCTTTCCTGCAAGGCTCCAGAAATCATGTTTCACACTGGAAAAAACAAGGAAAAGGAACAAGGAAATTATGGTGTTTGAGTATTTTTGAAACTGTTTTCTCATGTAGTCTTTTCAAAATACTGTATCTTCTAATAGAAAAGAACTTAAGAGTTTTCAGGAACTTTAGTTAAAATTGACTAAAATTCAAAAGGCCTAAGGTTCAAAAACTCATTTGTTACTCAGCCATCAACTCCCCCTGCTCCTCAGCAATCAGTTTCACTGCAGGTTACTGATACACTGCCTTGATTAAGCTAATGATGAAATGAAGATGTTTTCCTTTTTTGCCTCTATGCTCAAGTGTAGAAGGAACACGTGATAGCTGTAAATTATTTATTATTTGGAGGGGAGGGGATGGCAATCAGTAACTGCACAGTTTGTGCAGATTATTCTCCTCTAAGGTCTAATGTGAGCACTATTTGATTATTTGACAGATCATTTCAAATGTGACTGTGAAAAAATGAGGAATGACTCAATATGGTTCAAACAGCTTGTAAGCTCTACCAAATTAGCTTTAGGACCCCAGCATTAGAAAACTAACATAAGAGTAAGGCAGATTTTCAAAATATGAATATCAGTAGTAATAACCAACAGTTTCAGAGATATTTTCTTCTTGCAAACACACAAATGATAAAAAGGTATGCACAGAGCAGGAATATTATGGTAGACAGAGTAGAAAGTTGATCTCTTTTATAACTTTTATCTCTTTCATAAATCTTGGGCCATTAGCAAATACCAGAAAAGCAATTTTTGCACAGCTCACACCCTGATGCACCAATGTCACTGCTCATCCTGTGCCCCTTGCTTTACCACATTGGGTGTTTGGGCAGCCCCTGACACTGGGGCTTTTAAACATGAAAAATCTACTCCTGTTAATCTTAGGGTGAGTTTACTTCTGAGAAATCAGACATAACCAATTTTAAGTCCCAAGTTGTCCAGTGAAGGACAGGTAATGGAAAATTCTGGACTGCTTCTACTAAGAGGTTGTGTAACTCAGTGGCACACTTCCATATATTCATAAATAATGACTGACAGCATCTAACAAACACAAGAGGAAAAAGGACAAGTGAGTTGTAAGAAAACCCAAGTTCATTTCTGCCAAAAATGCCTATAATGGAACCCCTTTTTTACCCAATTACTTCACTATTTTAAATTATATAATATATATAAACATATATATAATTATATTTGCATATTAGTATATAAAATTTATATACAATATACAGTATATATTATATATATAATATGTATACATAATTGTAATCATAAATATAATTATATATTTTAATTATTATAATCATGTTTCACTTATTCTATAATTTGGCTATTATATTGTTAATAATATGAACTAATAATATTACTTTACAATTAGTAATTAACAATATTAATATATAATATATATATACATACAATATATAATATTAGTATATATAATTATATCTGCAAATTAGTATCATTATATTTGCTCTGCACAGTATTAGTGAAAGAAAACCTGGTTTGCTTATTTGGAAGAATAGCTTAAAAATTTAGTTGTCTACAGTAGTTAGATCTAGAGGTGTTTCAGGCAACATATTACTTGGATTCTCTGAAAACAGTGAGATTTTTCACAAATCATGGAAATCTGAATGAATTTATATGTTATAAATCAAAATATTTCCAGTCATTGTCTCAAATATAAGCCCACCAGGGTCATAATTCCAGAATATGCTCACAAGAATACATAAAGAAATAAATAAACCTGGTAAAAAAAATTGACTAATTCATTTCCAGTGGGGAAAAAGTGTTCTAGCTCACATTCACAATTTAGTCACCAAGAACACTGATTTTTAAAGAATGTCAGGAGAATGAAGAAAGACACATATTTCCATTCTTATAATTTCTAAATGGAATATCCTTGCGTTCAATGCTGATTTACTTTTTAAAATGTTAATAAATTTATCCCTGAAAAAAATTCAATATTACCTAGCACAACAGTTTGCAAAAAGTTAAGATTTTCGTAAGAATTTCAGACTGAAATAGCTGAATATCACAGAAGCAAACAGAACTGTAATTTTTTGCAACAAATCACTTCAAGACAAATTTTCAAAAGATTTCAGTCTGAAAACATAGAGGAGATTAAACGAGCAGGTGAAGGGCAACAAGTACCATTGAGCTGCTTCCTCCTGAAACACAGGGCAGAAGCATGAGACTGAAAAAAGAGATTTTCAGGAGTTTCTCCTCCCGTATCTGCTGGAAGTGATGCCCTGCAGAAGAACAGAAAGACTCACATGTCCTGCGTCTTCCTGACCCAGTTTTTTTTGAGATGATGCCAATTTTTCAGTGTAAAATAATGGGGGATGAGGGAACGGGAAGGAAAACAAGCCCTTCTACATCAATGCAAGGCTTTCAGGGAGATGTAGCATGAATATTTCATGCTCACAGTCTCATCTATATGCTCAGCTTCCCAGCTGACACTATGGTTTCCATGATGTCCTTATAAAAATGGAAATGAAGAGCACAAATATAAAACCTCGTCGACTTACTTGGTGCAAGTGCTGCAAAAGGAAACCTACTTGTGAATTAGGTTTACAAAAAGAAATGAAGAATTTCAGCAGCATTTAGGATAAAAAAGGGCAATCTAGCAGTGTATTTAGTTTGGGATGAAAACTGAGAGTTTTAGAGGTTTGGCTTAAAACAAAACCCAAACAAACCAGCAAAGCTTCATGAAAAATTGCAGACAAAGAAGACCTTCAGTTTAACATTTCTGAAAAAGAAACTGTCTTTATTGCCACTACATATTTTTCCTGCTCTGTGTAAATCAGAGTTTGATCTTGGATAACCTGGTCAGAAATGAACTTTGACCTGATTGAATCAAGCCTTTCTAGTATGTACAAAAACCAATATGTGCCATTTAATTAATAGAAAAATATAACTAGAATAAAAATACCAAAAAATATTAACCAGCAAACACATCTATGTATGTACTGCAGAGCCCTGACCAAAAATATTAACTCAGATTTAATTAACACATACTAATGCTTGTATCTGTCTCTGATTTTTCACAGGAAGCATTGCAGAATATAATTAATGTTCCAAAAATAGATGCAAGTTCAGAACACCATTATCTTGAAGAATTTAATTGGTCTTCCTATTCTATGAAGTACAGCAAAATGCCATTTTTTCAGTAAGTTTAAGAATGAAAGACTCTCTTTCCAAATCTAATTATAGATATTTTAAAGGTGAGTCAAAGCTAAGCAGAGATAACACCTGCATTGGAATAAAATATCCCTATTGGTGTATTCAACTCACAGTAATTATCAAATGAGATGAATTCTCAATAAATGGTTAACAGAATGAACAAAAAAAAAAAGAAAAGCTGAATATTCTTATTGTAGACACTGCATTGTAGCAATTTCCCACATCCATCTCAATCTGACTCTGAAATTAGTGGGACAGATGCTTAAAAAAGGGCAAATGGAACCAGAGGATGTCCCCTAACTCTGCCTGCTTTTGCCTCTGCTGTGTCAGGACAGATTTGTGGGTGCTCTGCTCTTTGCCACCTTCTCCTGAGGAAATTATTGCACCCCAGAGTGCCAAGCCCTGATCTTGCCAAGCCATACCCAACAGTGGAGTGATGATTTATCCACAGCACTATTCTACATCAAGCAGTGAAATAACATACTACTCTTTTCAAATCCCTCTAAAATGGTATTTTGGCTTCAGTAGTGAAGGAGCTATAGCTGCATTAGAATTTTCCACCAGAAATTTTATAACCATTCTTTTCTTCAAAATACTTCGAGCTGCTGGCGTGCCTGTAAAATGGATTGTCCTTGAGAGATGAAAATGGAAATATAAGCATGGTGTAGTAATAGAAACACAAAGAATGATTCTATACTTCAAGATACAGACACTATTCCTGTAGCACCATACCTGGGCTGTACAAATTTTTCTGACAAATTGGAGTATTAAGAAAATTTCTTGTGCAGTTTCATATATAAAATAAAAGTGAGAAGAGGGTAGGTTCCTGATCCTAAAGAGTTCTTCAGGCAAAGGCAGAACAATATTCAGATTTTAAATACATCCATCTTTTATGTTTAGATGTAAAGAACAGATATTTTGTGTGGATAATTGACTCTGAAATTGGGCATACAATTGGGCTTCATTATTTGATGCCTTGAAAAATCCTCTTTTCTAGCTCAATTAAAAATTATGCTGGTTGATAAAAGGAAAGTTTATCAAATTCTAGTGGCTCACACTAGAGCAGGTTGTCACACCAGATTATTTTAGAAGGGCATCTGTCATTTGAGGGTATCAAAGCCTCTGTGTCCACAACACACAGACTGAACACTTCAGTGAAATATTCTCATAATGCCATATGGATTCTAGAAATCAGCCTTTGCAGTGCTGTGTCTGATGTTTGACACCAAAAATTCATATTCAGTTGACCTTGGGGTTTCATTCTGTCTAAAGTAGAGTTTGGCTCACTGACATCAGAGGAGACAAGTCCCCATCCTGAAAGGAAAGGCAGAAAAAGCTGTACAGGTGTCCTCTCCATGTCCCCACCTCTGCTGAATGTAATTACGTTGAGACTTTCCAGATAATTTCAGTAGAGTAAAAAGAACAAACTGTCTTTAAAAAAAAAGAAAAAAACAAAGAAAAAACATGGTGAATCCCAACAAAATCCTGAGCAAACAAAATATCATCCCATAGGCTGCAGCAGGACCTAAGTATCCAAATCTCACCCAAATGAGGGCACAGAGAGCAGAGCGGAAAACCCCAAATTCTTCATGTAGGGACTGAATAACTAGCACCGTGTATTCACAAAGGACAGCTTGTGGTGTCATAGCAGCTTTGAAAATAACTTTGCTTTTAGGAGAAGCATGCAGAAGACTGAGAGGAAAGGGAGAGTGGGCACAGAAGGACCAAAGTATATACTGTACAAAATCAGAAACCACAAAACTAACCTGTCACCACTATATTGTCTTTGGAAAATTCCAAGAATCTCTTTAAATGCCTATTTATTGCCTCTCTTGGTTGCTTAGTTCAATAGACAAGAGTACTGTGTGCAGATAAAACTGTCTCCCACATATCCCTCCTGTCAGGTAGGAGGATAAAAGGAAACATGAAAAAGGATCAGCAGTGTAGGGTATGGTTTGAAAAACAATGAAAACAGGCTTTAAAACACCACTGAAATGGAGATTAAGGAAAAACTCAATATTGTCTGGAAGATCAGATCTTTGGTGACCATTTGACAACCTGTGATACCATGAGAGGTCCCAAAACACTGCCTGGGATGGTGGGTGCTCTTTACTGAGCAGGGGTGACCCTGGGTCACAGAGAGCTGGAGCATTTTGTGTGTGCTCACAGGTCCATGGCAGGGTGAGGGACAGACCCTGGACTCCCACTCCAGAGCACTTTTCAGGGACATTCTGCACACTTTTCACTAAAACTGATGACAACCAGGAGTTCCCACTGAACCACAATCACTTTATGCAATCTATGAATGGTATCTCAGATAAAAAATGCTTTTTCCCCAAAAACCTAAAGTCTCATTCCATCATTTGCACCCCAGAAAAAGGCACACAGTACCCAGCAAGTTTTCACATTAGCTCAGTATCTGCATTGGAATCACCCAGATTGCACCAGTATTTTTGTCCAATATTTTATCAGCTCCATATTTAGACCTAATCTGCCCAGTAATATTGTAATGTGATAAATCAATACTGTGACCCAGCTAAGAATAAAGCGTTTTAAAGCTTAAAAATACTGTGTTACTGTAACTACAGTTTCTCATGATATTGTTAGAGGACATTGAAGGAAAACATAGGTGAAAGGACAGCACTTTTTGTTGTAAATTATCTGATCACAGCTGCCCTATAAATCTGGGAGCTGTGGATATTTGTTACACCTGAGAACAGTGAGAAGAAAGCTGTTCAGTGCTTCACATCATCTCTTACCACCAGTTACTAAAACCAGATGTCATTCTGACAATGGGCTGGCTGAAGCTGAGATACTGAACCTCATTATCACACAGAAGGCTCCTGAATTACCTTCAAGATGTGCACGAGGAGTCACAGAGCACATTGGTAATTACTTGTGCCCCAGCAGTCTGGTGTGTTTTACAAGGGACAGTCAAGGACTCCAGCAGAATACCTGAAAGGACTTGTTTTGATGTGTTGCCAGTTTAGTTGCATTTAAGAACACATACAGGTAAAGAAAAAAAGTTCAATTATCCAGTGGGGATTTTATTCTAAGCTGTGAGAAGATGTGTAATTAGATTCTTGCCACGCCTGACTACACTCCTGGATTTTCCAATTTGGGTTTGATTACCTGATGATTAATAAAATTTCAAATTTCAGTTCTGATCTTCCTCCACAGTTTGCAAATAGGAACAATTTCCATGACTGCAGAAGAAGCTCAGCTCCTCCTCAGGAGGGGCAATGCTGCTCACAGCCTGCACTGAGAGCCACTGTACAGGGACTGGCAGGATCACAATCCTCACTGTTCGTAACCTCTCTTTAGTCAGTAAAAGGGACTGCTCACAGCTCTAAAATATGCTTCCAGTTTCATTCCTGTTCCTCCCTGCCCCCTGGAGACGCTCAGGAGACATAAATTTTTCCCTAACAATGGTTCCCACCACAAATGTCCCACCCTGCCACCTAAATGCAGACCTGGAGGGAAGCAGTGCAGCCCTCACCAGGTGAGCCACAGCCTTCAGAGAAGGAAATCCCTGCTCTTAGGAGCAGCCTTTGGGGCACCCTCATCCACCACCACATCAGGAAAATTCTAAACCAGTCCAACAGCAGACACCTGAAAAATCAGGCTAAGATAACTTACGACACCAACCACCACACAACCACAGGTAATGTCAAGAGACATCACTATTTTAGTTGCGTGACTGAGATTTTACTTCATGCCAGGGGTAAGTGCTGTGGAAGAGGCATGTTGCAAAGAAAGACTGATATCCTCAATTTACCAACTTTCAAAGTGTTTGCTAAGGAACACAGAGATGAACATCAAGCAACATCCCTGAAACTTGTGATGTTTGGAATTGCAATGTAACATTAGCAAAAGACAGTAAAGCAAAGGCATAAAAGGCAAATCCTCCCTAGCATGTTGCCTCTTTCAGAAGACTGGCTCTCATTATGTTGAGCCTCCTGTTCTCAAGTTAAGAACCTGAAAAGGCTATTCTGTGCATAAAGAAAGAAAAAGGGACTGTGTTTTTCAGCTTAAAGATGATGAATGCATCATTTGCTGTTAGAGGTAATGAGGATTTCAGTTGCTTTTGGCCCCTGTAGGATTTTCTGAGCTTTGCCAAATTGAACAAACAACAATCTATATTAATGAACAACTCCAAAGGCTTGGATTAGATGCATAACTCACATTCACATGGAACAGCACCACCATAATTCGTTCATGTTGTGTGCAAGAGATGTAGGCAGCAAACAGACGTGCCCTAATGCAATTTTAGCTCTGGCTGCACCATAATTCTGCAGGAAAAAAACAGAAGCCTTTGGCTGAAGGACAGATTGCTGCACCTTCACCTCCTGAAGGCACTGTAGCACACACCCTGCTCAAGCCCAGCAGAGCTGAGTGAGCCTGCTTGGAAAGGATGGAGCCAAGGACCTGAGGAGAGGAGACAGCCAAGGACATTGGAAAATGCAGCAGCTGGAATGTGGCCCAAAGCAAACTTCCATGAGATGATTTCCAGCATAATCACCACCTGCAAATGAATGATGAGCAGAACCCCACCTCCTCCCACATTCTGAGAACAACACTTGGCAAGAGTGCAACCCCCAGGGGTCAGCAGGTGGGCTAACACCCCAGCACCAAATTTCAGCACTAATCTTTACAACTAAAATAATCCTGTAGGTTCTGCATTTATGCTGATAGAGGGGTTTAAAAGCTGATATGAAATACAAATGTACAAAAATGTCCATGCCAGACACTGCAACTTCCCAATTCCTCATCCTCCCACAGCTAGAGAGCAGTTTCTTCAGCCTGCAAACAGCACGTGCACCTTTCATCTCATCCTCCCCTGCTCATGCCACATTCAGAGCTGGATCCTACCAACACTGGGGTGAGATCAGTCACCTGAGGAACAGCAGCTGTGAGCCTAGCAGAGTAAAAGTCAGTGATTTAAAAAAGGCGAAATAAAACTATTATCCAAAAGAACAAAATCCTCCCCAATGAGAGGGAGGCAGAATTCTGATGTAATGATAGCTCTGCATGCACACTGCTCTGGAACTGAGTCCTTGCATGACAGGCAACCAAATAACTTGGAAGCAAGTCAAGCCCAGAATACTCTTATTTTTTTTCAAGTCACTTATTTTGCATAGTACCACGAGAAAAATGTATGCCCCACTGTTCTCCCCTTATTTTCATGTGATCAACTGGAGTTTGTTATTCTGGAGAGGGGAACAGAAGGAGAAGGAGGTGGCTGACGGGTTAGCAATTTACAGATCCATATTTCTTTTATACTGCAAGTATGTTCCATTTGTTCTGAAAATATGTAATGATCTAAAATGGGGACAATTTTAATGAATTGGGTTCATAATATTTCATATCTTGCTGCCAGACTCTTAGTCAATCAAACTAATGTTATAAAGGAACAGCCAACAGCCAATTTTGACATCCTTTAAGCAGGTCAGTTATAAGCCAATTAGCTCTACCTACTTGGTCTCCAAGGTCTGAATAAAATATAGCTCATTTTGATTAGAAGCACTACTTCCACCAGTGTGCACATGCCTTAAAATAGACTGCAAAACTACTGAAAGCCCCATGGAATTGTTAGAGGAAGTCTCGATCCTACTGAAGTCAATTACTGTAATACAATTTCTCCTCACTTCTCACAGATTATGAGAGCTCCCAGATTCACACAGTGTCATTGCAGCTTTATTGGATAGCAGAAAAACTAAGTGCTGCATTCATCAGAGCCCTTCCATCTGCTGAATACAACTTTTCTGCAACATAAGACAAACTGAAAGCATCGGTCTTGGATCACAGCAAAATTCTTAGTGAACAAACTTCAGCAAAAGGAAGTCAATCAGAATTGCATATGCACTTCACATTAATTCCTCCTGTTTATTTTAACGCAACTTTTACATTATTAATAACTGTCAGATCCTTCTTGACTCGTTTGACAAGAAATGCAGTTACTAAAACTGCGTTAAATAAGACTTATCAAATAATTTCAACAATGAGCTTTGCACTAACTCGAACTTACAAAATTCATTTTATTAACAAGTCTTTTTTTTACTTGTTAATGTTTAAGTGCTGTGGATGTTTTTCCCCAAGAATATCCTTATTTATGTCCTTAACAATGAGTGGATTTTGTCATTATTTGCCCCACTCTCCAATAAAATATAACCATTTTCTTTGAAACCATACTGATGAGAAGGGAGTGCTAAAAGATTCTTGTTTTATGTGTAGTCACACAAATGCCTTGCAAAAATATTCCTGTCATTCACTGCATGATATACTTTATGTAGCCTGAATTGAAAAAAGCACATCTGATTTAAAGAAAACACCACCTCCAAAACAATAAAAAATAAACAACAAAAAACACGACACAACAAGGAAACCAAAAAGAAAAAAAAACAAAAACAAAACCACCAACATCTGAAATCTCCAGCAGCACAGAGAGAATTTGGCCTAATTTGTTTAAAAACCTCCTATCTGGGAAGGATCCTTAGAAACCAAACTGCATCTGAAACCTTACTATCTTCCTATTATTTAAATACACCAAAAAAGACTCTCCATATAGCATACAGGCGTTAAGTCAGGTTTATGTTTGTTTTCTTTGTTTCTGCACAAGCCAAATTCACAAATAACAGAACTTTTTGAAACCACACCAGCAGCAAATCCATCCTACTGTGTTTCACCATGTTTGTACTGTAATCATACAGCCAGTGAAAAAGTTAGGACAAAATGGGTAAAAAAGTGGGGGGAAAAAAAAAAAAGGAAATGGAGAGAAAGATGCATGGGTAATAATCCAAGGGCACAAGCAGCAGTAAGCCCAGGATTCAGAACCATCTAGAACTGCCAAAAAAGCACATTATGGAAAGCTAGAGGGGCCTGACACCCAGCTATTGGGACTGGCACAAGCCAAATGAAGCCAGGTGGATTCCAGCCAGGCTGGTCTGGCCAAATGCACAAAGACATGACATAAGTCTGAATCCAACCTAAGAGGATTTCTATGACAGGAGCTGGAATTAAGATCATACAAAACAGCAGAAATGTAATATTGAGGTTTGTAAAATTCACTCATGCTCAGGAAAGTAAATAAGCTCTACTACAGTAATTTAAAATAAAGATACAACTCTTACAGTAAATAAATACTAAAACCAAGGAACGAAAATACAACTTTCTTCACTTAATGGTTAATTATATAGCACCTAATTATTAAAATTCTTGATAACTGATGAAATGAAAGAATTGCATCTGTCTTCTGAAAATAAAATCTGTCATAAACATTTTCTTCAAAACACCACTTTTTTAATTTCCAGATGATTGCCTGTCCTGTGTCCATTACCCTTTTGCATTTCCACTGAGCTTTAATTAGAGTTGAAGTAGGTCTTAATTTGCTTATTAAACATCATAAGCAATTTAAAACAAAGGGTCATAATTTTAAATGTGCAGGGAACCAGGAAACTGCATTTAACCTATATCACAAAACATAATATTAAATCCAGTCATGTATTTTTTAAGAAAAAAATTTCTAATAATTTTAAGATATAAATTAATTTTTGACTGAAGCTGGGAAAAGTCTGAGCTATTCTTGAAAATGAACCAAGGGAGCAAAGGGGATGTCAAGTACAGGAGGGCATGTATGTAATTTGCAGTCCAAGGTGCTTGTACTCTAATGGGTACATCACAGGTGGAAAGGCTGCAAGTTGTTCACACAGGAGTGATCATTATTTCCATCCCAGAAGGATTTGCTTCTGAAACTTATCCTGCCTGTCTATACCAGCACCTTTGGTCTCCAGCACTTATTTACCTTCAGGATACAACTAAGGTCACTTGCAAGCCACCCATATATAAATGTATACATATTCTAATTCTCCTTCCCTGCTATGGAAATGTCAGAAATGTATGCACTGGGGTTTTTTTTAGCAGGAGAATTTTTACATCTCACTTATTGCTTTGTTAGTGTCCAAGCAAGGGATCTGTGGAGAAGGGTATTTACTACAGGTGTCCTTTTTTCCCAAAAGGTTATTAATTGAAGAGAATTAAGCGCAACCTAAATGTTTGTGCATTTTTCATTGAAGAACCTTTCATAACCCTTTGTTTCCTTTTTCTTACAAACAGCTGTCACAGCATCATTTCATTAAGTGATCAGTTTACTCACACACACTCAACTGACACTGTAATTGCTGGTTATTGGGCTAATGTGGAAAAAATATAATTGTGGAATCAGAGACATGGCTTAAAATGAAATATTTCACATGAAGGCAAAGTGACATAACATTCAAAATCTGATGCTTTAAACTAGGTACCAAATCCCCCTACCTATGACCTGTTATGCAAATGTTTAAGTGAACAGCACTAATCAGTATAAAATTAAATATCCTTAACTTTTGCAGAACAGGGGTTGTGTTCTGTTGTTACATAACTCCATAAATTACTTGCTTTTTGACAGTTCTTAAGTCACTTATTTTAGTATCTGAATGTAGCTACAGGCACATAAATTTAAAAGTGTGATAATACATTACCTAAGGCCAGACAGTGAATCAATGTCTAAGTCAGAAGAGGAACCCAGGAATCACAAGTATCTGTTGAAAGACAAGGTGACACAGCTTAGTGGAGAAAAAAAATAAATTCATCTATTTAGTGGAGAGAAAAAAATATTTCATTTCAAATATAAAGCAATTATGCTCCCCAAACTGGAATTTTCTCCTTGAGCTAATCTTAAACATGTTGTGTATTCCTTTACCACCACTCTTAGAGAGGGAGGTGTGGAAGGATTAAAAGCAAAAAAGCCAAACTTGAAACTCAAAGCATTCTTCACTAGGATTAAATCACTAATTGCCTGCACTCTTCTTGCAGTCGTCCTAATTGCATTGTAAATAAGAATATGTACAGGAACAGCTGAATTACTGACACACTTTAATTACCCTGAAAAATGCTTATGAGTAAAAAGTCTATAGGAAGTCAACAAAGTGGCTTTGTAATTAGTTAAATTAAAGTTGAGCCAGAATACCCCCCCCCAAATATGGAAAATTTCATATTTAGAATAAATGTATTGCAAAATCTTGGGGGTGTGAAGGTGAAAGCAGGTTATTAACTACTTTTTACTTTTATGAACTGCAGAAAAGATTTTTTAAAGAGTTCAGTCCCTCTTTCCCCACCAGCGCAACAATTATTCTCCAGCAAGCATCAATGGCACTAGGAAAGCAGAGAGCTGGGGAGTACCTGGTAGGGAATGTAATAGCTTCAAGGACCCAAAACCTAGCTAACATGAGAAATTTGTCAAAGGTTCAGTGGGTTTTTTCCACATGCTTCAGTTTCAATGAACCTTCTCTTCGAATAGAGGCAAAAGCCTTCAGAAAATTTCCAGCCAGATTAACAAGATCTGCTTCTTGCTTTTCAGACAGAAGTCACTATAAGAACATTAAAACTGCTGTGGCTCATTGTCATCAGCTGGAGCAATGTGAACTGTGAAGTGATAAAACCTGGCCACTGCCTGAGCCTGAGATATGAATTTCCATGAGAATTTGGTCACTATTTCTTTGATGAGATGAGAAAAGGAAAACAGAAAAAAGGAAAAAAAAAAGAAAAAGGGGGGAAAAAAAGTATTTTCTGCTTCTGTATAACCCAAACGTTTCTAGCCTCCCTTGAGTCTGAAATTGCTCATTCTCAAGTCAGACTTGTGACCCTACAATTTGGCATCTGTGATTCCTGACAGCACCCACTACCAGGAAACATAAGACTTACTTAAGATGCCAAAAGATCTTTTCTGCCATTCAAAGAACATGCCAAATAAGTGGAACAGCAGTGATTTTTACATAATGCTGAACCATCATTTCTTTTCTGTGTGCTACATTATGTATTTCCTTTGCTATCTGATAATAGCTAGAGACTGGTAAGCAAACTAAATCCCAAGTCTTTACAGAATTCAGTAGGCTCTCGATACATCCCAGGAGAGATGTGGAAAATAATGCTTCACCTTCCAGAAAACGGAGTGCAGTCTGCAAGGTAGGACACAGGAGGTGCAGGCTCTGCATTTCAAAGCAGCACATTTGCACATGAGGCATCACCACTGACACAGCACAGCAGCCTCAAGGTTAAACAACCCCGGTGCTGAGAGCTGAGGAAACTGCTCTGAATCACAGCTGCACTTCCCTGGGAGTGAACTGGTGACCCCCACAAACACAGAGCACTGAAACAAGCAACCGTGGAGGAACAATAATGTTTCTGATATTTCTGTGCTTCTCCAAATTTGTAACGGATAAATTTTCATCTCGTGGAATCGGTGAGAAAGGATTCACCTTGTTTTCTTGAAAGATGGAAGGAGTGATGTTTTCTTGGAAATTATGTCTTACCACCTTTGGAAAGCCCACTCAGACTGAAAAAAACAGTGCAGAGTGTTAATCAGTGCCTGACGAGGAGCAAAGGCAACATCATCCTCCTCAGGTGGGAATAAAAATCTAAAAACATTCTACAGTGGCAAAATGTAAATGAACACAGAAACATCAGCTGCTCTGAGGGCTGGGACACCTCTGCTATGGAGACAGGCTGGGAGACCTGGCTTTGTTCACCTGGAGAGGAGAAGGCTCTGGGAGAAGCTTTTAGCACCTTCCAATATCCAAAGGGGGATACAACAGAGCCAGAGAGGAGCTTTTGACAGGGATATTAGTGATAGGACAAAGGGAAATGGCTTCAAAGTGACAGAGGGCAGCTTTAGATTAGATATTTTGTAGAAATTCTTCCCTGTGAGGGTGGTGAGGCCTGAGAGATCTATTCATGCTGAATTTAGCCTTTTTAAGTCTGCTAATTTTCAGTTTAGAACAGCAAACAAATTGGGTGGCTCATATTTGAACACTTCCCCTTAAGATATTTGTTTGGACTGAGTCCTCAGAATACACTGGGACTCCCACCAATGTAAGCTGCATGTGCAAACTGAAGGCAGCTCGTGGGCCTGTGAGATAAACTGCTTGCCTTTTTATATCCTGCAGCACATAATCTGAAAAAAAAAAGTGCTTTGCTTCTTGCAATTGAAAACTGCAGTGTCCATAACATTTGAATCACATCTTGTCGCTAATCCTAATTATAATTCCATACTGTCAGAAGTCTATTTAATAATTCTACTTTGATAACATCCAAACTTATTGACCTCAGGCAACAGACAGTGAAGTATTTCAAATGTATTTGGATGCTTCAAGGCACCAGGTACTTCAGAAAGCCCAGGGGAAAGTGATATTTGTGTGCTGATAGTGGCTGGCATGGGAGTCCACCATTCCCCAGAAGAACATAAAGATGCAGGCACAGCTGGACCTTAAAGCAAACCAGAAAATTTGCAGTCTTTCCTCAAAAAAAAAAAAAAACCCCAAAAACAAAAACAAACAAACAAAAAAAAACACACAAAAAAACCCAAAAAAACCAAAAAAACCCCAAAAAAACCAAACCAACAAACCAAAAGACAACAAGAAACACAAACCAAAAATAGACCCTAATTGCCAATAAAATGATGCAGTTGACAACAGAGGCTTCTGCTAGATGCAGCCACCAACCAACTGCACTGGAACTGTTTGAAAGCAATCACCTCTCCCCCTCAGCAGGAGCATACTCACAAGCCTGACAGTAGAAAATATAGAAAATAGCAGAGAAAAAGAGGTATGAATAAATCTTTCATCCTGGTAATTCCAGTAGATATCCAGCAGATATGTGGAAATCCAAGACTAAATTTGATAATAATATAAAAACTGCCTTCTGTATCCTAGACAAAAATCTAAAGTCTAACACATACACTTGTGTTTTCTGAAAGCAGATTTGTGTTGTCTCAGGAGATTGCAGCATTTAAACGTGGAGTGTTTAGCTTTACAACTAAAAACCAGAACAGGGCATGTCCATAGAGCCCAGTTTTCAGAAAAAAAACAGATATTCAGCACTTGCAGTAAATGAAGTACAGTTCAAAATATCAGAGGCCAGCCATTGATAGCCATGGCAGGAAATCCTGACCTAAATATTCATCAAGGTAACTATGGGTCTGCTCCATTATGATTCAGTATCTGGTGCCCTTGCCACCACAAGGAACATTCAAAAGGTCGCCTAAGTCAAATAAGTTTCGAACAATTTGGAAACTGGGGTGAACAGATTGAGTGACTCGGAGGAGGGAGGATTCTGTTTTTAAATGTGATGGTTCCAGTTGCCATTTGTGCTCTAGATCTTCCATTCAAACCCAAAGTCAGCCATACAATGGGCTTCTGTGGGGTGGGCTGTGACCTACACGTATCTCAAGTACCAGACATCTTAAACAGCCACGCAATTCCATGAACAGCAAGGATCCAGATACATTTACATTAACTTCAGATAGAATCCTCTTATAAAGCAAACGCCAGCTCTTGTGGGATCTGTTCATCACCATTGCCAGAATGTCCTGTAACATGCACCCTGACTCTGGCTGTGCAAGCTAAATTTGCTGTGATTAGTAGGGCTGAAAGAAAAATGGCTGCACTAATATCCAAGCTGTTTGAAGAGAGGTTTACTGCCCCCAAAAGAATCATTTAATTATAACACACCATTTTCTTTAGATCTACATATAAAAGAGTTAATTTGCCTAAGCATGCACCAATGGGGCTAATGGATAAAGGTTTTTATTAGGGATGTGCCAAATGGTTCAATAGTTATTTGAATACTGTAGAGACCTCTCAAACATGTAGCTTTGGCGAGCAGTAATCCTGTTCAATTAATGGGTTTATTTCCTTCACAGATATTCTTTCAGAAGCGTTCCATCATCCATGCAGTGCTGTTCAGAGACAAGTTGTAAACATTTTTTCTTTACTGGTAAGTTCTAAGGACATGATGGTGTTTTTTCAAAATGCTGTACTTGATGTGGGAAGAAACCTGCAGAGGAATACATAAAAAATGCTGTACAAATTCTCTT
Source organism: Ammospiza caudacuta (assembly GCF_027887145.1). NCBI lineage: Eukaryota > Metazoa > Chordata > Aves > Passeriformes > Passerellidae > Ammospiza > Ammospiza caudacuta. The sequence goes on from NC_080603.1 coordinate 21,999,898, forward strand.
TGGACCTTAGTTAATTGGTGATAATAATATTGTTGAAACCAATGAAATCACATCAGCTTTCAAACAGTCTCTAGCACTCCCTTCTCCACTTCAGCTCTGTGTGGCAGAAGGTGGCACACTCAGCATCCCTTCCAGCAGCAGTTCCCAGACACAGCCATTAATATGGCTCTAAATCTCCTGCAGCAAATGCAGCTCTGGTGTCTGTGCATTGCTGCTCAAACTGCACACCTCCACATTCATCTAGCAGCTGTCAGTAATAAATTTTAAAAAACAACAAAAAAGGTTTTCTTTGCCACACCCACACAATTAAAGGAAGGCACAGCACAGACCAATGCACACATTAGCAGACATCACTGAAGTAACACTCTTCCCTGAGTGGTCTCCCCTGTGCTGCTTTTTGTTTCTGCTGATTGTTTCTGAACCCTCTTCCTTTAGCTCCTCTTTTCCTTCAATCTGAACTCTGAACAGTTCCCCAGACAGGGCTGGGGAAAAATGGCAGTCCTGATAAGGCCATCACCATCCAGCTGTTACCTGTCCTTGAATTGTGTCTCTCTGCCCTTAACCTTTATCCAGATGGTTCATTTGAATGTTAGAGAGCAGCACTTGTATGAATAGAGCTACTTAGATACTATTAAGGTCCCCAACTCCAAAAGCATTTCAGCACCTATCTATCATTGGGAAAAAAGGGTCTGGTAAATATTTATACAAAGCTGTCTCTAGGAATCATCTATTACATTGCTTTGCTTGTGTTACATTATAAAGACATATTAAATCTTTATGTAAAAACATTTTTCCTATACAAAAGGATCTTGGTTAAACTTTTAACATTTGTGAATTATCTGATCTAACATTTTTAAGTTACCTTTGCCATGATTTTTCTCAACCTTTAACAAATGGAGTTGCAAGTAAACAACGTGAAATTCTGTATTAATTTCCAACATGCATTGACAGAGAATATGAGCATCTGAATAGGTCAAAAGCTTGATGTTCCCTCCAGGATAATTTTTCTATCTCATAAATCCTAGGCATCATGGCTCCAGCATTACATTAATTAAAAAAATAAAAAGATGTCATTAACTTGGGGATAAATATTTCTAAAATTAAAGTCTATGGATTCCCATATCTATACTCCTGTGCCTTCCTCTCCGTCTCTGGTTTTTGGCAGTATGATCAGGAAATATCTCATTTTCTTTGCTGTCCCACAGTTCCTGCCATTGATACAGATGCTGAGAGCCACAGATCTCCTGCACACAGGGAAGGGACTCTGCATTTGCCCAAGGCTCCATGCTGGCATTTCCTCTCTCTAAACTGCCCTGGCAGCAGTTTTGATGTGATATTGTGAAGCAAAATATTAAAATTCTTCAACAATTAGCAACATCAAGGGGGTGTTGCAGACACCTTTAGCTGCCTAAAGTCAATACCACCACTGTGGTGTTTTAGTTTCTCTGTTTTTCCTCTCCTTTTATTCCTTAGTTCTCCAGTTCTGAGCTCTGCGGTCTTTTTCTCCTGCTATAAGCACAATAACAAAAGGAAGGCAGAAGTCATGACTACAAAAAACAATAAACGTTACAAAATTTACATGGTGATATTTTTACAGTGGCCAAATGATTGCTAATGACATCTCCAGAGCTTCCCGAGGTTCCACCAGTCAGGGGCACAAGATTGTTTTTGCTTTTTTCAGTAGAGAAGGTCCACAAAGGAGGCACCTTGCTCTTTATCTATTAATGAACTTTGCAACTTGAGATGGAGGAAAAAGTACACAGGTTCTGGAGACTGAAAGTAATCATCAAAATAATACTTCTGAAATTGTTTCCCTAAATTATGCGATCTGAAGACACAGATAGAGCTTTGTCCTGTTTACCCTTCCTAGTAAGGATCTTTTATTTCCTAAACAAGGGCATCATATTTAAACACAGCAAATCTTTCAGCAGTTGGAATTGAATACCATTGAATACATTGACCTTTACAAAGATTTAAAAATAACCTTGAATGTTGTCTTGCATTAGCTTTCATTATTATTCAATTGCATCTGATGAGCTGGCAGTAATTTCCACTCCTGGTTGCTATTGTTTCTTGTGGAACAAACACCTTCTTATACCTACAGGGCAAACTATATATGGAAAAGTGCATAAAAACTCCCTGACAGAATTCAGAGAAAACATGTCAGTGCAGCAGGCACTGGTCAGAGCAGCACCTCACTCACCCACTTAAACAAATTTATAAATTTCTGTTAATTTCTGCTATTTTTGTCCTCACACCACCCAATATTTTTTAAGAGCATTTACCTAATCAGAGACATATTTTCTACATACACAGAATTCAGCTATGTGCTTCTGGAAAAACAAAAAAAGACTGCTGAAAATAGCAATAACTCAAATCCTTTCAAGATTTTATATTTTTAGAGAGACATAAAAGACAGGTTTGCTCTTTGTCCACATTTGTATGGGTAACACCTGTTTTCTCACCTTCAGTCTGCTTCTACTTGCCCCTCACCATATCTAAGTAAGTTTACAAGTGAGTGAAATATATTGCTCTGCACTACTTTTTAGTCACTTAAATACCTTCAAGGATCGCAGACTGAACTGACTATTTAAAAAAAAAAACAAAACAAAAACTCACAGGGTAGGAATGTCCATTATTCTCATTCCATCAACATTCTCAGTGATTTAGAGAATTTGATGTAACTCCTCTCCAATGGTAATTCCCACACAGATATCCCACCTTTCTTGGGTGGATGTTCAAATATCTGCCAGGAAGGTGGCAAGTCCTGCTCAGTCAAAATTAGCAATAAGTGATTAGCAATAAGGAATCTCAAACAGTCTTTCTTGAGAACCTCCCTGGTACTTTGCTCCTTACAAGCCTTTTAGTATGATATAAGAAAAGTCATAGGATTTTAATTCCATTTTGAATGTTATGCTGCTACAACTGTTAAGAGGCACGGTCATTTTTTTGAGCTAACTGGACTCTTTGTGGAGAAATATGTGATAGCAAAATGCAGCTTCATTGACATGAATCCGCTCACAGTTGCTTTTTAAATCCTTGATGAAAGGTGTGATAAATAAATATTTTTAAAATAAAAACAAACAAACAAACAAACAAAAAAACCCACCCAACCTGGCTCTTTCCATTCTTTGTTGTTTTTCTTTTGTTTTGTTTTTGTAACTTTTAAGTAAAAGAGAAAGGTAGAAAGCACCAGTCTTTCTTTACCTGACAATATATATTGCAAGGAAGCAAATGATGGCTACAAAGTTAAATTTACCTCCCTGGTGTAAACAAAGTAAAGTAATTGCAATAAAACAGATTTTCCTCTACCAACACAGTCTAAGTTCTGACTTCAGTAAGACTCTTGCAAACAATCCTAGTGGTCTGCACTAATACCTTAGCAGATCCCTCAGGTTTAGTCTTGAATCTACATAGGTATTTTATTTACCCACGTTCTCAAAGAGGAGAACTTCAAATATAAGTAAACATTCATTTTTGTAAACTGCTTGTATTAATAATTCATTACACTGCCATCAATAACTTAATAATTCTTTTCAAACTCTTATTGTGATGATGTGAAGCTAGTAATAAAGCTTTCTTCCTGCCAACAGTGCTTAGAAAAATAATTACTCCTCACTTAAATCTCTTTTCTGGGTAGCACCCAGGCTTCACTATTCCATGTGGGGAGGGTTTTTTGCTTATACCTGGCCTGCAAGAGAACATGCAACAGCCAGGTAAGAGAAGGCCTTTCTACAAAAGCCTCTTTCCTATATTCCATTTCCATTGAATAATGATCCCACTGGAGTACAAAATGTTCTGTTCTCTCCAGCTACCAAATAAACTGGGGAACAAATGCTTCATTAGAGGAGGAGCTCTTTCTATTGATGCCAGTTGCACTGAAGAGCCATCACTGCCCACTGGGTGTTAGCATTATGTCAAAAATTCACAGAGGGGCGCACATTTCTCCTTTATTCCTTAAAATGCACAATCAAGGCTGGCAGCACCTTGCAATGAAGAAAAGGGGCCATAGGTCATTTTTTACAGGCTTTGCCAGGTACAGTTCAGGTTTAAGCTCTCCAAATGACAATTGTTGTTGTGCCCAAAAAACCCTTTTCTAGGTTCTGTCAGTAATGCAAGACCTAATTCCAAACCACGCTATTTATTTTTATTCTGCAAACACAAAATTACTGTTTTCCTAAATAAGTCTTTACGTTTCCCTCATGTTTAACTGGAAGGAGCTTATCCAACATTTTCCAGGTCATACCCAGGCCCTAGGTTACTGGTATAAGAATAATGTCCTAGCTGAACATGTAGAAGTTGTGTGACTGAGGACACTTGAAATTCTACCAACAAAAATATTTTGCACAATTTCTATGCTAGGAGTGGTTAAATGCTGTTCCAGAGGACAACAGGAGGAACTTAGCCTTACAGATTTGTCTTGCTGGGAAAGCATTTGGGATGATGCAGGGCTGCATACACGTGTCTCAGGTCTGTTTTGATAAGGCACAGGAGGCATGGGAGCAGAGGTGAATGCTGTCCCTTGTGGCTGCTGCTGCTCTCCTTGCTGCCTGTGCAGCATCTCCAAAAATGTGTGTGTGTGTAAGGCTGTACTCACAAAGCTGTATTTCGACAGAGATAATGTGCAAAGCAGCAAAGTGCTAGAAAACTCATCTAGGTTGTGCTTCATCTGAGACTCCAGCTCATCTATATGCTAATGCGGACGGGACACAAGCTGGATTCTTCCAAAGCCGTGCCCCTAATATCCTTTTTAACACATAATTTAATATTATGTTTTGGGGACAGGCAGTAAAAGTCAGTGTGCTGTGTTGTTCTGTAAATCCACTGATTGCTTCTTTCAGGGATATTGCACCAAGCCCTGGCTTCTGAGCTGAAAGGACAGCGAGGTCTGTCAGCCTGAGCTGGTTCATCGTGCTCCTGAGCCACACACACCACTGAAGAGCATTAAACAGCACTCCACAGATGCTAATATAGAATAATAAACAGCACAAAGGTATGAGGAAGTGTCTATTTTTACGCTGGCAATTGAACCACTTACCACTGAAAAGGCCATTATTTGCATGTGAAACTTACTCTCTAACACTTGTTATAACTATGGAATTCTAGACACCCATAGCATAGAAAAAACATTAAAAAAGAAACAAAACGAAAAGAAAAAAAAGTGCAAATTTGTGAACTGAACTCTAAAGAGTCCAAGAACAGGAAGTATTCAGCTCTACATTTGAGAAGAAGATGACAGAGTTCACAAAAGCAGATGCACTGCATCTTCACAGGAACCTGGCAGAGCGGGCCACGTGAAGCTGGTAGACACATTAAAATGAAGAATAGGTCTGAGCTTCAAAGGGAAGAGAATCACTCTCAGATTTATAGTAATACTGTCATAGAACATCATATTTAAAGAAGACAACATAAAAGGAATCAAAATACATTTCTTGAAGTATAATAGGCTTTATTCTTTTACCTTGGATGTGGAAAAAAATGGAAATAGGAGAGGCAAATGACACGAAACTTTCACTGGCTTGGGGAAGGTGGTCTACCAGTTTTAAAAACTTTTCTCTGGCTGAGAAAATTTAAGATATGCATTTATCAAAGTAACTCTGAACACAGCTTAGAGCCCATGGAGTTTGCTTCAAACACAAGAGACACTTTTAAGCAGCCAGTGCACCATGTTGCTTATCTACACGAAGAGTTACTACAAAGCCCAAGAGAGAGATGCTGTTACCTCCCACCTGAGTGCAGCTGATTAAGCATGTCCTTGACAGAAATTGCCTCTCTAAGTGACTTTTAGCTTTCAGGAACTTAACCAAACTAAGAAGTCATCCAACAGGCAACAGGGTAGGACAAAGAAATGACAGTTCTTTGAATTTTCTTCAAACCTAACTCTTCAAGAGACGTTTGGCAACCCCAGGGAACAAAAACATGAAGTCAAATGATTGTACATTGCAGACCTCTCATCCTCTTTCTTCTGGAGTCACAGGTTCAGCTACAACCCCACCAGAAAGATGGGAAGCATCCACTGGTGTGCCTGGTTTATCTTTTTCTTTCCTCCTCTCTAGCAAGTGCCCTGCAAGGTAGACTGTCACACACTTCAGGAGAAACAGAGGATCAAGGACTATTATATTAGGATGTGAAGTGACTGCAGTCACACAAAATTCTCTGTGAACAATGTCATGAGTGCTGCCCATGTCTAAACAGCTCAGATAAGAGCTATTTTCAGAAGTTTTCATTATTATTATGTTTTTTCCCTGGTCACACTAGGAAGATGTCTATTTTAGGCAACTGATACTTTATTCAACCTGGTTCAAAGTAGTTATTTTGAATTATTTTTTTCACCCAGTTACTTTTTTATTGATAAGCCATGCACAAATCTAAGGGCTGTGTAGAAACATGGTTCTGCCAATTACCTTGGTGTGCATAGCTACTTTGAACATCCCAAAAGAGCGGAGCAGACAAAAGATGTATTTTGACCACAACCCTGCATGTGACCTGCATAGGCAGAAATGTCTTTCAATTTGTGCAGCCTAATAGCCAGCACACAGGAGAAAAACATCAAAACTGGACAAATTAGCAAGACACATGTGAAACCACTAAAGAAAGCTTTTTAATTAAACAGCTAACCTGCTGATTGACTTCATCTGGTCTTGATTTTAAGTTTGACAGTTCATTCAATAGGGATATTTTTAGATGCTCTTACATCTCTATTTAGGTTAAAAACCTGTTTTCTTAAGTCATTGAGGCATCTGATATGTCAGATTTAATATAGGCCAAAGTTTGTTGCAAACCCATGTCAGAATGCACAAGCCTATGTGGGGTACTGAAATGTTGCCAGCTGTTTTTCAACCCTCTGTGTGCAAACTGCAGTCACCAAATTTCAGCCATTTCAGTGGTGACTGCATTTTCTACACCGGTGTCATTGTCACAGTTCCATGTAAGTTCTGCAGATTTTTTATTACCCCTCATGTGTGTCCCTTCCTATCCCAAGTCTTTTTTAATTTAGTGGAACAATTTTAAAAATAATTTGTAAGTTTGAGTGTCAATTTTAAAAGTTAACTTCTCTTTTGTTTGTTGGCTTGGTTTTTTTTTCTTTTTAATCAAACAAATAATGGAGGACAAGGACAAACTTGATGCAGATTCTTTACAGATAATGGAGGTTTCACAGTAATTTTTTTTTCTTTTCTCTTAGTCTGCCCATGTTAATTTCTTTAAACTTAACCTTGAGGAATCAATTGTTAGGGAGTAAATAAACTCTTACAAGAAATGAGGGGACTAATGTTTTCACTGATATTTTCCAATTAAGATATTGCAGAACAACCTACACCAAAGAGTAAAATCACTTAAGTGCACCCACAGAAATGGGCAGGACACCAGATGAAGTCTCATTTGAATTCAGATAGAAAGTCTTGAAAAATGAAGCCTTTGTCCCTGCTTAGCCCTGGTGTAACAGAAATCAGGTTGAATTGTATTCTGAACCTAAAAACCCAAGTGATTCACAGACTATTTTAATCATAAAGTATGCAATGCTAAGGAATTGTAATCTGATAAGGTTATGGGCTCTTTCTGCATTGGAAAAAAATAAAAAACAATAAAAGAAGCAACTTTTTGGTTTTGAGGTAATTTGTCAAATACATTAAATTAGAACAATGGGGTTTTTTATTACCTCTTGGTTTTGGTGCACCAGAGTTTTATTATATTCAAATCTTTTGAGTCGTAAAGATTGGAGATAAATACACATAACTGAATAGTGTTAACATATTATCTCAAGAAAAAATAAGCATTTCTTTTCATTTTCCTGTGCATTCCACCATTTTTCTTCTTTAATCCAGTAAAGAAACTGAAGAAATATGTCTGCTTCTGTAAATATCTCATTTCTCTATCCCCAATAGATTTTGTGTAATCCTGAAACAACAGCTACTTCTGGTAAGAAACAGAATGACTAACAAATTATAAACATAATAAAACTATGCAGTACTAGAAAAAATTATATCATTTATTTGTTCACTGGGTCCCCAGGGCTTTTCTGTTAAAAAAAAAGGAAAAGAAAGACAAAAGACAAAATAAACAAACAAAAAGCCCTGGTTATTTTGCAACCAAATAAAGGAAAAAATATTGAGCTACGTGTTCATTTTCTAAAATTAACAAAGTGCATTTACCAGTTGACCTAAACAATCCTTAAAAAAACCCTAAAGCCAAATAGCTGGGTAGCCAATCCATATATCCGTAACAATAGACAAGGTGCATCCTCTGGTTAATTCTGAAAAATACCAAAGATTTTTTTGCTATTACTGGAAGATGTTAATGGCCACTATCAAGGAAATCTGTGATCAATAAATATTATTAGAGAACATTTTGACTCAATTGGGGGTGCTGAGAACTCCTTTCAGTTCCAGGGGAGCAATGAATTCTCCTTACAGCACAAAGAGACTAAAATAGCAGCACAGGTTAATATTTTTTCTCTATTTGGAACTCTGTATCCAGGTTATAAATGTCTATGGCGTGCCTTCAGATTCCATCTTTTCCTCCTCACAATCCCACTTCCCCATGCAAAAATCCTCCTGCTCAGATCAGGATCTGGCTCTGTTTCATGGGAGGGTTTCAGCTGCTTTCATCTTCCCATGCCACCATTTTGCAGAGGGGCTGCAGGGGAGCAGGGCCTGAGACACACAGGAACCCCTTTTCACCCTTTTCCACCTCTTTCTGAGGATTATATCAACCACTGCTGTCTCCTGAAAGCTGCCCTGCAAGTTGTTAGGGAAACTCACACAGGTTCTTAAGCCAGTGGAAAACCACCCCTGACACCAGGGCAATCAGGGGTGGATTTACACTGAATGAAAGAGAATCCATAACGAAAGATGTTCAAGCATAGGTGAAGCTTACAGACCACACAGAGTGCAAAAATCACCTGCCTAGACATATTTTAGGGTCAGAAAATGAACAGACAGCAGGGGGAAAGCTATCACAGATAGCTCAAAGGAAGACAAATAGAGAAATTAACGGAGAAGCAGACCCAAGCATGGACACCTTCCCCTGGGCATGAAACCAACTCTGCAGAACTTTGTACTTTCAACCTCCAGTCACCAAAGCATCTGCACATAACTCACAAATTCAGAGCCATTCCTCCCACTCTTTTGAAACAGCACAATATCTATTTTGCTCCCATTTTAGAGATAAGGGAAAGCATGGACAGACTGAAGTAAGCTCCAAGAACCTGCAAACATGCTTTCTGTCACCCACACATTTAACCTCTTTGATGATAAAAAGTCTTTGGCAAGAAGAGTCTAGTTCTATTTTTCAATCCCATCATGTGCTTGATATAAACAAAGCTATAAAGCCCTGCTCCATTGATTCATATCACAGAGGTAATTCTTAGCCAAGGGAATAGTTTCGTTTCTCTTGATGCAAATGGCACTCCTTGCACAAAACTGAAAAACAGGGCTCCTCCTGGCAAGGCAGCCTAAACTCTTTTAGCAAAGCAGCAAACCAATTTCCTGAAGAAAGCTGTTTTCTGATATAGAAGACCAATCTTCAAATTATATCTAAGTTTTCAGATGGAAAAACATATACAAGCATACTTTTAATCTTGGGGTGGTTTTTTGGTCAAGGCCAGAATTTTCAAAAATCTCAAGGATTTACAGAGTCATATATTGATTTACTTAGGCGAGAGACTATGTGAAGTTATTTATATGTGAATTTCTGCGTTTGTCTAAGTAGCATGGAGCTGTTGTGCTGCTGTGCTCCAGAAAGCAGTTATGTTTCCATGGAAAATTTAGTGTTTCTTCAATGCTGTTGACTGCTGGAACTAAATTTATAGAAGTGAGATTCTCATCATCACAGTGGATAACAAACAATTCCATTTCCTACCTTGCCCAATGCTTGATATTCAATACCTAATTTAAGCCTTGCTATTCCAGTCTCTAGTCAGATTGTCTATTAGAGCAATTGTGCAGAAAATCATTGAGAAAAATGGTTTTCTCTTCCATATACAGAGTCTTTGCCACCAGAGGTCAACAATTAGTATACAGATCTATTATTAATTTTAATTAATTTCTAGAAATAATATTGGTGAATATGATTATTCACAATTTATGAGCTGATATTTAAAATCTGCGAAGTAGCCCATTTGACATACCTCATAAATTACACAGTACATTATTAGTTCATGAGAGGAGAGCATATGACTTAGAATAGATAGTGTGAAATGCCATATATATGAATTTGAAATTCATCCTCTATTAATATTCTCTAATTAGTTAAAACTTGCTGCTTATGAATTTCGCTGCCAGCAAAATCGTGGAACATATGCAAAAAAGCAAAAACAAAGAGAGTGATAGCAGTTTCCAAGCAAAACCTTTTGAAATTCAAATCATTATTTGTGGAGGGATTAAAAAAAACCCCAAAAAATCACAGAACTCAATTATCCTGTAGATGGAGAGGTTGAAAATTGCAGGGAGGATGGTGACTCGCGCTGTCTGAGGGACATTCAATGGCTTCACAGTTAACACATATTGAGTCACAAGGAGAAGTAAGTTTTCATTCCCAGTCTCTCTCCAACCACAAAATTGCTGTTTCTTCTTGCTACATGCATGAAGAACACAGATATCCAATTATTGTTAATTTGTTTTGGTTTTACATGCATAGTTAATGCAACCTTATTTATACAGGGCAACCAACTCCCTTCAGGTATACATAATTTCCTGTAGCATTCATATAATACATCGTTAATTTTAAATCTATAAAATGCATTGCATCCTCAGATGATATAAGAATCATCCTACCAGACAAAATTAACCCTTCCCCCAAATATTATATCTCAGTGAACATTTAAATAGGCATTTTCTCTTTTCCACCAAGGTAAATCCATTACAGATGCTTAGGATTGCGTGAACAGATGAATCAGACAAAACCCATCAGAGAAACACAGCAGGCAGCAATAAACGAGCAGAGATCATAGAAAAATCACTGAGGCTGGAAAAGACCTCTGAGATCTTTGAGTCCAACTGTGACCAAACACCACCTTGTCAACCAGACCATGGTACCAAGTGCCACATCCAATCTTTCCTTAAACATCTCCAGATGCCATGCTATGGCCTAGGATGTGCCACAGAAATAAAGTAGGAAATACAATAACTACTGTTGTAATTAACATCACTAATAATAATAAACTAGACACAGAAATCTGTCTTGTACTCCCTTGGATGTTTTACATGAACTTTTTTCTCTAAGTCTTTGCACTATAAGTGCTTTTTTGGTAATTACAGCTGTTTGAATGCACTTTTGTGAGCTCTTCATTGTACAAAACCTACTGAACCCTTCTGCTCTGTGTACAGGAGGCAGAACCTCTCTGCACTGTTCTCCTGCCGCATTTCAGAACAAACTGGGAAACAGGAGGGCTGAACACGACATTTGGACTCAATGCCTGCATTTAAAAGTTAAACACTTCCTCTGATCACTATTTATTGTTCTAATATCAATACTCATTGATATGGCCTCCAGAAATATTTCATTTTCCTACTCTAGAAATCTAAATCGACTGGTGGCTGCACTCATCTGACAGCCCATATGAACTCTGGAAATTCAGTGTCTGGGGAGTTTCAGAGAGCAGCACTTACCCATGTGGCCATCAGCTCACTGCTCTGGACAAGATTCGGCTGTGCCAGTTGGATTCTGCCACTGTCAAACTCCTGAGCAAAGTGTGTGGCAAAGCACTGGGGTTGATGTGACAATCAGCCTCTCACCTCAGATGGTGAAACTGTGATTTGAGGCTCAGAGGTGATGGTTGAGCCCCTGAGCACTGCCCAGAACACCTGACAGACCCTTCCCTCAGGGGGCTCTGGAGCAGTGCTGTGCGACCCCCCTAAAGAAGTAGCTGAAGCTTCACCTTTATCCCCAAGAGGACAGCTGCCAGTACAGGAGATTCAGACTCCTGAAAAGTCAAATTATGGTAAAACAAACCTCCTTCTGTCTTTGCCATGCAGCACTGGCCCCTTCTCTTGCACTCAGTCTCACTGAAGGAAGCTCAAGTCCCTGGTGGGTGCTGCTGCCCACCTTGTGCCCTGCCCGAGCTGCTCCACCTTGGACTTCTCAAGTTGTTCTCAGGAAAAGCTCCTTCCCACAGCCCTGCAGAAAGAGCAGCTGAGACAAGAGATACAGGGCAGTTTTCTTTGTTCCACCTGGCCTCATTTACTCTTTCAAACGTGCCACCAAATAGTCACATTAAGCTTCAGAAAAACCATTTGGGCTCTCGGTCACATGGCATAAATCAGAAGTCCTGCCATATAAAGAAATGCTAGGATATCAGCAGAGAGGGCAAAGGCAGAGGCAAATTCAAGGGTAGCAGCTGCACTGGCCACCTGAAAACATTATTTTAATTTTGTGTCTGCTCAGCTATAGACTGGGCTTCCTCTGAGAAATGTTGTATACAAATGTCAGTGCTCTCTACTCCCCAGTTCCTTTTGGTGTATGCTCTGCCATCTGAGCAGATACCTGTTCATTTAAATCATTAAATGCAAATTAGTCCTTGCAAGTACAGTGGCTTATTGAGAAAAAAAAATTAATTTGAAAATGTAGTCCTATGCAGCTTGCAGATGTAAGGCACAGTATATTTTTATTTTAATGTCCTTAAAGATAAGCATGATGGTTCACAGAATTATCCATTTTTCTCATTTCTAACCTACTGATACCATGCTCAGAAAGTACTTCCATAAAAAAAAAAAGTCCCATATTTCTTTCTATCTGGGGAAATATAATAGTTTGTCTGAAGAACAAGAGTTTGTTAATTATTTCACCATTTATCATCAATATAGCACACTCCCATCCCTTGTGGTCAATAGCACCATTAGGGAGACCCAGCTTAATTGAGTAGATATTGACAATCCCTTTATTTAAATTGAGGCATGTAGAAGTAATTTTCAAGCACTGTTGATGGCATTTGGGTGATTAACATCTCCAGGTGTCTTTCAAAATCTCATCATTATTTTCCCTAACAGATTTCACTGGGATGAAACCAGGACATACTGATTGATCCTGCCTTCAGTTCTACTGTTAGCATGTTCATCTCCTCATGCACACTGATCCTTTAACTCTGCAGCATGAGGACATTTGAAAATGAAATAAAAAGGTCAAAAAAGGTAACCTTTATTACTAGAACTGATCACGTTGATTGCACAACATCACTCCAAGGTGGGGTGTTTTGGGGAGTCTGATGTCCAAACAAACTCTGTTCCCTTGTTTCTCTGCACTGAACACAGGACCCCTCCAGACCACAGCATATCCCAGTTCTCCATGAATTCTGCAAAGGTTTGCTGGCCAGTCTCTCTGGGCAGTGTTAGGCTGTACAACAGCCCTGCACAACAAACACTGGAGTACAAGCATTATTCAACTTGATGGACCCTTTAGATATTGAATGTGGAGCCTGTGCCAAAGCACTTCTAATTTTCTTATAAGATCTCCAACTTATTTCTTATTTTTCTTCTTAGCAAAGAAACAGCAAGTGATACATCTTTAAAAAACACAACCACAGGTTTAGCTAAAGAAGTCTAAGACAGGGATCTTCCCTTTGTATTGTTACTCACCCCTGGGGCTTCTGCCACCCACCTGCCTGAGACTTTTTTCTTATCCTCTCTGGTTTCCCTACCCTGTTATTGTGCAGCTCTCACCTGTCAGTCCAATTGCCTTTTACTTTTTGCACCCATGAGCTCCCAACAACAAAACCAAACCATAAATGTCCCCCATGAGAGTCACTTTTGCATGCCAGGAATCACCTGTCGCTCTAGTGGAAAACATTTTGAAGACAGTGACATCCCACTTCCCTGTCATCCCTCCACAGGGAATTGGGAGGGACCTGTCAGGCTGCCTGCCTGTGGGCAATGAGCTCAGAAAGGCTGCCTGTTGCATGTGCAGAATTGGACATGAATAAGAGACAGAACCAATGGCAACAAGTGAAAGGTACAACAGGGATACAGTCTCTGGCTGCCCTCTGGTAACACTGATATACCCAGCTTTGCTTGTGAACTTGCAGATGTCTGGCATGGGCAGTAAAGTACTGCCACAAGCTCTTGCAGGCCTATTTTCTCAACAATTAAATCAACACATCTTTAAAACTTTCTCCCCTGCAAAAAAATTCTGGAATAATAGAATAGCTCAAGGTGGAAGGGACCATTCAAAGGCTGTCTAATCCAAACCCCTTCAAGGAGTAGGGACTTCTCAGAGCCCTGTCCAGCCTGACCTTGAACATTCCCAGGAATGGGGCATGTACCACCTCTTTGGGCAACCTGTGGCATTGCTTCACCACCCTCACTGTAAAAAACTTTCTTAACTTTAACCTAAATGGACCCACCTTTACTTTAAGCCATTACTCCTTATCCTATCAAAGAAAAACTTTCTGTGTCAGCTCAATGCTGCCTTATTGAAAATCAGCCACAGTGGAGTTGTTCCAGGGCTAAGCTGTCCTGACAAAGTAATATGAGCAAATAATTAACCAGCTCTTATTAAGCCATGTGTTTCAGCATCATTTTCTGCTCTTGTGTGGCCCTAATCAAGAGCCAGGGCAGGGAATGTCAGTGAACTCCAGACCCAAGGGACCAGTTAGCATTTGAATGTGTGAACCAGCCTCTGAATTTCCCAGTTTTATGCCCAGTCAGTGGCTCAGGTCCAACTGATGCACAATATCACCAACTGCAATAGCTCCTGTGGGTTTATCCAGGGGAGGTATTTTGCACAAAAGGATTAACTCAGACTGGAACTTTCCTCTGAAACTAGTGGAATAAAAGAAATAGTGGCATGGAAATCCTATTAGTGGTTCCTGCCATTATTAACAAGATAAAGGGAACCACTTTCTAATAATCTGTTTACTAAAACCTAATGGCTGTTTCTGCCCTGGTTCACACAGGCACTGATCCACGTGGGGATCATGGAGCACATCACCCATGTCTGGGAGCAAGGGCTGCTCCCAGGGGTTTTCTATGCTACCTGCAGCTTGCAGGTGGGCAAGGTGAAGCCCCCAGGGAGTTCCAGGAGGAAGGGTCTAATTCATGGCACTGAGCAGAAGTGGCTGCATGGAATCTGCTCCAGAATTCAGAGCAATACCCCACCCACAGCCTGCCCTGCCTGTGGGACCAGCTGATGCTGTGATGCCAAAAAGTGAAACAGTTCCATTTATATTAACAGATAGTTTTTTTTCTCTGAAGTGGCATTTAGAATTCAAAACATCATCAGTAAAAATTTGCATAGATAACTAAAACCTTTCATGAAACACAATGTTCTGCCTTTTCAAAATGTCACAGAGCAAACCTTTAAAAAATTTAAAAATTAAGCAAGTAATGACAATAAACTTTCTTCATTATGCTGAAAATCAATCTACAAATACTTAAAACATCTGCTTTGGTCTGTTATATTTTCTGAACAGTCTCAGATGCCAGGAAGAGTTCTTAAAGGTTTTCTGGGATAGAAACCAGCAAAAAAAGCA
Source organism: Ammospiza caudacuta (assembly GCF_027887145.1). Classification (NCBI taxonomy): domain Eukaryota; kingdom Metazoa; phylum Chordata; class Aves; order Passeriformes; family Passerellidae; genus Ammospiza; species Ammospiza caudacuta. Next base: position 22,015,358 of record NC_080603.1, read on the forward strand.
TAGCCATGTGCATTCAATTGCAAGTTATGCATGTTATGCACTTTAAAATATGCATTTTCAAACAGATCTTGGAACACTTTACATTGTTGATACTATACAAAAACGAATATAAATGAAAGTTGCACTATAAATAAAGGATTTTTGCCAGCCATAATTAATATTTAAAAACCATGTGTGGAATTTTATTAACTTGAATAAGGACTCTTTTTTTATAACTTTATTTCCATAAATTAAACATTCCCTTGCTATTACAGATATATTTCCTTTTTCTGCTTTAGTTGTCTGATTATCCAAAAAAAAAAAAAAAAGAAAAAGAAAAAGAATGAAATAAAGAAGAAAAGAAAAAAGGGGGTGAGGGGCTGCAGGGCAGATAGATTTCCTGCAGACAAATTCTAATAGGCCTTCCAGATATATAGCATCTTGTTAAAAATTCATGCAGGCCAGAATACTAGAAGGTCAGAAAATGTCTTTGAAATTCTGCCAGAGCTCTTTTTGATAATTCATTCAGGTTTTAAAAGGGAAAATTCCTCATTAAAGAGAACCTAATGCTTATTAATTTATACTCCTAAGGCAGAGGCTGAATATTAAGCGGTGGACTCTGTTAATCCATTTATTAAATATCAAAGACCGTGTGTTTTCACCCTGTGTCCTCGCTTATTGATTAATTTCCTTAGACCTATATGGGTAAAAGCAGAATAAAGTCTCTAGACACTTTCCTAAACTGGTGGAGACTGTAGCACTCTTTTGTGCGGTATATACCTTACAGAACTCAATCTCCTCTGCCTTCAGGTACACGTCTGTAATCTCCCGCATCTGGCTGAATGAAAGTCCCCTTTGCTCAAAGTTATCATTTGGTGCCAAAGGGTAAGTAAAATACTTCCTACAGCTCTGATTTCAGGTTTCCTGGTGAACACATTAATGGACATGAAGTAACAGAAAGGCATCTCCATGCTCCAGAAACAAACACAAGCTTCTCTGCTCTAGGCTGGCACAGAGCAAGGATCTGAGCACTTTCCTCACCCTTACAGCTATTTCCAAGAGCCCAATTCAATTGCAGTTCTAAGCACAGTTCAGATGTGTCCTGGTTTGGGCTGGAATAAAGTAAATTCTCTTCTTAGCAGCTGGTACAGGCTGTGTTTGGAATTTGGGGTGAGGATGATGCTGATAACCCACTAATGTTGGAGTTATTGCCGAGCCATGCTCACCCCAAGTCCTGGACTTTCCAGTTTCCCATGCTCTGACAGTGAGCAGGGGGACAAGAGGGATTTAGGGAGCACGGCCCGGCCAGCTGAGTGGGACTGGCCAAAGGGATATTCCAAACCACGCAGCATCAGTGTATAAACAAGGGGCATTTGGCCAGAACCATCAGCCACTGCTCAGGACTGGCTGGTATTGGTCAGGGAGAGGTGAGCAAATGTCAGGTGTTATTTCCCTCTCTTCTTTTCATTAAAATTATGCCATTATTATTAGCATTAGCACAATTATTATTTTTTTATCTCAGAGCTACCAAGCAACCTCCATCCTGTCCAGAATCCAAATACTGCCAAAACAGAAGGCAACAAAAAACAATAAGAATGCTGAAGTTTTCAGCAGATCTGTGTTTTATGAGACCATTTTGTCATAAGTTCAGGCACATGAACATCTTCCACTTCATTGTATTACACTCAAATGAAAGAAGAAGAAAGGCAGGATTACTGTGTTCACTTTGTAGTGTTATAAGAGATGACTGAAGATGCTACTGGTTCAAGAAGGGTCAGGACCTAACTGTGAACCTTTTTCTGAAATCAAGCAAATATAAAATAAAAAATTTTCATTTCTTATGACTAATTCTCTCCTTTCCCAAAACTGAGTATAAGAATTAAAAAACGATGATTACAGGTACACTGAGAAGTTTATGCCATGACTGAATACTGACATGGAGAAGTATGACAGAAAGCAGAATCAATTTCCCTTCATGGAAAAAAGGGGGGAAAAAAAAGAAGCCTGTGAGCAAAGAACCAAACCACAGACCACAATCATAAACACCTTCAAGATTATCAAGTAATTCACACCACCTTGTAGAAAGCAGATAAGCATGAAAGCACCAAGCACTGGCATAGGCTGGCTTGGCAAACCTCCTTTCCTGAGTGGAGAGGGGAAAATCCCCTCATGGAGTGGGTATCCCTAATCACTCTGCATGTGTGACTGCCAGAAGCTTTCAAGCAAGAATCTTGTGGTCAACAAGAAAATGATTATTCTTTTTGCCTTTTGAAGATCAGGCAATGTTTATCTTCCTGCTAATTTCCAGTCGCCTGCTTAGGTGGCTTAGAAGTCTACAGATTTTTGCTTCTTTCCCAAGTGCTTCAGTAGTCAGCAGACAACTAACGAGGTGGCAGAGTTGAAACAACTCCTTGTACTGGGGAAAAAACCTGTGTAGCAACAAAGAGAGGAAAATCCACAAAAAAAAAGCTCCTGTAACAGACACTGAATGAAGGCACTTCAAATGGACACAGTAGAGAGGACTTTAATGTGCTTTTTTCCCTGTACAAGAGCTGCTGTGTGCAGCCACTGCTCCTTCTGCTAATTCTTACTCCTCTGTTATGCCAGTACAACTATTTGTGTGACTGTGAAGTGAATCAGATCAGGGAATTGATCCAAGGTTAAAATAACCTGGGGGTGGGAGAAAAGAAAAAAGAAGAAGAAAAAGCAAACAAACAAAACTCAAAAAACCCTCCCCCCAAAAAAACAACACCCCAAAAACCCCTCAAAGCAGCTGCCACTGGAGCCAAAAAGAAATGTCAGGCACATCACAGCTTTGCCAGGGTCTCTCCAGAGCCACAGCTTCAGGAGAGGTAGATTGGCATTGCATTTGAGACCCCGAGCCTGCACAGACAGCAGCACACAAGGCTGGCCTGTCACAGGGATGTGATGGATGTAGGCAAGAGCAGGATTTGAAAATCTTCCCAAAACACCAACATTGGGAGTTGGGGATATAAACCCATGAACACAAGGTGTTATGCCATAACTTGAGATGGACAGAGCATGGACAGTGCAAGTCTCACTGCTGCCCACACCTCAGTAACTCAGATAGTTAAGGTGCATAGTTAACAGTGAATCAGCTGTTTCAAGCTGGACTTGCAGGCACCACCAAACAGCCACCCCAGGGTGCTCTTTTTAGAATCAGGATTTTCAAAAATCAGCACCACAACAACCGATCCCCATATGCCCCATGACATACTCAGGTTAGGACTGGAAGAATGCTCTGCATGCAATCATTTAGAAGCTGCAGTGGAGAAGGACACATCAAAGGCAGAATATTTGTCACCAGTCCAACCCTACCCCAGTAAAAATGAAGCACAGGTTCAGTTCCAGTGGTTCCTGCAGGCAGAATGGCCAAGCTGAGGTCTACTTTACATGTTAATATCATAATTCTCCAGGAATACAGCAAAGCCTCTTCCTGCTCATAACATGATCTTCAGCATGGCATTTGGTGGCAGTCAGCACAGCACAGCACAGATAAGTTGTGGAATTTACTGCACATTTTCTGAGCTCAGCAGACAAAGCCTTCCTGCTGGACAGTCTGCTGAAATACCCAAACCACATCTCTAACATAAGCTGAATGGTTTCCTTGTGAATGAAAAGAATTTATTAAGATTGTATCATACAGAATCTATTTGGTGTCTGTCTCTATGGTGTAAGTAACAGTTCCTGATGATAATAAGCTCAGCCTTAAATGCACACATGCCATGGTCGTGCTGTGTAAGTTTAAAAATGCTGCTTGTCTGCCTGGCAGCTTTACCCACCAGGAACACAAATGATTTAAAACCCAGATGCTGAGCAATTTGAGATGCAGAAGCACCCTACAGTGAAGCAATTATTGCCTTGGAGGGTCTTATTATCCTCATCATGACATGAATTCCACACAAAGTAAACATGCTTTCATTGTTATGTATTTCCCAAACTGCAGTGTTGTAAAGAAAAGTTTTGAAAGGAGTTTCTCATCCTTACAAGTAAATCTCAGCAACTTGTCTCCTTGCTAAGACAGACAAGTGATTCCTACTATTTTCATGACATATTAGGTTCTATTCCCCATCTCCAACTCCACTGGTTTAAGGAGAATTGAGCCTCCAGGGCTTTTATAGCCATTTAAAACCAAGTTCATACCAACTGCCCTATCAGTTGGTATCAGGAACAGATCTCAGAATAAAGCAGAGCATTCTCTTCATCACAGAAGAATGCACTTGTATAACATTGTCATCTACCAATGCACTATACTGTATACTTGTTTTCCAGTGCTAATTAAAATGCATTGAATCAAGTATGCTCTTGAATTACCTAACCCCCAGTGATTGCAAACCTGGAACCTTCGGCAGTATCTGATCATACCCAGGTCACCTGAACATAAATCAGAAATGCAGTTTTAGGTATTTACAGCAAAGCAAGGACATGGATTAGCAAACTGCTGCATGCATATTTAGAAAAATATAGAATTCCTTTAAGAAAACTGCAGGGCCCCATATTCTTTCTTGAATTATACTGAAAACCTTTGCCAAGTCATTCCAGACTTAAAGATTAATTGACAGTGTTGCTTAATCCATACATTGATTACTCTGAGTCCTTCTGTGCAATGCCATATAGTTTTGGAATTTGCTTATTTTAGAATACAGCAAGTACCTAAAAGAGTAAAATGCTAAAATAACAGCTCTATATGGAAGCAAATGTGTGTAAATTGCACTGAATCAAAGGCTAATTCCCTTCTATTTCAGCAATCAGCTGCTTTCTACATTCTTGAGACCAAAAAAAAAAAAAAACAGAATAAAGGGAAAAGAAACCTGAAACTTGGGCATTACAATAGGTAATAATTGCAGTAATTAATGCTTATATCTGTATTTTACTTGATAATAGCTGAGACTTTTAAGGCTACTCTTTTTTTTTTTTTTTGTTAAACTGCACAATAAATTCCAGAACAGTTGTTAAGAGCATTCCTTTTCCTGAGAGGACAGAGGACATAAACTCACAAGGCCTCTTCTGCAGGTGCATGTCCCTGACCATTATGCTGTTACATATCTCAGTTACTGCAGACACACTGGGGTCACGCTCAATTCTTCCTGTAGAAGAAATTCCACTAAGCACGACAGTCACAAAGAGGAGGCAAGACTGAATAGCTATAAAGACTCCTTGCTACCAAGGTAGAAAATGAGATTCCTAGTTTCTGATGGACCAGCTCATTCCATTACAATAAGTTGGACAGGTTCCTCTGAAGGAGTAAAAAGCTGTACCTAGAATATGATATTGAAGCTTCATTTAGCAATTTGGGAATTCTGGGAAATGGGAGTGTAAATTTCATCCCACAAAACAAGCAGCATAATTAGATATATTTTAATTAAACAGGAGTCAACCTGAATTACCAAATAGCTTCAGATGAGACAAAAACCATACTAACTATTCTAGAAAAATATTTTCTTATATGCACCTGAAATTTGAATCTGTGATTTTTCCATGTGTTAATTCTGCCCTGATACATCAGCTGGAATCTGGAGGTTTCACAGCAGTGCAAAGACAGCGCCCTTAGCATGTCACTGCATTGTCCCACAGCTGTGTCTTGGCCCCAGGTGTGAGCCAGGAGTAGTTACTATGATAGAAGAGCTCCTGTGCCTCGGGAAATTAAGAGAAAAAAAAAATCAATCCAACTATTTAAATTCAGAGACTGCTCTTTATTGCAAAGAGCAGCAATAAATTTAAGAACACACAATATTTTAACCATTATAGATGAATGCATGAAATGATGTAGTTAGTTGGCAGTCAATTCTGAGTTTCAAATATTTCCACTTTCTTATCAGCTGAATCCCAAGATCAGCCAAGTCCCCCACTTGATCAGAATCAACAATCTGACTACTGAGAAAGTGCACAGAGCATTTTATTACTCGAGTGAAGCACATGATTTAATCTCTTCATGGTGCACATCCATCACCACCAGGGAAGGAAGATGGATGGCAGGAGCACTCTCCAGAATGCTTCAGTTCTGCTGTCAAGTTGCAGCATATTCTGCTTTATCGAGATACTTAGCTCTTAATAAATGCCTAATAAGAGCAAATCAGTCCTGTTATTACAGTTAATGGGTTTTGCTGAGGCCAGTGGAGAGCAGGAATATGATTGTAATTTCATGTTGAAAAATTCCAAACTGAAAGGAATTCTGGCTGCTCTGCAGCAACCACAAAGGCACAGCATCCTTGGTGAACTGGTGCATGCACACTTGGGCACACAGTGCAGGTTAAACAAGCAGCAGTGCTTGGAGCAAAAATGGCAGAAGTAGTTCATTATCTGGGTAATAATTACCAGTTTTTATGTGTCAGAAAATTGAAAAACAACAGCCTAGATTTTGTAAATGACCTTGTAACTCTTTCCTAAAGATCCTCTTTCATGTTCAGTCATGAGTTGACCAGTGTCTGTCTCTAATTTGTCAGGAAGAGCCAACAAAATATTTAGGGCTCTTCAGGAACTTAAGAGAATGCAGAAGTACAGTTCCTGAATATGGTTTTCAACACAGAGGAAAAATAATTTATCATTGTAAAGAGGAGAATTGAAGCACAGAATTACCCGGTAAATTCTTCCCACTCACATCACAAATGAAATCACCTGACAGCAAGGTTACTGAGATCAAACTTTCTCCTCTGCATCACCTTCCATGCCCACGTGTCCATCTGGTGAACGTGGAGCTGCAGTGTGCACCATCTGTGCTCAGCACAAGAGGGAACTGAGACTCCCAGGTTTTACAGATTATAAAATTAACACAGGCACAGACCCTATTATGCCCAAGGAAAGAGCCACCATGGTTTTTGTTTCTTTATGCTCCCACAGTCAATCATCATATCTCCTACCAGAGACAGGACATAGATCTTAAATTCTGTTTTATAGTCTTTCCAATCCTTTTGTACAGCTACTCCACTCATGTTCAGTTGTGGAATTGGTTAGTGTTTGTAGGCCTTTGCTAAAGTAATTTATTCACACCTAACTTCCCTCTCTTTTCACCTGTGATTATTTTGGTCCAATGCATTTTGCTGGTATTGCTGTTGGTTTATTGTCAACTCAGGCTTGTAGGTATAGCAATTGATTTGTCTTACCTCTTTTCTGTTTTCCATGCCCTAATTTTCAATTAATGCCTGTTCATTAGTGCTCTTTCTCCATTAAAAGTCCACAGATTTTTTTGTTGGTGACTTTTATTGACCTGCCATAAAGAAGGCTTTGCTTTTTACATGTCAGCCAAATCTGATTTTGTATTACTTCTGACAGCAATAACTAAACATGTGACACTGCCTTGTGAGACTGATGGATGTCGTGTGACACAGGTAGAAGTGAAAGGGGAGGGAAACAAAGAGAAATATTGCTCCTCTCTATTTAATACCCACACATAGCAGAGTCATAGAATGTAGCAGAAAGAGTGGACCCCTGCACCTACCCACCATTATCTCTGGCAGAAGCTTAAGTACAGATCTGCCATTCATTTACCCCACTTCTGCTTAATTGCAATCCTGGACTATGTGCAGCACACTTGCCTGAATAATGCGTGGAGAACAAAAGCTAATGAAAGCTAGATGAGAAGAAAACAGTGGTGGGGGGAAAATTGCATGGTGGGAATAAAACCATCTGTTTAGGAAAATGAAAAGAAATAAATGCCAAAATGGCTCAGTTCCATAGTCAAATGGATATATGCAAACTAGACTTCAGCACTTGTTCATAGTTTTCATTGCAACAAATGCTAGGTAACATGATGTAGTCTTTATTTTCTGACATTGACCTCTGGGAGAGTTAAATGACACAACACTTCCTGCAGGCTAAGAATACCTCTTCTGCACAGTCACTGTGGCCAAACTGTGCAGAGTAACTTCTTCAATGATAGCAATCTTACTTTGAATCCGACCTGTTAAACTTATTCAGCACGAAATGTTAAAAACATATTTTGTGCAGAAAAAAAATTCATTGCCGGGTGGTGAAAGGAAAGAGGTCTAAAAGCTCTTGTGACAGGTCACCAGATGCAGTGGGGACACTGAGCCAGGGCTGTGCTGCATTCTCACACAGTAACTGAGAGGGACAGTAAATGAGAGATGCCTTGGCTGAGCATCAAGATGAGCTGTTGTTCCCTCAGAAGATCAACAAAAGACCATCATGCATTCCCTGACAGTGGGAGCTGCATGATCAAAATGCAGCTTAAGATGTTAATCAGAAAGTGGAACAATAAACCAAATGGAAGCAGTTCCTTTCACTCTTGCTGCCTCTGCAGCCTACAAGAGTTTTGCCACTGATTTCAAAGAGAGCAAAGCCAGGTAATTACAATGCTTGTGGCTTAGAAAGCCCTCTCTCTACCTTGATGAACAAAGCTCCTCAAAGTGCAGCACTTCAGGGACTTTTCTATAGTCTCTTTCTACAAAAGAATTTATTTTATAGCATTGGAACATTTTCTATTACAAAAAAACCACACCACCAAAACAAACAAACAAACAAGCCCACAACAACAAAAACCCACCAAAAACATGAAAATGAAAGAGTCGAAACCAAACATTTCAAGGACCTGAAATAATGTTGCTACTCTGTAAAGCTTCGTCACAGCAACAACAGGGAAACTACCTCTTTTAAATGATAGCATTATCTTATAAATAGCCCTGCAGTAAGTAAGTGAGTCAAAGATGAAAAAAGACTTCTTAAAAATTTCTGGTTTAATTATTATTCTACAAAGAATCTTACTCAGAGAAGCCTGTAAGTAGAAAAGATTCTTCAGTTTAAGAATAAATCTCATCTTTGACTTGAACAGAAACTAAAGAGATTCCTATAGTTAACTGTGATCTTAAGCACTGCTTAAATTGGTGGCTAATGAAGCACTGTCTCTGTTTAGTGATTTTTTTCTGGTTTTGCTCCAAATCTACCAGGATGTACACAGGCATCAGTGCTCCAGCATTAGGGATAACAGACTTGGGAAATTGTAAAAGGTCACAAAAATCTCAGGGTAGCTTGGTAACACAGGTAAAATGGGTAAATCTGGCTTCACTATAGGACAGTAAAGAATACTCAGGATATTTAAGAAAAAAATTGTTGAAAATAGGGACAAAACTGTGCACAGTGAAATCCTGTGCTTGCATTTTGCCAATCTCAGACAAAGGAAAAGGCCAGTTTTGAAGTCCAAGGAAATCAGCAAGTGTTTTTATTTAAATTCTACATCGATGTAGTCCATTTGAACATTTTCTCTCCCCAGGGACTGCACAGGCTATTGCAATATGATATTCCCTCAATTCTCCTCTCTTGCCAAGTAAGAAGAGATGGGAGAGCAAAGACTGAATGGGGCTACAGTAAAATTCAGAACAGATGACCTACAGACCCCTCCTTGGGTGGATCCAGCACATGAGAGTGCAAACACAGGGGTTTTTAGGATGTGGGAATTTTCAACACAGGCACAATTTCATTTCCAAAAGGGGGACATGTTACCCCAAATAGGAAACAAAACCCTGCAATGATATAGCATTCTTGTAGTGTACTTCTCATATTTTCTACTCCTTTGTGTCCAATATCAAATTACTTTGAATATCCAGGTCTTTGAAAAAAATAAATTAAATCTCTGAGAACCTGTCTGGATAATACACACACTTAAAATGGAAAAAACTACCAGCCAGAGGGACCTCACTGGAAGGCTGAATTTAGGACTGAATTTATAAAGGGACTCAAGTGAAGACAGCAGAGCAATTTCCAGGTTCAATGCCATATTGTGTGTGGATACATCCAAAATCCTTCATTAGCTATAAAATAATGTCAGAATAATCTGTGCAAAATTACAGCCCTAGTAGAGAGGAATGAAGTGTGGGTAAGTGTTCGTAAATCAAATGTAGAAATGAAAATTAAAATTGTAAATTTTGACCTGGCACATCCTGGACTTACAAAAGCTATCAAAATACAGCAATCTCTTTTCACTGGGCTGGTTTGACTCTGTACCTTTAAAGGCAGGAAGAAATGCTGCAAGTACATTTCTCTTTAGGATTTACTCAAATTAATATAGCAACCTCTATATCTACCTACTTATATTTGTAATTTACTACGAAATTCCTTAATTTCTCATTACTACAAGCATGAATATGAAAATAAATATGAATATCCAAAAAGGGTTTCAGACCGGATGTAACGACTCCTTTGGAGCCATTAAGTTCCATCATTTCCATAAATTCAGTCTCCATGCAATGAGCCCTTTATGAAAGGGCATTTAATTGCCTGATAAGATATAGTGGCTCCTCTGAATCAATAATAAAGTCAATAATCTGCATTTTTTAAATCTCTCTAAATATCCACTGATGCAATAGGTTTTTGCAGTACTAGAGTCCTCCAGGCCCACTGGCTCACTAATATAAAATGTTTAAAGCCATTAAATATACATTTAACATGATAGAATTTTATGAGTCTATTGGAGGTCAATGCTGTAAAATTATACCTCTAAAAATCCTCCTCAGAAAGTAATTTATGGTATAAAATATGTTTATTAAAAGTCCCTGACTACAGATTTATGCGATTTTATGTGAAGACTGCAATTGAATATGCTTGGGGATCAGTCCTGAGAACACTTTCCATGAAGTTCAGAGCTTATTACCCTCCACAATCCCTCCTCGAGTTAATTGAAATACTCCCAAGAGTAAAGTTACTCATAGTCAAGAGTATTTGTAGCTTCATGCCCTTAAACTTGTTTCCACAGCTCTCCCTCTTATTCACTGTGTGATCTAGCAGGTCATTAGATTAGCAGAGTTTATCTGAGAGAGGAACCATTTAATGGGTAAAAGGCAAGATAAAATGTATGTTTGCCATGTACTGAGGTGCACAGCACTATTGGTGCTAATTGTTTCCATTTTTGCAGCTCCAGTTTTATTAATCAACTATGACATTGGTAGTGACCAATTAAAAAGAAAGAAAAATGTTCTCAGATCAAATAGGATATTGAAATCTCTTTGGATCATACATATTAAAAAAAATTAAAATTCTTCCCATCCTATGCCCTAAACACCTTCTTAAGCTAAAAAAAAAAAAAAAAAAAATTAGTCATGCAAGGCTATTTCTAGAATATTTTCAGTGCAATATTTATGAAAAATTATTGCAGTTCTGCTGAAAATTGTTACAAAAATTCTCCACCCCTCTATATAACCCTGTAAAAAATGTCCCAAAGTCCCTCCTCCTGTGCCACTGGAGCAGTTGGTTATCACAGCACACAAAAAGAGCAAAAGCCATTAATGAACTGCTTAATACTGTTTTCCTTTATGTGGTTGTATAAAGGTGGGAAGGAAATGGATAGTTTTTATGTTAATTTAAGATTCAGGTTGGAGCGTGTATTAAGGAACTGAAACATTCCCACCACCATGGCACGGGAGAAAGTAAAATAATGGAATTTATCATCAGCTCATTTTGCAGGCTGGCTAAAGAGGTGCAGTCCGGCACCCAGACAGGGAATGGCTCCACTTGGTCATGTGTGAACATCACTGTAAAGATTTCCAGAAGGAAAACCAATGGTCCTCATGGAGGATTGCTGATTTCCTCATCTCCCTTCCACTTGTGGCTCAAGACAACTCCTTAAAGGCAAAGTTTTGGGGAAGAAATAAATCTGGCTGGATCTCCCCACTGCAACAGCAAAGGATTTGCATATCTGTGTAGGCTTTTGCTCATTCTAAAATCAAAGTATTCTGTGACACAAAAATTAAAGTTCTGAGGCCGGTTTGCCAGCACATTAGCAGGATGGTATAAGGGATATCAGGATGATAAAGAGATTTTTGAGCTCATTTAAAGCATATACCAACATACACATTTTTCTTGTATTTCTCTGTATCTGTCTTGAACTCCATTACTATGCTGTGAGTACTCAGATGTTAACTATTAAAGACCTGCCAAAGAAAAATAAGACAAAAATAAAACAAACTACCAGTACATCATACTTTAGTACCAAGATTTTACTACTGGAGAAAAGCAGCTGTGAATTTTGCTCATTCTGGACTCCTGACTATAGATGTATTTCTTACATTTTTGGGGAGTTGCCAGGAAACAACAACAAAAACATCCCACTCAGCAAGGTGAAGCTGAGCCAAGTCTAGGTTAGAACATGAAAACATGGTTTTGATAACATGGTGTTCTTACAAACATTTTGAACTTCTACTGAGAAGTTTCCTCTCTAAGTGAAGGTGACTTTTCCCCATATGCAGCTTGTAAATGAGAGATTTTGGAAGAAGAATGCTGCAGACCTGAAGAGCAGATTTGATTTTAATCTAGACAAATCCCTTCTGCTGTGTTGAGCTCAGCTGATTCCCAGCACAGTCTGCACTGTCCTGACAGTAGAGGTGGGATGTGCATCATCCCTGAAGGAAGTGCTGCCCTCTCCAACCTGCACACAGTGACAGCAGCTCTTCGCCCTGCCCTGAGCCTCTCTGACACTGAATTTTATGGAAGGCCCATCTAATAATGCCCCCAAAAATCTCTAATCTTTTCTCTATTCATACCTCGTCCTTCCTCTCCAAGCTGTTGGCAAAGTCCTGAGTGGATTCATCATAAAACATAACACATTACCACAAGCTAGAAAAGGATTTTCAAAGGATTTGTGCTGTCACCTGCTAAAGGATTTGGGACTCTAAGTCTTGCTTTATTTATGTAACACTGGGCCGGAGGAGCTGGGTTAGCACACAGCTCAGCATGGGCATGCACCACACTGAAATCTTCACCTTTAGGCAAAGACAAGAACTAAAAGGGAACACTCAGGGATTAAATTTCTCCAGTCACAAGCCAGCCACTATTAGGACTAGGAGTACAGAATTTACTACAACAACCAAAATGTTCTAAAAAAACTTCATCATATTTTACTTTTAAGCCAAAGCTAAAATGGAAAAGGGGTTTGTCAGCAATGCAGGAATGACTGCTTAGGTGTAAAGGCATTGCTGTGGATGACAGCAGGGCTTACAGAGCTTACTTCATCCCCAACATTTTCTTATGGTTCTGCTCTGAGGGATGAAGCTGTAGAGGAGAGAGAATTTTAGTTATTGCAGATTTATCCTGTGTTTGTCCAGCACTTAGGATAAACCTGGATCTAGCTGTTTTTAGTGACTATACCGAGCGCAGGCCTTGGACACCTGACAGATTTCTGACAGCACACCCAGAACTGAGAATGGCACTCCAGAGCACTTGTTAAGGAGGCACTTACTTTAAAGCTGCCATAAATTTTTCCATAAACTCAGCTGTGCTCTGTTCACAGATCTCAGTAGATCCATGTGCAGGAAAGATTGTGCTCTGCTCTTTGGCACGTGTGCAGTGCCAGATGTGATTGAGCTTTCTGGGAACTTGATTTACTGTTGTGACTAGGAGAAAAAAACAGTGTCAGTGGCTAAAATGGCATCTCTTTTTTTCCCCCTCTAATCCCTGTATTATTTTCTAGAAGTGAGAAATCTTACAATAGGAAGTTATTAAATGTATATATTGTATACCTGGCCTTACATTATACTGCTTATTTGTGAAAATTATTAATTCTTATATTAAAGCTACAAAGCTGCATTTACACATAGAAATCTAAGGCACAAAGCCTGTGGAATATGGTGAGAGGGTTTTTGTTTAACTTTTCTTCTTAACTGTCCCAAATATCCTGTCTCTGGGTACCTGAGGAGCAAATGGTCTTGACCCCTGGATGGGTTATACCCTTGAGAAACTGAAAATGGGAGCAGGTAGCACCTCCTTTAGTATGATCATGATGAAATTCAAAGAAATTCCTCTCAGACAATGAAAAAAAAGTGGTTTATGCCTGCATCAGTTAGGAGAGACTAAGAGCACCAAAAACAACAGAAAAAGAAAACAACTCACAGCACCACAGGCACTCTTGAAATTTCTGAACTTTCATGCATTTTATGGTGGCAGAAATTGTTTGTCTGTGAAAATAGGGCACAGTACAACACCAATTGCCTGGCACTGTGCACTTGCTCCCTGGGTAGGGCTCTTTCATACCTTTCTGGAGCTCTGTACTAATTTTCTATACACACTGAGATACAAAGAAACTAAGAAATCTGTATTTTGCTGCTGTCTCGTATGTTGGAAATGTTGGAACATGGATTTTTGTATTTTTTAATGGTATTTACTGCACCTAAAATTTTGCTGGAAGCAAAGCTAGGAATGAAACAAATACAGGGCTTGATCCTTTTTTTTTTTTTACTTGCATTGATAAAACAAAATGTTTAATTTCCTTGACTTCAGAAAAGCTGTTATTCTTTACATTGACATAAAAGGGAAGAGAGCTGCCATCACAATAATGGACAGAATCTGTATTGACAACTGGCAAATAACAGTACTCAATAGTGCAGGACAATCATATCTTACAAAAATGAAAATAAGAATCACAGTAATTGGGGAGGTGTTAAGATTTTGCTTTCTTTCACAGCCAGGATTTTGGAGCTCAGCAAAGCTGTTGATCAGCACTGATGGCACAGCAGTGACAAAGCCACCCTCATTACTTAGGGTCTGAGCAAACTCTGCTCTGGCCACAACTCCTCTGTTCCCTGGGAACAAAGATATTGCTGCGTCACAGCCTGCTCTGATGCAAACTACAATTTACATCCATTTACTATGCAGCAGTTGGTGGCAAATTTAGGGGTTTTTTTAAGAAGCAGAACCAGAATGGAAAACATTTTCACGACAGCAGAGTTGTGTCAGGAAATGCCTCTCACTAAACACAAAATGTTTTGCCCAACATTTCTCTTTCTTTCTTTCTGAGATTCACACGTAGCATCAGCTGAATTCCTGACAGGCCGTTGGAGAGCCCAGAGCTTGCACACTGAGCGATGCCAGGGGATGAGTTAAACACACTCTCACACATTTTCTGAGATGGAGTGGACAGATTGAGGTCACCCAAACCACAGGGCCAACCTTCCTGCCAGGGACACGGGGACAGAGGGCCACTGACCTTTAGCTTAGAGTAGAGCAAGTTCAAAGATACAGATATAAACACATACAGAAGTAACTCAAAGTATATTTTGTAACTTCTGAGAGTTTATAAATAAACATACATCACAATGTTTGTGTTATGGAGCACATTTACTGAGTTATTTATACAGGAAAATACTGAGTAAAACACAGCAGAACTAACAAACGGCAAAATAATCATATGTGTAAATAACGACAGTGTAGTTTAAGCTTAGTAAAAAGGCGTTGAAATGTTATGCCCCTCTCCATCTCCCACACCAGTTTTAGGTTTGGCTTTTTTTCAACTAAGCAATTCTGAAAAATTTCAAATAATCCTTCAACAATTTTTTTCTGATACAGAAAAAAGCTTCCTGGGACCTGAAAAGGATGTCAGTTCTGTACAGCATCTTTTGGGAGCTCTAGGATTCTCAGCAGGTGATTCCCCAGGATCCTGGGAGAGTAAAGATGAGTTGTTGAAAAATAATGTTAACTCTGCTTTCTATTCTTGCCCTTACAACCATGAAAAAGATTGAAACATCTTCTTTTGTACCCTAAGGGGTGGGTTTAGAGGTTCTTTTCATTCTCTTTCACCAATTACTGCAGGAATATATAGCATCAAATTGAGCAAGCCCTCCTCAGGAGCCGCAGCAGTTTCAGCAGGTGTCACTGCCTTGGCCCTGCACTGCAATCCCTATTTTTCCTGTGAGCTGACACAGCAGACAGCCCCAGCCTGGCTTCTCCTTTAGCTCTGCCCTTGCCTCAAGCCATCCCCAGCCCTCACCCTTTGTGCTTCTCCCTGTCAACAAACAAACAAACAACCAGCTCTGAAGAAAACAAGTTTCCAGTCTGATTTCTGTGAGTGCTTTCCAAGTCATGCATCCCCAGTGCCTGACTTCTGTGTGCACACATCCCTGAATGAGCAGGGCTGTGACAAGAAAACAGCCAGCTGTAAGCACAGGCTGCAGCTGACTAGTGCTGTGAGTTTTTCAGGTTTCCTGCCTGCATGGCTCTTGGCCTTGGAGTCCCCACAGCCAGGATGGGGCACATTGTGTGGTCAGTGAGCTCTGACCAGCACAGGCAGCCAAAATGAGCCCAACTGATAGAATTAGTAACAATTATACATCTCCTGCATTTTAAAATGGTGCATCTCTTCATGGATATTCTGCAAATTAAAGGATTTGGAAGGATCTTTTTCGGGCATGTAGGGAAAGGATAAGGGAAAATTGCTTTAAACTGAAAGAGGGTAAATTTAAATTAAATATTAGGAAGAAATTCTTCTCTGTGAGAGTGGTGAGGCCCGGCACAGGCTGCCCAGAGGAGCTGTGGCTGCCCCATCCCTGGAATTGCTCAAGGCCAGGTTGGACAGGGCTTGGAGCAACCTGGGCTAGTGGAGGGTGTCCCTGCCCAGGGCAGGGGTTGGAATTGGGCAGTCTTGATTGACCCCATGATTGTATGGTCAAGTTTTAATGTTGACAGCTCAGATAGAGTGGAAAGGAACACAGAGTTGGTGCCATCACTGCATCTCAGACTGCTGAGGACACCGTGGTGGTGAAGCACAACACAGGACAGCTGGAATTGCCCCATGAATTGATCTAATGAAAGCCTAGAGCAAAGCATTTCCCTTGATCTCTTTATCAATCTGTGAAAATACAATCACACTGATACATCTCTGTATGTATGAGTAATTTCAGCAGGTTTGAATCTATTTTTTTCCTAATAAACCCCCACGAATCATTTGAGAAACTGAGTTCTGCATCCCATAATTAATTCTGATTTATTCAAGAAATTTTCTGAAATCAACAGGAACGGTTTTTAAGTGATTAGAATGAAGATCTGTTAGACCAGTGAGATACTGAATATTTAACAATGACCTAGGTTCCATTTCAACATGGCAGGAACACTAGCAACCATTTGGAAATGAACCATAAAACTAGAATAATAAGAACATTTTGGGAGCACTAGCACTGGA
This sequence comes from Ammospiza caudacuta, assembly GCF_027887145.1. Taxonomy (NCBI): domain Eukaryota; kingdom Metazoa; phylum Chordata; class Aves; order Passeriformes; family Passerellidae; genus Ammospiza; species Ammospiza caudacuta. Next base: position 22,032,249 of record NC_080603.1, read on the forward strand.
AATTCCTAACACGTGGTAAATTCTCCCTTGTACTTCACTAGACTATTTAACTTGAGAAGCTCAGATTATGAATGTATTGCTGCCTGCATTGAATGTTGTGCTCAACTAAGAATATTTTTGCTCTGTATTTGTATGAGACATCAGTGACTGCAATTGATTTGGCATTAGTCTTGCCCAGTTGACTTGGTTTAACAGATTGCACTGAGCATCACAAGTACTTGCAAGGAGACATATAGAATTCTTTAAAATGCTGACTTGAGCTGGCTTTGCATGAGGTAATTGTTACATCCCTTTACTATACTGCTTTCTTGAAATGATTTTCCTGTCTATATAATTCCCAAGTTTTAATAACGAGAAGCTTAATATTAATTTTTCCAGTATCCCTAATTTTACTGAAATGTGTTTACATCTTCATTTATTGCTGAGAGTGACACAGAGATAAGTGTTTTTCTCTAACAAAAAGAGATTGGAAATAGTGTGAAGCAGTAATGGTCAGTGAAATGTGTAAAACCAAGTCTCTTGAAACTGGTACAACAAGTTAAAGATGAGATTTGTCTCTGTGGACAGGTCAATATGTGGGTAGGCCTGGCTATAACAGGTAGAAATCCCTCACAAAAGCATCTTTCACCTTTCTTGCAAGAGGAGTGTTTGCCATGGAGGTGAGAAGAGCCTGGAGTGGGAGCAGGAATTGGGGGAATTGATGCAAAGCCCTCGTGGCCAGGCTCAAGAGGCAATGAGAGGCTATGGCTCCAACTTTTAGGATACACCAGTGAATTGGGCTGCCTTTTGTAGCCACCTGTTCACTCACTGGACTAACAGCTCCCTAAAAATAAAGGTTTTGAGACTATTTCTTCATGTTATTGCAAGTTCTCCTTTTTTCTTTTTTTTTTTTTTTTTTTAGGACAAAGGAAAAAGTTACAAGACCAGATATGTTTCAGCTGTACTTCTTGCCCTATTTAGAGTTAAATCAGGAAATTAAAACAATTATTAAAAAATGCATGTCATGCCTAAAAATCACAGTTTTATCAAGGAACTACAAAGGCTGATACAATGGAGGGATGAGCTAAAAAAATATCCTGAGAAGTAAAAACTGGGTATGAATGAAGTTTTCAGAGCAAGGAAATAAGAACAATAAAGTCTCCTTCAGGTGTATGAAGTGGAGTGAGGCTGACAAGAGAAGACATTAGACCACAGCAGGATATTTGAAGAAAGTTAATAAAGAAGGAGGGTAATACAGCTGCAGAATTTAATGAGGTCCCTGAAGTGTTTGCAAGAGGATCTGGAGTGGGAAAGCAAGCAATAATCAGCACACCTAAGTTTTTCAGAAAGTATTGTGCCTAAAGGCCATCAGGTTAATGTTCATATTTAATGAAAAAATATACATGCACACAGCAGAGGGGTAAAGCACACATCAGATCTCTTCCCACTGACTTCACTCTCTGCTGAGGGGGAGTGAAACTCTCAAATATAAAACACATTCAAACACTGCATGAGAAGATGAGATGAAAGAAAGTAAAAACTATGCCTCCTCTTAATTGAATGTACACTTTTATTATTTTTTAAGCAAATTTCCTTGACTGATTTTTAAAAAAATACACAATTTTTTTAGGAAGTTCTAATACTTTGAAGAAAATTATTTGGAGTGCAAACAAGAATAGACATTTATGTTAATGATGTTTTTTGCTGTGTCTGGGCCTAAAATTCCATGTTCATCATGAGAAATCAGCCTCAGGAGGAGGAGCCCAAGGCTCCTGCAGGCTGTGACACCACAGACGGAGCTGCAGCTCTCCAAAAGCCCTGGGACTTCTCTCCAGGGCTACAGGAATTCTCAGGAGCTGGAAGGAACTGGACAGGTGAGCTGGGAAAAGGATTGCTTCCTCAGGCAGAGGTTACTTAAAGAGGCTGCTGAAAAATATTTACATTCACAAGAATTCCAAGGGTTTATCTGACAAATTAAATGCCACCAGAATATTTCTGTCTAGCTTTAATAGGCAGTCCATTTCTCATATCTTAATACTACTAAAATTACTAAGCCAACACCACATATTATGAATAAATACCTGATTCAGAGTCCCTGAAGTCAATGAATGTTCATTGACAACCGTGGGCTTTAGATTATAAACCCTTAAGAAGACATTACTTATTTCAAATGACCTCTTATTATGCAGTTAAAAGCAACCAGAGATAAGACATTTTTGGAGCTGATAAAAAGCCTCCAGAGCAATGGTTCTCAAAATTGGAGCTGCAGCCTCAAGTCAGGGTATGAAGAGTTTTTGCTGCAGAGTCATGACACACTCTACAAACTTAAGATCTCATTGTAAAGAAAATTACTTCTAGCTCTTCTGGCAACAAGTATAAACTTCTGAATGTAAATATCTGAAGCAGTTTGGTTTACTTAATATAGAATTATAGGGAATACCCAGTTCATTGTGCTTTCTACAAGGATAGGGGTTTTCTTTCTATTCTGTTGATATAAATAGTAATAATAAAAAAATTGCAAGTATTAAATACAGTTACTAACCAACCAATCAGAAAGTATTCAGCCGTGTTTCTGTTGTTGACACAGCACCAAAGTTCCTGACAAAACTCAGAGCACAGATAGGCTGTTAAAGATGACATGATGGAAATGGCTTGAATTACAGTGGTCTAATTACAATTGAATTTAAGTTTCAAATGCAGTGTTTGATTAAGGGATAAAAGGTTTTGATGGGAAGACAAGATCCTGACACTGGTTTGAAGGTGATGCAAAGGAGCACTAAGGGAGTCACAGAGGTGTTTTCTAGGACTTTGAGGCTCACTGAGGATGGAAGGTTAAAAACCACAAACAACTTAATCCCTCACCAAGAGCAAGCTGGGTTCATCTGTGAATATCCTGCTCCCCAGCATAAAGTTTCACTACACATGGGAAAATATCCTTTTAGGTGACTGGTTACATACTTCCAGGACTCAAATGCATAAACACTGATCAGTCTATAACAAAAGAACAAGAATTCCAACTCAAAAGCACTGGCCCTGTACAAAAGGTATCAGGTGATCCAGTTGTTTCCATCAAAAGGACAATCTGATGCTTAGTGAAGTTGAAAGATATTACTCTTCCACTGTTTTCACATTAGAGAATTATTTTTTTGAAGAAAAAAACCAGAAGACCTGATTCTCAGTGCTGCAATGGAAATTCATCCACAGAACCCACTGTTTTCAGAGATTTAGGCTTTTTTCTGCTGTAGTTCAAAACAATTGCTGCTTAGAAGGTCATTGTTCCCTGGCTTGCAGGGGTCTCATTTACATAGAAATGGAACTGGCATTAAAAGGAAATAAGAGGTGAATTTTTGAGGAAATGCCACTCTACAGGGAAAATAAAAGAAAAATTTATGGGGAAACAAACAGACTAAATCAGTGTCCAAAGCACTGAGTAACACACTCAGGTTTCAGTACTTCACATCAGTCAAGCATTTGGTCGAATATCACTGAGCTAAGCTGTTGTCATAAAACATAGAAAGGAATTTAAGAGAAATTAGGGAGAGCTGCAAAGAAACAAGGGGAGTAAAGAGACAAACACTTCTGAGAAAAGGGAATGAACCTGACAAGCAAATGGCCCTACCATCTTCTATAGGTTTTCCAAGACTAAACCTATTTAGGGAATAAAATTATTGCAAATCTGTCCCTACAGTTACTATAGTGATAATGAAAACCATTAAAATGAATATTTGATAAATGAATAAATGAATAAAAATGAAGGGAATAAATGAATGATAAATGAATATAAATACTAAATGGCAAAAATTAAATGAATAATTCTCTTAAATGAATAAATCCGCTGTGCCTCAGTTTGTTAGTGCTCTACACAGATTAAGTTCCTCTTAAATGTCATCTTGAAAGGAATTTACATTGCACCACATGCATCTATGTACTGGGGGTTGCCAGGATAATAGAAAGCAAACATCTGCATGTGTGACATTGCTTGGTTTCTTTAGCACACACCAAAACTGACAATTTAGTTCTTAGTTACATTTTACAGTCACTGCAGCCAGTGGCTGTTGCAGAGGCAGCAGTATCTTGATTTTTTTTTTCCCTGAGCTGTTTATTTCTCTTATAGCAACTGTGCCTTTCCCATACTGATATTTATTGAACATTGATATTCTTAGCATTGTACATGACCCAAATATCAGCATGCTCAGCAGCAGACTCTAGAAGTCTAAGAGGAGGATGAGAGCTGCAGACAGGGATGTAGGAAGATGGTTCAACACAGCAGTAGGTCTTCAAAGAAAGAGGAAAAAATGAAGAATTGACAGAGCAAATACTTCATTTACAAGGGGATAAATATTCCAGAGCTAGATGGATTACAGACAGAAGGAAAGGAGTAAATACACAGGGTTAAGGGAATAAGTGACAGATGGAATGACATGGTCAGAAAAAAAGGAAATATTTGTCAGTGGTCAACATAATTAAACCAGAAAAGAGTTCCCTAATTCACAGTGCTATTACTGAGAAGTTTCCTCTCTAGAAGGGCCAACCCTCATTCAGCTACTCTGGCAGGAATTAACAACAAGCTGCTACCTGATCTTTGCTCTTGCATTGGCATCAATATTTGTGTGCAACTGCTTCCTTCCATCCTTATTTAAATATTTCTAATGTGACCTGCTGCTCAAACAGAAAGCAGAAGTTTGGCTAGGGACCTTGCAGAATCTACCAAGAGTAGCTTAATTTTTTGTTGTTCTTAAAAAGAAAAATGCAGCTCAACTCTACTGGGAGTTTTTATCACTTTTAGCTGTGGAAAATTAAACTGTCCTTATGCTGTACAAGATGTTCCCCTTCTTCCACTCCCCCGCTGGTGAATTCTGAGTGTTCTGCAGAAGCACAGGCCCCAGCAATTGTGGAACATGACAGTCAATACAAATAAAACCCCACATGTACCCCTGAACAAATGAAATAAAGAATTGCCTCAATTCCTTAGGTTTAAGCACCAGGTTTAGTCTACTTTCAAACCAAAATTCCACCTCTCTGTAAACCAAGCAATGTAAATTCTGCTCCAGAGTCACATAAATCTCAAAATAAAGCTGCATACCTGGAACCCTGCAAAAAAGGGTGAAACATCAGTCCTGTTTTGAACTGCTGCTGGAAGTTTTAGTTCATTTCTCCTCTCAGCCACTGGAGGAAAGGCAGTAAGGGAAGATACTCAGAAAACAGTCAAAATCATCATGTGTTTCTGATTTAAGCACACCCTGCTTTGGGATTAGCTTGGCACAGCTGCTGTCAGTTGGCCAGTAAAGTAATTTTTTCTGAATTAGGTCTCACTGGGGAGTTAAGCTTGTCTTTTTGGTAGCTAAAACCTGTAAAGTTGAGTCAGTAACTTGTCTCAGGAGGAGATCCTTGTATTTTGGACTTGTATTTCTCATTCCAGAATGTGTTTCTTTGCCTTGGTGCTTCTTTAACATAATTTTTTAACCTAACAAAAATAATTTGTCATTTGATAATTCCTTCCTATTGATATCTAGGTAATTTCTGTTCCTCAGTTCTGAAATCAATACATATTCTATACATTACAACACACAATTCCAAAACAGCATAAAAGCAACAGAACATTTTTATGATGGGTTCATATCTCCTTTTTATGCTGTGAAAGAGTCAAGACCTGCATCCCAGCATTTCTTAGACTTGATGCTTAAAATAAAATTACCAGTTAAAAACAAGATGTTAATTAAACCAGAACAACTAATGGGATGCCCAAAATCCATTGAACATAACATGCTTTCCCCTGTTACCCATGTTTCCTTCTGCTGCCTCCTAAAGTAGGAGATAGCCAGGAAAAACTTGGTTTCTGTTTCTGCCTCCCACAATTTATCTATACCTTGATCCTGTTAAATTTACAGAACCAAACTTAGACTGCATTTCATACCTTTCAGAATATCTATTAATCTTACAGCAGCAGTTTTGTTTGATTGGTTACCTTGGCATTGAAGCAATAACTGGGAAAGGCATTTTAACAGTTTTAATTCTCTGCACTGCATTAGAACACACTTTTTCCATTATCTTAGCTATCATTCTATTGTTTGCCAATCCCCAAACCTGTTGATATGCCTCAGACAGTTCAACTCCTTCAGTTAAAACAAGACTGATTAGCAAAAAATTCTGGAATACAAAGCTCAGTGGGATTGTATTTACTCATTAAATGCCAAAGAGCCGTTTCGTGCTCCTTATTCCCTTTTATAGCTTTTGACTGAAACATTGCATCAGTATCAATTATAGGGATTTGAAATGGTGAGAATGGTGGAGAAGCAGAGAATGAGATTTCATGATCACATCAACACTATAAATACTGTCATTCTTACTGTCTAATGTCCCTTAAGCTTTATTTAATGGTTAATTGATTGCTAAAAATTCTTTCAGGTTCATTTAATTTTCAAGAACGTGGCCTTGTTAGTATGTTGTATGTTGTCAGAGCCTTTTTTTTTTTTTTTAACAGCAAAATTATATATTATGTGGCATGAATTCTAAAGCAGTTGTCATGGAGATGTTGCTAAAGCAGGAGCCTGCGTGCTTTGGAAACTGCAAATCCTGTGTTTGTGTGAGCACCTTTCCTGCAGCTGCTGCTTGGGGTAGCACCTGGATGGTTCCTTGCACCATTCCTGGCTGTGATGCTCTCACAGTGCTACAGGCAGGTACCTCTTGCTCCACAACTTCCCAGGCATGAAACTGGAAATTTTAGTGGAACTCAAAGCCTGCAACGAGGCACAGAACTGAAATATATTGAATTGTTCTGAAGCTGATGTCTTATCAAAGAAATGTAACTTGAGACAGAAATGAAACAGGTCATCTTACCAGCTTGAGATCTAGGTCTACTTTGATATATCAATATTAATTAATTTAGCTACAAAGAAGCAGGCACAAAAAAAGCAATGTTAACGAACCAGTGCTTGCAATCTGGTGGCTCAAGATTTGCTTACCTCTGTAAGATTTTGGTAAGTAGGTTACAGAACTGTTTCCCTCTGTTTGCACAGCTGTGAAATGGGGACATTTATGCCTAATTATCTTTATAAACTGCTTTAGAGTTTTCAAGATTGAAAACACCATTTGGATGTTAGGAAAAAACCCAACACTTCTATCTCCTAACTTTTTCAAAAGTTTCTATTTATCCGTCTCTCTTAAGAGTTGTACTTTATTTTATATGTGTACAATGATATAAATCTTAAGCAACTTTTATTCCTCATCACATTCCATCCTTGAGAATCAGTTTGACAATGTTTTTGCTTGTATGTTACCAAAGAGCACAAACTGGCACATGGTTCTGCAAGACAAGTGGCTCTGGAGGAAGGTTTGCAGTATTACAGAAACTCATAAGAGATCTTGCTATCATTTGTGGTGGTGCCTGCAGAAGATTCTGGGTTTTCTGACAGGGAAAGCAAGATACAGCCTTACTTAAAATTGCTAAGCAGATTGCACATTAAGCATCGGGTTCACTCTCTCATATTTTCATAAATATGTAGAAAATCATGATGCCTTGCAAAATGAAACTTAAGAGACCAGTTCATGAAAAAATTATATGCTCCATTTACTCTGGCCTCCTATGTACTTTATTTTTTATTAACTCACTTATCCTTTTTATACAGGAGACCATGTCTCTAATCTGCACGCCAGAGGGGTGGGCAGCAGGTTGGGGAAGAGTTAGCCATAACAGGTTTTTGCATTTCCAGCACAGAAAGCACATTCAGAAATTCACCCCACATTAGGAAAGAAATGAACCACCCAGAGTTTTGTTGTTTTTTTGTTGTTCTGAATATTTCCTTTTCATCTAGGTGAATGAAGAGAGCACTCAAAATAAAAAAAAAAACCCTAAGAGTAAAAAGGAGACAATCATTCTTAATTTCTTTTGTGGAAAGCAGCAAGGAATTTACACACCCCAAAACATTTTACTGATAAGTTTGCTACCTTTAGAGAGGAGATAAAAATACAATTAAACATTAAACAAGATGAGGTTAATCAACTTTTTTCTCCAGCTCAAAGAAGATTGAGTTAGAAATGGAGCTGTTGAGGAAGGAAACACAATAAAAACTAATGAAATGCTGTCAATTTACCACTAAGGATGAAGAAGGAAAAGTCAACAAATACTGTTGGAACACAGCTTTTTGGGTTTTGTTTTTGTTTAGTCTAATTTCTCACACTACAAAATGATACTTGGAAATAATTGATCTTTCTGTGCTTTATCATTCACAGTACCCAAAAATAATCCTCATGGCAAACTATGATGTCATGTTATCCACATTTAGTTGCAATTTGGAGGGCATGGTTTCATTTCTATATTGAAATGACCTGGAGTTAAAGATTAGAGAGGAGCACTGTGTGTTAAAATGCCTGACCTTTAATCCTAATCATAGGACAAATTTACTTCAATGTTCTTAGATGAAATTTAATGTCCCCAGTTTGGCCTTACTGTTTGCTGATTTCAGAAGATGTTGACAACTCCATTTGCCAAAATAAACAAGAACAGTTCCTCTCGCTGCTCTCCTCTGCTCCTAATGAAAACCAACAGACGGGCTCAGAACTGTCAGGAAGCTCAGGAGCAACTTCATGTGCTCTGCAATATTTAGTCTCAAACTGAAGGGTAGTCACAGAACAGCAAAGTATATCTTTTCTATATTAGAAGAGATCAAACTTTAGTTTAATGCCCCAGTGCAATTTTTGTGTTCAGCCTGTTAAAACATCGGTTGCAATTTCATTGCACATCTATAACGGAAATTTTGTTTCTTGATGTGAGAGCAAGAGCTGAATGAAATCAGAGAGACAGGAAACTGTGTTGCCTGATGAGCCCTGATAATTACCATAGTTTTAACTGTTGGACTTCCATAGACCGTCTTAATAGCAGAGCAAGAGTGACACCAACTTCCATAAATCTAATTTCATTAGTAGTGCCTCATGCAGATTAGAATGCAATGCTCTGGAATTACCATTAAATTAAGTAAATTTTTAAGCACAGCTAACCACTGAGGGTGGGCTCTACTCTTCATCCTGTAAGGCCTTGTTTGTTCCCCCGTGTCACTTCAAAAGGATGTGTACAGAACTGGGAAAACAGCAAAGTTATTCCTACCATGTGCCTGTGAGAGTGAATCATGGTCCTTGTTCCTATTGTGCAGCAGAAAATGGGAGTGTGGGAATGTGTAGAGACATTCAAGTAATCATTAATCCTTTTCTACTTGTCAATCAAAAACATTGTACTCTTGGGGTGAGAATATGTTTGGCTGAGAACAAGCTTTTAGTAAAATAGAGTTGGCAGATGCATATTTGCAGATGCTCATGAAAGATGAATCACGACATTTCCTGACAACAAACACACCAAAATGTCTGTTTTGCTACTCTCTTTCCTTTGGGTATTGCATCAGCAATATATACTGTATATGTATGTGTTTGTATATAAATCAATTATGCACTAACAAAGAAAAGTCTTTGCTTTCTACATCAGAACAGAACAGTGCTGTAACAATGTCCTGTCACAAGAAAAATGGTGAAGACATCTGAAATAATTGAATAGGTTCTTTTGGTTTGGTTTGATTTGGGTTAGATTTTTTGGTTTTGGTTTGGTTTGTTTTTTTTTCCTAATTATTTTCCTTTAAACTAATGAGACCTGTAAAGAGGAAGCCTCTGGCTATCCCACAAAAACCTGCTATTGTAACATCTACCCATTAAAATTCTAGTAACCCTTTGAAGTCTAATGCTGCACTCTACCTCCCAGGTGATATCTACAAGAGATCCATCTAGTCTGACCTGTTGCAGACCCAGAGCATCAAATCAATATCAGTAAGACTCACAGAAGCCCTCAAAACACAGAGGCTACTAATGGAACAAAGGCAGAAGTAAATTTCTCATCAAAGGCTTCAGCCTTTTACTTTGAATTTTATAATACCTTTGTTCACGACTAAGGATTTTTCCCTAAAAACAAATTTAGTGGTACCAATTAGTTCTTTAAAATGGGTTTAAAAGCAAATAACAGCAGTGCATCATGGTAGGTCTTTACTCACAATCATTCTGCTTGAGCACAATAGTTACATTTGTCCAAACATTATCTTCCAGGCAACATCCAGCCTTGGCATGGAGAAATCCACAGCGGCTGTTCCTCTTGGCTGTATTGTTCCAGCAATCATTTATGAGGCCATTTTTGCCCCACTTTAACTTTGAGAAGTTCACCTGTGTGCTCCAGAGGAAACTGCCCCTGTATTCACTATCTCCCCCACACAGATTAGGGACAACTGCAGCAATCACTGGGGGCACCACACGCCGCCCTGGAAAAATGACAAACCCTTGGTTTGAGCATTGAAAGCATTTCATCAGCAGGGCTTTGAACAGATTGCGTTTGCTTGCCATCACTCACTGTTTTTGTATTCAAATAGTCAGGGCAATCACTGCTCTTTGCAGATGTAATCAAGCTGCAGAGCAGGATTCTGTTTCTGGCTAAGGATGTTTATCAGTTATTAAGTATAATATATTGAAAGTCACAGCAGCGCTGAGGGGTCAGCACATCATGAGTTACCAAGATGCATTTCTTCAAAAGAAACCTCATAGATGAAATATTTTCAGCTACCTGAGGTTAATAAAGATAGGTCCTTCATCATCTCAAGGAATGGAGCCAATAACGAGTAACAGAAATAATATCATAAATCATTCTTTATAAAGTAGGATTGACTATTATTTGCCACGATGCCTTTCACGGTGGATTTGCATGCTCTTACTTGTTGAATGACAATAAGAAAGCAAGGAAGAAAGGTCACAGGGGATGGAAGGAGGAAGGTACTGCTATAAACTACTGTATTTAATAGCACGTATTGATGTACAGGATAAACTACCAGAGGGATAAACTACCAGCTGACCCTGGCTACAAGATCAGGGGATGTGGCCAGCACGGGAGTCGGTACACGTAAGGAGACAATCCCTGATCCTGGCGTTTGGAACAGCTGCTCAGAAAGGCTGGACCCTCCCGAAAGGCATCAGCCCAGAATTGCGTTTTATCTTTTATCGCTGCGGAGCTCCCTCCTGGCCGTGCAGGCTGGGCTGTGCTCACCAGATGGCACTGTTGGTTGGTGCACACTCCTCGGGAGCCTTCCCCAGCCTCCCAGGAGAGCCCACACAGCCTGGACCTCCCTCGGGGGCTGCATCCCACCCTGCGGGTCCTCTGCTGCATCACAGGGCTTGTTCCATGCCAGAACCCCCCAGGATGAAACACACAGCTCTCCTCTAAATCTACAAACTTCCTCACATCCAAAAATGTCAATCAGTATTTTCCAGCTCTTATTAATCTGATGTCAATAGAAAGTGTTTTTTTTTTTTTTTTTTTTCCATCTTTACAGATGGCTTTTCCCCCCACAGAAAACAGGGATAGTCTCTAAACTGGTAGGATTGGAAGTTTCCAGCCTCTGCTGTATTTTCTTTAGCAGCCCAATATTCCACATTATTAACAGAAGTGGTTATCAATGGTTGTTTGCAATGCAGATATGCTTGGGTAGATTTGGAAACCCTGCATTGAACAATATTCAAACCTTAAAGGACCTTTTTTTCTAGGTCCCAGAGGTTGCATCCTGCCACACAGACTCACAACAGGTAAGAGCTGAGGCATTTTCTGTTCAAATGTAGCAGTGATTCCTTAAATACCAGCAGCACCCATAAAAATCAGACAAGTTCACAGGGCTTTCATCCAGCTCCTCCTCAGAGAGTGAGAAGCAATAGGTTTATCATTGCCACTGAACATTATGGCACATTTTGAGAATTGCGTGAACTGCAGGAAAGCAAAAAAACCCAGAACTCACAAATGTTTATCCAAGTCCAGAATAAGAGACAAGGATTTTTAATGAACATTGACAACTAAGGAAGGTTTTTGTCAGTCAATGAGAAAATAAAGCATTTGGGAAAGGGAAAAAAATCACACTTTTTTTAACAGCAAGCCTAAGTGAACTTCAAAGACACAGCAAAATGAACAACCATGCCAGAAACAGAGAAACATGCAAATCACAGTTGCCAAGACAAGTTAACAGAGCTTTTGGCTGCAGGTGTTCTGACCAACTACAGTGATCAGGGCATGGAGAAACACCCAGTACGAACTGAGGCAAAATTCCCATCCTATAAAAAATGAAGAACAGGAATGCTCCCTTCAAAACAAGAGCATTAAAGACTCTTATTAACCTGCTGTAATACTGAATAGTGCTTACCTATGCATTGCCACTGCTCTGTCTCCAATAAAAAAAAAAATATCTTTAAGGAAATAAAATTTGCAGTGTTTACTCTTGAGCGTCATGCACAAGATGCAGTTTTCTTAAAGATTTGAGGGACATCCAAGGGGATAATATTTGCTTTGGACATTTAAGAAAAACATTTAATGTTATAATAATAGTTCAGTTGGATGAACTGATCTAACTGGATCCAGTTCCAACAGTCCTCAATATCCCAACAGTCCTTCAAACCCAAGAGTCCCAAAAATCCTCAATAGTCCTCTTCTATGCCAAGTCCTGGCAGAGACTGCATCTGGAATGCAACCAGCTGTGCTTACACACTGCAGATCTGACTGCAGATCACTCAGGTTTGGTGTCACTTGTGATCTAACACAACATACTGAGTCCTAAGACGCAAGTTTAAGACTTTAGTCTGGACTGTAATTTCCTACCTTGAGTGGATAGTTAAATAAGTGCTTCTAACTTTACTAAAGACTTTGCATTAAATTAATTTTTCCCCTACACAATATTTTGGAGACATGGAAGATTTTTGAAGGCCAGGTGAATTATTTCAATGTTAAATCTTCTCAGCTTGGTGGTGAAGCTATCACAGAACTCTTGAGGTTGACCAAGTGCAAGGGCACTTTTTCTCCCCTCCCCAGCCATTGTCCACCATGTAGCTCTTTCTCCAACTGTTTTTCTCATTAAATTATTTTTAACAGAGCAGAGTGCTCTGAATCCATCTGAGCCAGTGGCCCTGGCTTGGTTTTTGTTATTCTCTCTTTTCTTCCCCCCTTCAGTCACCAAGGCTGCCAAAACATCAGCTATGCCCTTGCCCTGTGAGAATGGCATTTTGACCTCTATTTCCTTTCCTTTCTCATTGCTAGAGATATCTCTAGCCAAAACCACAAATTTGACTGGTGCCCAGGAAACAGTTCTCTACTGCAGACCATTCTCGTCTGGCCAAATGAAAATATGAGGCGAGAAACATTCTGGGACAAGGAGGATGGGGTGTGTGTGAGTGTGTGTGTCACACATGGTGTGAGCTCCATCTCCTTGCACAATTAATAATGTTTAGTGATGCTAAGAAATCTCACCATAACAGCACATGAGTTTGATGTTCTGGCATGCTAGAACAGGCCAGCCTCTCTTCAATGGCTTGCTACCACCTCAATTTTATTAGTGTTCCTATCCCACTCCCCAGATGATTTTCCATTTCCCTCCTTGCACAGCCTTTACCCCAGCACAGGCCGAGCTCTTGGTGCCATCGATGAGGAGTCTGACTCCAGACCCTGCAGGGGAGATCTGACGAGTGCACTGTTCAGGTGGGGAGAAACCTGCCCTTGGCTGCTGCATGCAAGACTCACCACCACTGATATTTCAGATGCCCCAGATTATGACCTCCTTCACTCTGCATTACTCAGAGAGAATGAGTAAGACACTTCTGAGGGTGATAGAAACCCAGTATTTTCTGTGGTAGCAGGGAAGAAATTATTTCTTAAACATTAGATCAATTTTGGAATTCTTGTATCAATGATTAAAATTCCCTAGGGTCACCAGGCAAAGTCTGCTGAAGAACAGAATTGATTTTCATGGGCTACAAATCAGATCTGGGAGCTTTAACTGAGATGCAAGGTGCATGTTCCCATACATATGGGATTGTCTAACTGCTGAAAGGCTGAATGGCCTCCATAAATAGATTTACTGTTTGGCAAAATTACAGCAATTGTGGGTAATCCATCCAGCACTGGCACCAAGTACAGTTTCCAGCCTATTCTGCAAACCTGGTGTGGAACAGGCCTCAGAGTGAGACAGTCATTTAAGAATGTCCCCTAAGTGCTTGGCTGATATAACATCATAGATCCACTGGAGTCACCGGGAGCCTTTTTCTGACTTTTATGGGCTTTTCATAACATCTTCTATGAATCATTTTTCCAGGTGTAAGAAGAGAATATGAATAACAGCTCTTTCCTCCTATTATTTGTCAGGTCTACTTAGAGTGGAAACTCTTTAGGGCAGATCTGTCTTTCCCCTGCAGGCTCCATGCACAGGACAAAGGCTCCCTGCTCTGGAGGGGAACTGAGCCCTGCCATAATGCTGTGCTCCAGGTCAAACCAGTCCTAATTCATGGAAGCTCAAATGTGAGGATTTATACACCCATGTAGATTAAACTTGCCACTTGATAAGCACGTCCTGAAAGAGCTGTGGCTTAGATTTTGAAAAATGAAATAAATACTTCAGTGTTTGGTTACACTGGAATCAGCTCCTGCAGTAGCTGCATGGAGACTTTGTGGACTCAACACTCTTCATTTAGATGTGCATTACTCCATTATTTTTTAAATTATTTATACCACTGCATTAATCTTAGACACTATCTGAACCCAAAGAAATTTTTTATTATTCCCTTTAACACTAGCCTCTTTTTAGCCATGTACTGTAATATAGTACCAACATCAGTATGGTGACTTCATAAAATATCAGCATATTGATCTGTAATGCTCCTGGATGAAAAAAATTCTATAACTAAAAGAAAATAAAGGCTTATACAAAAACCCCCATGTTCAGTCACCTGTTTAATCTGAGGCTGAGATGACACTAAAGCAGGAAAAACTCTGAACATGTACTTAAAATGAAAAAAAAAAAAAAATCTGATTTATATGCTCAGGTTTTGAGGATCCCATATAATATTTTTACTCTGAAAATAATTAGAAAGTGAGGACTCTTGATAAACTCAGTCTGAAGAGCTGATTCTCACTAATATAAGTATAAAAACAAGGAGGGTACAAAATCACTTAAGCCCCAATAATGCAACTGCAGCTGCCCACCTCTGCCTCAGTGTCACTCTAAAAGTATCCTTTCATAATGTACTCTTCAAAAATCAAAGAGAAACCATTAAAGAGACACACATCCAGCAATGATACATAGGGGTTTTTTTGCATTTGAACATTTCCTATGCTCAATCTAACTTGTCAAAAATCCAAAGTACTCAAACTTCTACAGGGTGGGTTTTTTGCAGTCTGCTTGCATTTAGCATATGAATAGATCTCTTACAGTAATTGTTACTAATTTCTTTGTACTGTACATAAATACTTTAATACTTACAAATGAGACAACAAAGAAAACCAATTTGACATTTAATGTTCCACACAGAAATCACAGACACACTGTCAAGGAATTAATTAAAATTACAGTTACATGATAATGACACCAACAATAAATACTCATATACAGGTAATAAATTAACTCATTAATTCAGCCACAACAGAGTTGTAAATAACTATATAAAAATAGCAAACATTTTATATCAGAGCTGTAAACATTCCCTGTTCTTAATTCTGAGTTTTCTTCTTTGGTTGTTCCAAATAATTAGGCTTTAATGGGATGTTAAAATGTAAATGTATTAAAGAATCTGTAATAAATTTGTTGGAAACTTCCTAAAAACACTTCAAAAGGTTTCACAGGCTTTTTCAAGGTCTGTATTAATATGAAAACAAAAATCCCAAAATAAAGCACTGGATATTCATGTTTATATATATATAAAAAAATATATATATAGAGGCACACACACACAAATTATAGACATGCATATCTGCAGGTTCAAATGTCTTTCTGCCAAATACATTTCACTGAGGGACACAGAACAACAAATCCTTCAAACATTTTTAGGAAAAAATAGGCTACGTCTGTGAACTGCTTTAATTCTAATTAGCAATAATTCTCCAGTTTTTATCAGAAACTGTGGGACTGCACTGCAGCCCTTTACAGGCAAAGCCCCCAGCACAGGGAAGGAGCAGATCCCTGAGACCAGCTTGCCGCAGGGAGAAAATCCCAAGAGTATTTGGTACCATTTTGGGCTGCTGTGTCTTTCTGTCAGAAAGAAACCCCATCAATCAATCCATCCTTAAAAGGCAGAAGTCCAAGGACATCTTCCCTTTACACAGTGGAATAAAAATCACCTTATTTTGTTTTGTTTTCCATATGAACACCTTATTTTGTTTTGTTTTTCATATGAACAAAATATTTTGGTTTTGTTTTTCTTGGAGCTGTTTCTACAGCACAGTTTGGAAAGCAGACCTGAGTGCTGCATGCCCCAAGTGCTGCAGGTATCCTGCTGCTAAAGCTGGGAACATCACCTGCTGCTGATAAAGGAGCGTCACCCACAAGCCCACACAGCACCTGGATGTTTTATAATCTGATCATTTGAATCCTGCAGCGTTTTCAGCAAAATAGATTTTGTAGGCACGATGTGATTTTGATTTACTGATGCACGCTTTGGTAGGGAGCTCAGTCAGAGATTTCACTACAGAACACTGCAGGATCACATCTCCAGTGGCAAACCCCATGGCATGCTTCCAAGCTACCAGCCAGGAATGGTTTTACTCCCCACACACTTATTTATTACAAATGACTCACTGGGTATTTAAAATGGTATCTAAAGTGAAACAGGATATCACTAAGCCGTATAAGGGAGATTTAGATCGTCCAGTATCTTTCAATGTAGACAATAAATTTCTTTAAACAACCTGCCCTAGTTTATGCTTAATGTTAAAATAGGCCTGTTAAAATGAAGCAATTTTTCAAAATTTAATATTTGGTGTACATACACAGTTTCTTCACAAATATCTTATTTCCCATCTCATAGTAAAAGTGTGCTACTTCTTAGCAGGACTGACACCTTCTTCATTTAAACCACAACCAACTTTTTTCAGTTGCTATTAATCTATAAATTGTCCAGGCTATGCTTTCCTCATCATAATATGTATTCTGAGCAAGTTAACTATCTCAAACTGCAAAATATGAGCTAGTTTATTGCCATTACTATGATAAGTATAGAAATCAGTTTGGTAGAACAGGTTCATTACAAGAACAGTAGTGTACAGAAAATAAGGGTGTGCCAATCTTCCCCAGGCCTTATTCTGAAAAACCCTCTGCTCAATGGACAAAGTATTCCAAGGGTTTTTAAAGACAAACAAAAATTAGATTCTGGTTGAAATTACAGTTACTTTGGCCACCTCGAATGCATGTTTATGTAATAAAAATATACCTCAAAACCAATAACATCTTGTTTAAAGACTAAGCTTACCATTTCTTTGGCAAGAACGGCAAGACCATAACAAGAGTAAATTTACATGTATATTCTGTGTCCAACAATGGCTGAATTTTTTACAAAAATAGCAGAGTTCTCAAAGTTAGCAATTACAGATGAATTTGTATCTAGCTTTTTTATAGCTTTTTTCCCCTCTGAGTATCTCAAAAAGTAACTATATCAGCTAAAACATAAAGTACATTTCAATTATTTTCCCATCTAAATATGCCATTGTAGCATGCCAGCATCCAATACTATATGTGTGTGCAATAGAATCAGAAACTGTGGGTACAGGCATGATTTTTTGCCATTTGTTAAAAAAAGTACTGTAAAACTAACGTATTCCCAGGGGGAAAACCCCCAAAATTACATTACAGAGGATAAAGAACCATTTTCAAGCCATGCAGCTAAATTCCTGTTGATCAATAAGGCTAAAATGATTTTTCTAAATGTAGGAATTTGCCAGTGAATTCTCTTTAAGCGCTCTCCTGTTGGATGCCATGCAAGGGGAAATCCAAAAAACACCACAGACATTTTTCCATAGCAGGGAAAGGGAACCAGTGAGCCAAGGCAGGCTGATAAGCTCCCTCATAATTTGCTATTTCAGGTGAAGGGAACCAATGAGCTGCACAGGCCTTAACATAATATTGTCCCAGAGCAGCAGAGTGGGGATCATTAAAGAAAAGATGGGCCTTGGTATAATTTTTGCCAACCCTTTGAAAATACATTTGGCATTACTTGTGGTGAGACAGGAACTAACCAAATTGCTGATTTTGCACAGTTTTAAGGCCCGGGAATATCTACAAACCACAGCAGAACTGCTGAACTAACAAATGGCTGATTTAACACAATAAATAGCACATAGGAAAAATAATGCAGGAACAGCATCGTTAGGACAGCTGCAGAATGAGGGGGAAAGGAACTGTTTGAAAGGAACATTGCCTTTGGAATATGAAATTCAAATGTCAATGTGGAACACTGAAATGGGAAAATATGGAAGGTGGTTTCAGAAAAGTAGTATCCCAAAGAAACAAACAAAAAAAAACAAAACAAAAAAAAAAAAAAAAAAAAAAAACCAAAAAAAAAACAACACTCTGTACTAGGAAAGTGCCTCAGCACAAACAGTGAGTGTCAGCCTAGGAAACTGAGGAACAGGGAAGAGAAAGCCAGAGGTTATGGACTCATGAGGGGATGAAAGAAACCTCAGAAAAATACCCAGGTGGGACCAGCAGAAGCAGATCAGCACTAAATCCCCTCACTATTAGGAAAAAGCTGTTGTCTTTATATTGTAAAGGCTTCATATCATTTTCTCCTTAGTGCAAGAGTTTCATACCTTCTTAATGCTTCTCATAGGCAGCTCCTCTAACCACAGACTCTTCCTTGGCCTTGCAGTAACCAGCTGACTCCAGTTTCCCTCAGCCAACCAAGCCACTCTTTTATAACACTCTTCTTCTTATTGCCTACAGCTGCGGCCTGTTAAAGTCAGGCCTGCTCCTCATCTTTAATAATTAACCCAGCTGCAACTCTTTAGTGGGTAAGATTACTTTCTATACTACCTTTATTTACTTATATTCTATCCCCCCACAAAAAGCTGCTATGGAAGCAAAGACTTTCTTCAGAACAGTGAGATGAGAGTTTGGAACCCCGAGCTGTGGTGTCGACACTGAGGACCAACAGCAGGGCCTCGTGTGCCACAGTGGGCTGGGACAGCTCCAGGATTTGGGAATGCTTGTCACAACTATTTGTGGTTGTGACAACTATATTGTCACAACCCTTTTTTTGTGACAGGATACTGAGCTCTTTGGTACAGCTGCCCATTACCATTATCATCATTAGAGCTCTCTCGTGAGGCTATTAGAGCCATTTGCCATCCACTGCCATTCTCTTAATTACCTCAAAATCCTAATTGTCTGTTGTTATTGATTACTTATGGGTTATCCGTCTCACAGTTAAATATTGATAAATCATAGCAGCATTTGGTACTGTCTTGCTTAAATTTATAAAAGCTATTAATCAATGTAAGTTTTTAAAAGCTCTCCTATATATTTCATGTAGTCACGGTCTCTTTATTCACTGATATGTTGGTCAGTCCTTTCTTTCTCCATTTACAGGTCAAATTAGGCAAAACTATTTACCCTTGTTATGGAAATTAACCTACATAGATGCTCTTTAGAAGACAGATCCATTCCCAGCTAAAGAGATTGTGATCAAAATTAGAGCTCCATTTAGAAAACACAGAAATACAACAACTGCAAGAGTCACTGTGTATTTCTCAAAGCTCTGCTGTCACTGACCACTCACTGAGTCAGAGTTCAGTCCCCATTCCCCATCACTGTGTCCACAGGCAGGACAGGAGGTGGGAGTTGAGTCTGCAAAATAAGGGCTGAGAGGAAAATGTTGTTTCCATTTTCATCATTGCCTCTCACTATCCAATTCTATTTTAATTGGTAATATATTAATTTCCCTCAAGTTGAGTCTATTTTGTGTGTGACAGTCATAGTTAGGTGATCTCCCTCTCTTTATCTTGGCACACAAATTTTTCATCTTACTTTCACTGTGATGAGGGGAGACCTCATTGGGTTCTGCAGCTTCCTCACGAGGGGAAGAGGAGGGACAGGCACTGATCTCTGCTCTCTGGTGACCAGAGGAGTGGTCTGGAGTTGTGTCAGGGAAGGTTTAGGTTGGATGTTAGGAAAAGGTTTTCCACCCAGAGGGTGGTTGGGCACTGGAACAGCTCCCCAGGGAAGCGGTCAGAGCCCCAAGCCTGACAGAAGCCAAGGAATGTTTGGATAATCCTCTCAGGCCCAGGGTGTCACTGATTCTTGGGGTTGTTCTCTGCAGAGCCAAAGGCAGATTTGATCCTTGTGGCCCCTTCCAGCTCAGGATATTCCATAAGTCTCTGATCCCACCCCACACTGGTGAGCAGGGGGAAGGTGTTTGACCAGAGCTCAAGGCTAGCCCACCCCCCAAAATCCCCAAGTGCAGAGATGTAGTGAGAGTGTCCTGATGCTGTGACTGTGAAGGAAAGGCTCAGATGAGATTTAGCTATGCTTTGGGCCAGATAACCAAGCTCACTGTAACAACTAACCTTTACCCACTGGCTGACAATGAATCCATGCAATATTTTAACTAAAAGAAGGAAGAATTTTATTTCCACTCACAGGAAATTCTACTTCAAAAGTGTGACTACTTTTCTGGAAAAAATCCTTTGAACTGTTAGACTACTTTTTCCACATTTCTATCCAAACCAATTTCCTTCAGGACAGGAAATCTTGGAACTACAACAAGGAGAAATCAGAGGGGTTTTTAATAGTCTACCACTTAGAACAGCTGTATAATATTAAGTACAATTGACACAAAGCATGTCTTGAGAGCAGCTGAAAACACTTAGTGCAGGAAAATACCACTTTTCTGCTGTGCCTTGGTCTCTTTTTTAAAATTTGCTTTCAGTCTTCCAGGATGAACAAACAAAGAGAAGGATTAAGAAAAAAAAACACACAACCTGACCTGGTTTGTAGTTTGGTTAGGCTTTTTTCATTTTAAAAAATTGTCCTACACTTGTGTTATTTCACCAGCCAGCCCTGACTTGCCTCGAAGCTGCTCACCAAGGACCAAATTCCCTCAATAAGTAACTCAGTACTCACATAATGGGCAAGGCATTCTTGCAGCCATGGTGACAGAGGGCAGCAGCTGAAGATTCCAGGGAATTAACACTCTTTTTAGCCCCTGTTTAACTCAATTAATCTCTTCTCTGAATGCTACTGGTGAGAAGTACAAGTGAGGCATGAGGTGGGGTTCTGCGATCAAAGGAGGAAGTGCTGTCATTAAAGGCCACTGGGATCACTGACTCCCTCCCTGCAGAGTTCCAAGTGGGAAGTGGAACTTCATTAAAACTGTAGCTTTGACTGCCTTGGCTAGAAATTACAATGCAGGGTTTATTACCTAGTGTAGTCCTCTGATGTATATTTCACTTATCATAGATTATGAATTAATAGAGGCATGATTTTAGATAAGGGGATGGAAAGTAAATGTCAGCAGATGATAATATTCTCTGTATCAACATAAGTTCTCATGTTGACTCTGTAGAACATTCCCTTGAGGCTCAATCTGGCAGTCTGTGATTTATGAACAGTTAAAGGTGTGTATTTGATAATCAACTAACCCAATTACTTCAGTCATTATCAATCTTCTTGATAATTTTGGTTTCATTCCAACACCTACTGGTGCCTATGAGAAGGCTCTGTTGCTGTCAAGGGAAAGTGGGTCATGTTTCAGTCTGGATGGGCTGCAAGAACTGTCATTGGATCTTCCTTAAGAAGCAGGAAGTTCTCAGTGCTAGAAAATAAGAATGCTGTCTTTAGTCTGTGTTTGGGGCTTTTTGTTTGTTTTCTTTTCCCCCCTCCAGCCCCAAGTGATGAAGGTATTGAAACCTGGCACATCTAATAATCTTTCTGGCCATCTGAATATTTATCATGGCACTCCGTCTTGAGGATGGGCTTGAATTCAAGTTTCCTAAACCTGACAATTTTATTCTAGCTTCTGCAAATTATAATAACAGCAACAAATTTTATATTTTTTTTTCATGTAATTTATTATTACTGTTAGGCTTTTTGTCCACGCTGCTTCCAAAAAGAAAAAAAACCTATCTTTTCATGTCTTTCTTATTTTTATATTAACAATTTCTCCTTTCACCAGATGCAAACCATTTGATGTTGCTAAGCTTACACACAGCCATTGTTATTGTTATCAGTATTAGTAATGGAATCATTATCATTCTCATCACTAAAAGCGAGCTCATTATCTGATAAGTCAAAATTTCCTCCCAAAGATCTTGAGGTATTTTATTTTCCTCATTTGTATTCGCAGAAGTCATTTCTTCCTCACTTGTTGGAGATGAAAATGCACCCTCCATAAATAAGCTGCCATTCTGCTCATTATGCAGCTTTGATTATTAATTTTTCTCATCTCCTTTGCAGCCCAAGAATGATTGCATCTTTAACTGGTTTGTGGCTCCCAAAGGATTTCCTTTAAAAAGCAGCTATTTGGGTTAAGTTGTGGTTCTGTGGGTTTGTGACAATGCTGACCCAGCTCCTGAAATCCAAGGGCACTGGCAAGACTGACAGCTGAGCCCAGATCTTGGGGAAGAATTGATAATAATGGCACCAGTGACGAGCTGGCCTTTCCATAGGGCAAAAGAAAGGTTTCCCATCTTCCCACACGAGCAGTTCTGGGGTTCTTGGGGCTGTCCACAGGCCAGGACTCTTTGATGATCCTTGTGCATCCCTTCCAACCCAGAGTATTTTAGGGCTTTGTGTTTCTCCCATGGGCCAGGTGAGGTGCAGCAGCTCAGAATTCAGTGTTCACTTTCCCTTTGCCATGGGTGGCTCTTCTGTGAACCCCAGCTCTGCACAAATATCTGCTCAGCTCTTCCCCTGTGTGGAACAGCAACTCCTAGGCTGCTCCTAAACCTCACCAGCCAACGTTCTAGTGTAGAATACTGACTGCCTTCACATCTCTCTGCAGGATGAGGTTATGGTTTGACTTTCATCAGGTTTTGTTTCATCCCACTATAATTTCTATTGACACTACACATACAGTGAGATATTTTTTCCCAGATCTGCTTATTTGACGTGAGAATCCTTTTCTCCCACACTCCCATGAAATGCTGCTTCTTTCTGTAACTGGGATCAGGAACAGACTTGTCCAACAAGAAGTGCCAGCACATCAAGAGCAGGACATTTGGGAGAAGAGTATAATCAGTCTAGGGAAGAGGGGGAGTTGTTTGGGTTTTGTTGCTCTGTTTTTGTTCTGCTTTTCGCTCACAAAGAAATATTTCTGATGATGTGGTACAGAAAACTACCTGATGTGTGAGCTGTAAGTGGCCTTTTAAAATTCAATTAACTTTATTTAATGGGTTTCATGCATTTGTAATATCAAGGAGTCACATTACTGAAAATTAGTTTCAGTAATGTTCTTCTGATATTACTGCACAGCTATTTGTTGCCAAATGGAAAGAAAGCTAATTACTGGACTTAGTTGCTCACACAGATATTGCTTTACCCATCTTCCCTTACACAACATAAGATTATGTATTCATGCATGCAACTAAATAACATTTTTAATCTGAGATTATCTTGACCCCTTTAGAAAACTGAGTTTGTCTGTTTGTTTAGCCAGGAACTTTCACAGCCAGGGAAAGAATTTAGATTCTTGATTTCCATTTAATTTGCAGAGTTTAAATTATTTAAATTTATTTTTTGCACAAAATCTTAAAACTAATTTTTTACACAAATTATGCCTAGAGAGAGGCATAACAAGGTGCTTTTGCCTGCACCATCCTGGCATCAGCCACCTAACCGGGCTGTTTAGTGCCTAACCAGGCACTAAACAGATCTTTCTAACAGCTTTGTATAAAGAACTCACCATTCCCCACACATACACTGGAGAAATAATACTGACTGCACAGGATAAAGCACTTACCCTGCCTGAAATTCTGAACAGATCTTTGTTCCTTCCAGTTGCTCCAGAAATTATCCCTCTGTGATCTTCCTGTTCTGCTTTGACATATGATGCTGCCCAAGTTTCAGACTTTCAAGTATCATTGATAGATGTAACCAGTTTTAGTTTTTAAATGGCTTTTCTGTCCTTCATTTAGAGGGGAAAAAAAATCTTGAAACATTCAACACGTGCTAGAATTGCTAGGAGATAAATTGCCTTTGATTTTAAATGTGTATTAATGGGTCAATATTCTCCTTTCTTGCTATATACAGATCTCTCATTAATTATATTGTCACTAGAGCTGCAGAATGAATTTGACCTTATTTGTTGAGCACCATGTTTTAGTATTAATAGTTTTTGTTCTTAACAGCAATTGGGGAATACAGCCAGACATGGTGATTGATATATTCAAATCTTTATAGAAAGATTTTACTCATTCAAAAGATGCAATATGAAAGAGGGGATCAATAACAATTTCTTTCTTTTTTTTTTTTTTTTTTTTTTTTAAACCCAGACCAATTAATACATGTGCTTGGTGCTGGCTTTATATAAATTTAATACTGACCTGTAAAACTGATTTGCTCTGTCAAATACAACAGAAAAGACCTGAATTTGAACCATCATGCCTCTCTGGGATCTCTGGGCTGGGGTTATCAGCACAGGCATCTGCTCAATTTTGAAAGGTCTTTTTAATATAAAGTAAATATATAGCGAAGTGTGTCCAACTAAGAAAGTGTATCAAGTTAAAGGGTAATTTTTTAGGGAGCATAATGTCTTCAATTCTAAGCAAACAGGGCTTTGGTCTAAAGTCCTACCATGGAAAAATAGCACAAATTAACTAATTTCAGTTAGTCAGTGAAATATTTTTATCAGGGAGAGAGGGAGCACAATAGGAATATTCTGCCATGGATAAAATATGAATGAACTGGAATGTAGACACCCATTTGCTAAGGTAATACAGCCTTGCCTCACCAAGACATTCCCAGGCATTGACAAAAAGAATATCACAAGGAAAGGCTTTAGGCTGGAGAAAGTAATAATGAGATAATAGTAAAGTTTAACTAGACAATATTACAGAAATGTTTTATTCAGGCAAGCCCAATGGAGTTTTATCAGGAATTTCATTCAAGCTGGATAATAATATCACTGTAACACTTCATTTGAATGGGGTAAAAAGAGAAAAAGAAACAAGGGAAGGTGTCACTAGAACAGTGTCTATCCACAATGTCCTTGGAACCTATTAGGAATCTTCTGCAGGAATTTCAATGACACCAGAAGAGAAATGTATGCATAACAAGTTGCCACACAGAGAAACAAACAGCCTAACTTTGAGCCAATTATTTGTCTCTCCTGCTTGAAACAAAACAAAGCAGAATTCAGGATAAGTTTAGGATCTACACAAAGGGACAGTCATGCAGGAAGACACACAGCATTCAAATCTAAGGCTCAAGGCTTCAGAGAAACTGCTTTCTCTTCAAGAGTGAGTCCTGCTGGCTATTTCCTGCTGTGGCCAAATCAGTGTGTTGCTCTTTTATCCCACATTCTTAAGGAATTGCTAAATGATTGTGTCAGTACTGGGAGCCACTGCCCTACTCTTCCTTTAGGGTCACTATATGTAGAGGTAATCATCACTGGCAGGGCAGAAGAATTTAAATGGAACAGAAGCATAATATTTTGTGTGTGTGTGTGGTACTTATATTAGTCAGTAGGTCGTATTTATCTTTAAAAGTATTAAATTGATTAAAATGCTTATTCTTATAAGAAAATACAGCTCGTGTTCCTTTTGAGAACTGTGATATAAGAAAACAACACTACATGCCCTGAGCTAATGTATTTCTGATTTATGCAATTGTCTAAAGCACAATCAGAGAGCAAAGAAATGAGACATTTTAAAGGCTGCTGAGCACTGGAGATGTGCAAACAGCTCTAGGTTATTTAGCACAGCTTTCTAGATGGATATGTAGGGGAAACACACTGCTCAAGGAGTCTGCAGCTCCCACTCATAATCATAACATTTTTGTGGACTACTCTATAATAAAAGAGTCTGAAATCTAAAAAGCCAAAACCAAAGTGAAGCCTCACCAAACCCCTCTGAGAACAAACCTCTGCCACCTACCTTAAAGTTTATTTATTTTCTAAAGTATAATTTGGTTTTGCTTGCATATACATGCAGGCACATTGTTACATAAAATACTGATTTCAGCAGCTTTCACATTTAAGCATTTCCATCTCTGTTACTTAAAAGAAAAAGAATTCCAAAGGTTTCATTGCATTAGCAGCCTGCATGTGTTTCAGTTTCACATGTTGCTAAAGGCCCTCAATCACTTTGAGAACTGCAAAGAAGCTGAAAATTCTACCAAATGGAATCAAGATCAATTTTGACAAATTGCTTTAGTTTGCTTAATTTAAGAATAAAGGCATAGCCACTTATTTGAATAATGCTGTGTCCTGAGGACACTTAAGCACATGGAAAAATTTAAATTAGTTTGAAGGATGTGTTTTACCTTGCTTGGAGTGGGGCAGTATTTCCTCTTATAATTGTTATTCCATGACAAATGTTGCCAGGCTGCAACAGAACATGAGGAAGATTTTGTTCTCTTTTCTGAGGAAAGCCTTGGCAGGTATCAGATGCTGCTGGGACCATGGGTACCCTTCTGGGAAATGAAATACTCTTGCATCTTGTGCTATTTAACCAAACAGTGACCTGTCCTAAAAGTGCTGCTTTCAAGGACACTTCAGGTATAGTGAAAGGAAATTCCAATGGTAACAGAGGCAAAAATATTAACTGTAAATCAAGGAATCTGTGTGGTCCAGCCTGCCAGGGGGCTCTGACTGCTCTGTAATTTCATGCCATCTTACCAGATTTACAGTGATATGCCTGGGTACAGAGTCTGACTTGCCATCTTTGATCCATTAAAATATTCAGGCACATGATTTTCAACTTTATAAATCCAAGTGCCCTCTTTCAGAGTTAAATGGATGGTACAAACTCCAGAGTGATTCTGCTGCCTTGTAGAGCCTTTTCCCATTTGCTCTATTGCAAGTGGAGTGACTGTGACTTTAAACTGGTGTAATTGGGGGTAAAACTTGGCTTTTTAAGTCTACTTCTATTTTTAAAATCTTCACTGTCAAGTTTCATGAGGTCAGATGTGAAGATGAATTTGTTGTTTAAGCTTCTTCCTCCTGCAGGCAAAAAGCTTAATAGTTTTTTTCTACTGACCTTGTCTTGTCTAAAGATGAGTCAATGAATCAAGTTATGAATGATATATCATGAATAAATGATTTATGCAGGGTCAGATCAAATATGATGTATTACTTAGGTCCTTGAGTATTATTGCATATAAAGATTTATCCAAAGTGTCATACAATTGGTCAGGGAGAGAATCTTTTTTAAGTCTTTTTACATCCTCTTGGAAAAAAAAACCCAGAAAAACCCCTCCAGTATATAACTGTTCTCTGACTAGAGAAATCTGTCTTGGCAAAAAATCTCTGTCATTGACAAAGGCATAAGAGAGAGTCCAGCAGTCACAGTTCTCTGCTGGACTGCAGGAGCCCCCAACCATCCCTGCATTTCCCTTTCTTAGCAATCTCCCTTTGCCTTAACAAAGGGAGAGGAAAATAGAAAACCTCTCAAGGTCATAAGGCTGCTGTGACACTGACCAGCTGAGAGCCCCCAGGGCAATCAGGCAACACAGCAATTTATTTTCATGTAAAATTTACAAGAGTGAGTTTTCCCCTCATAAATTTACTTATGGGTTCAGAACAACTTTCTGCCTTAGCCTTCATTATATTGATTACTCATTATTGATTCCTAACAGTATTGGAATGACAAACACCTTCTCTGACATGAGTTTCTCCAAAAAGGATTGCCTTGCAGCAGTAGCCAGTGCCCCCTCTTAAGAGATTTTATTAAAGTAATTACAAACTTGGAAATGGTTCCTTACATGGGCTGGACTGGAGATCCCTGGAGTGTTGGCTGAGGCCTGGCCATAACTCTCTGCAAAGAAAACTGGTGCAGAAAAGCAATTTTAAAAACTTACTAAAATATTATGATGGAAACAAACAAACAAACAAAAAAGTTCCATTAGCCCTCTCAACTTCCTGCTGCTCCCATTCCTTGCCCTGTAAATCTGATGGTTTGTGGTTTTTCTTTTCCAATGTACTGAACTCTCTTTCCCAGTTACCATTAGTAATTCCAACACTCCCAGTACTGGGGAGGACAATCTAAGCACCACCAGGGTCATACCTTAGTATGTCACCTCTTCTCTGCCTACTTAGTGAGTTACCCATCACGGTCAGTTATTTATTTTCATTTGTTATAAATTATAAAGTGACAGGCATCAGCAAATGCAATCTGAAGCAAATTAATGTATTCTGAAAAAAGCTTTTTTCTCAGAAATGCTAATAGATGACAGAAAAGTTGGGTAAATATAGTAATTCTGACAAGAAAGAGTTTGTCTTATCCTGACCAGTTGGTAATTGCACATGGATGGTAAAGGCTTCATGAAAACAAGAGCACAAAACATGAGAAATTATTCATCTGTCAAATATTTTGCCTTGTATTGTGACCAGGGACTAAGTACCTTCAGTCAGTTTACAAAGCTGCATCAAATTGCACAGCCTAGAACCAATTCCTTGGATGGCCAGCAAAGTAAGTGAGGCAGAATTCTGCCAATCCAAAATTGCCCAGTTAGGAGTTACAAAGCAGGTTTGAAAAAACCCACAATATTGCAACCAGTCACTGCAAATTGTTACCACTAAATCTAACAATGAAGCATCAGTGAAGTGTGCCATGGAACATCAAGTTAAATTCTTCATAAATTAATAAAAATGTTACATGACACGAATTTATGTATTGGATTTTCTTACAGTAAAAAGAATTATTTTAAAAGATGCCTTTTTATTTCAACTGCTACTCTCCCTGCTATTTTATAATAGTGAATGATAATGAAGTTGTCATTTTACCTACAGGATAATAAATTTCCTTGCTATGAGTACAAGGCTATTGCTCACTCACAGGGCCCTGATTATGTTGTGCTAGGAGAGCATGACAAGTGCTTTATGAATGGCACAGTCCTGAAAGTGAACTCAGTCAGTGCTCATTAGAGGGTCATCCTCCTAGAATTTGAAAAAGTGAACTTCATGCGTGGGGGTATTCTCTAATTTTTCACCCTCACTGTATAAGTAACACCTGCACATCAAGGTCTACCCAGCATAGTCCTGCTTCCTCATTTCAGTTAAAGCAGTGATCTTTCACTTCAGGAAAAGCAGTGACACATGACATATGTGCAAACCTACTCACATAATTTGACCATCTTTCACACACAGTCCCACGCTGAGAAACACCTGCCTGTCACCCCAGCTGGAGACAAATCCACCCCTACGAATTCCTGCACTGAGGTCTTTTATTATTCAGAGGAAAAACACAGAATTAGTGTTAGAAATGTCAACATGTTTGGGGGTAGATGCATATGGCAATCTTCTTTTTTTTTTTGTCCTTGTTTCTCTGGATGCCCTATTCCAGTCTGGAATATACCAGCTCATTTCTGATTACACATTTCAGTATTACATATTTCATCCCAGCTTCTTCATCCCATCCCTGCTTCTGAGGTTCTGTTTAGCTATTTTTTAATTTTTTTCCTTCCTTGCCTTTTTCTTTCTTCCCATTATGCTTTAATGCCCTGGGATCTCCATTACTGCATCAGCAGCTTGAGAGGCATATGCTACAGCTTACTGGCAGAACCAATTATAAATAAGAAAGAAAAGCAAACAAAAAAGCAAATGAATATAATTCTAAGCCATTCAGTGCAATGTACATTATACACATCTTCATATTCCAGTTTAATTTCTGGCAACAGTATAACTATGCAAAAGACATTGTCTAACTCACTCTGCTTCCACAAAATTCCTCTTATTGAATTCCAGCCCACAGTGCCTTCTGTACAAACACTCTCACAAACTCCAAAAATCATATTCAGAGCACAAACAAATAAAATGTGCTTCTTAATCAAAGTATGTAGAATCTACTTACATTAATGGCCAACATGCTCTTTTTATTGCACCATGTTATAAAAATACAAATTGATACAAAGTAAACTAATTGTGCAAATAAGCTGTTTTATTCAGACTCAACACTCTATAAAGTGTTATAAAAATTAACCTTTCATTGCAGATTTCCACAGAACATGATATTTATTGGTTTCCAGAAATCACTGCATCAAGTTTCTATTATTTCATTGTCAAAAAAAAAAAAAGCAGTTACTTAATATTCTGCATTGACTAGCTATCATTTTTGGCAACGTGATTTTACTACATGAAAATGCAGAAGTAGATGGAATGACAGAGCCGCCACTCAGGCATCTCAAATTCTGTGTCAAGGCTTGATAAAGGTAACACAACTTGACAGATGCTCTTTTGCATACAAAAGGCAGAAATACTTGCATATTCCATCTGGGTAGGTAAACTCTGCAAGGTGCTACTGACTAAAAAAAACCAGTTTGTGTTGAGACCAGCACGGACACTGATAACAGCACCTGGGCATTAATCTCACAGGTACAGCAATGAAGACTCACAATACATTACCACACACCTGGGTATGAATGCAATGCTAAAATCTGCCCTTACACACAAGAATATTATTTTCCATACCTTGCTAAAACCCCCAAAAGTATCTGTTTCAAAGTGTCTTAACCTGTGCTTGCTCACGCTGCAGTGAAGATGCTTGGATGTGAAACGTTCCCTGAATTCAATACAGTTCCTCTGGATAGGGAATCACATTCATTTCCTATTTGTCTCAGAATTACAAATCACAGCATGTGTGATAAGAGTATGTTGCATATTAACTCATGTGAACTGCAAATGGAAAACACAGGGAATTTGTGTTCATCTTATTTGCTCTAAGTATAAAATATTAAGGATTTTCTTATTTCCCCTCAAGTGGATTCATACACTACAAGGTATTTCAGCTGCTGAGAACATGAAATAAGACAGCACCAAAAAAAAACCAAGCAGTATCCAAAACTATTTCAGAATCCTCAGTGTACAGGCTGAAAAACACCAAATGTTTGGGAAATACTTTATTTACCTTTTTAAGGATAGAGGCATCAGCAGTTTCTGTAGCAAGTTCACCAGAAAGTCAGACCTGTCCACCACTTCTTGGGGTCACCCACACTGCTATCAGGATTGAGCTGCACAAAAAAAAAGTGGGGCTACAAGGGATGCTAATTAAAAACTGGAAATGCACTGAGAGCTCAGACAAACCCTCAACATGCCACGTTCCTGTGCTAAGAGCACTGGGTATTGCACTGCTCTGTCACCAGCATGGTCAGGGGAGTACAGCCTCAAATGGCAGAAATTTAACAGGTCTCTGCAAAACAACTGAAAAAATAAAAATTCTCTTCAATTAGTGCCTCAGAGCATCACATTGCACACCTATAGCTCTGCATGGCAAAGGCAGCCACTCTAGTATATAATAGCATACATAGTAACAGTCAGGAAAGGACCTTCTTCCAAAGACCATGCTTTGAAATTCCACTCAATCCTATCAAGTAATCCAGATGAGGTGCTGTAACACTGTCTGAACACTTGAGAAGTGTTCCATAAACATTAAAGGCACCACACATTTAAAAGAAAGACCAAGACTTCATTTCCAAAGGCTTGCTGGAAAATAAATCAAAGAGAAGCAGCTTAGATAAAACCCTATTTTTTTTTAACCAAATGGATTAGGCAGATGAGGAAGCACACAATACATTTACACAGCAAAACTGTTGTTCCACACCTTTATTCTGATTAAATTTCTTGAATTAAGCCCTTGTATTAATTCCAACCTGTGAAATTTATAAAAGTATGTCTGCATTAATCCAACATTCATAATAGGTACAAAGTTAATTTTAGATTATATCACTTGTACATACACATTCATATTCTGCCCTGTGGGCTTACTCAATGCTTACTAAGAGACTCCTCCCAATTAAAAAAAAGGAAATACATTCTTGCTTGTAATAATCTATGTTGAGAGATTAAAGAAAATAGACTAAACTGAAATAATTGATCTTCTGATACCAAATCTTGTGGGAAATTCCATGAATAGTGGCCAAATTCTGCTGGCCTTGGTTCTGTGGAATAGTACCCTGGTAAGTGATTATGGTAAAGCCAACCCTGTTGGAAAAAACAGTCCAGTAAGGTCAGTAAGACTGAGGGGCAACATAATCTCTTTTGCAAATCCATGCAGGTGTACATTTTCTCCAGTTATGACAAGTCTGTATGAGCAAGAGTAGAAATAACCAGCAGCAGTGGGATTATAATTAGGAAAAAACAAAGGCTTAACAGCACCATAGTTTTAGTAAACATGCAGTCTAATTTAGATATTTTAAAAGCCTTTGTTTCCCAAATGAGTATTCATTATTCTTAGGCACTTCCTAGGCTGAAATGTACACGTTTAAGTACAGGTTTGTGCATGTGCCTTTCGTCCTTGCCATCCTTAACAATGTAAAACAATGTAGGACAGCAGAATTACACACAGAAGTTTGGTATTTAGCCAATATGGAGTGAATGCTGGATGGCTCCAGCAAGATCAGAGAATTTCTGTGCTTAGATATTGCCTGTTTTATTTTGTAGACAGGTAGTACCAATCCTGATTCTTTGTCTATAATTTCTTATTCATCCAACTTCAGAATTGAATTCAAATAAACTTCAAAGGTTTACTTCAAAACTTTCAAGATTATCACCTTTCTACAATGCTACTTTTGAGGGAATTTCCTGGTCCAGACATTAGAGAGAAAGAAGATAGGAAAACAAAGGCTGTTTCCATTCAGTCAAGCTATAACTGAAAACCTGCTGCTTACATGTACTCAGAAGTGAATACTTTGAATTTAACAGATGATGTCTCCTTACACTTTATCCATCGGATCTGAGCAGGACTTTTCCACCACTTTCAGCTCTTTATTATGGTCAGCTGTTCCAGGAATAATAATTGAAACTTGAGGGAGGTGAGTTGAGAACTGAATGGGGAACAAAAGGCATGACTGAGATCAGAGAGAGAAAAAAGGGGGATTAACTTGGGGGGGGGGGTGGTTGATGAATTAAAGGGGAGCTTAAGAAGTGATAAGGAAGCAGAATGGAGACAGAAAACTAGTGGGAGTGGCTGAGAAAAAGGTGGTGAGAGATGGGAAAAATCATGTCGTTGCAAAAAAGATGTGAGAGAAGATGAATGCAGGGGATTGGAGAAGATGGTGTTAGAGGGAGAAAAAACAGCCAGAGGGTTACTTGTTATCCAAGTAATTTTTAACATTATAGTAACATGTAATAGACCACAATTATGTTTGTATTCTATATTTCAGACATTTACTTGTGTTACTGGAAACCCTTTCTCAAATTGTGTAGATTCAGAGCTCCAAAACACAACGCCTTACTTTGTTTTGAACTCTAATAGTACAAGGCTAACTGTTTTCCAAACTCAGGTCCCAGGCATGTTGAAATGAGATTGTTTTTCTTATCACCCGCTCTTCTGGGACAGTGTGACACTGCTGAAATGTTACTGAGTGGCAAAGGGGAAGAACATCTCCCACACTGAGCTGGTTTGCTGGGACAGCCACCCAGAGGAGCCACTTCTGAGTGCCACAGATCCCTGCTCCCAGCACAGGGCCTGCCAGGGAAATCTGAACTGCTCCTTGGAGAACACAGACCAGACATTTCTATAGCATTTATCAGCTTTGAAAGCCAGAATGAGCCATACAATTATCTTGCCTTCCTTTCCACTCTACACAAGCCACAGTGAGACCCCAAAGTCTGGCTACAGTAGATGCATTTATGGGCACATGTGTGCTGATGAGGTGAGAACCTCCTAAAACATAAAGAAATCCTGTGACTGGGGACCAGGGACTGTACAAAAGACCTCAAAAGATAAAGACATTAGTTTCTATGGCTTAAAAAAATACTTTATGGCTTGAAGGACAAATCTCCTCATACAAAATTTCCAACATATTATACCTGTGAAATCCTAGAGATGGTGTCTGAGAGTTTTTGCTAGATGAAATGATGGCTACCTTTTGAATGTTTACAATGAAAATGATTACACGAATGTAACAACTCAGAAATACAGAGAGAATTTTGGAGGAACTGTTTCTATGGAATAATGAAACACTTTCTCTGTGAGGGTGGCACAGATTGCCCAGAGAGGTTGAGGAATCTCCATCCCTGGAGTTATTCAGCAGTAACCTGAGCACAGCCCCTCCTGGGAGGCTCTTTTTAGGTGACCCTGCTTGAGCAGGGAGGTTGGAATAAATGACCTCCTGTGGTTCCTTCTGCAATACCTGAGATTTAACCTCTCCCCACCTACTGCTGCAAGAACTGAGGTCAGCTGCAGTGCCTCCTTTCATATCTCTACACTGATACACTTTCCTAAAAGGGAAGGGAGGCAGTGCAAAGAGTTTGCTATTTTTCTCATGTAATTGTTTACATGTTTATCTTGATGTATCATATCACTGCAAGCAAATTAATATTTGCACAACCTTCTGAAGATATAAGGCATTTGTGTATTTGCATATTAACACAGCTACTATTTTTCTTGGATGATAAAAACAATTCACTGCCTTTTTTAAGGTTAGTACTCAAAACCCAGCTCCCATGTACTTTTTATTCATCTGCCTTGATTGTGCTTTAGCTTTTTTATGGACTCTTTAAAATACATACTAATAAAACCTTATTGGCTTTTTATTATCAACTGTCTCAACATACAAATATTGCAGGCTGCAGGGATTTTCTGGTCACTGTGAGCATGACTCTAGATTAAAGAGCAATCAATGCATTTGTTATACTGTCTCTGGCAGTTGATGCTGCTGAAAAGCTAACACATTTTTAGTATCATTCAGGCAATTTGCAAATGTACTTCTGCCTTTAAGGGTGCCCTATTTATTCCAGTACAACACAGGAATGAAGTCAATCTGGGTAAGCTGCTATGATTTACTAACACCTTCCTTTAGCTGATGTTTCACAGCTGTTTGGGCAAAAACTCTATGTTAGAAGCTCACCAGATACTTAGGACCTTAACTTGCTGTAAATTCCTTGAAGTCAATACGTAGGATTTAAAAATCAATGGAATGATATGGCTCAAAAGTGCTTTTTTTTCAAAGCTATAATGGTACAAATATTATCATTGAGCATTCACTTATATGTAAGATCTGAACATTGAAATAAAAGCCTTCAAAAGATCTACAAGTGTGAGATGACATTAAAATCAATGTATTTAAGTCCCAAAATAGCTCATCTGATTCATCTCACCAACAAGAACATCTGATTGTGTCTAGAATAGACAGACATTTACAACAGCAGTGCTTTTCCAGCAGAGCACTTTTAAGTCTGTTAGTTTAGAAGTGGTTACAGGAGGACATTAGTGAGAAAACAAGATAAATATTTTATTTTGGAATTACAGGGTTGAGAAATCATCCATGAGAGATATTGCTTCCACCAGATTTCACTGATTTTGCTGAGTACACTTTGGTTGCATTAGAGGTGGGTTTGGTGGAACATTCTAAGGATGAGGAAACAGTTATTAAATTCACTTGGCAGAGTTACCAAAGGTGTTAATCTCTCTTTTGGTCTCCTAACCTGACCCTTTATCACTGAATCCCATCAAAAATTCCACAGTGAGGCAGCACTCTAAAGAAATTAAGCCACTTAATGAGCTGTTAGAAGAGTGGTCCCTGTCACAAATGCAATTCAGTTGTAACATGCACAGTACATCCCCAAGTCCCCAAAATAAATGTACAATTCAAATTCAAATATTCCAACCACTTAAATCTTACAATAATAAAAATGATGCAGACAAGAGGTGAACCTGCATCATAACCAACATTACTCTCCAGAAGTCAAATTCTCACTGCACTAAACAAAACTGGTGCCAGCATTAGCAAAAGAATCATCATCAATTTTGCTGATCAGATGGCAAGGAAAGCCAGGAGATAATGATAAGTCCAGACAGTCCCACAGACTGGTGCTGAACAAATTCCCACTGCAGAGGCTGCTGTACAACTGCACAGCTCTGCCTCTGCTCAATCATAACTTATGCAGAAATGTAACAACAGCACAGCTGTGTGTACCCAGTCCTGGGCCATTGCTTGGAGAAACCCCTTTGTAAGGACTTTGGAAACAGAAACCCAGATCTGTAAACAGCTCATTTCTTGCTATGTGAACTTTAAAAAAAATTTCACCAAATTGTCCACTCAGAAATTTTTCTGAAGGCAATTTTTAAACATTAATACAGACACTTTTTTTCATTTTTATTCCAACCTGAAATGTCCTTGTAATGTTTACATGGCAAACTGGATAACAATACATTTAACATTTCCATTAAATAAATTATATTTAAATTCTAAGTATCTATATAAAATTAATTATTTAAGCTCTGAACCTAGAATAATTTTGAGACTGTAAAGCCCAAATAGGACTTAAAAATTTCAACTGTTTGTATTATTAAGACCTGCAGTTCTCAAACGGGTACATCATCCCCTCAGAGGACACTGAACCTCTTGATCCTTTCACACACAGATTACTTTGGCCAACAGGCAATGGTGTCATTAGAGCCTTCTACCAATGGAAAAGCAGATCTGCATTTTAGCTCTGCAATGTGCTTCACCAGCTTGTGCCTCCACACTTGAATTCCTGGGGAATAGATGTTTGTTTTCCTTGTGCTTTCCTGACAATGACCCAGGTCCTAGATGTGGGGCCTGATGGAACGAGCCAGCCTGGAATAGTGGGTGGTGTGGCCAAGAGTGATGGAATCCCAAAACTTTTCCCAGGACTTGGAGGTCTTGCTTTTATTTACAGCTCTCGGGAAGTTTAGAGAGCTTGAAGTGGGATTTTTTGGTAATGTTTGGTGAAAATTTTTAAGGCCTCCAGCCTTATAAAGACTAGGCAGTTCTTTCATTTAATATAAACATTCAAAGTATTTTTGTGCAAGTGTAATTACCGATTCACACTTTTCAAATCATTTGAAATCATCACAAAAATTTCCTCTCCAAGAAACATCAGAGAAAACAACTCTTTATTTTCATACAGAAATGGAAGAATCAAAGTTTATCTGTATTGTCAGAACTGAGGTATTTATTATTCCACAGGAGTAAAGGTGTTGGATTGAACCCTTAACGGTGTTCTGTGCATTTCCACTCCGGTGTTGGACACCCATGGAAATACCACATCCTTCCTTACTCTGAATGGAGTAAGGAAGAAGATGAGCTTGCTGAAAACATTAAGAAACTCGAGTCAGGTTTTTCTGACAGAGGAAATCTCCCCTGGCTGCACATCTGGGGTGTCTCAGAACCAGGGCTTCAGCACATACCTGGTACTTCACATGATTGAGCTCTTAGCCATAAAAACATATTTCACATACAAAAATACAGCAGATGTCCTTCCAAAAATCATCTCTGAAGCGTTACTCCCTCTCTTTAGGTTTTATACATTCAGGAACAGGCATTTGAGATATATTGTGAACAGTGCAAAATACTGTTTGACATTTCTTAAACCACGTGTTGCAGTACCTGTAAGCGCCAGCTGAAGAAAAGGCTGAGAAAGGTTTGATCCTCAGAACAATTCTGGTCCAAGTTGAACTTCTGTTTAGAGAGTTGTAAACAAATGTCTTAGAATGCAGAGAATCCTCTCATTTCTTTCCAGCTAAGGCAGTCTCAAACACATCAAGTCCTGCTTTGAAGTAAACCTGAGCTGAATTGATGCTGTTCAGCACCTCTGACAAAGCTGCCTGAACAGTCTCATTTGACTGATGTAGTTTGCAGTGCTCCAGTGCCTCCAGCAGCACTGAAAACTGGCTGGTCCTGTCATCCAGTCTGTAAAGAATATTTCTGAAAGAGAACAATAGAGAGAATGGTAAGATTTTTACTCAAAAATAATCCATCAGATGCCATCAAGAAACCCTGCGAGTATCAGCCACAGCTTACAGATGATACATATTATGCACAGTAAACCTGACCCATGGCAGATTGAGAGACAAATGCATATTTATTATGCCTCTATAAACTGAATTTATTCACTGAACTACATGTACTTACATTGGAGCAGTTACTAAATCCATCAAAGAAGTCTCACATTCCTCTCTGACCATTCAAATTTTTATTCAAAAGCATAAGCCTAGACCTATCACACCCCTCATGAAGGATTTTGTGTCTCAGATGAATTCCATTTATTCCCCTCTAAAAAGAGTTTGGTTACTGCTGTGAATCTTCTGCATAGGTTTGTTTTTGTTTTTCCTATCTGCTCACATTATTTACTTCACTCTTCAGAGGTGAAATTCCAGCTGCATTGATGCCAATGGTAAAACTCTCCTTGCCTTCAGCAGAGACTTCATTTCATCAATAATCCTTTGTGGTTTCAGAACAAGAGTAACCCACCTTTAATGTCTCACACTAGAGGAAAGAAACAGCACACACAGCTAAACCCTTGTGAAACAAAATCTGTGTTACCCAGTAATATCTGCAAACAATTTTAATGGTTTGTAGAAAAACAGATGCAAGAGTATTGTGTGATCCCTTGGAAATGTAATTTGTATGAGGTGGGGAAGGCTCAGAATTCAAAGCTAGTCAGTGATTTTAATGGGGCTCTTTGAAGCAGGCTATAAATGTTATCCAAAACCAGGTGTAATCATTATACTAATTAGAAGAGCACATAAACATCATAAACCTCCACCCAGGAGCTCCTTTGATTGCAAACAGAAGTGAAGGAAATTTGAAGCAGGAAAGCTACAGTGATTTGGTGCAGGACCTTCTCCTTAAATACAGGACAGGTGTTCAGGGCAGGGAGAGGCTGTGTGGAGAACACAGCAAGAAACAGGACAGCTCCCACACTTTGTTAGCAACCTAATGGCATGACAGAACAGGCCAAATGGCAACTCCAAATTAGTAATAAAACTGCCAAGTTTATTTACAGAAGACAGATGAACACAGAAGTGCATCTTATTCTGTGAATCACCTAAGTGCAACTCTGCCTGGGGGAAAGGTAACAAAGCAGACCAATAAACGACACCACAGAACACCCACAATCTTTTGCCATGTTTTCCAGCTTTAAAAAATGTTTTGAATGAGAGGTCATTTTTTTTCAAAGATACGAAATAACTCCTGTCCTCACGAGGCAATTTTTCAGTCTCTGTTTTTACCCCCCAATATTGGGTATACACCCAAAGCCAGCAGTGTGCAGAGGGAATGATGAGTTTTTCATCCCCTGACAGCAATACATCCATACAGTTGAAGGGGTCTGCAATGCAATGCATTAGAGATCTAAACAGAAAAGGGAAAGGGTTGGAATCCAACACTGCAGCAGCAGGACAGTTTAAACAACAGGTCATCACTGCCACAGACCATTTAGACAGAAACAGGTGAGGAGTATGTGCAAGAACAGCTCAGTGGGGACAGAAAGCCCCATCAAGAGGGCAGAAACAGGCTGATGTGGCAACAGCATCCTCAGCTTGCACTGCAGCAGCCTCAGAACCACCCCCTCAGCTGGAGCTGATGCTGCTGTTCCCTGTCTGTGGTGCAGCTCATACTCAAAGGTGGCTGTCCCAAAGCAGCCTCTGTGACACAGTAAATAAAACTGTGTATGTTGAGAGCCAGATAAATTCTTGGTTGGTCTGTTTTTAAGGATAGGCTGTGCTATGGGAAATACTGCGTTTTTCAAAGCAGGGACTGAGTTTGCTCCCTCAGTTCAGGGTCTCCTGCTGAGATCAGTGCAAGCAGAGCCAGGCTTTTGAAGAACTCTCCTCTGTAGTTCCTGGAGTTCACAGGGAGAAAGAATTCTGCTCACAGCCCCTCAAACACCTCCAACAGCAAGGACACTGCTAATCACATTTCTTTCTACCCACAGCGGAGATCTGTTTGCTGGTGGCTGGGAGAGTTTGAGCTGGAATTCTACTCCAAATGCCTACAACACTGGTGCCCTGATCTGTGTTAGGGTATCTCTATTCCTTTAGGTCAACTTATAAAAACATCATAAGACAGCAGCCATCAGCAGAGCAACACTGACTCAGTGCCAGAAACAACTCTAAAGAGAGGATGGTCTGAACATTGGAACATTTGGGACTGCTGAGACAATGTCTGTGGTGAAGAGGAACAGACCTCATGTCCCATCATCAAATGGACTCTAAACAAGGCACACAAGCTAATAAAGATGGTTTACCCTGACATGCAAGGGTGTTAACACAGTTTAAATCTACTGATGTGATTTTGGAATCACTGGTGATTCCACAGTAAATACACAGGCATGTGATCCAAGTGAAAACAAGAACTGCTATCCCACCCCACCTGAATGCAGGGCAAATTACTGTCTGATGAGAGCTTAGTTGTTTGATGAATGAGACAAGCAGTCTACTGTCATAATTTTAAAATAATATCTTAACTTCTGAAACAGTAATATGACTTCAGAATAGCTGATTACATAGTACAGCAGAACCTAATTTATATTTCTATGCATGCAAATACTAATAAGTAACATAATAAAGCACCTGGTTTTTTCCACTTTTCTGCTAGGAGTTCTCACTGGGATCTTGTATTTTCCAATTACTTATCTTTGCTTGGCAAGCCATGCCACCCCTTTGTTGCACAAAATGATTTCTCTCTTTATGCATGTTCATGAGAGTCAATTTATACAAGTTTACTTCTTATCTCTGCTGAAGCTTCATCAAATGAAAAAAATGGTCAGTTCAGTTTATTACTTCCAAGCCTTTACAAGTCAGAAAAGTGTTTTCATTAAAGATTACACATGGACTGAAAAACAAACCCCAGCCATTTCATTGACACAAGGTATCACCATGTGCCCACAACATGCACAATGATAGCAAGAGACTTTAATTTACACTGTGAAATTCAATTACTTAAACATCCCTTAACACAAATTGGTTTTGAAGCCTACACCTCTAAAACAACTCCAGCCTCTGACCTAATTGCTTAAGTATCTACCTTCATCTTTAACTATTTAATCTTAGGAATAAAATTCACACAGTCAGCCTGACCCCCACCAAACAAAAAAGAGACTCCTAAACAGAAAACTGCAATAAATTATTGATGATGCTGATGAAATTACAACACACATCATTCATCCTAATGGGCTTGTTTCTATGACACATCCCAGTGACCTGAAAAGTGGAACACTGAGGTAGGAAACTCAATAACTTCAGGTAGTACCACTGAAAGAGATAGAAGGGCTACAAAAAAACCACCAACAAAAAAAAAAAAAAAAACCACCACAAAATTAAAAAAAAACCAAACCAAACCAAACAAAACAAAAAAAAAAACACCCCAAAAAATAAAAAAACCCCCAGCCTTAGCAAAGTAAAGAGACTATAAAGAGAGCCTCTACTACAACTTATTTATAAATCCTTGGCAGGCTTAGGAACAGAAGCATTCCTGACCAAAATAATGCCATTAAATTCTGTTCTGCATAACCACAAATAAGGAGGCACAGTCACACTCACCAGACCAGAAGGAATTTCACAAATTCTTGAATGACAGATCACACTAGAAATATATTGACTTTAACACAACTTCAATATTAGAGCAACTGGACAGTACCAGATGAAACAAGATTACCACATTATTCTTGTTATGAAAAATGATTTTTTAGCTTACAAGAAAATTTTGTCTGTAGGTAATGTGCAATGCAAGATGAATTATTCAGGCACTTACAGACTCCCATCTAACAGCCCACGTTAGAGATTTTGAAAAGTAATTATTAAATCATTAGGACATGATGGTAAGTCTAGTGTCCCACATGAAATGAGTGCAGGTTTTCTCGGTGGAATCACAGTAGAATTGTTTAGAGATAAATGCTGTGGGCAGCCTCTGTCTGTTCCAGTTATAACACAATGTGTTATGACTTCAGCATCCTCACAAACTCAATTTTGTAATTCCCTGATTTGTTTTTTCTTGTACTCTCCAGGGAAAAAAAAAAAGAAAAGAAAAAAAAGCACACCAGAACAAGGATTCTCTGAATTTCCCTTTCTCCTGATACTGTTCAATTTTCAATGCACTTTTCTTACATTTAGGAGTCTGTTTTCATTCATGTTTGTAAGACATAAAATATGATTACTTTGGTAAATAAGTAAATGCACTCTCATAACAATATATTCATGTTGGGATTTCCATACAGTGGTTATTCATTTTAGGACATAAAAATATCACAAGATCTTCTCTGGAAACAGCACAAGATGATTTATACTGGTTTATTCATTCAAATTTGCACCTCAGAAAATTTTGCAGTGAACATGCAGAATGTTTCTTTCCTTCCTCTGGGATCCTTATCTTTTGATCTCCAATGGCTGTTCTCCTTTCCTCTGTTGTTTTTTAAATCTTTTTGACACTCACGTGCAGTTTTGTTATCTTACCTGTTTTATTTCACAGCAGCATTGTGGCAGAAGGTTTATAATTCTAAAATTATAGCTGCTGGCCATGTAAGATTGGCTTTTATCAGGAGGAGATACATGCCCTGGTGAAGTGTCATTCCATGTCATTAGAGCTGATCCAGAGGAACCCCTTTTTTCCCTACAATGCTCATTCCCTGCTGGATTAAACGCTGGAAGTCGCTGGGGCCATGGGATGGAACAACTCACACATGGCCAGGGAAGATGGGGATGTGGCACCCAACTCAGCTGTAAATGTCACCTCTCCTTCACTGCCCTAAGTCCCCACAAACCCAGCATGTCATTTTTAAGGATCCTCTAATTGTAATTCCTTGTTCCCAACTTTTGTTTCCTACACATCCTCTCCTTTTTCCAAAGAGCCATCAACTGCCTCCCCTTAGTGCTCTCCTTACAGGCTGCAGAGGGTTCCACCAATCTATATTGCAGAAAGTGATGGATTTAAAATCATGAACACTCAGAGGTGAGTGCCTGCCTGAAAGGGATCTATCTGCATGTTATCAGCAGTTGATAAGCTGCAGGTAATCGAGATATCAAACCCAAATAAAGCATAACCAACTGAAAGGCATTTCAAAGGCATCATTATGAGACAGTGGTAAAGCAGACACTCTCTCCCTGCTAGACACACATTTATCTTGCATAAAAGACAGGCATTAGGACACCTCTAATTGAGTCAATTGTGGCCAATGGAGGTTGTGGTAAGTGGGCATGAACAGAATCCTGTTGGGACATGGGACCATGAGGAGGTAATTATCCCAGGTTTGAGTACATTTCTGAGAGGTCAGTTTTAAATAGGGTTTCTTTAAAAAATTAATCCTGATTTTGGCAGCTCTGTGAAGTGTCTCAGTGCTTGGCTTGACTGCCTGCCAAATAAACAAAGGGAAAAAGAGAAGCCAAACAGGCTTACAAGATACATTATCTTTTATTTCCCTACAGTTCTCTTTGACTGCAGTACTTTTTAAAGGTAAGGGATGAAACACACTAATCTCTCACAGAAAGATCACTAAAGCCTAACCTAACCGTAATTCTAGCCTAAGTTTCAGCTTGATGCACCTTGACAACTTTAAATCTTTTTGAGTGTCTTGAGTGCACCAATACCAGATTCCAAAGGACATGTAGGAGCATCCAGAATCCCAAACAGAAAGCAAAAGGTCTATTAAAGAATTTAATCCAAGAAAGGTTGCTTGAGAATATTTTTATCACCGAAACTCAATATTCACAGAGAACATTCACTTTCATTTCTGTTCTGAAATGTGTAAGGAAACTATTCTTTTGATAATTAAATGTCTTCTGCCAACAGAGAAGACTGACATAAAGCTAACAATTCTAAGCTTGATTTTCTGATAATAGGACAGTGTTCTACGATGGCTGAGAAATAATGGGAATACAAAGTCTTTGACAAGCTGTAGCCGAACTTTTTCACTTTTGTTAAATAAACAATAATTACATCACTTCCTAATTTTTGTGACTTTTGATAGCAAATAGTGTCTAGTGTAATATATAATAACCATGAATAAATGGATGCTGGCAAGTAACAGATCATAAGTGGACTGATGTTCTGGAACAGCCTCAAGTAAAAATAATGGAGCTAAGAAAGCCTGACTAGCCTAAAGACTGAGTTTGAGCAAAATCAGCCTGAAATAAATCATCTATTTGCCAGTGCTTAACATCAACATTACCACGCACTCACAGGTTTTCTCTTGGTGAAAATTTGCTGGGTTTAGGAGCTGATTTATTTCTTGCTTTGGAGTAAACAAGATGACTAGGTAAGGAGAATCCAATCTAGAGCTTCAACAGTACAGAAAGACTTCACAGAAGTGAACTAAAAAGATACAAGTAGGATGCATTTGTTCTTCAGAAGCTGCAAGTCACCATTTATCACTACTAAAGGGCAGTCCTCTAATTAGGCATAATTTTCTCTAGAGTTTCACAGAAATTAATTACGCAACTTTATGCAGAAATTCCTGAAGAAGCCAGAGAACCCACTTTGCCACAGAGCTTCCAAACCCTGTATGCAGCTGATGGAGAATGATGTATACCCTATGGAGATGTAAAAATTCCTTGAAAACCCACCAGCACTTTTTCTGTCGTTCCTCAGAACAATGATTTACATTTATACTTAAAAGATTGATGATGCATTGAACAAAATTGATACAACTGTATTTTAAAATGTTATTTGCTGGCAGCAACTGCTATGAAATATTCTTTGTTAAGTTACAAATAATGTAGCTACATTGTTGGTAACAAATGTAAGCATGTTGTTCTCTGAATGATTTATGCTACACTTGCTTTTCAAGCGAAAGAAACATATGCTTGTGTGGATGATTTGGAGGAAACTATCTGTCTTTTAAGGATGTCTCAGTCTGAAACACTCCAATTCAAAGCAGATGTGCTACTATTTTGAAGAACTTGAGGGAAGTGAATTAATAAAATTATTTCCAAATGGCTCACAGCTGATGTTCTCATGACTTCATAGGGCTTTTTATTTAGAAATCATGTGAAATATCCTCTTCCTGAGGAGGAATCCCATTCCCAACCAAAGCAGCAGGCAGTGTCCAGTGCTCAGTGCAG
The DNA here is from genome assembly GCF_027887145.1 of Ammospiza caudacuta. NCBI lineage: Eukaryota > Metazoa > Chordata > Aves > Passeriformes > Passerellidae > Ammospiza > Ammospiza caudacuta. Next base: position 22,076,998 of record NC_080603.1, read on the forward strand.
GAACTGGCTTGACCTTGATCTCCAGCTCTGATCCTGACTGGGTTTTTCACCCTCAATAACTCTGAGCCACGTGACATGAGAGCATCACCACAGGTCATTATCATTAGAGTTAATGAGGGATTAAAGAGTATGTCATAATACATAATACATCTTTAAAGAAATGCCCAAAGTTATATCATTATTGCCTTCAGTGGCAGGTACACGCACAAAATTAACACTTCTCTTAAGTCCCAGTTAAGGTAATTTTCCTGTTAATGATCTCATCAACACATTTGCGAGCTCTACTGCCTGGGTAATATGTTAGTGAGGGAATATTGCATATTAACTATTTTCCCAATGAATTCCATTTATTTTTGTACTATAGTCAAGAAGTGTTCTTGGCTAATATTTCAACCATATATGGTTGAAATATAACCACTCATATATGAGTGGTTCTTATCTGTCATGATCAAAAATGTGGATTCAGATATTTCTCGGATCTAAAAAATGTTACCAGTCCTACTGTTTATAGTAAATATAAAATAATGTATAAAATATTAGGTTCTGTCGGATTTAATAAATTATTCAGAATCTAATACTTTGTATAGCTTCCTGAGATCACAGCAGATTTTTTTTTTTTCTGGAACTAAATATTCTTGCCCTATTTAGCACCATAAGTGCAGACCAAGCAAGATCTGCCAGCAAGGGACATGGAGAGGAGTTGCATGCTAACCACAAGAGTTGCTGGAGGTTGGCATGAGAGCTCTGCACTGAGCTCACAGAACAGCTGTGCCAGGGCTTTCACAGTCAGCACAACAACTGCTGTGAAATGGGCTAAAACATCCACTAAGGACACATATTAAAATAAATAAATTTTACAAAAAAAACTCAACCCTTTTTTTTATTTTTTTGCAAGACTATGCACACTCACGGGAAGCATGAGGAATATTGTTTCCTGGACACAGTCTTGTCTTCAGGACAACTAATGCTGGGTTAAATTACAATATAATATTTACTGGATCTCAAACATAATGGGTCTGATGTATTGTACAGAGAGAACTCTGCAAGTATACAAATCAACCTAATTAAAAAGATGCAAGAAAATTCATGGGAAGTACATAGAGGAAAAATAAATTAATATATGTAAAACCAGGTTTCCCTTCATATCAGGGAAGTGAGAAATCTGTTTTCAAGCCATGACATAATCCCTGATTACAGAGGTTTTTTGCTTTTGCAGGTGTAATGAAAAGATTTTCATGTTCCCTGTTTAAATAAGCTTTAAAGTCTGCCATAATTACAGCTCTGCAGATGGCTAATTCAGTAGTATTTATGCAGCAAATGCTCTTTAAATAGTAAAAATTTACAAGACAACAAATACAGTCATTAATTCATTGCCGTTACTTGTATCGGTGATTCCAAAGGCGAAAACATCTCAATTGCACCTCAGATGGATCAGGTGTTTTGAGTACGACTATCACTCACTTTATTGCATCTCCTCAGTATTAAGAAAGGGCATAACTCAGCATCATTATCAGTCATGAGAAAAATAATAACCATAGCAGGAATTTGTAAGAGCATTATCAGCCTAGTAAATGCTACTGGTGTGTGCTAGGATAAATGTGCTGCTCCATGCTTACAACTGCAGAGACCACAATCACAGTGCTCAGACACTGTAAAGTTCAAAGGGATAAGGCAGAAGAAAATGGGAAAGCATTTTGGGTGTAAAAAGTACATTTGGAGAAATGCTTATCAGAGAGAAGGGAGCTGAACAACAACTGCAGAACTGAGAAACCAGAGGAGGATTAGGGAAACAAGAAATGCCACTGTTCACAACTCCATTTATAAGCCATGAAAAAAATCACAGAAGAAAAGGAGTTGCAAATTTTGAAAGATGCAAAATATGGGGGTCAAAAGTCAGGAAGGAAATCATTGCTGTCTTGGAAGACAGAAATTCATTTATTCTGACTGAATGGCAAAATCTGAGGTACACTATTCTACATTCTTTCCTTCTCCCCCAACATAATTCTAGCATTGTATTTACAAATTGCACATGGCAGATAATAGAGACAGAACATTATCTACTGCTGCCAGTGAAACACGAATTATTTCAGTATTTCCCACACTAAGGATCATTGACACCGTAACAAATCATTCTCTGTTCCACATAATACAAAGCAGAACAATAAAAATACTCCATGCATTTGGTTCAGGTCAGTCAAAAAACATCCCAAATATTACTACAAAGGAGACAGGAATGTTTTCTACTTGGAGTCATAAATGAAGAATTCAAAATGAAAAAAGAAATCTCCAGAATTTATACAATGAGACAGAACTACTGTCTTGGCTAGAAGCTCAGGGCTGGGGCTTTGTTTTATTTTGCAGGTGACATTGCACTCCATGTTTACCCATGTTACTCTTTAAGATTAGCAGGATATTTGCATCTTTAATGCTCATCCTCTGTAAATCCAATGAGCAGATTGTTTACACGTGGAGATATAATAAGCTCTTTAATTTTCCTACTAAACATATCTCTGGAAACTAGACTCTTAGGGCATGTGTATTCTGTAACCTGAGAATCTGCTGCAGTTTACCAGCAAAGCAGAAATAAATCCTGTGGAATATACACATGTCAGGAATGTACATAACAAATCTCAATCTGAAAGGAAAATATTTGTTCTGGTGAACAACACACACTTGAGTGGCACGAGTTCAGTGCAAGTTGCCTTTTTTGAATGATACTGAAAACACCTTTTGACTGTTCTTTCATTTCATTATGTCAAATTCAGGCTGCACAATCTATCTTTGCTTACTGCCAGTATTTTGTTCAGTGCATTAAAATGCACCCATTTGTTGTAATTCTTTAGCCCAATGAAGTGTTAATGTCACACTTGGGTATCTGTGATGAAAAGAAGCAAAAGGAGGAAGTTTAACTGATACAAATGAGCAATAAAAACTGCTGGAGTTCTTTGCTGAAGACACAGATTGCTTTCAAAATCCTTGCTTTTCACCTACTTATTACTCAATTCACTCAATTACATCTATTAGACAAAACACAACCATCCCTGTAAAAATTCCACAAAGAATGGTGGCAGATGCACAGAGCCTTAATGGACAGGATAAACTTGGCATGCTAAGATAAAACATTTAAAAGAAAGATTTTACACATGTTGACTTTGACTTTTTTATAAAACTGTTAAGAGAACTGTCAGTCAGGACATAACTGATCCTTAGGCAAGGGTCTATTAAGAATAAAATGCACCTAACTGGAGCAAAAATGACAGCCTGAGCCCTTGTACGCCTCTTTTTGGCTTTAATTTTAAATACTGAAGACACAAGCTGTGATTTTAATGACTCTCTTAAGTTTGAAAATTTTGGGGGAGCATCCCAGGGGATTCTAGGAAAATTCTGCATGGTTACTACAGGATTCATCTGGTATCAACAGCATGCCTGAAAGTTAGACCTGGAGCTGAAGAAATGTGACACTTTCACTGAGACAGGAGATCTCCCTGCACTGAGTGTGCCATGCCTGATACTCCATGAAGTTTGCTTTATTATCTCCTTTTTTTTCAATATTATTGTGCGCTGAAGAGCTCTGCCCTTCAGCACAGGGAGAGGCTCTCTGTGAGTACCTAAGGAGTGCACACACAGACCTGACAGATGCATCAGGCTGACAGCTGGCAGAAATTCTGGGAATCAGTAAATATAAGAAGTGCAACAAAATATACAGTAAACAGGGAGAACCCTCTTACTGAGCCTAGGCAAACACAAGATTTGAACTCAGTATTTCTGAACACCAGGAAGATCCACACTGTGTTGCTCTCCCTGATATTGGTGCCAGTGTTTTGGTTCAGTGTTTCTGCAGAGGGAAAAGCATGCAAAAGCATGGCATGATCAATATTTATGGAATGTTTTTATGGCTCTGGTGAGGCTGACCATCTCATGGAGAGGACACTGTGCTTCAATTGCTTTTTTCCCCCTGTGCCTAAAGTAACAAAGCCTCTGTTCTTACATTTACCTTGTAGATATCACTGTTGTGTAATCTATGATTATTACCTTTAGTAGCAAAATATGATCATCAGAAAACACACAGAAATGTTCCATACAAGTATACATTGAGAGAGTGGAAAGCAAGAAATGGCTAAAGATGAGAAACAGATTTCTACTGATTATTCCATTAAAATAATGGCAAATTATAAATCCAAATAATTATCAGTATTATGATTATGCTATGAAAAACAAAGAGAAATAAATGAAAAATACCAACAGTAATCCTATTTTATGCCTAGAAATTTGTTCTGAAAATAGAAAATCTACCCAGAGTTACCACTGGGAATCAAAGAAATACTTCAGGTACAACAAAACTCAGCAATTTTCTCCTAACCCCAAATCAAGTCCCAGGGTAACTTTTGCAAAGCAGGATATTCCTCAACCTATTATTTTTCATTCTGCCTAAATTTCTAGATAAGACTAAAATACCCTGATTAAAGCTGTACTTGTGTATTTCAGGCTCAGCTGGAAATAGAGATCATGGGGAACGTGCTGTTGTCAAATTTGCAGTTCAGTGTCAGGAAGTTCAGGTAAGAGGAACGAGCATCAAAACTACAGCATTTACTGTACTGAACAACCTGCCAATGTCAATCATGATTACTGAAATTTAGTCAAATATCCTAATCCAATTATAAAAAAAAAAATAGTAATTTGAATTCTTCTAGTGTCTGATTATATTACTTCTCATTATGGACGCAAAATGTATCAATTATGCCCAAATATTGCCCAATATGACATTGACTGGAATGAGGCATTTAATTTTTTAAGGACCTATATATAGTTAAAGACTGTAGCTAAGGGAATGTGTGTGCAAACTAGAGGAAAAAAAAAAAGATATATAAAAGTTGTATCAGTTCCCTTGTAGTGGAGAAGCACAGGAAGGTTACAACACTCCTGCAATAAAGAAAAAAGCACCTTTCTTTTAAATTCAAGTTCTAGGACAGAAAACACAGTATAGATCCAGAGAGCTGTGAATTAGGACAAACACAAGGCTAAAAATGATGCCTAAAACTTCAGCAAATTTGTCAAGTGCTTTGATTGAGGTTGAGAATATGAGTCCAAATGGGTATACAGGAAGCAATCATTTTTTCATGAAGAATACGTCCTTTACTGTGCACACAAATTCTTCCTCCAGAAGGCTGTAAATTACAGTATTTATGGAATCTTAATGATCTAAACACAGTTGGAGCCTGAAGGTCAAGGCTGCAAACTGCATCCTAAATTTCTGTTTACAGATGAAGCACAGTATTTATTGCTGTACTGCTTGTGCTGCTATAGTTAAAGGGCTGCCAGCATTTCCATTATAAACCACTATTTCAGGGGTTTATAACTTGCCTATCAATCTTCTGACTGGGATGAAACATGGCATACAAGGTCCTGGCTGTGAGACTGATTTTTTGGTTTGTTTTCCTTATAAAATGACAACAAGAATAAGCTTAAAGTTTTACAAGGAAAAAAAAAAAGAAAAAAAAAAGTGCATTAGGCTTTTCAAGTATTTCTAGTGTTCTCAGGACACAATTATATCTTCAGAATACAAAACATATTCACATAACTTCATCAATTAACAGAAGGTCTTTCAATCCCTAAAAAATGAAAAATAATCTAAACAAGACTTAGATGCTTTTTATTTTTTAATTAAGCAAACGTTCTTCAGATTTTAAATGGCAGCAAAGGACATCAGCACCCTAACAGTGTCCTTGGCTCTGTTTATCTGTGTAGATTTGCCATTAAAGGTAACAATTACACACCTTGGCACTGTACAAAGGTTGTATTCTTTTTTAATGAACATCTAAATGATGACACACAAGGTGTCCTTTGCTGTTGTATATTCCAGATGATGTCAGGTGAATTTATTCAGAGTAAAGTCAAAGCCAATGTTTCCTCCTAGTCTTTGAAATCCTGTACTGTTAAATCGTGAATCAAATTTAATTAAATTGGAGGGCAGCAAGTACAACATTTTCACTTCCACAGTGTCTACTTTGCCAGTGTAAAAGTACTTTTGATCTGTACTAAAGTACTGTGGAAAGCAGGTGAAAAATTTGTTACTTTATGTTTGCATATCTAGTAATTACATTTTGGTAAATAACAAACTTAATAATGCAAGTGCTGCAAGAACTGAAATATTAGAAGATGTCAAAAACCCTTTCCTTATAATCTTAAATTTTGATATAATTTATTTTTACAAATAAAGAGCTGGGCCAAATTCAACAATGTTGAATGTTGCTGTTGCAATGCAACACATAAATATTACATTATTATTAAACAGGTTTTTGGCTCCTTTGCAGCACCATACCAGTTCAGACAAGACAGACAGCGCTGCTAAACCTGGAATATTAGACTTTATCTAATCCCATTTTGGCTTATTTCTTTAAGTTACAAATCCAGTCACAGCAGGAAGGAAGTAAATTAGCCTCTCCCCAAATATAATTATTCCATTTTCTTTATTACAGCTGTAGGGCTTTTATTCACTGACACTTTTGAGCTCCCCATAACTACCTTGCTTTTTTTTCCCCTTTGCTTTTGTTAAAAGATGACTGCATTTGTTTTATACCATTGCTAATAACTGGAAGAATCCCTCCTGTACTAGAGCTTTCTGCTTTCCTTTCTCACCTCTACCACTTGTCTCTTTGATGTCCACTTTTACACATTCACTTGCACGAGACACTGGGTAATTTTTCCCATCAACTGAAATCAAAGTGCAGTTTTGCTGCTTCAGATGGTTCTGGTGAGAGGCAGAGACCTGCAGACTTCTTAGAAAGTAAAAGATGGGATGACTACGACATCTTAAAACCAACCTGGGTAGTGCAGCTGAATACATATCAGAGAGCAATTCCAAGCAGAGACAAGATGTTATGAGCAGTAACTGACTCAGGCCTCCTCATTAACTGGGATGTACTGCCTTTAACTCGCTGAAATGCATCCAAGAACGCTGCTATATAATTAAATATGTTAAATAATGCTACACAGTATCTTGTACAATTCTGAATCTTCAATGAACTGTACAAAGTTTTAAATAAAATATAGGTGGAGCTTGTCAAGCAGTATTAGACTTCAAAATATTTTCTGCTTCTGAAAGCTTCCTGTTCCATGTGACACACGTTTCTGCCACGCTGCCTGGGCTGCCATCACACCATACGTCTTGTTAGCAGCGATGCCATGACAGAAGTACTACAGTGCTGCATTCTAATGACCCCTTGCATTGTAGTGAATTAATGTTTTCTGCAGAAAGGGCGTGATAGGAAAAAAAAAAGCTTTAATTCTGGGTACTCACTGACGTCTTCTCTTTAAAGACAGCTCTGCGAACCAAGCAGCGGTGAACACCATTTTAGCCCAGCTGCAGAACGTGTGGAACACAGTGTAGCGTACCTGTAAAGTCCTGGAGGAGCTTGCTGAAGCAGGAAGCTTTTCTCCAAGCCTTGCAGCACATCATTGAGCATCCTGACTCTGACAGGGGCTCGCTCCTGGGGGTCATTGGCCGGGCGCATCTCGTCCGACTGGAACAGCTCCGCCGTGTCCCTGAGCCGCGACGCCGCTGCCAGCAGCTGAGGGACGCCTGCTTCATCACCTGGCAGCAGGGACAGCAAGACAGCCACCAGTGATTCACTCACCACTTATTACTCTTGCTTCCAAGTCAAAATTAATAGTCCAATTAAAACCTGAGCCTCTCCTTCCCCTGTGAGCAGCACGAACGGGGTCGAGGGAAGCCATAGATCATTCCGTGTAACCTCTGATCTGCTTTTCAAAGATCAATTTGGGCTCTGGTGCTTTAAGATCTAATAAGCTGTGAGGAATGATTTTTTGGGGTACAGCTTAAAATCTAGCATTGGAAAAACAGGCATGCAGGAAGCAATGGTTATAAATCAAGAGCTACAACATTTCCTTCTGAGACTGAATTTATTCAATGCCATTTGATGCTGTTGCTCCTGAGCCTGCAAGCTTGTGCTTGGATTCCATAATGACTGCTATATAGAATATTTTAATATGCAGAGTTTAATTGAATTTGATTCAACATTTTAGAATCTTAGAGGTTAACATCAATTGTAGAGGGTTATGTGAAATTTCTCCTCTTAATCACTTAAGTCATATGCCAATGAGCCAACTTTAATTGATATCCTAATGCATATTCTAATCCAGTCAATATTTTCAAAACTTTTTAACTTGGAGTGTTAACTATTGCTTTGTTAGCAACCCCACTCAAACAGCAAAAGAATAAAAGCCTGCATCACCTAGGAGCATGCCACAATTTCAGTATTTCCCTGTTCATAGTCCAGAAAGAGAAATGTGAATTGGAGCACCGTGAATGTGCAGCCTCCTCCCACCTGCAGTGCAGGTGAAGAGTGTGGCTCCTTTCCCAGTGTGTGCATGGACTGCCTTCATCTTTACAAGCACAGGGAGAGAGAAAGCAGAGCCTGAACCTGATTGAAAGTCAAAAGCAGTATCAGTCAGCACAAACATTTCCAGGATGCAGAAATTATCTTTAAGGCCAAGATTCACTTCACCTATTGACAAGAAATCCAACTATGCTTAGATCTTTCAAATAATGCCTTAATCAACATAAACCATGCAGCTCTAGGAGCTGTCTCATCTCTACCTGAATGTGCAAACCTCAGGGAGTTCTGTGCCTTAGTGACTGAGATAATTAAGCCAAGAAAGTGGTTCAGGACTCAAGTTCAATGAATTTTCCACTTCCTTGTGTAAGATACACACAGAAAAATCACAAATAGTAATTGAGGAACATTGATATGGTTTAACCTTAGCGGGCAAGTACCATGCAGCTGCTCACTCACACCCACTGGCTTCCCTGATGCAATGGAGAGAGAATTAAAAAGTTAAAACCAATGGGCTGAAATTAGAACAGTTTGATATATAATGATGATGATCATAAGAACAACAGTAATAATATAGCATCAAAAAGGGAGAAAACCTAAAGAGAGACATAAAACCCAAGACAGACAAGTGATGAGCAATTTTATTGGGGTGACCATGTTGAGTCTGGCCCCAGCAGCAATCAGACTCCTTGGCCACCTGAGCTTAAACTGAGCCTGATTTCTCTGGTATGAAATGCCCCTTTGGCCAGTTCAGGTCAGCTGTCCTGGCCATGCTCCCTCCCAGCTTCCTCTAACTCCTCTCTGGGAAAATATGGGAAACTGGAAAGTCCTCAGGGTAAGCACTACTGAACAACAACAGAAACATCAGTGAGTTACCAACCTTCATCTCATCCTGAATCCACAACACATTTCAGCTACTAGGGAGAAAATTAACTCTACTCTACTTAAAATCAGGACAAACACCAACCCATTTCTCAAATTATTCATGGTTGGAGTCTGAAAGGTAAGCAAATAATAGGGATGGAAAAGCAAACATGTGTAACTAAGAAACCCAAGGAAATGCCTGAATATAACATATTCTCTCTCTCATACAGAAAAAGAGACTTGCTATTGGATACATTCCAGCACAGGAAAAGGAGTTCATAGATCCCATATACTCCTGTCATTCAGCTGACTGGCACATTCCAATCTAGCAAAACATGAAATGATCCGGAATACACGGAGAGACAAGATGCTGGTGTGAGAGAAACTGTCAGATTTCCTGAGAGATCAAGATGAATTTCAGCAATGAACAGAAGCTCCCTGGGGGAACAGGAGTGAAAGAAGATGGTTTACGTCTGCCCTGGTTTGGGACAAGGTTCCTTTGCTAATGACACTTGACAAATCCACCTTTCCCTAAGCAGGATGTGTTGGCATCTTGATATAAAGGGTTGGTAACTCTGTGAGTCTGAAGTAATTGAAATTCTGATCAAGTTAGGTTGATGCCTCATAAAAATATTCTTCAAGCATATAAGCTTGCTACATTTAAGGTATTTGCAAAATATCATTATCCTTAATTTCCTAATCTTTGGCAAACGTTCTGTGCAGCTGAAGAACTTCCCATTCCCATGTATATAATGCAGGCACCGTGCACACCTTACCCTGGGACTTGTGTCCATATGGAAATGTTTAAATCCACCCTGTAAGAAAGAATCCTTTGGTTTCAGCAAAGCACTTTGTATTCCAAGTAACATAAAGTTATTATTCTGAATCTTATATAAACAATTGCAAATGTCAGCTTTGCCTTTTCAGTAGGGAAACTGAGATAAAGGGAAAATCCATCTTTCTGTACTTGGAAATGAAGCCAACCAGACCACCCTTTAAACACAAAAATCCTGTAAATGCTCTCACCTGTTCTCCACAGCCCTTAAACCAACTCTTTGTTTTACACTCTAAACCAGCAGTTGTCAGAAAACACACCCAGGCCCTTTTTCAGTGCTTCAGTACAAAACTTGCAAGGATGGGCAGTGTTACCTCAGCCAGCCAAGGCCAGAACAGGCATCACCACACTCTGAACTGCACCACCAAGGGAAACTGATTTATGCTTTTCTCAGGCTGAGAAGATGGGAATGGAAGGGCAAATGATTCTTCAAGAAAACCCTGCATTAACTAATAATGTCTTAAGCACCTTGTGATGCTTTTACAGAGAAAAATCAAGCACAACTGTTACTTTGTTAAAGAGAAAACAATGCCACATTATTTTATTTTGTATTCTTTGCCCTTTTGTCTCCAATGTGAATCATGATGAATCATCCAAGCTAGTTGTTTAGTTGCTACAAAAATAAAATTGCAAACACAGTACAGTGACTCAAGAGCATGTGCACCCTTGATCAGGGAATTACACTGTTGAATTTCATTGCATTTGCTAAATGCAACTGGATCCTATTCAGAAACAAGTTACACCAAACAGATATTTTTACAGACACTGAATACAACAGCCTTTCCCTCTGTAACTGATTGCTCTTATGAAAAGCACAGCTAGAGGTTGAACAGTTTTAAATTCTGTTTGTGCCCTCTATTATGAAAATACTTGCCTATGAGTACTTATAGGAAAGGGAGCACAGACAAATCAGCATTTTAAGGCATGATGCTTGTTTGCCATATATGTGAACATGTGCTTGCATGTAAGAGAGAAGGGAAATTGCTTCAGGTTTTGATTAGCTTGCAAATTCTGAATCAGCTATCATGTGCTGCTGTATTCACTAGGAAAATTCTTCATGCTCTGTAAGATAGGATAAGCAGACCAGGCAGTAGAAAATCTGAATGGGAAAGCTTTGTAAGCTTTGAAGGGTGTAAGAAGCACCCTAAGGGGCAGAACCACAAATCCACAGACATCCACAGTGCAAAGGATATGCTGCCATCAGCTTCAGTTTTGCTGCCATGACTGCTGCAGCCCAAGTAAACTCATCTGGTGCTGCTCCAGGCCTTTTTGCAAAGAAGTTATGTTAAAGAGGAATGTTGTGACATTTCACTGTGGGCACGTCAATACAGGAGCCTGGAGAAGGGCAGGCTCCAGGGAGACTTCATTGTGCTCTGTTAATACTGAAAGGGGGATTTGTAAGAAACTTTTGAAATAGCACAAGGGGTAAGGGTTTTAAACCAAAAGATTAGATTTAGGCTAGGTGTAAGGAAGAGATTTTTTACAATGAGGATGATGGAACACTGGGTTGCCCAGGGAGGTGGTGGGTGCCCCATCCTGGAAACATTTCAGTGCCAGCTTGGATGAGGCTCTGAGCATCTTGATCTGATCTCCCTGCTCACTGCACTGGACTAGGTGACCTTAAAAAGGTCCCTTGCAACCCAAACCATTCTATGATACTATGAAGTTACCAATGACTTTGTACAGAACTGCTGAAACTTAAGGCCTTCTAACACAGAATAGATGCTTATCCTTGCCCTTCAGGACTAAATGTTTATCCATGGAAAATGCCTTTTTCCATGACTGTCTTTTAAAGGCTGAAAAAAGGTACTAATATATAATAACCTTGAATGGATACTGAAGACAAGATGCCAGTGTCTCATGACAAAAGAGATTTTTCTCTCTTAGATACAGATTTGTTGCATTTTTCACCTCTGCTGCAGTCAAGAATAAAGGGTAGGAACAGTAAAGAGTGAAATTTTCTGAACATTACAGACAGGAGGAGAGGGTAATTCTGAAAAGCACCCAAAATGATCAGGGAAATACAGTCAGGCAGGTAAAATGATGCCAAGCTGAAGAGCAGCAGATAGCTGTAGGCAATGAGCATGCAGCCATCAGTAAATGAGAGAGATAGGTTTCTCTATTGATTTTTTCTAAGAACAGAGAGTTTCGGCTGATGTTTTGAAATGTATGGGTAGAGACAGGGCTGTGGAAAGTCAAGCAGACTTCCCTGGGAATGACTTATTGTAAACCAGATTATTTTAAACTTCTGCTAGTGCTGCCTAGTATTATCACCCCAAGTACTTCAGCTGCAGTAATATCTGTAAAACATCCATTCTGGGAGAAAAAAGGGCCTAACTGATAAGGAGCCACACACAGCTGACACTGAGTCAGCCAAAGAGCTTTAAATCACAGCTCTTGCACTTCTGGAAAAGCAGAAAATCTCATCCACCCTCAATTTGTCTTCACGAGGCTCTCCCTCTCAGCCAGTGGCCATCAGAGATGGCGACAATCTGCTCCAGCAGCCTGTGCTGACAGCCACAGGTGGGGATCTCAGCTCTCCTGCCTGGTGCTGCACGGGCACAGCTCAGGGCTGGGGCACAGACACCAACTGTGAAAGCTTTGCACGAGTCCAAGAGAGTGGCAGTAATAAATGACATCAGTAAATGACATCAGCTTCAACAGCACCCAAGTGAGGGACAACACCAACCTGGCTGACTTGAATTGTGGAAACTGGGTGGCTGAACTTGCTATTGCTGGGACAGTCAGGTGCAGAGGTACAGGAATGATTTTAATCCTAATGAGGTGCTGGAGAATCTCCACCATCAACCCCTGAAACTTGCTGTAACACACACCACATTTTACAGACAGGCTACAAGGAGCACAGTGCTAAGGGCTTGCAGCAGAAAACACAAATATGTTCTGGATAAAAATGCTTGTTTACATACAAAACACCTCTATACAAGTGATTGTACATTTTTCTTGCATATACATACAAAGCACTTCCACAAGAATGCTTAAAAGCACTGTTTGTATCACTCACACACCAGATTTGACACCTTGTCTGCACCCTAACTCAAAAGATTAATTGGATTTTCATAGGATACAAGGCCTAGCAAGATATTAATGTATTTGATTCAAGTTAAAATGGGTCTTGACTTTAAATGTATGGAAGGCACAAACCCCACACAGCTGCAAGGTGCAGCTAATGAAAATATTCTAAGCAGTCCCTTATTTATGAATTTGTTTAAAATATCACACATGTGAATAGGCAGGCCTGACCAGCCCTGGGGACCTGAATTTCAGTGTTGAAACCTCCATCTCCCATCATCTATGACCACAAGGTCTCCTGTTAAACATCAGACCATCAGCAGAGGCAGAAAAATAAATCTCTCCAGCCCTAACCCTTTCTTTCATATAAACCCAAAGTTTGTTTCCAACAGTTCTGGTGTGTGCAAGGGGAGAGAACACGTGTCACTTAGCAGCCTCTTTCCCATCTTCCTGAAGAACCAGCCATGAGCCATATGAACATGTTGGGGATGACACAACTTTCCATCCACCCTATCCTGGATGTGCAGAAATGCTCTGTGAGGTGCTGAGTAACATCCCATGGAATTTAGCAGAGCTAATTGCACAGACACCCACCACATTACAGAGTTAAATCCTTCAGAAATGTAAATAAATGCAGTATTAACAAGTATCAAGGTATACACAACCTTTTGTGAGTACATCCAGGAGACTGCAAAAACAATGACTCAAATATTTACACAAAATTTAACTTCAAGCATGTGAGAAAGTCCAATGGGTAATAAAATCTGTGTTCAAGGAATTGGCTGAACCAGATCCCAGAGGCACAAAATTAAGCCTAATGAACAATTATTTTACATGTCAAGCAGATTTACCTTCATCTTTTCTACATTTACAGTTTGCATTGAGTTGGAGAAGGAAACAGCTTACTAAGACATTCCAACTTTGAACTGGAAAGTTTGTTCAACACAAAATCTTTTGAAGAATGAATAAACCCATGAGCCACATAAAAAACATACAACTTCTCATTTAAGTAACTGAAAAAGGACCATTGTCTTAATGTTTTCCAAAATGAACATAAACTGTTCTTTTATACAAGTCAGAGACAGACAAGACATGAAAGACATGAGGAAAATCATTAAACAAAACTCCAAAGTGAACAGCTGGGAGAAAATTTATCCTGCTGGCCCTGCAGCCTAGGAAATAATTTTCTCTCCCTTGAAGTGGTAGAGATAAATGATCTAACTGAAGTTGAGGGGAAAAAAAGTCAGTTTAAATCAACATTTCCTGTTACTCAAAATAAAGAAAAAGGAAGAACAATAGAAGATATCTCATGTTCAGTTGAAGGAACACCAGCTGAGCCACACTTCATTTGATGACCATCCCCTGCTGTGTTTAGGCTGAACTAAACCAATGTTTATGTGGCACAACAGAGCTAAAATTACTTGTCTTTTTAGATGCTCACTGGTTCCAGACCAATACTTGCCTCCTGACTCCTACATCTTCACAATGATGGATGGCAAAGATTAAAGCAAAGGTATCATACTTCTATGAGTATGTATTACAGAAAAGTGGTGCTTTACAGTGTAGGGAGTGAATGAAATGCAGGGGCAGCACCTGAAGACTTCAAAAAGTCTTTACATTTGAGATATGATCTCACAATCTGCTGAAGGATATGTGAAGTTTGGGTGTGATTTTATAGAAATGACTTCTCTATTTAACAGATCAACTTAAGAGTTTCATAAACCTATAAACAGAAATGTTTTTTCAGAGGTCTCAGGACACTATACTAAACTGTACTGCTTAATTGACAAAGTAACATCAGAAGAAATCTAAAAACTTTGTGGCTTTCTTTAGCACCAAAACTGTGTTTTATTCAGCATTCTATAATGGCCCTATTTAACTAGTAAAATCACTGGCTATTATTCAAGTATTGAAAATATGTATCAGGGATTAGATGATGCTTTTTTCCCCCCTGTAATAATGGAGAACAATATTCCTCTAATGAAAATTACCTTTCAGACTGTTCTGAACTTCTAACGCGATGTCGAGGGCGTTAAACGGCAAAACTGGAGCAGTGGCAATTTGCAAAGTCACTTGTCCTGTTAGCTGAAAAATACAAAAAGACCCAAAACCCAGTCAAATTATTTCCAGCAGATTTAATAGTCAGCACTTCTTGTGGAATAGCATGTTTTTTTCATTACATTGGATTTTCAGGGAAATAAGCACATATTTATGAAAAGGAATATGACCAGGACCATTGCCTTTCTGTACATCACTACAAAATGTTCAGAGAATACAATTTATGACCAACACAATTCTGTGCAGTGTGTCTTCTCTGGGCTCAGAATGTTGCAGGATTCTCTGGAGGACATTTTTGCTTTGTTTTCAAATAAATTACCTCAATATTCTAAACATGGGAATGAAGTTTAAAGTTTTACTTAGTTCTCTGGTCCCAGCTATTGGATTTTGAGAGTTTCCACAACCAAAATAAAGAATCACAGACATTAATGATGAGAGGATCAAGCCTAGGGCTAAATGCAAGCTGGCCTGAAGAAGCCACTGCCTTTAGAAGTGTTACGTGACAACTCGATGCACGCAGATGTGCAACTCCCAGGCTGGGTACAACACTGCTTTCTCTCAGGAACTCAGGGAAAGAAATTCCCCAAAGAGAGCTCTCAGCCCACTCCAGACTAGATGTCAGCACCTGTCACAAAAACTCAATGGCATGAATGCTTCTTTTTCAACAGCTCCCAGATAAGGCAGGGGCTGAGAGGCCTGAGAGCTTTTTTCTGTTTACAGAAGGTCAGTTCCCCAGCTCGAGGCTTAGACATGCTACAGGGGCTGTGTGTAGAAATACATCTTTCTGCTGAACTACACCTAGCTGTGATTAAACAGAGGATTTCAGTCTCCAGGCTGCCAAGTCCATCACTGTTTGTGGGAGTTATAAAAACACACTGACAAAAACATGCAAGAAACTTTCATTCATCTTCTTCATATATTGATATGGCAGAAAGGGAAAAAATACCTGTAAGGCTGTTCTCTAAAAATGGAATGATGGCTGCAGGTGATGGTGACCATGTTGATAAAAATGTGGACTGAATAGAATCATATTGTACAATTCCTCCCAAGGTGTTGGGGGAGCAAGAATAATATCTATCCTTCAAAAGCAATATGATAGTTTCTGTGCCAAAAGTAGCATTTTAATTTTACAATAGAAAGTAGCAGAAAGAGACAACAAGCCTCAGTAATATTAAAAATAATAGTACAGCAATTGAAAAGGAAAACCATCTCCCAGGGAAGTGGATGAAAGCAGGGTAATATCAGAAATACAAGTTTCCTGGAGAAAGATTAATAGAACCTCACAACATTTCTCAGAAAGCACAGAAGAAATGACCTGCCCACAGACTGGTTTGGGTACAGAGACTGAGGGAATATGGTGTGTATCAGACTGCAGCCCATATCTGAGCATAGATGAGAAGATATGGAGATTTACCTCCACAGAAAACAATATCACAGAAGGCACAAAGGAAAAAAAACCCCTGCCTTATATATAGAGAGAAAATATAGGGAGGAATAATGTTATGGCAGGCCATTATCAGGAAAAACAAAGAACTAAGAGTGAACTCGAAGATAAAAAATACTATGTCTGGACAGCTGTGTAAAAGTATTACACAGTAACTTCTTATGAAGAAACTTCCCAATTTCTCAGGTCATCAATGCTCAAAGGCCATTACATTATCTATCAGTAATTATACACAAAAATTGTCTGGAAAGGACTAAAAAACACTGGTCTCAGAAATATCAGAGAGGTATTATGAAAAGACAAAAAATGAAACTGTTATGGCAAACTAAAACCTGTACAAATCTGCACCTAAACCAGGTCAATAGAATCCAGCCAGAAGCAACTATAAAAAATCTGGTTCTAAATATCCAAATGACAGAAAAAATCCTTCCATGTCCTGCATGGAACTCTTGCAAGATACACTGCCCAGAACACGAGCACCCTGTGAGTTGCTACAGATAAGCAACTGTGACACTGAAATAACATCCTAATAAAAAACAGGTATTCTACATGGACCCACTGAACCCCAAAACAGCACTACAGAACATTTAAATTCTTCCTTGACAGCTCATTTCTGCTAAAACTTTCACTAAATGACAATAAAAATACATCTCCATAGGTATTTTAGGAAGTGACATCAGCAGTTATAATGTTGTTGCTGATACTTTACAATCTGCTACCACAATTTTTAAGAACACAAAAGCAAGGGAAAATGCTTCTTTTGTGAAGCAGGAAAGTGGCATTTAAAGAGGACAATACCCTAGTAAGCAACTTTCCTTTATATCATTATCTCCTGCAGAATCTGCCTTCATTTTAATGAATTCTTGCCTTATTTCTGTTTCTTCCAAGGAACTTTAGTTTGCTTTCCACTACAGCAGACCAAATCTGTTCTCTTTTTTCTACTTAAGTAAAGTGATACCATCCAAATCTTATGACTGACTGAAGCACTTTTAGGAATTTTACAGTCTCTGTGTAGCACTGCAGACATCTGTGTGTTAGCAAACAGGTAGCAGTGGTGTTTATTAAATCACGTACTTTGTGGGCTAATCTGGAAGGAGTCAATCATGTAAAGGAAAGCTCAGAGCATTGATTTGAACAGAGTAAGTAATAATGCTGCAGGAGCATATATCAAACCCACATAAAGCAGCAAGACAGAAAAGGCTACTGATTTCTTATTTATAGTCTTATTTTTGGATATACCATTCCCCCGAGCGCAACACTGAATATACATGGAAAATAAAGACAAGCTTTGGCCCCCTTTTCCCAGGTGAAAAATCCATCAGACTGACTACTGAATTATTAAATGCGAGAATAATTTAGCTAAGAGTAAAGACAACAATTTTCTCATGCAGTAAAAAGCTAAAGCAGAGTGATTGATTCTATTCCCGTACTGAAGTGGTTAAAACACTAATGACAACTTCTCAAACAGCATTTATACATAATACACTTACAATACACAATAACTGTTGTAACATTTATACAATTATCAAGTCTAAGAAAAGATCTTAAGAGTTCAAATGCTAACTCATCCCGTAATGATTTTCTTTCTATTTTAAAAAGAAAAAATAATGACTAACAATGCACTCAGCTGTGAGAAAGGTGTTTTTCAGTAAATGAAAATTTATTGATGAACTTCCAATTACTTAAAAATAAGTACTAATATAAAATGTAACAATAATTGTAGAGTTGTACTTATTTGTTCTCTATGTGGGTGGGGAGGCAGAGGTTGCCCAGAGAAGCTGTGGATGCTCCATCCCTGGAAATGTCCAAGGCCAGGTTGGACAGGGATTGGAGCAGCCTGGGACAGTGGAAGGTGTCCCTGCCCATGACAAAGCTCAAAGATGAGTTTTAAGATCCCTTCCAACTCAAACCATTCTGTAATTGAATGCATACTGCAAAATAAATCTGAATATTTAAAATAGCTTTATAGCAAAGTAACATTATTTCAAGGTCTTTTACCTAAAGGCATAAACATCTTTGTGGGAAGGAAATAATTGCTGTCCCTGCTTTTACTTCTCTGACACTGTGTAGGACCCAAAAGATAAAAGGAAAAATCACAAACTTAAAAAAATGTTGGTGTTGAAGATGATTCATTATCATGTGACATTTCCAAATGACATTGTAGGTTTTTTCCTCTTCCAGAGTTTTACAAACTATTCCTTCAGGAACTATGCATTCTTGCAATTCTACCTATCTATGAACCTAATTTGACTATAAAATCCAATTTTCAGGAACATCAGATGGATCCACAGCACTTTCTAAAAGACTGTGATATAAAAAAAATAGCTGGATTAAATGCACACAATATGTTCCTCTATATAAATTATAAACATACATTACCAGTTTAGCTGTTTTACAATGCAAATACGGAAATGAAATAAAGTGGAGTTTGGGGGGATTCATCACAGGTTGGGGTTTTTTCTATGTCACAGCTGTTTTCTCAGGGAGTTAAACCCAGTGTTCAAAAACACAACTTTCTTCCTCAAACATCCAAGCTGCCTACTAGCAGCATAAAGCATGTCTGCTGGCACACAAATTTAATTTTTTTTAAAAAATATGAATACTTTAAGCCCAGGGTAGATAAATGTGAAAGGGCTCCGCAGAGTCTCTGTTACACAATTCAGCTTTGCTTTGGGGGCATGCTGCTCCTGAGCCTGCCTTGCAGGGACATGCCTCAGGTGCTGGCTGGCTTTCCTGACAAGGCAGGCACAGCCACCCATGCTCCACTCTGCCACAGCAGCAGAAACTTGCAAGATGAAAAAAATTAAAGGATATTTAGTGGATATGAAGATATGAAAATATTATGCGTGAGAGAGATCAATCTGCTAGAACAAACAGCAGCATGCAGCGTGCAGGAGTTTCTTTGACACAGAAGTTTACACACCGATCTTGGGGGTTTTTTTTTTGGTTTTTTGCTCAGTGGAATTTGGAACTGTGCCACGCCAACCTCAGTGGGTGGAAGTGCTGAGCCTTTAGGACATTTTTAGCTACATTAGGAGTGTTAAAATCTAAACAGACATCTCAGATCTCTTCATATGCCAGGTTACAAACAACATAACTTAAAAAATCAGGTAAACTGCCATGTTTATCCTTCTGTAAACAATGTCTTCAGCAGTGTTGTACTCCAGTTTTACCTGCTGGAAAGAATTAGGCTCAGATACTTGAAACCTGAGTTGTGCAGCACCAACTCCTCTGCATTTCAAGCCATATGCCTCTGCAACACACTTTTTAAATTTTATTCTATGCATGTTAACAACACTTTACTGACATCTGTGCACTTCCAGAGGAAACCAGCACACATGTGGCAGCTTATCCACCCAAACCATGACAAACCATGTGAGAGGAGAGGCAATGTGACATGGCAGTGTGGTAAATCTGTGCAGATTCTCAGCTACAAACTCAACATTACCCATCTCTAAGCCTGCCTGCTACAGACCCAAACAATCCTTGGGACTGAGCAGCTCTGAGCCTCACCTTCCTCTGATATCAGCAGTATTTTTTTAAAGTCACATTTGCCCTCACACCTGGCACCTCTCCCTTCATACATCACCGCTGGGGGGTCATGGATGGGGAAGGAACATGGCAGCATTCTGTGCTGTTAGAGGAATCAGTGACACTGTGTTGAAAATAACAAGTTTTTCCTCTTGTTTCTTCCTTAAGATGAGTGGAAAGGTTTAACTGTGGTGACTGGCTGTTGTTTAATCTCAGGTGTTCTTTTGTGCATCAAGGGTCTCTCTTCCCACACACACTGAGGAGCAGAGTGACCTGCTGAGATCTTCTGACATTAAACCAATTATAAACAACAGCCTCAGCCTCCACACCCATGTAAATAAGGAATGAATATCTGCATATATTAAGATCTCCTCTCAGAACCACAGTATTAGTAATCTCAAATGTTAAACCAATCAGCCTTCCTCACCTTCTCCCCCCTGCAAAACTGAAGAAATATTTTTATTAATACAGGCAAATTTCATAAATATGCTGCTTCTGGTTCCCCCTATCCACTCAACTTCCTTAATTAAACATGAGAAATTGAGTCTATTTAAATGAAATCTCTGATTCCCTGGCAATAACAATTTCAGCACCTAGTGTTACCAGATGAATGGCAGCAGTCGTGAGACTTATGATTAATTAATGAGCATTTTTAATAGTGGGATCTCAATTTACTGTGGAAAAAATTCCTGCAGAATCAGTCTACACAGCAGGGTTTTTTTTATATTCATCACCTTTCAAAAAAATTAACTGATTCACACAAGAAAAATCAGAGGCAGGAACATGAGAAAACAACCAGTTCTTTGAGCCTCTATGTCTCTGAAAACCACATTCCCATGGTTAGGCAGAGAAACAGAAATCTGCCCATAAACACATTCATTTTGTGTTAGAGTTGTCAAACTTCAAAAATTCGTATTTCTTAAATATTCAGTAATATCATGTGTTTGTTGTTTGTTTTGGGGTTTTTTCCCTTATTGAAATCTACCTTTGCACAAGGGCATGTATTCACACCTCAGATCAAATGGTATTTTGGGGTATCACACACTGAATGGCACATGCTGTATTTTAGGACAGTAGAGGGCTCTCTGAGAAAGGACTATGGAGAGTCTGTGCTACAGTGGGTGAACCAGAGCACAGCAATTCATCAGAAATACCAATTTCTGAACAAGGAAACTGTGAGTTCTTGCAAAATATTAAATACTTCATTTCAACACTCCCTGCCCCCAAATAATTTAATATTGTTTTATTTACTCTTAGCACAGAAACTATTGATTAGGAAATAAAAGTGATTGCAAATAAAACATGGACTTTCCATCTCTTCAGGTATCCTGTGCACAGCAAGCAGCACTTGACTGTCTGTATTAGGGTCGCACACAGCACTAGGAATCCCCAAAATTACATATTTAGATAATCCAGGACTATGGTAGCTTGGGCTGGCTCTGGAACACAGATCTCTATTTACATGATCATACACTATGTTTTCTGCATGATTCATGATGAGGTTCTGAGGCACTGATAAATTAAGGTCAAAAGTATCCTCTTAAGTGAATAATTTGCTTAAAATCTAATTTAGTAAATATACAGCACTTAGAACAATTAAATTACATTTTGTATGGATTTCATTCACAGCTGGGAGTGATCACTGATCCCACTACTTTCAGTTTCTTGCACAAAAAAGAAACTCCTACTTATCTCTGCTTTGCTTTTTGTGTACTGGTAGAAATTACTGCTTTTCAAATTATATGTATAAGTACATGGAAATATATATTTTTTTGTATCTAAATGCTTTTATGTGAAGTTTTTAATATCATGGTGTGATTGATTGGATTGTCCCAGGAGTTGGACTTTCATGATCCTTGTAGATCCCTTCCAACTCAGGATTTTATACAATTCTATTAAAAATATTTTAAATTGCATTAATTTATAATGAGGAATGATTCCCCATGCTCCGGGTTATAACTTCTAGATATTATCCAGAGTTTCTTTCCAGTCCTACCTTCTATCCCCATCCTGCTGCTCCTCACACAGTCAGAGCCTGGCCCATTTTGGGCAGTTCTCAGGCTCTTGTTTCTGCAGGGGCAGAGAAGAGGGATGCTGAACTCCTTCCCAAGATAATGCCTTTATTGAGTTAGGCTTGGCACTGTGCACATGAACCTGAGCTCAACCCAGTTTATTTGTAGCTGAGGCAGAGCCACTCTCTGTCTGCACAGGGCTGCTGCTTACACAGCAAGCCATGGAGCCAACTGTGGAGCACATAAATATAAGCAGCAATAATCTCAAAATGATGATTTTCTAATCTATTTAATATTCATGCACGTCAAATTCTCATGGTATCTGCATGCAAAGACAGTGTTGAATTGACTTCTAAAGGGCCACTAGATTAAAATCTTAGGGAAAAGAGTTAGTCAGACTTTTCCCCAGTGTGCATGGTTGTGAGCATGTAAAAGGATGCAGCAGAATGGTCTTCTGCAAAAACAAAATTTATCTCCATAGATCAGAGTGAAAGATCTCCAGTAAAAATAATCATGTACAGAAATTGCATCTTGGACAGATGTTAATTACCTTAAACCAAAATTTTCTTTATTTGCATGTGTAATAAAGCTATTTGCAGGGTAAAACATGCAGTTAGCTATCAGTGCACATGCTTAAGCACAAAAAAATGCATTTTTTTCCTTGTTATAAAGGGAAGTTTGAAGCAAAGAAAGTAAAAGTCCCCTCAGAATAACAGACAAGAGGCGTCAGTGCAGATTGCTGTGGACTGGTATGAAACACAAACCAGGCTGTGATTAAGAGCATGAACACCACGATCTCCCATTCTACTGGACAGCCTTCCCTGTGTTTGCTCCCAGATAATGAGCATCATTCCCTTCCCCTGCCTCGTGTGTGTGTTTAGGGCACCAATCAGGATGTCAGCCCAAGCAGCCCTCCTCCCTCACAGGATAATCAAAGCCCAGGATGATGGGACTCCAGAAGATAATTGATAATTCTGTTAACAGTTGCCAGACAGTTGGCTGGGCCCTGCTGGAGCCTTCCCAGGCAGACAGAAATGACTTAGAGAGAAAAGAAGCAGCAGTGCAAGTCTGCATTTAATCACCCAGGTTCACAAGCACTCCACAGAAAGAGATCAGCCTAGAAAACAGTATGTTGTCTCAGAGCCCTGATAATCAGAGATAATCTCCTGACATGCTTCAAGACACATGCATGAACCAAGAGTCTTCCCAGGCTGGAAACAACCCCAGGATCACACACCCAAGGACATCCAAGGACTTCCCAATTTTCCATTTCATCTCTAAAGCCACTTCTTCTGCTCAATCTACAGTCTGAAACTCGTGGCATTGTTAAAAACTAGATAATAGTCATCAGAGGAGAGTGATAATAAAGAAATCTGCAATAGGAAGCTTCAGCCAGAGCTTTCAGTTTAGACCTTGATATCATCTTTTTAATCACTCTCCTTTTACAGAAATGGATTTGATTTAATTGAACTCCAAAAAAAAAGTCTCTAATCATACTTCATCAGCATGCAATTATTATTCAAGGGAAACCATATGTACTATTAAGCACTCTTAATTAAAATAATGCATATAATCTGCTTCAGCACCGAACAGTCATTCTCCTTGATGTTCATTATTATTTTTCTTCCATTATTGTGACAATACATTTTTTCTACTTTTTTTCATCTATCTCAATTTCATTTATACACTTTTTCAACATTAATGATCACAATATCAGGACTAAGATGCATTAATATACCACCATTCTTAAATTTTTCATTGCATGATCTTCAAAATGAATCAGACCTGACTGTGGAGATTGTGAGATGAGGATGAGGAAATGCTATTAGAGGAGCCTCTGGTTAGCCCAAACTTTATTTGCAATTATGTCTTCTAAGCGGCCTTACTGAAAGAAGAATATATGCTAGGCAGCAGCCAGTCCTTAGACAGAATTTAGGGCAAAACAGGGACAATGAAAGAAAGAAAGAAACAGAATTTAGGAGTTGAAACAACTGAAGAAAATCATCCACGGTGGGTTGAGGAAATAGTTCCTTGAGGAACTTGTCAAACTTGGACAGTCAATTCAGCATACTCAACAGAAAAAGCATTATGGAAAGATTAATGACATTACATATTAAAGTCTCCCTATCCTCTCAAACTCAGAAAAGCTGAGATATTTAATAGTTATACAGAGAAAACACTGCTCTTTTCTCTCTTGCCATCTCCTGAAGCAAAGGTACAACGAATTTTTCCCCTCAGGTCGCTCTAATCAGTCAGGATTGGAGCAGTGACAGTTCATTAAACACGACAGCCTGGCCCTGAGGGAGAGACACCAGTGACCCACAGAGCTGAGCATCCCAGGGAGGCTGAAAATACATCCTGCTGCAGCACAGAGCTCACAGAAAAGACCCATCAACATTAAAGGCACATTCCACCTCAGGGGAGAATTCACTGGGGCTACCCCAGACACCAATACCTGCTGCAGCTTTCACAAACAGCCTCAATTTCCTTCCCAGGCAATTACTTCAATTAGGGTTAGGTTCTGCTCTTGGATTTACTTCTGCATGGGATTTACCAAGCCAAAAATGTATTTAAGCTTCTTACAAGGATCAGAACTCAAAGCTGGAATTTCTGTGAATTTTTTCCCACCAGTTTTTGGTATCAGAACATTTAATTTTCAATGTAACTAAAACAAGAAGTAATCAGTTGACTTACAGTAATAATTTGACATTTGAACCTCAAAAGGAGATCTATAATTAAACAGTATAACTTCACAAACAAAGGTGGGGTAAGGTTGCTTGTTTTATTTTAAAAAGAAAACATTAATTAAAGATGAATGTGTTTGGGCTGAGCAACCTCCCCTCAGGCTTGGGGGAAATGCCAAGTCTGACAAACCCTTTGAGTCTTAGGAAATCCCAGGTCAGTTTGATGAACTTGCTGAAGTATTTTATAATTAGCTGGCATGTTCCTGAGACAGCCATTTCACCTGAAAAAGAAACTCCCTCATCTTTCTAACTTGTCCCTGAAAAACACTGATTGAAGACAAAATAAATAATCTTTCCCATTACAGAGTATTTATATAAACAGAGAAAGAAAACTCAGGTCATAGAA
Organism: Ammospiza caudacuta; assembly: GCF_027887145.1. Taxonomy (NCBI): domain Eukaryota; kingdom Metazoa; phylum Chordata; class Aves; order Passeriformes; family Passerellidae; genus Ammospiza; species Ammospiza caudacuta. Next base: position 22,102,216 of record NC_080603.1, read on the forward strand.
TAGCCCTTGAAATTCATAAGGAACCCGAGCTGTAAAAATCAAAGTATCTGAAGGTAAAATTGAGATTTATTGGCACATCTGGGTCTATAATCATACACCTGTTACTAAAATCATTAAATTGTGATGGCCATTTCATTCCACTGTATCCTCAGGTGGCTTCTGTGTTAAAGGGACAAAGCAGCATGATCTGATGGAAACAGCAAATATTACACAGAGAAGAACATTTTAACAGAATATAATCTTACAATACTGCAGTAATACAATACTTAAAATACTTAATATACTGGTATTCCAAATATAAGGACAACAAGGGTGTACAAGGACAACAAGAGTGAAGATGTGATTACTGTAGTGAAAGGTAAGATGAAAAGGAAGTATTTGAGGAGTCTGGAGAGTGAAACAGATGGAGTCTGCAATAAGCAAACTATTTAGAAAAAAATCAAGTTGGAATTTGCTGCAGACCATCAACAGGAGCCTGGGCAATGTCTGGAAGAGAAGATTAAAAGGACAGCTGAGGAACATCATTTTGATATAACACTGTAGATGGATTAAAGGAGGAAAAAAGACTTGCAAGGCAAATATGTCAAGATAAGAGACAATTACAATGCAGAGAAATGGTTTGATCATGAGGTCAGGGAAAAAAGGACGGAATTAAAAGAATTCTCTAGAATGAAAATGTATCAGAATGCTAAAATGTCCTTTAGCATATTGTAATCTGTGCATTCAACATAACTTCCCCCATATTATGTAGAATTCTAAATTTTACATAATTCCCCCCAAAGTGAAAAAGTGCTGTGGAATATGGCACTGGCCCAGAGAGAACAAATAAAGTACTGGGAGCATCCAAAGTGATACAGGCATGCATGTAAGTGCACTTCCATTCACAGATCAGAGAAAAACTCATCTCAAAGCTCTTCCATATGTTAAAACTGAAGACAGATGCAATTACATATAATATTAATTTCCATACTTTAAAATAAATGAAGACTTTCTAGAATCTGAGCATTCCCCCTCCCCCAGCCAGTAGAAAGGCAATGTGTTTGTACTCTGAATCTGAGCATTTGGAAAGGCATTTGATGTACTCTGAATAGCCTTAAACTCAATAAAAATAATCTTCAAAAGAATTTTGATATCAGAGTGAAATTTCTAGAAGATATTGCACTATGTCTACATCATACATCAAAAACACATTTTACAAGTTTTTCACTTGTATTTTCAGAAAAACTAAAAAGCCTTCCAGGAACTGTTCTGATCTTTTGGGTATAGGATAGTGCTGCAAGATTCTGAACCCTAATGAACAATATATTCATCCAAGCTTCATCCAATAATAATTATATGGGATGTTTTTGGAATGAGGAATTGATCAGAATGCATATTTAACACTGTGTTTGAAGAAGAAAATAAGTTTTTACTTACAGACAAATTTTAGAAAATGGCAGATTTTAGAATTCAGTCATTAGGCAAAATGAGTGAGTAACAAGTAACTCCAAGTTTCCTAACACCACTTAAACTCCATTTCACTTGATCAATACTGACCTCACAAGATATTTGAACCAGGGAAACTGGAAATGATGCTAAATCTGGCAGTTTTTAAGCACTGCCAGCTGGGTCCTGCTGAGGGTCACTGTCCCAGGGGAGTCTGGAGGCATCACTGTGTCTGTCCATTCCCAAATGTTTGAATTTTCCACTCCAAGAACAGCAGACTCCAGACACAGTATTAGATTAAACCACTATATCATGCTGATTTGTTAATATTTATTTTACCTCCAGTCCTGCAGCAATTCTCTGCACACAACCCTCGTGTCCCTGAGACAGAGGTTAAACTTGACTGAAGACAGAGTTAATTTTCTGCTTACTCTGCTTAAGTAACAAATGACATTTGCAAAAGAGGGGATGTGAAGGGGGGCACCAGTACCATCTAAGCTGAGGGGTTTATTTGTGAAGAATATTACATTAAAAGAGCCCAGTAGCTATTAAGGATTATTAATCTTCATTTACAATAATAGCCATATTTAACAAAAAAAAAAAAAAAAAAAAAAAAAATAGGCTGTACTACAAGTCATGCAAAAGCCTTTCTAATTGTCAGCCCTGCTAGTCTAAAAAAGCCTTCACCCTATTCATTCAGTTATCATTCTGCAGCTTATAATTAAAGTGCTAATATATATCAGAATTCTTTGATCTCACAATAAAGAATTCTTATACTAAAAAAAATCAGAACACAGTAATGACAGGAAATTCGAGTTTCCAAGGAAAAATTAAAAGAAACAACCAAAAGTGATGTAATTAAGGGAAAACTATTTATATTGAACAAGAGAAGGGAAAAACTTTGTGAGAAGTCATTTTGGATTGTGGAACAGCTCATCAAATAAAGCAGCACAAGACTTTTCTCTTTGTAGTTAAATACAACCTCGGAAGAAAGGAAGTGAGTATATTGTACCAGCACGAATGGACTAAATGACCTCAAAGTTCTTTAGCTTAATCTAATGAGCAGAGATAATTCATAAATCCTGAAATCTAACTTCAATTAGCATGAGTTATCATAATGGTTCACAGTATCTCATCCATGGTATTTTATTTTCATTCTGAATTCACATTTGAGGGGAGAGAAAGTCAGCAGCATGTCACAAAGTCTGTCTAGATGAATGCAAATAAAAAACCCAAGTGTGGCCATCTGCACTACCTACAAGCATTATTCTCAGCACTGAAGGTCAGCAGAACTCTTACCACAGTCTTGTGTCTTACTGCTCAGTGTGACTGGAACTTGACTTGGAAAAAAAAAAATAACAACAGAAAATCTAGAATTGATTTTGTGTTTTAGTCCACTAAAAATAATCCTTTTGTATTGCTGGGGATGTTAACTGGAGAATGTTTCCTACCCCAGGTTAGCTGGCAGGTGCTAAATAAAGCTGGAAACTGAACGGGATGGAGTCAGCAAGATCCCACACTGCTTATCTGCCAGTGCCACCAGTGCCTCTGAAAATGGATGCTGAGCTTTGAAATAACATTTCAGAAGCAATTATTGGTTCCAAGATGTGAGTGGACACCAGGCAACCTTGGCCCTAAGCTCTGGTATTGTCAGCCCTTCCCTCACTATCTGCTTCTCAGGAAAAGTGATCTATTTAACACACAAGGGTTAAAAAAAAAAAAAAGCCAAGCCTAATTAAATCCCACTGCTATCAACCTGCATTCAGTTTCCATGAGCTTTGGATTAGGTAGCTCAATACATTTTCTGAACATATTACTGTGGTTGTTTAGCAGTGTAAAGGATGTGCTTTGCATTTTTTCCTTCATTACTTTCTGTGAATTAAAACCATTAAGACTAGCAAGAAAAGCAACACAACTCAGTGTATTAAACCAACCAAACTGAAAGTGAGAAAGAGCTTCTTTCTTAACATTAAAAATCTTCCTATTAAAACATTAACATTAAAAATCTTCCTATTAAAACATGGCTCATGATCATCTCAAGTATTGCCTTACATGGACACTAAAAGCAAGATTCCCAGACTGCCTTTTGAGATACTTTGAAAACTACAATTATTGGAGCAGACAGTAAATTTAAAGTTATTAGTTGCTCATTCTAAAAGTCACACTTCAATAATTTTATGACCTACCTAGTCATACAAGAATGGAAGCTTGAAAGTCCACTTCAACTAAGGAAATTATGATAAAAATAGTCCAAGAAATACAATTATGGATCAGAGGAGACTGCAGGATTTTACAACAGTATATATACTCACCAATGATTTGTTCTGTTTTTCAGAAAATACAGAAAAAACATACATCCAAAAATTAGAAGTTCATAGAACTTTACTAATGAGTTATTTAGCTTAAGTTCAAGTAGCTTTGAAATGCTCATGCAAAGAATGAGAAGAAATAAATGACAAGAATAAACTTTTTTTGCTTCTAATTAAGAAAGATTTCAATATTTCAATGAATCAATAAGTACTCAAAATCATGTTGGAAAAACACTGGTTAGTTGCCCTCCAAAAATGTTATATTGCTTCACATGTTCAAAATAAAACTCAAAAGTTGGTAGAAATAACATAATTACAAGGATGTGTTTACTACAGTTTCTACAAAATTTTAGGGAACTGTCCAAGCTGAGCATAGAAATTTTTAAAAAATACTCTCTTCAACTCTTACAACCTTTGGAAATTCACTGTTTTCTTTGCCTCCTCATGAAAATGACAAGTGTCAGCCTGTAAATCAAATGACTGTATTTCTTTCTGTTTACTTTCCAATTTTTCATGACTGCTTCCATATTTCTCCTGTGAGTGACACGCAAGACCTGTGCTCAGATGGAGAAAAAGCTGAGCTCTGAAGTAGAGCTCTCCTCAGGTTAATACCCTGCTAACAGCCTCCAACAGAAATGCATGGGGTACCTGAAAAAGACTGTGGACAAACATACCTCAAATAAAAATTAAAAAAAAAATAAAATAAAAAAAGCAAAAGCAAGCTTACACCTTAAACTGTTTACAGAGAAATTAAATTTGCACCTGAAGCTGTTTACAGGGAAATTCAATTAAAAAATCTTTCACAGTGTAGGGCTATATTGGAGAAGGGTTCTCCATTATGTCCCTTTGAAGTTGCTGTTTAAAAATTAAGGTGAGACTATCTGAGGGTCTGGAACCCAACTTGCAAGCAATGTACTGAAGGTAAATGTGATCATGCAAGGCATTATATATTTCAATCCCCTGGAAGCAACTCACACACCTTTAACTGATTACACCTGACAATATGCAAGAAGGAAGAAATAAAGGAGAATAAGAATATGGAAAATGCTCATCAGCAGCTTTTTGAGAGTTCTGCTTACAAGGCACCCTTAGCCCAGCTCCTGGCCTGACAGAGGAGATGTTCTGCTGTGCCACAGACATTCACAGCTGGTATGAGATGCTGCAGGCAAGCATACAGAAAGGCAGCAGTACAACCAGGCTGTAATACCTGAAGTGCTGTGCAGATTCCTCAAACATGAATCTGGAGATTCGGTTTCCAGCAACACGTGCAGTGATTTTATTCTAATTCATGTGTAACAATGAATTGCCTTTCCTGGTGTGTTTAGGATGTATATCCAGCCAATGATCACTGCCAAATTTGTAGACTAATGCTGTACTGCAGTGAGGACTGTGACAGTGGTAATTTAGCCAATTATGTCCTTCCCTTATAAAAGCTCTAAAGCTTTAAGATGTTCCACTGAAATCTCCTTTTCTTAAATAAGATAAAAGGCATGAAAATATAAATACCTTTCAATGAGATTCTAGAAAGTCATGACAAGTAAAGGGTGTATTTTAAGACAAAGAAGTAGTTTTTGTTGTTCCCACAGTATTCCCACAAGACCAGCTCTACTTCTATGATCTACATCAGTGAAGCAACTCAAGCAGAAATGTACAAAACTTGAAGGTTTTTAATTAAATGAAACATATTTCAGTAGCATATGTCACAGCTTTTCTGAGTGATACACTAAGGATGTATTCATTCCTGATTCAATACAAGTTTTTTATTTAATATATGCTCATAATTATCTTTAATTTAGATGTAAGCCCTAATAGTAACTAAGGCAAAGAAAGCACAAGCAGCAAATAGAACCATCCTGCTTCCAACAGTAACACAATGAACATGATAACAGATGAAGAAAGAGACTACAAACCTTTAAAAAATGTTTCTTGACGACATCTAAAAAAAGACCAAAAACCAAAACACACCTAGCTGCATGCCCCCTAGGTCTGTTTAATAATTTCCTACTGTGTAACACAATTATCCCCAACCCAGGATTGGCTAGTGGATAAAATATCTCTATAGAAGACAACTGAGAACCCAATACTGAAAAAATACAAAATCCCTGCTATAATTTTTGCTTTTCTCCCCTCCAAATGCTAGAACAGAATAAAAGAACATAGCTGAACTACAAGCAGGGGGAAAAAAGAAAAACTGGAACATACTGATCAAACCCACACATTTCCTTTTTTTGTGCTCCTCACCATGACTCTCACTTCCTTGCTTTGGTTTCTGATCCAAATTAGAATATACTGCGAAACAACTTTATGCAATGTAAGATTTTCTAAGGGCTTGCTATTTCCAAAAACTTTGTATGAATTTGCAAGTATTGATCTCTGTTCCTGAAAGTCCACCACAAAAACCTACCAGAAAAACCTACCCATCAATTTACTGTGCCTAGAAAATCTGCAGAAGAGGAGCTTTTCAAAGAAATATAGCAAAATTCTTAGTGGGGTAAAGAACAATCATGCCAGCATGATTGTTTACATAACAAGGCAAAATGGGAAATTTTGAAAATTTCAATAATTTCAATTTTTTAACTGAATCACAATTTTTTTTCAGTGAAGGATGTTTTGAAGTAAGTAAATTTCTAATTTTATTTTTTTACAAAAATTTGATACTTTAGTAAAATCTACTTTGTATTTCACTACTTAGCTTTTTTACACATTTTACTATTTTTTAATGTGGGTTTCATTGATATAGTAGTGCTGTCTGGAACAGCAAATAACTTCCTAATTTAGGATAATGCTCATTTTAAAATGAAGTGATATAAATGAAGCATTTAGCACATGGAGTTTCTGAGATAGGCTGGTTTAGATGAACACTTTAGCATATTTTATCTGGAAAAAAGAAATTGTTCCTTAGAACACAATTAGAAATAGTTCCATATTGCCAAATAATTAGTTCTCCCCTCACTTGTGAGATTTTTACTGTGGACAGAGATTTTCTTCCTGCAAGAGGAAGGGAACACAATGGAAGATTCCCAACCTCATGAGGAAAATAGAAAAAAGAGATGAGACAGAGGAGTTTTGATTAACTCGTTTCCTGAACATTCAGCATTCAGTCCACTACATTATGCAAAATATCTATTGAGTTACAAGCAAGATTTTTTATCTTTGGATTTTTTTTGAAATCCATGATACAATGTCATTACAGTTTTGGCACTTCAGCATAAAAAGAAATGTTTCATTCTCTTCGCCTCATTAGGATCTCATATGAGATCCTGTCAGCTGCAAGTTTGTTCAGTTTATCTCAAGAAAAAAGGAAGAAAAAAGCTTAAAATTTCCCTTAGAAATGTCAATCAAAAGCAATGCACTGGCTGGAACTCCAAGTTCAGAAGAATATTGCTCATGTCAGTCAAGACAGAATCTTTCTGTGGGCCCATTTTCTTCATCACTTTAAAAAAAGATGATATTTATGTAAAGTCCCAACCTCGCCTTGCAATTACCCCAGAATCAAACTGTGTTGTAAGGAGGGGTTCAGGCAATGATTCCACCACGTATTTCTCATTATGTGCTCTTTTCCTAGCTGAGAAGTACTTTTTCTAGGATCACAGTTTCACAAAAGATAAATAGTATTCAAATTTGACCTGACCAGGGATATTCAATCTTAAAGCATTTCTTGGCTATGTGAAAATTATTGATTCCAAAATTCTCGTGATTTAACTCAGCATATTCTGCAGGCTGTATTCATTTAAATTCAAATTTAATCCTTCCTTTCCAGTCATATGGTAAAGACACACTCCTGTTACTCATGTTCTTTCATGCAGCTCTGCTTTTATTGTATTTGCAACAGTTGCTAAACAGCTCCTCATATCAGATCTTCCATTCCACCACACATACCTGTCTTAATGTGCCCATATAATTTTATAATCTTTTATTCATTATCATGCTGCACTTTTTATATTACAATAGAGCTGCTAGGAATGGCCATTGTTAATACTGGAGACTGCATGAATTATTAGTTTTTATGCCAGGAGAAAAGTGTTGATTGAGGGCAGAGCACTGCTATAGGATCAGAAGGAAGTTCCCATGAACCAGCTGCAGAGGAATGCAGAAATTGCAGGAATTTTGCAGCACTGTGCTTTCCCCTCATGCCATGTGATCTCTGACATGGCATGGCAAACTAACTGCATTTCAATTTGCTGCCATTTTAAGTAAAAGCTAGTGATGAAGCAGAGCCACAAAATTTTTTTCTCGCTAAGAGTTCAATCCTTTTGCTTGGTATAAATGTTTGGAACAGGTGAATATCCAGAGTCAATTATTAAAAACGTGCTGGGTAACCAGATTATAAACCATGAGACTTCCCAGAGCTGGTGCAAAACTCACTGTCAGACCTTTCAGGCTTGTGAATAGTGTTAAAGAAAAAGGCTGGCAGAAGGCATCCACAGGGAGCAGAATGGGACTGTTTCAGAATGGAATCTTTTGGAATTGTTGGGAAGGACCTGCAAGGACAATTCTGTGACTGCCTGGCCACCCCAAGGCTGACCAGGTTGCAGAATGTTGTTGAGGGCACTGCAGAGAAGCCTTTTAAACACTACCAGGCTTGGGGGAGCAAGCACCCCTCTAGGAAGCCTTTTCCAATGTCTGACCACCCTCCTGGTAAAGAAATGCTTTCTAGTATCCAGTCTAACCTGCCCTGGCACAGCTCAGCACCATTCCCTCAGTCCTGTCACTGGAGCCTGCCCTTCAGCCTCCTTTTATCCCAACAAGAAAACTCCAAAGCTCTCAGCTGCTCCCGTGCTCCAGCCCTTCCACCAGCTTTGTCCTCCTGGCGACAGCCCTTGTCTTGAATGGGACAGCAAAAACCTTTAAATGTCTGTAGAGTGCAATCTCTTTCTATAGCCAGACTGTCAGGCACAAAGAAATTATCTGGTAGTGCCATTCTAACCAAAACCATGCACCCTTGAACAAACAGTGTAATTTTTTTTTTTTAAACAGAAAGCTAATTTGTCTTTCATTTATTAATGCAATTCCCCCAATTAGATAAACCATGATTGTTTAACTACAGCTCATGGCAAGTCACACAGTTTGCAGAAATTGAAAAGCACACAGCAAAAAGACTGGAGTCTGAGTAACTAAACAGCAAACCACGCTGCAAGTCGAGCTTGGCTAGATTTGTGTTTGATTTAACTCTGAAAAGGAGCTTTCTTAAACGCACAGCACAGGAACTAATTTTTCTTTAGCTACTGAGCAACACTAAAGCTGCATCATGAAACCATTTTATTAGTGGTAAATAAAACCAGTGGTTCCCTAATAAAAGTGGGAGATGCAAATCTGCTTTCACAGAGCTCAGTTTTCAATAACTCACCATAAAGGTTGCCAGAACTAAAACAGAAAAGCATTTTTAGGAATTTCCCTAAAGCATATACTTCCCTAAATGCCAAGTAATGCATATCCCTTAGGTTTTCAGCAAATTTTGTCCAAATGGATTTACTAATCTGAAAACCTATTTACAAACCCCACAACAGATTTATACAAACCATAACATATATGTAAATCTTACCAATAAAACTTAAATAAAGTTTAGATTAGTTTTTAATTTTTCATGTGCACTTTGCCAGTACAAGCAATAGATTTATTTCTAAATCACAGTTTTGAGGCTCAGACATTAGCATCAGAATTTAAAATTACACACACAGCCCTTACACATTAACTCTTAATCATGTTCTATAAATTCCAATCAGAATTTCTACAGTGAGTTCAGGAAGTCCAGATGTAATAATGAGTTTCATAGAAGGCTTTGTAATCTGTTTCTCATGTTCTCCTTCAAAGTTCAAAATAAATCATACTCCATTCACAAAGCACCTCAGTTGCTGGGGTTTTTTTGTAAAAACAGCAATTTGTCATTATGTGGCATGTTTAGCCATGGTTCTTCTACAATTCTACTGGAATAACATACGCAGAAAGGACTATTTAAATTTAAGGCATGAATTTTAAGCAGATCTAGGAATCAACTTGCCACAGAACTGGCATGCAAAGAGCAAATCCTCCTCAGGCCACTTTTAACACCCTTTCAGTTCAAATTTCAAAGCCTAGCAGGAATTCTGCTGCCACTGGAACAACCCCTGTGCCAGTTCCCCATGCACTTCTCACTCTCATCTTCCCACAGGCACCAAAGCTCCAGTGGCAAACCAGATCTGAGAGCTGAAAACAAAACAAAGCCTCGAGCAAAACCAACAGCAAACCCAAATGGTTCCTTTTGAGTCACATCAAACCTCACCCTGCTCACTCCAGACTGGCTCAGGGGAGCTGGGGAACCACAGACCCAGCAACCTTCACCTGATGGAGACATCTGATAATCTCAACTATTACATTAGCTTCAAAGCCTTTTGAAAATCCAATTCCAGCAGCAGGTGTTAAAACCTGGCATTCAGCTCAGGGTTTGATGGGACACAGGTGACAGCAAGGGAAGAGGCAGGGAATCAGAAGTGATGCAGCAACGACAGGTGGAAGAAAGTGGTTCTTGTTATTTTGAGAATTGTTTACTCTTCCTGAGACATTTGTAAAAAGCAGGAAAAAAGTTGAACTGACAACTTAAATTTTAAAAATGTTCCTCCATGATAAGGTCAATAAATTATGTTAAGAACAAGATATGTAACAGTGAAAGTTGCTACATTTTAAGTACTTATATAAATTGTTTTACTATAACTCTATATAATTCCTTATATTACAAACAGGCTTTCAATTAAAAACTGTTTTGCCAAATCCTCTCATGATAGAACAGTACCCAAAAATGAAAGGGCATGGTGTGCTGAGCCCCAGGCTCTGCCCATACAAGTGAATGTTCTCCTTATTTGAAGTGAAAATAAAGGCAAGAAAAAGGAACTTTTTCTCCATGTTGATTCAATCAATTTTGCTTTTTAATGACACTTAAAACTTCTGTAGCAGAGCACTTATTCCACTGAGTCTAATCAAGTTTTTCAGCTGCATAAATCTAAGTATTCATCCTTTTGTCTGCAGAGTGCTCCTCTGCATCCTTTTAAGCCTTGGGACTGAATTCCTGTCTCAAGCACGGCACAGTGCTGGGGGATTACCAAGGATCCAGAATATGGTTTATAATTGAATTCCCAACAGGTCTGGAATTCACAGAGCCAAAACTACACATTTTGTTCTGGAATATAAAGGTTTGGATCTGCAGCTGCTGCTTCTCAGTTTGTACCTGAAAATTCACGAGTGCAGCTGCACTCACAGGCTCAAACACTTCATCAGCAGCTAAAAAAACTGACAAATAATTTTTATATTATTTATATGATTTATATGATGATATATAATTTTTATGTAGACCACTGGCTCCTGTACTGGGTGAAACCAGACTGAACTTCACTGAAGTACACAGAACCAGGACTATAATCGAATTATTGGGCTCACCTGTTTATGTCAGGTGCATTTATCTAACAGAGGGCACTAATCAGTAGTTTTAAAAAGTGAAATCTGAATGATAAGAACTGCTGGCACCTTGTCAGATGCCACAAAGTTATTAAAAATAGATTCCTCAAAATGGTATCTCAAGTAAACACCTTAAAGAGGAAATGAAAAAAAAATTAAAATTACGCTTTCTTCACCTTTGTTTTTTAAAGCTGTTATTTTAAAAAATAGCAATACACCCCTCATAATCATGATATGTTGCAAAAATAAGCTAATTGAGAAGGCAGTGAATTTTTTGTTGCCTTGAATGTTTTGCAAAGCTGTGATTAAAAGTCTGCCAGTTTGCCAGAGCCTACAACTGTCAGTACTCTCTAAATTAATGAAAAACAAACTTGTGTTACATTTAACATCTCTCATAAAAATATAGAAAATATCACTGAGTAGATAATCTTTAGTAATATCTTTTTCCAAGTATTTCAATTTCATGAAGTCTGTGTGTATATACAGCTCAAATAAGACAGCAGAAGAATAACTGCTAATTAACTGCTTTGAATAAATTAAAAAACTTCAGTTAGGTGCAAATGTGTTGCCATTTATTTGGCCATTTGGGAATTAGAACTGTTTTGTCTCAAGAAAATAAACATTATCCATTCAGAGTTTGATTATTATAAAGAAGTTAGCACCCAAGTGTGGATGGATCATAGCTGATGGTAGCAACATGGAGATTATTTTACTGCTTATCTGTGATAATTTAGAACAGATTAAGCAGAACTTTGGCACTGTCTCAGAATATTATGCAGTATCCATGTACACCTTTTACTGATATATCTCAGCAGTAAAATAAATGGGCTATTCTTTCATCTAAGGAAAAGACAAGCACTCTCTGAGATTGAAGAATTATCACATTACTAAGAAAAAACTACTATTTTTATGAATGACTTCTCAAAGTAAGCACCATTCAGGACATACAGTTTTATTGATAATCTGATCTTGAAGAAATTTCTCTCTATTTCCACTTTTCATATCACTTTTAGATGAGGAAAAGGCTGGAGCATACGAGAATATACTATTCCATTACCCCAGAACAACTTCTATCTCTCTTCCCTTTTACCCTTCTGAAATGTTGTTTTTCATTTATTGGCTGCTGGATTCTTGTCATGAAACACTTTAGGTCGAAATGCAGTACTTTGTAATACTAGTTTAAATTTTGAACTAAAATTATTTCAACAGATGATCCAGATGCTGTACCTTTTCAAATCAATATTATATGTGTATGGTTGGAATCAGGCTGCAATTTATGAAACTACTAGCCATTAGTTTTACAAGAAGGTATTAAAATAAAAAATAGCTTCATAGCCAGCAGATGATCTCTGCTTATGAAACAGAAATACCATTTCCACTGTAGAAAGTTGTATCTTTTATATTGCTTTGGTTTTACGGTTAGTTTGCTACAGACAAAACCCAACCCCTGGCCCAAGGAACTGCTGGTGGGTGGGGCCATCACTCCTGTTGGTTAATTAAATCTCATTAAACCAACAAGCTTGAATCTATTTTGTTGGACTCAAATGGAAAATGGAATTGTGCTTGAGCGTGTGAGTCCTGAAGGCTTTAATACTTGAGTGTCTCAGCAAACTGGCAATGCTCTCTTTTTGACTACATTAGTAACAAAACCAGCTCTACAAACAGCCTGTTCTTGCTGGGATTTTGTAATAACTTCATTTATACTGGTTTTTGATTCATCATAATTTTTTTTAAAGTATACACAAATTTTGGCTCGCAACTTCTACATTTGACAGAATTTCTTCACGTTGTCCATTTGTATTTGAAAAGAAAGACTTCATGCTAATTTTGCAATCCTTCACTTCAGGAGATCTATTTAAAAACATTTAATTGTGCTTTTCAGTTATACCCAGTATAACTGCCTGCACATCAACATATTGGGAGACAGAACAGGAGAAAATAAAGGACAAGGGCAGAGCACAATTTCATGCACAGGATTATATTACAAAAACATCTTGAAGATTTTTATCACTGAGAATACATCGAGTTTGTCATACACAACCAGTTAAAAACTATTCAGAATGAGAATTTCAAGTAAAGACTATCTGCCACTGGTATCAGATTTTCACAGCACATCTGCAATGAGGAAATCAAAGAGCAGGGATTTGAAACAGGCCCAGCCACTCCTCTCAGTGCCACAAAATGTAAAATGCAAGAAGAGAATTCCATGGTGCTGCACATTGAAATCTGAAGTTTCAGCTGTTTCTTTTGGCTCTAGACCAGGATTTGAGGGCTAAACTTAAATAAGGGCAGACATTAGTTTGTGCTTAATTTGTACTCTTAGGTTCCTTCAGGCATCCCATCGCTCAGCTCAGGATGTAATATGTTGGTTCTTAGGAGCTTTTTCCCAGGACACACAGCTTTATGCATTGTCTAGATGTTTAATTTTGGTCCTATTCTTCCCCCTCTGGATGGCTCCAATCTCAGGAAATGCTCAGCATCAAGAGCACGGCTGCAGAAAAGTTCAGCCATCACTCTGATGCCAAAATAGGTGCCCACGTTTAAAGACAAGATTAAAACCACTATGGATTGAGCTAAGTCTCCCAAGGAAATCTGTCATTTTAAAATTCCTTAAGACAACCCAAAGTCTTGAAAATTTGATTTTGAATTCAGGACTGAGCTCATGAAGCAAACTTCAGTGTCTGTAAACTTCAGCATCTGCAATGCAATCGTAGCTATGTAACGGAACAATATTAAAAAAATGTCAAGAACACACTGTACAACTGTACCCAAAGGAAGTTATTCCTATGGTCTAAAAACTAAAACTAACAAAGAAACATCCACTTTAGCAGCTGTCTTTCCCCAGGTCTTTCTGCAAGTTGTTTGCAAAACCAGCTAATTAACTCTTAGTACAGAAAAACTATTTAGATTCCTTGTCACTTGAGCATATAGTAAAGTCCCACTGACTGAACCTCATATTCACTCAAATGTAAATTGGAATACACTAAATTATAAAAAAAAAAAAAAGAAAAAAGAAAAAAGTAGTTACTACATTATTGCTAGTAAAAACTTCATGTTTTAAGAGGAATGCACTGGGGAAAGAACTGTCTGATTTGACATCTTTGTCAAAAGATCTGTAGACAGAAAGGAGCTCCTACAGAGAGCTGCTACAACAGACAAGGCACTTTTAGAGTACCCAGAGGAACTATTCCTCCAGAATGCTGGCATCTTCTTTAAAGAAAAATTCATCTTCCTTGTAAAGCCACCAATTCAATACATGTGTGCCAATAACAAATGCCCCACGGTAGTACTGGTGCTGAAGAATGGATTAATAAAATTAGAGTCTGATAAACTCAGTAACTAAGTGTGTGAAGAAGAGGGTAGTGGGAAACAGGGGAATATTCAAAGAGCCCCAGGCATATTCCTACCTATTAGAGAAGCAAGCTTCAGATTTGGGTTTTTTTTTTTGTTTGTTCAGATTTAAACTTGTTGGATTTCAGTGGTTGAATACAAATCAAATTATTACCTGATTCTATAAACATATGTATTGACTTTCCTTAAAAAATGCATGCACTTGTCCAATTGTTTGACATCCCTCACAGCAACTTATATTTTTGAAGTAAAAGCAAAGGATGTACAATACTCATTACACAGTAGAAAACCACTATTGGGCAAACTGAAAACAATCTTTTGACTTGTGCAATAAATACACAGTAGCTTCTTTGTACAGTCATGATCATCAACCAGGAGACAAAACCTCCACAAAAAAAATAAGACACCTGTCACTAATCTCTTTGCTGAGATCCTGTCACCAATGCAGATAGAGCTGCAGTCAGATCTGAACCAAAACAAGGCATGGCAAAGGAAGGAATTGCTGTGGGAAATGTAACTTCTTTCCAAGGCAGGTGACTCCCATTAACACAGGCACACACGTGGCCTCAGCACAGAGAAGAAAAAATGTTCAGCTGGTCACAGCCAGCGGCTGAAATTTCAGCAAATCCCAAATATTTGTTGTATTGCACCTTCAGAAATCTTGCTCCAGCTTTGAAATGTTCCAGTCTTTGTCTACAGTGCCAAACAAATCAGATTTTTCAAGTTCATTCTGTATTCAGGTGAGGAAATGAAGTAGTTACTCAGTTACTGTAAGTACCACTTTTGACTCATAGTATTTTATTTTCTCGTATCTAAAATAGGGATTAAACAATGTTTCCTCTCACTCCTACCTATCTTCTTTTGGCTTATTCAGATTGCTGTAATTTGCAGTAAAAAGGGTGTTCCATGAGATGTACAAACAGCATCAATCTTGGCTTCCCATCTAAGATTTAGGATGAGACATTATGTATCAGCTTATGTGTTTATCCTGTGGTTTGATTGGATCAGACAGAGCTGACACATTTGCTTCCTTCACTTAAACTCCAACTCAAGTTTGAACAATGATGCAATGCTTTTTTTTTTCCTTTTACTGACATTTGCAGACAAAGCTTGAGAGTAGCCAAGTACAATTTAGGTCTAACAGAGGACTTCAGGAACTAATGGTTTCAAAGTGCAATAAACATTTTGACAGAAACCAATTATAACTTTTTAAAAGAACATACAGTCTTATTGCAAAATCAAAAATACTTAAGGAATGTAGAAATAATTTTCTGTTTTCAGTCAGAGGACTGAACGGGTAAGAATGTTCACAGACAATCCACGGGGATGCTTTCTAAACATGCATGCTGCTAAAGGCTACTATATTTTTTTTTTATTTTCCTCTTATTCATTGAAACTACAGCACATGGTTGTTCTGATATTTTCCTAGTTGTCAGAGTTCTCTAAGCTGAAAGCATTACATTCCAGTGACTCAAAAAAAAAAAAAAAAGCTCAGAAACAATCTTGTAATAACAGAGCCTTGACATCTTCCCACAACCTCATGAATATATGTCACAGGAGGAAATGTAATTAGTTCTGTCCTGCAATAATTCTTCCATTTTTGAAGGAAGCACATTAGCATATCAGCAGAAAAGATATGGAAAATTTTAGAGGGTAGGGGAATGAGCTGTTTTTTAATACCTGACTTAACCAAGTAGAGCTGTGTTGCCTGGTACAGCTGGTTCATCAAATTTTTACCAGGGGTTCTGCAATTTCAGCTTATTTTTATTACCTAGTCTTTATCCATCAGAGTTCAAGTATGAAGTGCAAGAGTCCTTGAGGCTACTTGCTTTTAGGAACAAAGAACTACTGAAAAATTCCAAGCATATCTCCTCTAACTAGGCTGAAGCAGATAGAGAATATGCTGTCTGGCAAACACAGTGTGACTGTCTGTCAGAAAACCTCATGTCTTTAGCAGAAAAGTCACTTCTCTCATATCTAATGCTGAGAAAATCCCCAGACAGCTTTTTTTTTTCTCCTTTTGAATGTTGTTACTTTCCTATTCACCACAATTAATAGAATTAATTACTAGTTAGAATTACAAAGTTACTGTACCAGGTTATATCACCAGATTTGCTCTTGCTTTTATTGCTGCTGACAACAGCCAGAGAATAAAACACCCATTGGTAGAAGGAGTTTTCAGCAGGTTTGTATTTACCCTCTGCTTGAACTGGATTATATGTTCTTTCATGCACAAAGGCTAAAGGTAAAACAAAGAGTCTCACTTGTGTGCTTTAGAGAATATGTGCTAAATCAAACCATTACTGTGAAATACGGGGGGCCTGTGCTGCTTTGCAGGAAAACACAAAATTTGGGGTTTGTTTGTATTCACAGTGTCACCACAGACAGTAGAGTTGTGTTTTGAACATCTTAAACACCATCAAACCATAAATACCAGTAAGATTTCCAGAGCCAGTATATGAGATGTTGGTGAGAAAAAAAGGCAAATTATTTAACTTAGGGAGTGACTAGAGCAGCTGGCACATTGCACTGCACCTATGCTGCTCCATCACCTTGGGGCAGATGAGAGCTCAGATAAATAACATGAATTGCTGCCAGCCTTCTCAGCCCAAACCCCATGGTTTTGTGTGTGACAGGGCACACAAATGGCACCCTAGATATTTCTGGTAGATTCACAACAAGGTCAAACTCCACATGTAAAAATTCAGTATCAAGAGTAGACTGAAATGTGGATATTGATCAGGCCCCCAACTTGGTCCTCGCTTCACACACTGAGACCTGTTCTTCTGCTTTGTTAACCACACCCAGCATCTGTCACCTATCCCAGTCCATATTCCTGCTTGTTAACTGGGGGCTTGAATAATTCATTTTTAAAAGAACAAAATCCAAAGAGACGTGAGAGTTCTGCTGGTCTGTGCAGAACTTGTGCCTTTGATGAAGAGACTGGGAGGTGATGGCAAAGTGTGGCACGTGCAACTGAGGAGAGGAATTTTAAAAATTGCATCGAACAGAATACATCACTGAAGAAAGCTAACTGGAGAAATCACCTGTGAAAATGGACACCCAAAAATGCCACATTTTGGTGGTGGAAATCAGAGCATAAAGGAGAAATTTCCAGACTGCACGCCACACAGTGACGTGGGGGAAGGCTGCCATGTATCTGCCTGGGCCTTGCAAGGACAAAGGGTTTTCTAGGATATGAGATATTTTCAGATGCATCAAGACTTCTGTTTGCTCAATGAGATGAGTTCTCCACACACCAAAAAAACTCTTTAACACTTTAGCTGCTGAAATTCTGACTGGAGTAATATTGTGTCTCTGCTGCTCAAACAATTCTGCCAAATCCTCTATCTCCACACAGAGGCAATTTCTAAATGAAAACAGAAAATACCTCAATGGAATGTACAGATGTAGAGATGCCTCAATGCAGAACCTATTGGCATGCCCAGGCACAACCTTTTCCAGAATGATCTGATTCCCAAAAGGGCCCAATACAGTAGGAATAACACAGGAATATGAATGTACTCTGTTGAAATACTTACACCAGGAATAATATGCTGTTAGAAATGCCTCTGATAAAACTCTGCCACACAGACATTCTGTTCACAGTGCTATTCTACAGATTCAAAATCCCAAAAATCTTTGGGATTTTAAGAGTTTGAAACCTTCATGTTAACTTAGATATGTTGTGTTATCTTGGCATGAAAAAAAACCCCAACAAAAACAAACAAATACCCCAAAATCAAAAAAATAAACAAACAAAACCAAGCTCATTTGCAGACACCATGGAGGAAGATTAAAATACTTGGCAGAGGTAGCATGCACCACGCCACAGGTTTTCATTTTCAAAAAGATTACAGTGAAAGAAACTACCAAAGTTATGGATATCACTGCACTGCCAATTTCAAAGAGTGTTCCCTATATTAGAAAATTAATGGGACTAAACACAGGTAAATGGGAATATATATCCCTTCCATGCTTCAAAGGAACAGACCAGTATGATCCTGTTAGAAAATGTCACAAGTCAAGATTCTTGTGCTGCACCTTATCTGTGGTCAAAATGTGAATTTCATGTACCAACAGTCCAGCAGTCTCTTCCTTACACTTGCATACTTTTCATTCCATTTGCTTCAGGAACAGGACCTGCCACACTAAAATCCTGTTTCCCTAATGGGGATGAAGGGCTTCAAATCAACACAAGCTTTTCTATCAGCCTGAGTGGCCATACAAGCAAAGCAATTTGTGAGTGATATGCAGTGAAAAATAAGAATAAAAAGCTATAGTTTCAAATGAAGCATTTGCATGTGAAACTGCTTTCATCACACAAGCTGACCAATGGAAAGAATATTCCCAATGTGGATCCCAGTGAAGACAACTTCAAAATTTCTAACTATATTGAAAGGTTTCACAGGGAAATGGAATTTATTTAAAAATTATTAGCAAATTTAAGAGGAAAGTATGTATAAATGAGATCTCCATTTCTCTTACCTTTGCAATGGTCTCGTGCAGGCTGAAGGAGGGATCCAGTTCTTCAGTTTTTGTTGCATGTACAGGAAAAAGAGCTTCAGAGAGAAAGCTGGAATTCTGTGAGAAAGAAGAAAGGGGCTTTTTAGGATTTCACACTGATTTCCTCTTTCAATTGGTTATTGAATTTTGTTGATGGATTGAGAAATCCTTCCAATCTTTATTAAATTTTGATGATTATGACACTTATTTCACTGATCTCATTGACTGATTCCAAGCCCCTGAAAAAGGCAAAAAACCTCTATGTCTTATGACTTTATTTCTGGAATGGCAGTTGTCTCTGTAATTATGCTTCCCACAGCAGCTAAAAATTTTGCCTACCAGGAGAAAAAAAAATACATATATCCACACAGCTTTATTCTGAGCTAAGAAGCAATCAGACATCTTATTAACTAAGTTATGATTTAAGTCTTCAGGAGAAATGTAACCACAATAATGAAGGAATACTCTTTTATCTTTTGCAACCATCCTACTTCTCTATCCAGTGAGTCCATCTACACAATAAGGGATTTTTTGTCAACTCCCTAAAATTATATACTGTATGTTAACCAGTCTATTAACACCAGACAATCGAATATATTGTTTGTACAGAACGTTCATCTCTTCTTGTACTCTAAAAAAAAGACATTATTTGCACATTTGTCATCACAAGAAAACAAGAAACCAATAACAAGGAGTGGACTGGAAAAAAAGGCAAAGCCATATGAAACAAACCTCTAAGCCTCAAAGGTGCCCAGTTGCCTAAAGCAGGAATTACATTACATTGCTGGTAAATTTGCTTGTTGAATTTTTCTATAAATTAATGCCGTCGTGATCAATATTCCATCAACGTTTCCATGCATTTCTAGGAGATTATTTCGGGTAGCAAACTCCCACCACTTTCTTAAAAAAATTATATATATAATTAGCATTGCATCATATAAATTTTTGTGATCAGTGATGCATCTGTGTGTTGCATAACTTGTCACAGAAACATCACAAAAATAAATGAAGTAATTTTTTCTTTCAGAATTTTTTTCTTTCAGATCTCTGGCAGAAGATGCACAGTCATTTATTACAAAGATTAAATACATACTTCAGCATTAACTCATAACTATCCATCTTTGTTTCAAGTTTGCACAGCAGTTTACAGAGCTGTGCCACTTGACTGGGGGGCTGCTGAGGAACACCCTCATTCTGCTGTGGTGGGGCCAATGCTGCTCATCATCAGTCACATAAATGCAATCAATAACTGAAAGAGAGTTGCATCATTTATAGTCACTCTTGAATATCTCACTGAGAGTCAGGGAAGGGAGTGATTACCAAATTAAATTTGCCACACAAGGCCAGATTATTGCTCCATCCAGAAAAATGTCTTTAGAATCTCAAGTTTGGTGAATCCTCCCTGGAAAGCAGGGATGCACTGCTCACCTGGCTCCTCTCCCACCCCACTCCAGACCCTACCTGGGCCAGGTGAACCAGCAGCCTCTGCCTTTGGAAGAACTCAGCTTACACAGGCAACGATCAGCAAATGACCAAAAACGACTTGGACATCACAAGTGATGAGTTGTTTTGCTCATGAAGGAATCAAGTCCCTGCTTGCAAAGATCTTGAAGAGAATTGCTGTTTGAAGTAACTTGCTGACATCTGAAATCATCCTGCTGTGCACTTGTAAAAGTAAATGTTTAAAACATCTGTGACTGCTTTGTTTCCTTTTTTTCCCCCTCATAACAAGCTCCTCTATAAAGAACAGCTAGAAAGGCCAACTTTGTTTCTCTTGCCTTTTGCTGTTTTTCAAGTACTATACTCACTAGAGAAAGCTGCATCAGCTTCCCAGGGAGCACATGGCAGAGAGAAGGTCCAGATGATGTTCCAAGAGCACCTCTCAGCATTTAAGAGCAAGACCAACACTTTCCACTAGCTGGAAACTGAATCACACTTCTCTGTCGTTGTTTCACCAAGCTCACAACAACTGAGTGTTGTGTTTTGGCTTTTGTTGAACAGCGATTTGCTAAGCAAATTTCTAGTAAATGCACACCAAGAGAAGGACTTGCTAATCCAGAAATATTAAAACCAACTGTGTTATTCCTTTATGCTTTTCAGCCACAGTAGGAGCTGCAGCTGCAGTTGTTGTCCTCGTTCTCTCCCACACTCACCTCCTAAACACAAATCATCACCTCTGCCCCAGCCAGGCAGCAGCATCACCCTCACCTTCTTCAGAGGGCAGTCTTCAATGCATTGTGAATGCTCTGGAGATAATATCAAAATATGTAAAAACCTTTTCAAGGTCAGACCACTGTGAAACATCCTAAATTTAGGAGGCCCAACTTCCACTAGTGCTTTGAAAATTTTCACCTTTGGCTTTCATCACATTCCGTTAATTTTTCTTTAAGTTCATGGCTATCCAAATGGATTAAGAAGATTTTATCTTCTGATATGAAGTTATGCTTTTATCAAATAAAATTTATAATCTACAAAGGATCACCGCAATAATCCTTGAATTCCCAATGAAATTATTTGGTATCTCTATGAACTCTTCAGAAGAGAAATGAACAAGCATGACACATATTTGGAAGTGAGTTTCCTTTGTCTCGTGTTCCTTTTGGAATGATCAGTTAACCTGGTATTTTCAATACTCATTTAATGAAGCATTCTGTGAAATTAGAACGACATTGATGTTCTACTTTTCAAATAATGGGTCACTTCTGATTAAACTTCGATTGAACATTCAACTTTCAATCTTAAAACAAATTGCCTCCTTTTCTTTTTAATTTGAACCCAATTTCTTGCTGCCCTCGGGTCTTGTGACAGTAATTAATTGATTTATGAATCAATTAAATGGAGATCGAAAATGCAGGCTAAAATCTCTTAAAACCCCAAATCTGGCTTACTCTTGCTTATTTATGATGGACACTTGCACTAAAATTCACTTCTGATTTTCTAAACTCATTTTTCTAACTTAACTTATCCTTCCTTAACTAATTAAGTGAACAAAATGTTTCACCATCTAAAGGTACTAAATTCACCATCCCTTGTGTACTGTCTTATACCTTCAATTTATATGCCACCTTTCAACCAATGCATTTTAAATCACAAATAAAACCCCACAGCACTTCTGGTGATTTAATGAAAAACAGTAAATACCAAGACATGCTTTAGAGATCAATTTTCCTGTTATTAAATTTTAAAAAATGAAAATATCAAATTTTGCCACACATTGTCTTAAAACTGGAATTATTTCTGTAAATACATGTGATTTTTTTTACTAGCTGAATTGAGAAGAGATTCTGTTTTCTTGACTATTACTTGAGAAACTGTAAAATTACCAGTTAGAGAAATTGTGAATTTATGTACCCAAATTATGTAGGCAATAATTCCTTAATATGCTCTCATTCCACACTCAAACTGATTTTTCTTGCCTGCTGAATGTTCTCCAGCTTTTACAAGAAGACCTCCTTCTGTTCTTAACAGAAGGAATTATTATTATTGTGAATAATACACAAATATACAGATATTATTATCGTGAATAATACACAACTATCTCCAGAAATAATTTTTCTGGGGGTGGGGGGAGGAGTGGGAGGTGAGGGGAGGCTTTTTTGTTATTTGTTTGTTTTTAAACTAACAGGCAGTGGAGGTTTCTCCACTCAGCAACAAAGATGCTCAATCTGGAAAAACAATCTTTAGACTAAAGTTCTTTATCCAGTTTGACTCCACCCTTGTTAACATTTGTCAGAATTGTCCATACTCAGGCCTTCAACACTTCACAATATTCGTGGCACCAATTTTATATTGCACAGGAGACAAAAGAAGGCACCAGGAAAGGTAAAAACAGAGAGGAAGCAAGTGAGAGCAGAAATACTTCTGAAATTTGTACAGGTGGGCAAGAGGTATCAATGTGTTAATCTTACACTGCTAAAGCCTGCAAGGCAAATACACAAAAGAAGGACGTAAAGCAAGAGGAAAATGTTTATTTTCTTCATACAGACCAAAGAAAAATGTCTAGAAGGTGAGAATTTAGGGGTTGCTTTTGCTGCATCAGGGCTGACACTGTGCTCCGTTACCCGCCCAGTATAAATAAATACATGCTGTGTGTGTTCCATGAGCTATTAACCTGTTTCACTCTTTCTGCATTTTTGTAGTGCAACAGCACAAAAAGTAGAATTGCAGAAAACTGAGGGATCCACAGAAATGTGCATTGTCTGGCCACTGAAACACAAAGTAGACACTGCACATCTTCAGAATCTACCTGGGCACAGGTTCAGCTGGGGGGGCTGAAGTCACACAAGGCACGCTCTGAATCTGTGCAGTGCCCAGAACAGCTACCCAGGAACCCAGAGGCTTCACAGCTGCATCAGGACTTGTCTGCATCTGTATTCAACACCAGCGCCAAAAAATTGTCATAGTGTGATGGAGAAAGCCCTGCCAGGAGAAAAGATAAAGAGGGAGCAGCGAGAAGAACAAAAACACCTCTGAAATCTGCACTGCAGGCTCTCACTAATTCCTTCTTCCATTTTCCCTAAGTCAAGCAATTGGCATACGGTGTCCTGGCAGAAAATATTCAATTGCATTTCTTTGTGACAGAGCTGTTTGACCTCACCTAGGCTAAAAGGCCATCTCTTCCCCCTTTTATTTTTTTTACTGCCTGTCAGGGTGATTGAACAAGAGGTTTGACTGTAAGAAGGATCAAAAAAAGAGCAATGGAAAAGGTATCTCATAGACTAAAATATGGCTTATCATCATCTATCTGGATTACTTTTACTTTGGGAGGGTACTGCAGACTGAAGCAGATTTACTGAAAAAGTAGATTATGTAGAATAGAACAGACAGAAGCCAAAGTGTGCTTCAAATTGAATTGATGAAATAGTAACAGGGATATATGATTTCTCACTTATAAAGGCCCATAGGGCTGCAAATACACTGTAGAAGAGATTTTCTGCATCTCCATCTCATTAGCAGGCTGGCTTTACCCTTTCTAGCAAATGCTCTAGATATCTAATTAAATATCACCTCCCAAATCCACAAAGGATTATAAAATAATGTAAAAGTTTGTTTCACTGATGCAAAACACATAAAATAGGTCCATAAATTTTTTTTTATAAAGCAAAGCTCTGCAATTGCCACAGCCTAATACGCCTTCAAAGTAAGAATGCCCCTACTCTGGAAAACAGACTTGTCAGAAGGAGATTCTGACAAGAATCTTTTCTTCTGTATTTTCACCATTTCAGTTTACTGGAGACCTTTTAGAAAAGAAACAAAAGCACATCTATTTTCTGTTTGAATATTCTGGTAAAGATGTGCAGTGACCTTGCAATGCTACCCAATGCTGGACAAAATGAGCAAGGCCTGCCAAACAAGACTGCACAAGAACACAGGAGAGGCAGAATTGCAATCACTGCTGCACAAGTTATTTTATTATTCAACTCAACTGCAGCCAGAAAAAACCCCAGCCAACAGTCATAAGGAAAGGAATATAAGTACATTTCTCTCATCTCTTTTAATTTAATGTTTTCTTCCTTATGTTAGTAAGTGAATTGAAATAATCACTGTAAAGCTATAAACTCACAAACTGCAGCACAAAGAAAGCAACTTTTAGGATGTCAGGATACTTGCCTGGCTTTATTCCTCTGCAGTTTTCCCTTGTGCTTTTTACACTGAAAGCAGAATCAGCAGTTTAGGTAGGAGTGGCCCAAGTCAGAAACCTGGAACCTGACACAGGATCTTCCCAAAGTTTCACAACTTAGAAACAGGAGGCTCAGTAAGATTCAGTACATCTAAGAGAGAACAGCTTTTCTTGGATGTGCTGTGTGAAAGGTGCAAACACAATTTATAACATTTTATGATCAATTGTGAGCATTCAAATTAAGCAGAAACATGAAGTTCCAGGAAGATCACTCTAACCATGTCCTGCTGGAAGTCATGAATCCCAGTGACAATGTCTTTCACAATCAAATATTACCAATGCTTTTATTTCCTGACTCAATGCTTCCTATTTCCCTCTTTAAATTTTAGTGCTAAAAAAAAAATAAAATTTAATTACACTGAATGAAGATTTCTAATGTTAGACACTAGACAGATGTTGTGTAGGTGGGAGGCTCACCACCTTGCAGTAAGAATAAAAATTGTGTTTTGCTAAGAATACTAATGTCTTCAAGACAGTATTTATCAGAAGCCTAATTAACCAGTTCTTCAATGTCCATGATAAGATATATCAAATATTGCAAATTTTATCAGTGAGAATGCATCACTGACCCAAATCACAGCTGTCTGATTGTCCAGTGATCTTGATTTTTTCCCCCAAAAAGACAAAACTGAATGCTATACTAGTAATATCTACTGTCACAAAAGAAGTTTTGATACTTATTCCAGATATTCTCGCAGAAGATTTTTAGTTGGTCAGTTGAATGCAGCCACTCAGAAGGACAGTGGTAAAACATTACCATGAGTGCAACAGGCCATTTAATTCTCCAGAGAGAAGAGAGAATTCAGTGACATCTGTCCTTAGATAATATTTTCAGTAACTAGATGCTTCAAACAGAAGCAATTAATTGGTGTCTAAACAAATGTTTCATATTTCCCCATATTCCATTGATCCTGTTAACTCCCATCTCTTTCTTCCACTGCCTTCCAACAATCCTCAGTCAATTCCATGACACTGAGGAACCTCAGAGAGAATCTGCAAGGACAGAGCTCACAGAAACAACATGTACTCATGCAGTGTGAATGAATGCTAAAGAAGCTGTGTGATTTCGATATCATAAGGCAAGTTTACATAAAGAATTTTCCCCTTCTGGATGCACTGTGTGATGTTTGGGACATCAAAGCACAAGGATTTGTGAGGCCAGACAGAATTTTTTGGAGCAGAGTAATGTATGCAAACTGATGAGGACGTCATCAGTTTCACTAGCATTAGTGCAATAACAAAGATGCTCTTCCATGAAATTAAGTAGCTAAATATTCATATTATTCAATAAAACAACTCAAGCAATCAATTGAACATCAAATGCATTTTGTCTTGTAAAACACCGAGTCATTAACCTTAACAATTTCACCATGCTCTCACTACCAAATTCAACTCAATTAGCATCCAAATGAACAGATGGACTAATGAATTAATGAATTATTGGTGAGTACTACACTAACCCCTGACTGAAATGAGAAATTAGAAAACACTAATTTATGCTAGAGACAGAAATAACACATTGGTCAGGAAAAAATCAGTCTGAATAAAGAGAAGCACAGTTATTATAAAGACAGCGTAATCCCTGAGTCAGGAAGGCAGCTGTGGTTTGGACACTCAGGTAGTCCCAGAAAAGCTGCTGGGGACTCCTGGAACTATTCCTTGTTACACACTGGCAGCTCCCTGCTTGTGCAGAAACACAAATGAAACCTCTCTCTTCACCCTGACACAACCAGCTCCCACGCCCACACCTGGCTGCCCTTGAAGCTCTACTCACAGTTAATAAACTCTCTCAGCAGCGAGTGCAACAGCATCAAACTCTCCAGAGGCAGCTCAGAAAAGGGAATCCTGGGTTCCCAAGCAACCATCCTGAGGCTGATACACATTTGCTCCTTTGCAAAGACTTTCTGGTATACCAAGCACACTTTCATTCTCTCATACAGGCATGAAACACCTCCAGTAACTCCCCATGGGCAACTACCAGCTGTGTTATTTCCTTAAAAAATTTAACGTGTACCGGGGAGAAAAGAAAATTAAAACAGGGAGTGAGGGGGAGCCATGCAGAGCTGTATTTCCAGATGGAAAAGCTACCAAATCACAGATCATCACAGTAACACACTGCTGTTGTGCAAACTCCCTCCAAGACTAAATGTAAGAGGAGAAACAAGGCTTCTGTTTGGGGTAGGAATCTCCCTGGAATTATAGATTCAGACTAAATCTCTTCCAAGGACATTCACACCAATGCCACAGGTCCTGAAGTTCTCTGCTGAGCAGCTAAGGCTGAATTAAGCACCTCGTGTCTTTGCACATGGCCTGGTCTGATCCCTCCAAGAAAATGATGCTGTGATGAAATTTCTTGATAAATATACTTGGCTTTGATAAATTAATTGGTTCCGGGTGACACTAAATCAAGGAGGACGCAAATAATAATGTCAGATAAACAGCAGGACATTTACCAGAAGGGCCTGGTCAGCTGTAGATAATCCAAGCAGTCAGAAATCTCAAAATGTCATGGCTGCACTGACTCTTTCCTGGCTGGAAAGGGACTGAAGGAGGACACACCAGAAATAAAGGAGAAAATCATCTGGATATAGAGTGACAATGGATTAATGCTGTGATTCAAGATGGTGAGTAACTGCATTAAGAACACAGAGCTTCAGAAAATACAAATGGATTGACTTTAAGCACTGGAACTGTTTGAGCAGTGATTATATGACTGATACAAAAGCAGCTAAAAATAAAGAATACCACAGGTCAGACTACTCAGGTTTGCTTTCAACATGCACACACAGGTACAAGGTTGTATTTGTGGAGATGAAACTACACCACAGACTTTATTTCTTTCCACAAAGCCACATTGATTATACATATAGATGCATTGAAAAATGAAATGTGTTTGAGGTTCCTTCTCACTCTGGAACAGATACAAGGGAGATGCACTGAACAGCACTCCAAGCTGCCTGAGCCCTCCCTTACACCAACATCAGCACATCAAAGAGACAAAAGCAGCTTGCAACATGAGAGTTATTTTTCTGTAAACTAGACCCTAAGTTCTCTCCACCAAGGATGGTTCCTCTGTTCCTTTTCTCATAACAAAGAAATCTTGGAAAGTTTTTGAGCTCTTTTGAGAGAAGTGCATGATGTGTCAGTCTAAGCATGTAAACACTGAAATCAAGAAACTGCAGGAAGCTTCCCCAAAGAGTGATAAAAAGGAAGAAAAGAGGGCAGGACAGGGTGGGAGGGAGGATGGTAACAACCACTGAGAAGCCACATTCACTGAAGAGTTAAGATTTAGTGCCCTCTGTTTTACACCAGTGTGGGTGAAAATCACTTTTAAGGGCCCTAATGAAAGTTGAAAGTTACCTTCAGAAAGTTATGCATATTTCAACAGAAATAAAAATCATTATGCATTCTCTCTAAAGAGGATACAATCTCAAACTGTCAAAATTCTAAACTCTTCTACATATATTACATACAAATGCCTTCTATAAAGAAACCTCTTTTCATTTTTCTTCTAAATTAGCTTAGTGGTCCATGGTATTACACTACCTTGGTCTAGCCTGTGAATAATGTGACAGGTAATTTTTATACTTCTTGCCTGTACTTAAGTTCGAGTGAAGATACGGAAAACAACTTTTATGATCTAGGTGTAAAAGTAAATGTTCTGTGAGTCCTGCATACCCAAATGTGGACATCTACTATGAAATGTTTCATGATGATTATGTGTCCATCAATAAATATTAAAAAAAAAGAGAAAAGGAGCAAGTTGTTGGTTATTTTTTAATAATGTGCATGTGCAGCAGTTTTTTTCCCCAAACAAAGTAATAATGCTAATGTTGATGTAAACTGCT
This sequence comes from Ammospiza caudacuta, assembly GCF_027887145.1. Lineage (NCBI taxonomy): Eukaryota > Metazoa > Chordata > Aves > Passeriformes > Passerellidae > Ammospiza > Ammospiza caudacuta. Next base: position 22,130,760 of record NC_080603.1, read on the forward strand.
ACATTATCACAGAGGGGATTTAAGATTCTGTTTTATCAGACAGGAATCATTCTGTAACGGGATGCACTAAGGATGAATAATATGCAGGTAACATAGGAAATCATCCAACTATAATTTCAAAAAATGGATTCCTTCTGAAACTGTAGACTGCAATGACACAGAAATGGATGGTAACAGCCAATTAATTTCCATCTTGAAAAAAGCTCTAAATACACCTGTATCAGCTGAAGTTTGTAAGTGATGGAACTCAAAATGCGGAACAGTTCAATGATGTTTGAGTTACAATGCTGGAGAAGAAGTCAAATCTCTGACTGAAACTATGGAAAACCCAGTTTATATTTTCTCTACTACCCAAACATTAGGCAGCCACAGCAAGGCTCTTTTCCTCAGTCTCTGTGATTACTTGTGCTCCAGGACTTCAGCAGCTATGCTATAAACTGTGCTAGGAAAGAAGGAATCAAAATAAATTAACTTGTAACTAGGGGGTTGGAGCTTTTCCCTTCAGGGAAGAAGCCCAGTACTACCCAAACACAGATCTTTTATAAACTACATTTCCCTGTCCCCTTTCAGGAAATAAAAAAGGCCATCAGAATGTTGAGTCTAGCAGAGCAAAGTACACTTTAAGGTGCTCCATCAAGAGGAAAACGAAAATGGAAAATTACAAAGATGATGCTCATACAAAAAGAAAAACAATGCAAATCTTAAGGAACTAAGGGAGAGAAGTATGAGAGACAAGGTGAGCTCTAAGTGATAGGGCAGGCACACAATCCATGTACATCCATTCAAAAATGAGAACCATCATGAATCCAAACAGAAATTGAGTGCACATCCCTGATGTCATACACCACCATATCCGGTGTTTTTAGAGTTATTAATAATTTACAATCAGGTAACCAAGAGCTGAGCTTCAGTCATGTAAATAAGATTATTTTGTTTACAAAGTTAAAATATCACAAGAGAGGAATTTATATCTGACACCAAGCAGAGTTGTGATGAACACATCTGTCTGTCTGTTACATGCATTTTCTCATTATGGAGGACATGTATGTGTTATACCTGTTACACCATTTTTGGGTGAGAAAATAAACAAAACTAATATTTTCAAGAGCACAGAAATAATCCACAAATAGGGAAAAAAATCAGAATCTACTCACCTGTGCCATGTAGTTATTTCTGACATACCAATGCTCATACAATGAAGTAATTTGACTGATATCCAGCTTTTGTGTAGCACACAGAGTGGCTAAGACAAGTCTTTGATTTAACAGCTCTCTTAGTTTATGTTACTCTTCCTTGTTGCTGTAAATGTAACTGAATATGTTTCTAATACTATTCTCTGCTGAGGTGAGCACTAATAGACCAATCATGGCTTTCAGGAGCAGAGAAACTCTGATTTGAAATCAACACTTCGGTCTCTCTCTGGAGACTCTACATAGTCACTTGGATACACACTAATCATTCCCTTGAATAGCATAACTCATACTGAAAGCAAAATAATCAGCAGTATTAGGAAAACCTGATCAGCCTGTCTCCTAACATATTACTAATCAGAATGTGACCCTCATGTGACGGAAAACCCAGCACAGCAGAGGTAAGGAGATGAGGAAAGCTTTCTTCAGCAAATGCAAGAGAATCCTTGGAAACTGGGGCAATATTATGATTTTTTCCACTTGAGAAATTCTTCCAAGCTTACTTACTTTGAGACTAAAAATGCTGCATATTTTCTGCTGGTGAATGAACGAGGTGCATTTCACCCAGTGCACTTTTACAGCAGTGGCTGAGTTCTCAGAATGCACTTTGCTGGCTCACAGACCCCACCACGGGCACTTGCCAGGCAGATTTAACCTCCCCGAGGCTGTGGTTCACTGTATTACGTAATTCCAAGCCAGACAGTTTTACTTACTCTTCTGGCCTGAATGTTTCCTCTTACAGCTTTTATTTGCTCGTATTTACTCCTCAGCTTGCTGTCAATGGAAGGTTTTTACAACTTTCTCTCTGCGGACTGGCATCGCTCCGACTGGGGAAGAAATGCATTTCTAAAGCTGACCTGGAGCTGCTGCTCTGGAGGAAGAATACAAGCACAGGTCTTGGGCTTTTTAACTCCAAACCAGTTTTTTTCCAGCTGTGCAACAGCATCAGTTTTACCTGACACTGCACGCTGGCTGACAGGTGGGTAAAATAAACAAGTGATGGATATTCCAAAGGAAGAGTGATTCCTGAGCAGGTCACAGCAGTGGGAGAGACAGAAGAGGAAACCAACATCACAAAATTACAACCAACAAAAGCACATCAGAACAGTCCATTTCTGAACCTGTTTGCCCAAATCTTGTTTTGCAACAAAGCTGACAAAGCTGAGGCGTAGTTAAAAAAGCTGGATGGAAACAAACAAGCAAAAATCCCTCCCTGCAAACCAACAGATTTTTATCAGCCGCTAACCTGCCTAACAGAAATTCTCACAATGTTTATTAATATGGCTGTCAACACAGAATAATTTATCTGCTTTATAAATATCTGTCAATAAACAGAATCCACAATAAACAATGGCAATAAACAGTAAAGGATAAACAGATTTCTTGTTTGATAGAAGAGACAATGAGCTTATCTCCTGGAGGACTGTTAACAATCTGGACAATAAATAACAAAGATACAGCAAATAATCCAAATTTAATCATTCTGTGTGATTTCACTTTTAGGGAAAAATTCCATCCTCTTGCCAAGAGGAATTTACACATTGTGCCAAGCAGATTTATTTCTCACATAAAACAGACCTCATGGGGTCAAGGTCTCCTCCAGTCTGAGAAGTGCAGTATGTCTACTTCAAGACTGCAGATTACACTTACCAAGTTTATTTCTAGGAAATGAATTTTCAAGAAGGACAAAAGCTGAATTTTTAACAAAGAACCAAATTTAGAGTGTCATGTTTAAATAAATATAGAAATATTGTCATTCATGATTTTAATTACGTTGATGAGTCATTCTGAGAGACAAAAATGCATATTTACAAGGTTAACTGAACATGAAGAATAACTCTGGATTAAAGTAGACAATAGCCAAGGGAACCTTCAATGTTCATATTGTAAATGTTGCTGGGAAATACTCACTATTTTGATATATTGAATTTTGCAGATTCTTTCTCGTGGTCTGTAGATTGTATATACACAGATCTAGAATGAAAACTATGTGGAATAGCTGCTAAGTGACAACAAAAAATTCCTCTGAAGACCTAAAAAAACACACTTAGAGGAGATAAATATCCACTACAACACATGATAACCTGAGAAAACATAGTTCTATCTTCCTGCTACTTTCATTTTGTCCATTTTTAGTAACAGTTACCTCTGATGCTTTGATGTCCTCATAGGAAAACTGTGTGGCAGGTACTCCGAGGTGGTTGATGAAATAATCTGCATCTCCCTGAATCTGCACAGAACTCACATTGTATCCTGGACATCTAGCCTCTTCCACACAGTTGAAGCTCTGGCTCTGAAAAAAACAACCACAAATCAAATCTCTACTTAATTATTTGCAGTCAGGCTCTTGAAGACTTGTAGCACTATCTCATTTAAACAGCATTCTTTGGGTTGAAGCAACTTTAAAATGGCAGAGTGAAGTTTTGCTGCAACATGGCCAAGTCTTTCAGAGGACAAAGAAATTCTTATCTGAAGTGGCAGGAAGAAGAATTAAGGCACATGGAATGCCTCATGCTGGCCAGCAGATTAGAAGGCCTCATGGTGGTGCCTTTTGGAAGATTTTGAGATCTTTAATGGCTCCTAAGGAATAATTTTTTTATTCAGTTAATAGCATGCTCTGCCACAACAAAAAGCTGAATGGGATTATCATATTCAATCTAAATATGAAAAATGCTGGCAATGTAAAGAATTTCCCACAAAGTAGACCTTAAGAGAAAAAAAAATTAAAAGGCTAAAGTTACTCAATACACATTTTCTGTATAAATAATACACATTTTCTGTGTAGGTTTCTTAAAACAATTCTAGTCAGGGAAATCTTTGTATTTCTTTCACGTAACTATTTAATGGTGAAATCTTAGCAACAGAACTGTAATAAATATGGAAACTGGAAATCAAGCCCAGACTGAGTGTCACATACTTGTGTAGCTTTTAAATCTACCAGGTAATTAAACACTTAATAAACAGTAGGCATAAAGGCTTTCAACATCTATTACAGCAAATAAGCTACTCAGGTTTCTTTTCAAGAATATTAGGAAGTTGAAGTACTGGAGATTATTTGCATTTAGCCAACAGTTTATATAGTATAATATAACTTCCTCACCTCTACCAACAAAATTACAGGCTTTCTAGAAGAATAGCCTAAAATTGGTTCTACTTTAACACAAAAATACAGCAAATTCTGTATATTAAAGTCTCCAAGGTTATCAGGAAAATGTTAGACAGAGACAAATCTTGGTATTTCCCCATTTCAAAATTAGCATAATTATTGCTTCACAGTTTCATTTCAGTGCTGTGAATAATGCAATTGCATATTACACAGTTTAAATAAAGGCTGCAGAGTCTCACAGAAAATTATTTTAAAATACCTTCAAGACATAGCTTCCATTTCATAAGTAATTTTGAAAGGTGGTTGTATTACTCCTTTTTTTTAATCTGTTAAGCATTTCTGCTCCTGCCATTCTTACATACAGCCACAGTTGTTCAAGGCCTGTCCAAGATGGTAAAAACCCAAACAACAAATTCATCGGAAAAGGTGTTTTAATAATCACAACTGCATCTCCTACAGTCTCCTCCCACTCAAACCCAGTGCACAGCACACACCCAGGCAAAAAGCCATGGTTGTGATTTTGTGCATATGGCTGTGTACAAGATCCACTGCTCCTTCCAGGAATTACAAGGCATTTAAGGATCAGCCAGTGTTCTACACTGCAGCATAGATCAGATCTCCTCACTTGACACTGCCCACCACAGCTGGTCAAGTTTCATAAGTGATGAGTAGCCTGTTGTTCCTTTAATGTTTAAAGGCTCACTGAATGATGTGAAATTGTGAAATACAGCTTCTGACACTTAATTCTGAATATCCACCAACCCCCATTTCTATCAGCCTACCAGGAGCTGAAGAGATGCCTTCCTACAGCAACCATGAAATTTAGTTTTTCTTATGCATGAAAGTTTATATATGAAATGTTTACAGCTTTGGTTAAGGGGACCATAAAATATGGTGGTTTGGGGGATTTTATCACCATCCTTGACAGTATAGAATTAATATTTTTATGACAGGAATGTTCAATTCAATAGTACAGCATTTTAAGAGTTTAACTGCTTTATTCCACTTGCACTGTTCTCACACACAAGCCCAACAATAAATATTTAACCCAGCACCAATGTAGGAGAAGGCTTTACATGCAAGATGCTGTGCTCTTCCAATCTGTTTTTATTGTAATGCAGACTCTACACCACCAGCATTCTTCAACTCCTTGGCAACAACTGCAAAGTTCATACAGTGTGTTTTGGATTCATTAAAAAAAATGAAATGTTTCCCCAGACTAATAGACTTAAAGAATAATAATGCTCTAATACTAATAAAACTAATGAAATTAATTTTTAAAAAATCTTTAAAAACATATCTAGAATAAACTATCAACTAACTGCCATTTGGAGAGCAGCCAAACTGTATTTCTTCAGCTGGTTAGCCTTATAGGAAAAAGACAAACTGGCTGTGTTTAGAGCACTCAGCTGCTCAGGCTGGGCTCCACCATGTCAGTCAAACTCTTCCTTCAGACCAGAGCCAAACCAAGCCCCTGGCGAGCAGGAATCAAGGAGTGCTTGGTGTCAGTGCAACGATTCATATGCTATTTGTAATTGAGTAATTTTATTTCTCTGGAGCTCATTTTGGGTGTCAGCACCATCTTACAGGTTTACATTACAAATCTGAGAAAATGAAGAGTACCATATGGCAAATCAAATGCATTTAATTTGAGTTAGTGTCCTAAAACAAATCTGGCACATCTGAAGCATAATCAAGTGGGACTTCATTGCAGAACTCATTAGTTAGTTCTGGTTACTACTTTTCTTTACTTGACTCCGGCTTAAGTTAAAACACTACCACCTTTTGAAAATGGATTAAAACATCTATGGAGCTTTCAACAGGGCCAGTAAAGAATGAACAGTTATTCTTACAGTGTGTCAGTGCTCCCAGCTTCAGAACTACAACAAGGAAGCTTATCCTTCATGAATAATTGATCTCTATTTCTAAGCTGAATCAGTTCCTGTGTCAGGGACTGGTGCAATTAAGGACCTGAGGTATGACAGACCGTCTAAAGCAAGTAAAATTGTCTAAAGGAAGAGCCAAAGAATTTATTTAATTCATCACAGACCTTATAAAAATGCAGAAATCAAGAGATTGATGTAAATATGTAACTCAACACCAACAGGTAGTAAAGGCCAGAGAAAGGGCTCTCAGGTCTGTGTTTCTCATCTATACACACCTGCCACACTCTAGCAAACAGACCATTAGAGGCAGAAGGCTTGATGGTTCTTAAAAAAATATTAATAGATGGCTGCCAAAGGCTATTAAAAAAACCATGGAGCTTCTAGGAGTTGCATCAATTCTATGGCAAGCCTACTTCTCTGTTTTCTCCCAGCTGACTATCAGGTTTGGCTATAAACATCCTGTTCTGCTCTGTCTTTATTGATTGATTATACATATTGCTATTGATGCAAATCAGCTCTTTCAGAAATTATTAGGGAGATTTAATATGGCATTTTGCCCTACAGACCTCAAAGTGCTTTTCAAACCAACTAAAGGCAAGCAAGGTATCTAACATTTCTGTATTGCTCAACAGCATAGAGCAAAACAACTACATAATAATTAAATGCACAGCATTTCCCCAATTTTGAGCCTTATCAAACTGACATGATTCAAGTATGTGCATAAAAATAATTCTAAATTATAATCATTCATTCTCTCTTTCTCTGTTTAGGAAAAGAAAAGCTAAATGTGGTGATGATAATTAACATGCTATAGATGGAGAGTAGTTGTGGTTTAAATAGCCTGAATGTTACACACCACTGATGTGATGTATTTGCCTATTTATACAATGTGATCATTTGATAACCTGATTAAAGCTACACCATGAAATCTTATGAGGTAGAGTGACTAAACCTTGCTGCATTTAATTAATGTTACATTAAGATTGAAGTGATTAATTAAAAATGAATAAAATGTTGGTTCCTTACTTCCTTAGCAATTTTTCCTTCCCACTTACACATATTTTCATTTAAACATGTATGAAGCCTTACTGAAAATATCTAAAATCTTAACATTATTTAATGACCTTTAAGGGTAACATGAAGACTCTGGTGAAATTCTGTAGCCCTGCAAAATCAGTCACAGAAAAGAGAAATTTAAATCTCAGAAACTGCCCGTGGTTTGGATTCTTCAGGACTACCACAGTGAAGTGAGAGATGTTCCCGGCACACACACATATTCCATTGAGAGGAACTTGTCACCAGGGAGAAACAACTCCCTCAAGAATTGTGTTTACTGAAAGCCATCAGGGACAAGGAATTCAGCATCATCTGAATCCCTCTGATACTGGTGGACGCTGCAGGTGATTCTCAAACAAATCACTACAACCCCAGGGATCCCCATTAGACAATGTGAATTCCCCCACCACTAAATTACTCTGTGTTTTCATACACAAAAGCGCCACACCTGGAAATTCCAAGAGTAAATAGGTTTTTTTAGGCTGTGCAGGAAGGCAGGACTGCATTTTCACAAGACAAAAACTGCCTTTTAGACAAACATCATGGCTTTAAAAGAATTGTTCTTTCAAAAAGCCTGCAGGTATTCTGCATGACAGAGAAGGCTTTTTCACCCAGAAGGGAAGAAGAAACTGAAAATGGTGGCAAACACAATACTTTCAAAAGGTCAGGTCCAACCAAGATTAGCCAAGACCCAGTTCTGATGTTGCATTCAGATTTCCACTGAACCAAGGAAAAGTCAGTTTACCTACAAAACACAACCTGCTGAAAATAAAACTCCAGTTGTACCTTTCAAAATTGTGTGAAGCAATTTTTGCATTTCAATGGTGACTTCCTAAAAAAGTGGGAAATTACAATACCAGTGGTTATAAATAATGCATGGAGAAATATCTGTGCTTGGAACAGAAAATTTAAATATATTGCTGTATGTTATACTACTTTGCAAAATGGAGTTATTTTTTATTTAGCATACAGCTAGAAAAACATGAGACAAACTTAATCCTGTAATTCTTGTTCAAGGCTTTGGTTTCTGTTAAGAAATATTTGAATACTTTTAAATATTGGTCTTATTTTAAAAAAAAAAAAACATAACTAACAGAGTAAAGTCTTTAAAATAAATGGTACCTCACAGGACTAAATCACATTTTAGATGCAAAAGTTACATCAAACTGGTAGGAAATACAAAAGCAAGGTAGTAAAAAATTATATAGTGAAAATTTAATTTTCTATCCTGCACTTTTTCTACATTTAACTTTATCTACTGACAGTCTTTCTCTGATTCCTGATGCTTGTTACATGATTCTGAATTACATTTATCCTCCCTATAACCAAATTGAAGTCCCATGCCTCACTGAGTCAAATGTACCTGTTGCCAGCACTCAGCACAAACTGCTAGGAATTTTAATGGCTTTTGTAAGGAAGGCAAAAATCAAGCAAGTATGTTCCCATTTGATAAGAGAATTTCAGAGCAATCAAATATTTAAAGCTAAAATTATATAGCATGAATTATATAAGTGGCAAGACTGCAATGGGAATGCCATCAGCAGTTCCAAGTATCTCAGTACCTTAAAAATATAAAGTTTAAAAAATATAATTGAGAAACAGTTGCACACACCTTTGGTAGCTGTGTTTCTCCAAAGCATCCATTTACCCCAGAAAATAATGCATTAGATCTTCTTCCATATTTTTTCAGCACCACTGGAAAAGGCAAACTCTCCAAAATTTTAAAGTGACTTTAAAGACTGAATTTCCATGACCACCGGCTCAGCCTCACTATTCAGTGAGTTACATTTATTGATGGTAAATTTCAGGAAACTGCTTAAAATTGTATTCCGTTATGATGGACAACCCAGAAAATACTGTATCAAGAGGGAACCTGTCTCCACACCCAACACTCAAAACTTCAGGTGCTTTTTCCTTTAGAGCTTATGCATTTTGATCTAATTTTAAGCAGAAATGATTTTTGACCATTTGCATTTATAACTGAAGGATGCAGTCAATCTGTTTTTTGGTAATTCAAAAATTAAAACTCTCCTGGACTTCATGGTGCTCAAGCTTTTTCTTGCTGTGTTTGTATGGCAGCACTTAATGGCAGAAATTAGGCCCACAGCTGGGTGTAACGTGAATACTACTGTTTGTAACTGCTCTAATTTACAATAGTTTGTAACTGCTCTAATTTACAATAGTTTGTAACTAGTCTATTTTACTACAGTTTGTGATTACTCTAATTTACTAGTTTTTAACTACTCGATTTTACTACAGTTTGTAACTACTCTATTTTACTACGGTTTGTGACTACTGTAATTTACATTTTCCCCAACCATCAGCATTCTCATGTCATGTTTTCTGAGCTACAGAGAACTCAGATATGTGGGATTTCTACCAGAAATGTTTGCCAGCACCACTTCCCAAACACCAGCACTTGCCAAAGTGCAAATCAGCTCAGCAGACACCTCCATGAGCTTCATCATCAAGCTGACCCAGAAAAGCAGATTTCTGCAGAGGTCAGCTGTCTGCCACCCTTTCCCATGCAGGGGCTTCTCCCACCATGCTGAGATCTTCAATCTGCTGGTTATGAACACAACTTAAACTCATGTGTTTCACTAGGAAAAAAAACGAAAGAAAGTAATTTATCCTTGTTCTGTGTATTACATGTCTCATATTCTCTGCTCCTCCACATGTATTCCCAATATCCAATACAATACCAGCTCTTTTGAGGGATCCAAGAATCCTGTGGAATGATCCTGCCCATCTCTAACAACACACACAGAGGCAGGACAGACCCCAACACCACATTATCCAGCCAAGAGGGGACACAAACACACAACCATGGCATAGCCAGTGCAACAGCCAGGTTTTTTAAAGTGGAGGAGAAATTTGCCATCAAAATCTTAGACTTTATTACTTTAATCAAAGACCAAATTTCAGTTGTAATAGACACAAATGGAGAAACTTTTTTATGGCACACAACACCGAAAATCAGTGATTTTTTTGAAGAACTCTATTGAGACATGGGTAACTATGGCAAATCTTCCCTCATGGCACCAGCCTGGAACAAGGCCAGAGAAATTTACTGCTGACAAAGCTTTACCTTGCCCTGAAACCTGCAGTCTGACACTGAAACTTCTTAATAGCAACCAACTATGCATGAACAAATCACCCCCTTCAAGCCACACACAAAACCTATTTTTCAGTCTTTGAAATGAAAGTCACTCCCACCACTGCATACAGACCATGAAGGTCAATAAACCACCATCATATTTTTTCACATAAAAAACCTCTTCTGGACTTCAATGGGAATTGAGCAAATGGTATAATAGCAGTATTTGCACTTAAGATATCGAGTATCTGTAGAAATTGAATTTTTCAGGAAGATAATCACAAAGCAGATTTATTAAAGTGTGTCAGCACCACAAATGCAGGTCTCTAGGCTCCACTGAGAGATAAATTAAATGATCCAAAAGATGTCAAAGGATTTTATTGTTACAGCAGTTGGGGTACTGTAATACTCTTTTCCTGACTGGATTCTTCCAACTTTTATCTACTTAAACCACAAGAAAATGTTCCTGCCTCTGTACAGCAAAACAATAACAGTGGGAAAAGGAGAAGAGAAAACCCAAGAGAAGGAAAAGCCATATGGACAAATGACTTTTTCCTTCTGGTTTCCATAGAAGCTCACTTGAACTTGGTTTCAAGAACCATGAAATATTAGGGCTTGGGAGAAGAACTTCAACTACTTAAATAAAATGTGGTTTTAACCACATTTTAACCAGAACCTGGTTAAAACATGGATTCGAACGTTAATTTGATCAACAAAACACACAGTAGCCAGCTATCACCCAAAACTCATCATATATCGAAATGATGTGTTTCTTTGTGCTCTGAAAATTAGGATTATTATCTGAGATCTTTCCAGAACCGAAGCAAAGCATAGAACAGGGATACTGTAATTTCTATGTACTGTAATGTACTACAAGACTAAAAAGACATTTAAATTTTGTTAAAGAAATCTGGATTTTTATTAATAAGTTTTCCGGGATATGTCCCTGCTTTTTCATAGAAAGCAAGGGAAATCAAGATAGGCTGATAATTAATTTTATTTCAGAACTGATTAGCAGAGTTCTACAATACAGACAACTGATAGCTTCTAACTACTGCACAATATAATCTAAGTATCTATAACACTGTATTTCAGGTTTCATCCTCCAAATCCTGATCTTTAAAAGTTAATTTTGATGCAATAAAATTGAACTTTCTGAAACAATGCTTACACAGTCTGTAAGGGAGAAATGTTTGCACTGCACAAATTGAGAAAACAAATTGACATATCCTGTAAAGAGCTATCTAAAGCTATTTACTCTGGTAAGGAAGACTAATGAATGCTACATATATATATATATTTCTGAGAATACTAAATAATACAGCATCTACATGAATTCTCAAAGGTGCAGATTCTAGTCAGCAGTGTGGAAAAAAATTACTTCACAACCCAATATATTTTAATGGGCTAAAGCTATTGAATCCCATAAATATGAGCTCATTTTTTCCTCAGTATTAAATGTTTCTCTGTGCACTCCACCTGCCACAGTTTGTATCTCTGGCCTCACTGCCATAATTGCATATGCAAATACTTGTATGGATAGAATTCTCCCTTCTAGTGCTGAATTACCTGTTGAAGGTACAGCATTAAGCCTTTTTTTAAGTAACTATAGAATAATTATCTAATCAAAAAAGGATGTTGAGTTACAAAGCAGAGGATCCAGCAGCTCTCCTAAACTCCTTTTGAAAGAAAACTTAAAGCATTTAAAGTGTTAAAATAGAAGGCTACAAAAGAAGTTTTGAAATCCCTTTCAATGCTCTGCCAGGAGACAAAGGTTGGAGCTGTGTGACCTTTAGCTGCCAAAAGAAAGCTTTTTGCAGAACCCCCAAGAAAACTATTTCTTGCATTTTGGCTTTTCCTGACATCTGAGATTATCTGCTGTAAAATTTCCTCTGCTGTATTCAGTGAAGTCCCATTCTGTGTGCCCTTCAAGACAGGAGTAATACTATGGGAATTGTGGCTCTTTGACTCAATAAATAAAAATCCATATCAACTATGTTACTAATTAAAACCTTAGGAATAATTTGGAAAATACATGTATTTTCCACATATATTAAATTGGCTTGAAATCGCTTTTGAAATTTCACATTCCCTGTTTATGGTGTCCCAAAAGTCTCCCTTCTAGCTCTGTTTAGTCTTTTTTTTTTTTTGCACTAGACAAACCATCATCACCAGAATCTGCTTGTGGTAAACAGATGAAGAATAAACCTACCAGGCAAATCCCAGAACAGTTCAAGTTTATGCTTGTGATTATTCAAAATATCACAGTTTTAAATGGATTTGGAATGATTTTCCTCACACCGGGCTTCAAAGAATTCATCAAAGAATTCTAATTTCTTGCCAATAAATATGCCTAAGTTAAAATTTAATTTTTTTTTTTCCTTTTGATGACTGACATAAACCAGGTGAGGTGTTTGGGGATTTCTTTTTTTTTCCCTTCCTAAATTTGAGGATTTCTTATATTAAGTATGCCTAAACAAGAGACACAGAAGTTCAATTAACAGCCTTAAAGCAATCAAGCTTTTGTTTTCACATGTAAGAACTGTTACTACAACAACACTGAAGTTAAAGGGGGGACAAATTTATGCAACAAAAATATGCCAATCACCATAATTTTGAGTTGATTTTTAAACCTGAACCCTAGAACACATGTAAGAGTCCTCCAAGCATGACAAGGGTCCATGCTGAAAGAGAACTTCCAACCTCAAAATCTCAGCATGAGCAGGAATTAATTCCACTCTTCACTGCACCCACTGGAGCTCAGGTCAAAATTTTCGCCTCAGTTACAGGTCCACCATTCTACAGAGGAACATCTACTCTTCCTGGGAAAAAACAGCTTAAAAAACCCCCAAACCAAAACAAAAAAACCTCAAAGAAACAACAAAAAACCCCCATCTAAACCAAACCCCCCACACCTTCCCAGGTTTCTACAAACCTTCAGTTCTTCCCATTCCTCTGAATTCTGTAAGCTGCTCAGTGAAATATGAAATACTCTATGAATACTCTATGAAACAGCTCACAATTTTACAACACAAAAGAGAGGCACATCATGTAAAAACAAACCCCTCCATGCTTGTCCACAGAACAGTCAATGGGAGCTCCAAGGCACACTGAGGGGGAGCAGAATGTGCCAAAGAGCACCTGGAACCTTCTCCCTGCCAGGAGTGAGGCTCAGCACGCTCAGAAAAGCCACACTGATACTTCTGGCAAGGCTAAATATACATGGCATTACTGAAAATAGGTCACCTTTTTATTTATAACAAACAAATGGTCTGCTTTTCACTACCCAGGTGCTTATTTTTCCAGTAAGGATCTGCAGATTAAAGGGTAAATTGTACTGCACAAGATTTTGATTCTTTTTCTGTGACATGCACAACTAAAGCCCATGGCTGCAGCTGTTTTGGATCAAAAAACATTAAACAGACTGTTTATACATTACACATTTCAGTTTATATTAATTTCCTATCAATTCTGATTTAAAGGTGCTTTCTTTCTGGTTATTTGGCCATACACCTAATTTTTGCATGTGCATTTCTTTCCCATGGGCTGTTTGTGTAGTACAGCTTATACCTATAGTCAATTTAATTTCATTCAGCAACACAGTTAATAGCGATGAAACATCAAGAGAAACTTTCAATCATTTCTGTTTATGTAGAAACTTTATAATATCCAGAGCTCTCAATCTATCTTCTTTTGTAAGAACTAAAATTTACTTTTAAACTCTCTACATGACAGGATTTTCTATCACCAAGAAAACATCTTTCTATTATCATGAAAAAGTCAGTTCTGAAGGGAAATAATCAAGATGAAATTAAACAAAAGAATATTTAGACAGAAGTGAAGTTAATTTTTCTAATACTGTAGTCTGGCTAAAGTGTCTGGAAAGGAAAAACAGTCCCCTTACATGGTACAGCTCATTATATGAGACTCAATATTAACTCAATTAGACAATAGAAAACTTGAACCAAACCCCATTTTTGCAGCAGAAAAGGAATTACTTACCTACTCCAGTACCACACCTGAATGTAATAAAATATTCAGATTTATTCAGTTTCATCCACAAGGGCTATTGAAATAGACATTTACATTTCAAACCAAGAAAACCTTTCTAAAAATAGACATCATTTACACCTCTGTTAGAGATCTATGTAAATACAAGGAAGGACATGGAAGCAGAAAGCTTGAGTCAACAGGAACAAAGGAATTGTTCTCCAGTAAGAACACAGCTGGAAAACTGGTTCATTATTACATTATGATTTGCTAACAAACTCTTTTCTCCACATTTAACAGTAACAGTATTTTCATAACCTCAAAATGTATGAGTAGGTTAAATTACTCACTGTCTGAATTGGCATTAATGTAATAAAATTATTCAATTTTGAAGAGTGAAAAAATATGTAAGAGAGGAGAAAGCAGCATTTTATGAAAATGAAAAAGTGGTCAGAAGATGCAAAAAAACCTCCTGCAAATCAAATCCCTCATTAAATGAAACTTTTCACACTGGAGAAGCAGCATCTTAATTAATTTAATAGAACTGGCAATGTATTATTGCCAATTATATTAACAGCATTATTCTAACACAGTTAGGAATTCCTGAGATAGAAGTTTGCAGCATAAACTTCTGATTCTCAAAGAGATTTTCCTTTGCTCTCAACACAAATATAAAAAGTAACACCAGCAATCAAATCAAACACGAAAAGTGATAATAGGTAAAGACTGAAAGCTCATGGGGAAGTAATAGTCTTCTGTTATAAGGTGTAGAACAAGCAATTCAAATAATAATATTTTTTCTTATTTACAACTACTGATATATGACACTAGGAGATTCACTATTAATGCTGACAGTATTTAAAAAATGAGAAGCACACAGAAGCTGGAAGAAAAGAATTGATGCTGACATTAATGTAAGATTTTATTTTTTTTAAATCAAGAAATAATGACAGTAACATCTATGCAGAAGTTTATCTTTGGCTCTACTTCATAAAGAAAAAAGAACTTTCTGTCAATAACACCACCTTTAAATGCAGAGATGTTTTATGCCTTTTACTCCATTAGTGGACACAAATACAGATATATAGCATGGAACAATACTTTGCACAGTCATTTTTAATGATAACTCGTTCATCAATAGCTTTAAATCACTCCTTTCCTTGGGGGACAGGAGCAGTAAGTTCTGTTGGGCTCAGCAGTAACAGCAGACCTGGAGTCTGATGGTCACACAATCGGATAAAAGACAACAGCAATGAATTTATGGTTCATCATAACTTTTTTTTTTTCTTTGTGACATGTCCATAATAGAAAAAAAATCATTAATGGCCTTATTTACAGAGAATGAATCCCAGCTTGAACAAACCCAATTTACCAATGACACTCTGCCAACAAATGCTGATTCACCCGCTGAGCAAGCGAATTAACCATCATTTTCTGTGCAAAATAACAGTAGACAAAAATATAACTTGGCAGTACTTCCCTCTTGTTAATGTGGACACTAATTAGTTATATAAAAAATATTTGAATTAAATATGTCAAGGTCTCAGAACTGTTTGAGTTCCTCTTTGCCTAATTAATCCAAATATTTAAATTTGCTTCTTCATGTAATTTGGTATTTCAACCAGAATCCCACAGACAGGCATATAAAATTATT
This sequence comes from Ammospiza caudacuta, assembly GCF_027887145.1. Lineage (NCBI taxonomy): Eukaryota > Metazoa > Chordata > Aves > Passeriformes > Passerellidae > Ammospiza > Ammospiza caudacuta. The sequence continues at coordinate 22,146,739 of NC_080603.1, forward strand.
ATTTGCAGACTGCTTATGTAGGTCCTTTTTGAAACCTGCAACTAATATGAAGATATAATCCCTTTATACAAAACATTCTTTAAGAAACATTGTCTCTGTTAATTAGCCAAGCGCTTACTCTATTCTCTGATTGCCAGACCTCACACAGCAGACAAGTTATTAAGTTTCCTGATTCTTCTTTTCATTCTTGATGTTAGAAAATCCTTACAAATAATATTTCAGGTAAAACTTCTTTTCTTATTTTCCCAGAAATTAAGGGGGAAAAGATATTGTGGAAGCTGCAGTGATTAGCAATTGTCCAATATTTTATTTTATTTAAAAAAACAAGACAGAAAGCAAACACTGCTGTGTATATTGGCCCATCTTAGTTTGCTATTTTCCCACAGTTCTCTTTAAATTATGTTTCTTGCAGCATCCACAGAGTGCTCTGCATTTAGTGTGATTATTACTTGAGTTCTCTTTCACAGGACAAACCACAGTTTTTCATTGTTATCCCTAGGATCCCAGCATTTATACTCTGTAGGCTTTTCTAACATAAATTAATTTTCCCTGGGAATACATTCTCCCTCTCTTTCACACACAACTTTAGCACTACAGTGAGCACTGAACAAAACCCAAAAAATGGTGAGATTTCAGTCTCCTTTACTTGCAAACAATGTTACAACACTGTTTAGCAGTAAAAGGAAAAATAATGCCTGACAGCTTCTTTTGTTGTGGGCTAAAAATGGAATTAAATTATGAGTTCTACCACTGAATCCATAGGCACAGTTCAGGATCATCCATGTCTTCACAAATTATGGAAAACTTCTATCCAACTAAAAAACAGGCTAATCTATCATTTAATTTTAAAATGGACTGATATCATTAATTCTAAATTTATCTTTCACCTTCTTTCCTGTTCTAACCTGTATTCAGAGCTCACAAAAATTAAAATGATCCTCTTCTCTCATTAGAATTTTTAAGCTCTGCAACTTGCACCTGGTAGCAAGGATCTCATGTGAACAGACTCACAATTTCTTCAAGCTTAAATGAGCTCCAGAAAGTCACATCTCAGCCCATTTGCAGTGTCATAACTTACAGGTAATCTGTAATTACATTGTCTTCCTGGCAAGTGCTGGAAGTAATATCAATATTCTTCATAAGCAGATCAGTCTTCCAGAGAAAATCTCCTGGACACATGGCAAACTGTGAGTACCCATGGGAGCACACAAGGATCTGTGCTGGGCTGCTCCATCACTGTCAGTAATTTGATATGAATTTAGAAATCTAGCCAGCATTTGGAAGCCATAATTCCTCTAAATCTTTTTAATGTCACAAACTGTATGACAGTTATTTTAATTACAAATACTAATATCCTACAGAAAGGAAAGCCATACAGATAAAATGCTCACATGCATTTTATCCTTTGCTTTTTAAAGGGGGCTTTAGGATAAACATGCAGAAGGGATGCACTCTCAAAATTAAAGAGTGCATTCAAAATTAAAGAATCAGAAGTGAGATGGAAGGTGTTTACTGGGACTTAAAAAAAAAAAAAAAGACAAAAAGACATTCTAGTCACGTTTTATTAATTAACAGGTGCAAGGCAAAGTTGCTAAGAGGGGCTCCTTCCATACTGCTGAACAGAACACAACTGCTATTACAAGAATTACAAAATATTATTTAAAACCACAGAAATAAAGCAGAAGTTTGTTTCCTTTTCAAAACAGAGGGATGAATGTAATGCTCATAATAATACGGCTTTTATTAGGATAAAAAAAATTGAGTCTTAATAAAGTGATAAATAGGTAATAAAGAGACTGCTGCAAAGCTCCAGGCAATTTAGTTTTCAGATCACTGCCACAGATTGTGTTGTAGAGACAAAGAAAGAAAATGAGAAAAAAACAAATAGCTCAAGGATAATAATAAACTTACTCCCTTAAATGGCAAATACTTGTTTTAATGGAATAGAATTGCCAACACCACTAGGTTCGCAAAAGGCTAGCAACTTTTCAGGATGGTATTTCTTGCAAATACAATAGCTAAAAGTGGTAACAAAATTTGAATTGACATATCCATAACACCTGCAGACTCACATATATAAATAATTTTCCACAAATGGAAGCTTTTTTTCCTCTGAAATTATGTTGCCTCACATCATTATTTTTCATCATACTTACAGAGAATAAATCATAAATAATAAATTCTTTCCATGAGGAAATTACCACTTAAACACTGAACAGGAGAAGTGGTTAAGACACTGCTAAGAAGCAATTCACTGATATCATTTTACTAACTTAGTTGAACAATTGCCAAGTCAGATCAGTCTTAAACTGCATTCAATCCAAGATGCAGCTTTGAGGAGTGTTTTTTACCAAATGCTTCAGAGGCAAGTCAAATAAACATCAGAATAACTATTCATTTGGCAAACGTACAGAAAAAACAAATCTAAAAATATAATTTATGGAAGTGAGATTTAACTCCATTTTATGCATACAACTTCACACTGATTTTGTAATTTAGAAGGTGCCTTACACTATTTTCCATTCATGTAAAATATTGATAAATTCAGAAAGCTCAGGAGCAGCAGTGGGGTCATGAGTTGAAGGCCCCTGTGCCCTTACAGACGTGGAATATTCTGACTCCAGATGAGCTGAGCAGGCATGGCTGAGCACTGCACCTGACATACTCACTTCAGACAGGATTGATTATGGTAGGAGCAACACTCTCCCTGTGTGTCATGTTACATCTGCTAAATATACAGGTCTAAATGCAAACTGAGAAACAGCCTGGAAAGACCTGATTAGGATGAGAAAAATGTGCTCTGTGCTGAAGAATAACAAATATGTTGCTTTAAAGCTGCCAAAAGGTAAAAAAGCTGTAGGGCATGCAAGTATGGTCAGACTTTGTCTAACAAACAGGTGAAACAAATTATTCTTTCTACCTCTCAATCTATTATTTTTTAAAATTAAATTTACCCTGTTTACTTTAAAAAAAAAAACCCAAACCAGTTCATGTGCATTTGTGAGGCTAAAATTCTTAAACGAAATAACCACCGATTGCTGTGTAATGTCAACTGATCTTAACCATGGAACCTCATAAACTACAAGTGAAACCAGATATTTTATTTCTAACCTCTGCTGCCAGCTGCTGAAGAGAAGGGGATGCCACGGGCCGTAAGGTTGAGTTGCCTGTGACTGGATTATGGAGGCTGATGTAGGCCACAACATTTCTTTGAAGAACGCTCCTGAGATCCTACAACACAAGCAGAAAAATGGTTACGACTCTGTATCATTATAATTAAGGCTGTTTTTGTTCTTTTGGCTGCTTCTAGGGGAAAACTGCACCCTACATTTCCATCCTCTGTGATTCCCCAAGTATTAGTTAACTACTGCTTCTCACAATATGCTCTTGGAAACTTCAAAGGATATCTCAGTGCTATTTCTCTATATAGCAAAAGCTATAATTCCATTTCACACATCATCTAAAGAAAATGCAAACAGGTCTGGGAGGAATTAAAAATTACTACACTTGTAAGGCCAAAAATGAAAACATTACACACTGTGAAACAACACGACGGCCTTTTAAACTTATGCCTTACAGAAGACAAACTTCAAAAGCAATCATTATCAACAGTTAAATGGACTCAAACATTCAGAGACCAAACTCAGATTTGAATTGCATAACTTTCCCAGTGTTTTCATTTTATTATTTTTTAGACTATAAAAATAGCATGTACAAACTGTTTCAATTATTATCTCTTTTTTAAAAGGATCCCCTTTGCCTTCTCAGTAATGAGTTCCTCTTTGCATGAAGTGGCTCTTTATATTGAACAGAAGGGGTGTAACGCAATTACATCTGATGCAAAGCTGACTTGAAGTGGAACTAAACAAATTTTGCTTCCAGCCTGGATCTTTTCAATTTGATTTTTTCACCCCCTCTTGTTTCTGAAGAATAATCATGTTGGAAGTATGAAATTTCAATGAGGGTTGGCTGCTTCTAATGCACGGTAAAAAGCAATTAACTCTTTATTTTATCTACTGTTTTAATTCATTGAACCATTAGAGCTGGAAAAGCAGTTATGAAATTCTCTGCCTAGAGGAGTAGCAACTCCTTTAATTTATGACCTGAAGTCTACTTTAGCCATGTATGATCATCAATACTTTTTGAGGTATTTTCCTTCAACCAGCTGATTCCCATTCTGTTCAAAGTAAGAGCCCAAGGAATTGTCTGGGATTTTGCCCAACTCCTCAGCACAGACCTGTGAGAAGTGAATCAGCACTAGCCATGGAGACACTGCTAGGTTTATTTAATTCATGTAAACCATAGCATGGTTCTCTTCTTTCTCTCTTGATTCACTTCTCTCCACACTAAGCCTATCGATGCAAAATTATTAAATATTAAACCCTCAAGAAGGTGAAAAAGCTTTCTAAGCTCTTTCTGTGCCTGTGCTGTTTTTTGAGGTTTTCCGCCCTCTGTCTAACCCTGTCAATGCCCTTTTACAAAGCTGTGCTGCACCAGGGAGGGAAAGCAGCTCCCAAGGGTGCTGCATGTGCCACCTCCACAGCCATGGCAGCATCCTGGCCCCTCATTACCCCAGGAATGCCTCACAAGGTGTTTTCCCTGGACTAGCTGTGCAGTACACGCGTGAACACAGACAGAGGGCAGCTGGCGAGCCACAGTTTCCACGTGGTGATTCCATACTTTCAGCAGAAGGAACCCTCCCTGCAGTGAGAGCAGCTTTACCTCAGCCCACTCGTAGGAGCCCACGTTGCCCAGGGCTGTTCCTCCCCACGAGCAGAAGAGCAGGGTCCTGTCAGGCCTCCAGCCCCTCCTCACCTCTGCCATCAGGGCCTGGAGCAGGGCTGTGGTCACAGCAGTGCTGCTGGCCCAGCCTTGCCCACCATAGCCCTGCAAACTGCTGTGGTGGCTGCCAATGATGACGTATCTGTCTGAAATTAGGAATAAAAAAAACAAACAAAAAAACAAAGTTTTTTTTTTTTCCGGATACTCAGATTAAAAGAATTCCAAAGAACCCTAAAAATTAACTGTATTAGTAGCGTGTAATGCCATTTATACAACACAAAGCTTTCAACAAAAACGTATGTTGACATGCAAGACAATCATACAATTATACACAAAACTGTGGGTGGTACTTAAAAATGAAATAGTAGATAAATACATATATACAGTTTCCTAAAATAATCCCCATACCTCTGCCTTTCTTGTTCGATTATTGCTCTCCTTATAGATCTGATATAAACCATTTTTTATAGACAATCATGCTCACAGTAGAGTGTTATGAAAAAACCACAAAATAATTAGCAGGAAATGATCCTCAAAACACATCAGCATCCAAAAAAAACCCAAACCAACAGACAGACCAACCAAAAACCAAAAGGTGTGGCAGTACAGCAGGAAACAAAGAAAATACACAAAGTATTAGTACTCCCTCACCTGGAAGACTGTGTTCAGTGCTCACCACCCTATCTCAAAAAAGACATGGCAGAAACAGCAGTGGAGCAGCTGGCAAACAGATTAGAGATAATCAGGACTTAGCCTTATGTGGAAGGAGACATTAAAATACCTGGACTGCAGGTTTGGAGAGGAGACATGACAGAGGGATAGAGATAATGAATGATACAGATATGGTAAGTCACACCAGCAGCTGTGTTAATGCTGGAATAAAGCATTTTATAGAATGAAAAGCAAGAAGTTTCAGCCTGAAATAAAAAATATGCCTACGGTTACTCACTGAAAAAAAAAAAACAAAAACCAAAAACCAAACACACTTTTTTTTCCAGAGAAATAAAATTCAATCTTCATCTCTCAAGGCATTATATGTAACCCTAATACCACTCACAAGGGAGAAAAACCCCCTTATTTTACCCCATAACCACTGATGTGTTATAACACTTTAAATAACATGACTGACTGGTGTGACTGAGGCCTGTCAAGAAGTCCAAGCAGATTATTCTGAATGAGCTATTAAACTATTAGACCTTCTGGGTGAGATGAATTCACAACCCTCTGAAGGATTGTTTACTGGTTTTGCTCTGATATTTTGTAAAGTCTCCATCTGGCCCAGATCTAGACTTTTAAAGGGTTTTTTTTCCTATTTCAGGATATTAATAGAAAACATAAGAACAGTTATCAGCAGTGAGGAACAGTGATGCCAGACCCACAGCAACCCCTGAGTGTCATTTGGGTTCCAAAAAGTGGAAAAGTTTTCTTTTTCTTTCTTTAACCAAGGGAACTCATTCACCTGCTGTCAGTTGATCACAATGCAGCAACAGATTGCTGCATATTGCCCACATCTTGTATTTGCTTATAAAATTAAAATATCTACTCAGTATGTTTTGCAGTGACTGCTGCCTGGGAAGAATATTAATAGAACACTTTGATTAAAAAAGCATTCTCTATCAAACTGGATTTCACCAGCATTGTTCAACAAAATATTTGAACATGTTGTTTAATAAGGAATCAAAAATGCTTTACAAAGGGATGATTTTTTATGTACCTGTAACACAATATTTTCAATCAACTTTGGGGGTGTGTAGGTATGGAAATGAGAATTCCTTTCTAAAAACAGATATGCAAAGTGTCAACCTAGATTTACATAATAATTTAATGTAACAAAATTAAATTTAAATCATATAATTTTGCATCTTGCGTGTTGCACCAGGATATGCTTAATTATAGGTTGCACTGACAATGAAAAAAACATAGGATTTTCAACTCCTTAAATGACAGGAATTAGGAACCAAAATGAATGGCCTTACACGCCTCTAGGTCATTAATGGAAGTGCCACTAACACAGGGGGATCAGGCAGGATCAGTGCTTGCCTGTATAATAATTTCCCTTTAGCCTGTGAACAGCCCATGTGAGAGGAGAGACACCTTATTAAAATAATACAGGATATTTTGACTGAGAAGGAAGCATCAACTTGCTGCTGGAGATGGCAGCTGAATGAGCAGGGGCAAAACATCACAGCTGGTGCCTCCTTTGAAATTCTTCATCTTTGCACATCTCTCCCTCAAACAGAGGCAGAACCCTAAAGCAAATGACTGCAGGAAAAGCAGAGGAGAAAGGATGGTCATGCTTGCAGAGACAGCTGCTGTCCTTTCTCAGAATCACATGGCAAAAATGAAAAAAAGAGAAAGGACTGGAGATAGAGGAAAAAATACCCATCAGATACCCTTGAAGGTGATAAACAGGACAGAGCTCAGGTTAGGGATGGGCTGGACAACAGGGATTTAGCATTAAAAAGAGTGTCTTTATCCTGGCTTTCCTTGTTACACATCCCATCTTCAACCATGTCCAATAGAGCTATAAAATCAGTGTTACATTTTCTGGGTTTTAAAATGCTACCAGCTATCACATTTCATCTACTCCTAATGATTTTAACATCTTAGTTACACTTCAGATCCTCGTTCTTACTCCTCTGATCAAATGCCAGCTAACATTACAGAGATGTGCTTGTCTCTATGTGTGTGTTTGGTGGTCTTTAAGCAAAAAGTAATAAATTCTACCCTTGGTGATGCTCTGCAGTCTTTCATTAAGCACTAAAGATAAATTTTGCCTTCTTTCTACACTTCTGTGAACATAAAGGTGAATATTTCATGTGTATGAAATGAGTAAAAACCCCATCAAAATGACAGAGAATCAATGCCATGAAAATATCAAGATTCAAAGCAGTTGAGGAGGGATGACTGTAGTGTCAACCAGGAAGAGTAGAGAGAGAAAAAAAGGTTTAACATTGATTGTGTACAAAATATTGCAGAGCATTAGACATTTAACTTGTGCCTTCACTAGAAGACAGTTGTTATGGCTCTTGTTGAGCTGGACATCCAAACTGCTGCCATCTGGGCACTGCTACTGATTTCACTTTTTAAAATCTCCTTGGATTCCTGAAGTTCAGCACATACTGGCAAACCTCCAAAAAGTAGTTTTGATTAAAAATGTAATAATGAGATGAAAGGTTCAGGTACAGAGGAGATAGAAGACCTGTTAAGCAGAAACTGAAGCACACTTTTTATTCTTTTTCTTGCCTCTGTTTCACAATTCAGAAGACAGAATGTCTAAACATGGCAGTTTCTGCCTTTCCAACTCCATGACAGCTATTTGCAAAACATTAATAATAGCAGACTGGTAACTTCAAATTCATGAAGGAAATTAAATCCTTCATAGAAATTAAATTCACTGTGCTAATTGTTTCCTCTGTTGCTTTAAACAAGCCAAAAGTCTGGTGAGAAGTATACAGTTCTGCATGCACAAAACTGATTTGTTATTTCACCAACAGGAATAAAATTTTCTCCACCTCCTCCATTCCATGACTTAAAATATGAAATGACTGGCCTATCCCCTAAGGGACTGTAAAGAAATTTCCATCCTTTCTTCACAATCTAATATAAGAGCATTAAGGCAAACATGATGCTGTTTGTGCATCATCCACACGCTAGGAATTGTTTGCACTATTTAAATAACCAGCAACAGCATTCATTCATGTTGCAGAAAACCTTCATCCTTTAGGTAAATTCACTAACAAACAAAATAATCTCCAAATGATCTTATGATATCTTGATGATAACATTATTTCTGTACAGCATCAAAGGACAAAGGGAGTTTGTGCTTTATGTCCCAGTTGCATTTAGAGTTCCATTGTTCAACCATCACACATAGAGAACAGTAATTATTATTCATAGTTTGTATAAAACTAGCTTCAGGTATGATTGAGACACAAAATAAGGCTGCAGCAAAAGTTAAAACCATATTAAAATTAAAACCATTAAACAACTGCTTGTACAAACTACTGATACTCTCTGTGCTCCATGTGCAACACCTGCTGCTTGTGTAAAAATATGCTTTTTGTAACTACAATATCCCCTTCAGATCATTCTCTATGTAACCCTCATATTCTGTTGTCACAAATCACAAAATGAGTACAAAAAAGTATTTTTCTCTCCTCTGTATTAGCGAATTATCTGGCAAAATAGGATCCTGATCCCAGCTATGACTCCCACCCATTGTGAAACAAATAATCAATACAAATGACAAAGGGAAACTTACCAGGAAATACAGCTCCTTTTAGATATCCAATGACATTAGAAATTGTCTTGTAAGTTGTGACAGACTGAATGTTCAGACTGATTGTTTTTTTGCCTGTTAAAAGATGAAAAAAAAAAAGAAAATGTTGAACTTATTTACCCAGCCAAGAAATGTACAGGCCAAAGACATAAATTTCACACACATTAAAAAAAAGAATTTAAAATGAGGTTAAAAAAAAAACTGAATAGGAACCACAGATTGAAACACATAATATGACATTATTTTCTTCAACCTATTTTAGCAGCATGATTCAAAGATGGAATCTCAAAAGGGATCTTTACTCCTAGAGTTAAAAGATCATTGAATTCACTCAATAAATGCTGCCAGAATACAACAGAAAAAGAAAAGTTATAAGAGTAGGATTTACATAACTCTGTGATAACAAAATTTGCCTTAAACATCATAGGTTTTTCTCACCTAATCCTTCACCAAGGTCAATCTAACAGTAACATTCACAAAATTATACCTGGTTTATATTACATTTTCTTCTGGAGAAAAGCCCCTGTGATAAATCAGACGGGAGCAGTCAGACCTCCCCACAGCTTTGCCAGCACAGCCATTGGTGATGCTCTTGTGAACATGTGCCAACAGAAGCCAGGGCTTTTTGGCCTAGCTGGCATCAGATGAGGAAATGGTGCAAATACAAAGGCAGAATGATTTCAAAAGCTGCTAAAATGTAAGGAACTTGCCAGTACTGCCACACTATTTGAGACTGCAGCACAGAATAAAGCCAGAGTAGAGCAAATATATATGAGTTTAAATAGATTAAAAGAAGGTGGGACACAGTTACCACAGGAGTTCCTGCAGTTTGTGACAGTGGAAACCAAACAACCAACCATGGGCAGCTGCTGGCACCTTCCAAACATGAAAACAGAATGTGTTAACATCCAGCTCATCTGAAAGGCCATGACTTCTACCCAAGAGACATGAAAATGTCTTGCACTGCTTGAACTCAAAAGCAGCAGCAGTGTGCCAATGAGCAGTGGCTGAGCAGGGGATTCTCCTCCACCCATGAATTTTTTTCACAGTGGCAGAACCGTGCCTGAAGCATCTCCGGGACACAATTCCTCCCATGTCCATATCCCAGCTGCCACAGACCACAATAAAAACACTCCACAGATCATTCTGCTCTCCGTGTCCCGTGCCATTATCCTCCCATGGATCTATTTCTATCAGTTTCTTCCCAGGCCTTGTTTCCTGAGGTGCACAGAATTTGGGAGTGGGGAGTTAACTGCAACATGTGAAACAGAAACAACACATGGTTACTGTTCTTCAGGGTTCATTTGCTGGTTCATACAGTAAATTTACTTCGAAATGTTCTTAAAATAAAATACAATATATTTTAATTAATTTGTCTTCATTGGTATTTAAAAAAAAAGCAAGTGAACTGCTAGTATTTGTTTAAAAAATGAATTAACAATAGTTATGCTATTTTTTATTCAGACAAAACCTCTTCAGTTATCAACAGATGTGTCTTCTCTGTGACAATTCTGGTTTTGCTTGAACAAATCAGTGTAAATGCAAACCAAGCAGTTAATTAAAAATAACCCTGGCACATGACTTTGCAACAATCAGTCACAGCACGTTAATAATTTTATTTGTCACATAATTAACTTTGCTCTTCTGATGTAAGTTACTGTATTTTAAAATTAATATTAATGCCATGTAAATGAATTGTTTGTTCAATAAATCCACAGATATTATTTTAGAATTTTAAAAAAAGTAATTAAAAATAGTCCAAAGAATTCCAAAAGGGTCTTTTAAAACAAGTGAAAACAGCTCAAGCCATCTATGTTGATTAAGCAGTTTAAATTTAACCTCGATTATGCAAGCTACTTCTTGCTGCTGTTTCTCACCTACAACCATTCTAGAGCCAATTTACTCTTCTTAAAAAAAAATATTTTAAAGTCAAAACTGATTTCCTTTCCTTTTCCTACAACACTTTAGATGTTTGTTCCTTTAGGCTTCTTCTCAGACCAAAAGACAATAAATCCTTTTCAAGACATCTGACTTCACTGTTTTTCCTTAATCAACATCAGCTATCGAGTCTGTAACTGACAATAAAGACACAGAAATTAACTTCTGGCAATACCCACACTCTCAGATCAGATACTCCAGTTAATAGTCATGTAACACAGTAGTCAGCTTTACAGTGACTTGGGCTTAAAGGCTTAGAGCACCAGATGAAAAGGCTGAAACTGCTCTTTGGAGTATACAGCAGAAGCAAAATTTAATCCCCTCTAAACAGTTCTGACAACAAACCTCTTGTCCTAACACTGTATTTTAAGGATCTTGACAACTTTCTCTATTTTTTTTTTTTTTTTGGCCCATATTCCCTGGGAAGCTTTGAGGAGACTTTACCTTAACATTATTCAGGATACACTATCTTTATGTAAGCTAAAAGCTGCTTTTGGGATAGAAGAACACAAACATATTTACTGCTACTTTTATTTATTTATTTCCTGACCTGGAACTTTTGAATTGTCTCATAGCAAATGACAACCTTCTCCTCTGACATTTACATAGCCATGGATTTCTAAAAATAACTATTTTTCCTCTCATTTGATAGACAATTTTAGTACTTCAGATGTGAAAAACCTATTTGCAGTAGTTATGTTAAAAGAACATAAGTTAGGCTTGTTTCTTTTTTTGTTTTCCTTTAACTTCATCCCAAGCTCATGCATAGAGGAGTAAAAGCTTGAGTCTCATTTTCAAACAGGTTGGTTAACTTCTTGAATTCTGATCATGCTAAACATCACCAGACAGTTTTCTAAGCATTTGAGTACTGGATTTTAAAAAGCATCTTTAGGAATTCAGGTTGAAAATTGAACCCATTTGACAAGATTTTTGCTAATCACAAAAGATTTCTGTACATGCCCACTTAACTGCAGTACAGAAAAATCAAGTATTAATTGAATTTAAGGATTTCAACAGAATAACTCTTGGATTATAAACCCAAAGCTATTTCAGTAGACTGCTGAAATAAAGTATATTCAAGTAATTCAGTAATGCAGTTTTTGAGATAGTTCCTGTTGAAATCAACACCTGAATAAATGTGAACCTGTCTGAAATCACAACTGACCTAGAGATTTCAAACATCATCAAACATCCATGCTCACACGACTTAGGGGACACTAATTGAGCTGAAGTATTCAGCATAAAACTGCACTTGACAGATCATCGTGTCAATTTGAGTGCAAAACCTAATTTACTACGTATTTTATGTCAGTTTTCAAGTTAAACAGAGAAATTTAAGAGAAGAAATACAATCATCACACACATTTAAGTAACAGTAACACAAAAAATACTACATGCAACATGGCATACATAGAAAAGTGAATAAATATAAAATAGTATATACTTAATAATGTATATTATCTCAGAAAAATATTGTGTGATACTATAAAATTACATATGCAAAAATCAATACTGAATCTATGCAATGTACAGTATTGTTGAGGTATAAAACTATTTGTACAGGAATGTGTCAGAACTCCTAGCCAGATGTCCTTGTAATGAAAAGCCTCCACTTTTCTTGTGTATAAACAATACACCATATAAATCTGATATCTCTAATATTTTTGTCTAAAAGATTTCTATTTGATTAATCAACTATGTCACCTACTGACAACATATTCTCCTTTTTGAACAAATATTCAGAGATCTTGAGTCTCCAAGTCTAGTCTTAGTATGAAGAGCTTAATGAATAAACGCCTTGGTATTTGATCATCATCTTTTTTGACCTACAATGAGGAATCCAGAAATAAAACTCTTCAGATGAAGAGTTTTTGAAATAAGAAATGCCTAGAATAAAGTCCTTTAAGGAGGCTCTAAACTAGGATGGCCTAATGTGATACAGAATAAATGTGTCACAGTCAACATCAAAGAGAGTTGAAAATGCTTCTGATGGTAGAGTTGAATTTCATAACCTCACGCTACTTTCATTCTTTACCTGCTTTATAGCAATCAAAAGCAAAGCATCACAGAGGAAAACATTGGTGCAGAACAGAATTCTGAAAATATATCTTGATCATTTACAATTCTGGTAGAAAAACTCTCTAGGCTTCAGCTGGGAGTAGAGGGAAGATACATAAAAAATACTTCACACTGTTCATGCTTAATTCTTCTCATGGACTTCTGTTTTAAAAAGGAACAGAATTTAAAGTGATCATGAAAAGAAAATCTGAGAGTATTGGAATAAATGTCTGTAAGTTTTCATATAGATCAGAGCTCCCTATTCAACTTGTTCCTCTTTCAAATGGCAGTAAGAGACATCTGCAGAACGTTGTTCCATTTCTGCTGTTGTGTACAATGACTCCAGATTTGGTAGATACAGTGACATGCACTGCCACACAATCTGCTGGCATCTCTCTCTATTTGCTTCCTTGGATTCATGTTTAGCATAGTCCAAGTACCCAGAAATTATGGTATCGTTTGCATATTGATATCAGAGTGTGAGATGGCCCAGCCAGAGTTTATTAAATATGGGAGTCTTTATTTTCTCTGACAGGTAGCAAACTATGAAGGAGAAACACATATAATATTATCGCAAGGCTGTAGTTTAACCGGAGAAGATATTCACTTTATCACTCCATGGCCTTCCTCTGACTGAAAAGAAGACAGGCTTGATTTGCACTAGTGCAGTACTTGGCAGAGAATTTTATTTATCTTGGATGAGAATCGTATAATATGGAAAGTAACAGACTCTTCCAATTATTCCTTTTGTATAATTAATGATTCAAATTTCACATTATCAAAGTTGACTATAAACTCAGTATAATGAACAGCTGACACGTGGAACTACAGAAAATAGATGTTAAAAGTCTCATAAAAATTCATTGTGTTGTGCTGCAAACCTTTCCAGTACCAGTCAGTTCTGGTTATCAGTTCCACTCACCCATTTTGTCAGAGGAGGTAGATTTGTTTGCAGCCTACAACAGAGCTCTGCACTGCAGTCACTGTGATGATTCACTATTGATCAGTGACTGTATTTTGTAGACTAAAAAAAGGTTATAAAAGATCAAAAGATTCTACCTAGAAAAGCATTTTGATCTGAGTAATTTTACTGTCTGCAGCAGAATGCTGGGAGTCTTTGTGTACCTGGCTCTATTATTCACACAGTGTTTGATATCATTCAAGTTACTTAAACTATTCATGCCTTGCCTTTATAATTTTAAAAGTTAAAGAATAAAAAAATTACACCTATTGCACAGGAAAAGGCATTAGCAGGTGGTAAGAAGTGGGATGTTTAAGTGAGATCATTGCATTTACACTTCCTGCCAATTGAGCTGCCATACCAGGTCACACCAAGTGACCACCCAGTCCTTATCTCCAAGAGTGACCAGTACATAAATGTGGAGAAGAATGGAAGAATAGGATGAGCCTCGGAACAGGGGGAAGCCCCAGACACCTGGAGACTGATCACTGCTGAAATCCTGGATCTTTCTCACCTTCTCTCTTCTCAGGCATTAACCAGGTTGAGTATGAAAACTGACACTTAAAACCAAAGGGGAAATTTACACCCATAACTCTGTGATGTGTTTAAATAGCAGGCTTCCAGGATTTCCATTCAAACCAAAGTATGTGGTCATTAGTGTCAAAAACCACTTTGTATATTAATTGCCATTAGATGGATTTACATTAAATGCTCAAGAGTTTAATTGAAAAAGGGTAATTTGTACATTACTGCAATCTCCCAAATAGTGGGAAACTTAACAGCAACAAAGGCAGTACACAGCAAGACTTCCCTCATTTATGTTTATAGGAGTGCTTTAGTTTTACAACAACCTTCACAATGTTCTAGCAAATATCCTAGTGAGATTTTGTAAAAAAAGAAAAGAAGCTTCAAAAGTTTACAGTTTCTCTATAGAAGTTCACTCTGAAATTCCTTCTAATTGCCTATCTTTGGGAAAAAGTTCATGGGAGCACAGAATTTCAGATTAATGAGGATTAACAATAATGTACCATACCAAACAAAAAGCAAATCTAATTACTGACTTCATCTACCACCAAATTAACAGCTGACTTCAATTCCCACTATTTGCTTTGTAGGTCCTGAGCACTCAATCTGTGTGGGATGTTGGCCTCCATCCTCCCACTCCCTCTGTCACATTTTGTCTCTTGAAAACTGCAAGGCTAAGGGAAAAAAAGCAGCAATGTGAGAAAACTATATATAAATGTTTAATCATTACTGATGAATCTGCTGTTCAGCTTTTTGAAACATAATGATGAGAGAATGATGATCATTTTATCCTAACAAATTTCAAGCCAACCAATCATCTGAATTGCTCATTCACCTCTTTTGACAGATAAATGATGAGTCCCACGTCAGAAGTGAAATCTCTCTCTTAAGCTTCTTCAAATCAACAGGAAGACTGCAAATTCAACCTTTGCTCTTCTCTAATGCATTGCTGTCCTCAGCATTATCTCTTTAGCTATTACTAGTATTAAATAGTTCTACACCATTTCTTATCATGAGACCAGGCTTTTATCTCTTCCATTAAGGCTGCTGCTGAACAACAGCCCACTCTGTGCTCCAGAACACCATCAGCTTCACATTAGTTCAAGGAAAAATATATTATAATGCATTACAAAATTATACAAGGCTTCTTCTCAGTCCCTATTTTCTCAATAAATTAAGATTTTTTTTTAAAAAATCCCCCTTGGATTACTGTGTTTCAGAAGCTTTACATGAAATCACACACACAAGCTGTTGTGTTCACCCAGAGAAAACCAGACATGGATTGGCTCTCTCTAGAGAGAATTGCTGGCTTGGAATATTCTTTCTTTCCAGAAATTCTCCTCTGACACAATTCCTGTCTTCTCATGAAAATAAAACAGACATGCCACACCTGTCACAGAAAAAAGCAGAGTAAGCTGCCCTTTAGGGTGATTTTGCCCTGCAGCCTCCAGATAAAGCTTTATGAGAAACAGACGTTGTGCAGCCTTTTATCTTTCTAAAATGAGTGTCATTTTCCAGCCCAAATTCAGGCTTTGCTCCAGGCACTTCAGCTGTTGGAAAATCCTTCAATACTAACAAGCTTCATGCAGCCTACCTGGAATGGGTAAGCTCTTGTTCCTTCCAAAATGGCCTTTTCCCCTTTTCTACTGGTTGTGGGGACAATAATTTTTAAAATTAAAAGTTTATTATTAAAAAATCTAGTCAGCCATGCATGGAGAACAATTGCCCTGCCTAACCACAACAGCTTAAGCCATGAAGCAGGAGGTTTTCTGCTTTCTTTTTCAGTATGTATAACTACAAATGCTAACACAAGTCATAAAATTAATCAACCTTTTTTATGACTTGTTGTATTGTCCTCCTATTCCACAATAACTTTCCAAAAGCAATAAACAAGGGATACAGCACATGATACTACATTGGTTGCCCTTAAAATTTGTTTTTCCTGTTATCATCACTGTGTGTAGGACAGGACACAGTGGTTAAATTAATTTGCCTCCTCCTTTCCAGGACCACAGCTTCAAATCAATTCATTTAAATGGCCCTTATAGTGAAATAAACCATTTTTTTCTGGAGAAAGATGCACAGGTAAAAAACAAAACTGAAGACTGTTTACTGAAGAATTACTGTCTAAACATGCACCTCATCTAGAATGTTCTCTGCAAGATGTTCTTCTGGTGAAACACTGTGCTGGAAGACTGTAGCATCTATATCAACTTATATCAGCAATAAGCTTTTTCAAGCAATAATCTGTTTGACTTTGCTAATGGCATTATTTCTAGGGAGATACTCTGAATGCATTCATCTGGCTCTACTCAAGGTATTTTGCTCTTATCATGATGGCTGTTTTCCTGGTGAAAACTGGGAGAAAAAGCTGCCTGAGGGTTCAGGTAACAATACACTGTTTGTTCTATAGCATATACAAATTAAGGAACATATTTAGAATTTAAGTGCTATTATTCCAGAAAGAGGAAAAAAAAAAGCTCACAGAATAATATAGTTGCTGACATCTTAATGTTAAAATCACATTATTAGGAGTACAACCATACTGCAGCACTAACAAACCTCCCTACTGATGGCATCTACACAGAGGAGGTTCTGAGTCAGTATTAAGAATTAGTGCTCAATGCCTTCTACTATTTTTTTTAAACCACAACTTCCATCTATCAGATTTTAGGAGCAGAATTTTTAGACTGTTCATAGAAAGCATCTAAGCAAAACACACCCACAATCAGCTAAACCTCTTAGTTGTATAGTTGTAGACATTGGATTTGGAGTCTGAGAGGAACGTCCCAAGGGTGAAGTGGATTTGAAAAGCATTACCTGCAGCTGGCAGGTGGAGGGGTGTGCACCTGTCTCTTTGGGCAGTCTCCTCAGGCAGGGAAACAAGTTTTCTGGCAAGCAGTGCAGAAATTGGTTGTACCAACAGTGTTGTGAGGTTCAGTCGATTCTGCCTGTAGCTTCCATCTTAAATGACAGAAAGGGAAGAGCAATTTAGTAAATGAAAATTAGACTTTTATCCTTCATAAACCGAACACAAAAATGCAAATCTCTACCACACAAGTTAAAACAATGGATTTAGATAAGCAGCTGTTGTTTTGTGCTTATAATACTGAAAAAAAAAATTAAAAAGCTTCTTCAAGAACATGTATTACAAAATTACATGTACGTATTATGGTATCTGGGCAATAGTTCCATAAGAAAGAAACTGTTAAATGAGTCTGAGCAGATATTAGATTGTGAATTAAACATAAATTAAATTGGTGTGTAGTTAAAGGAATCACTGAAATATGGAAGTACTGATCAGCAATAAATTTCAAATTCAAGTAAAAACTGAACAGCTGAAGGAGGTCTGGAAAAAGAAGGTACTAAACAGACACATTGAATGGTGAAAGGTATGGATCAGAAAGCATCAGAATACTTCATTTACAGCTGAAACATCTTAAGCAGACATAGCACAAACCTCTCAATATCAGCAGTTTCATGCAAAGTATTAAAATCTCCCTTTAACAGAAAAAAAAGAGAGTTTGCATACACCTGCCTGTCGAACACTTGATCATGGAAAGGTTTCTGATGAGATAATGAGATATTTTGCGAGACCAACTGACAGAACTGTGGGGAAAAATAAAAACCTAACTTTGCACAACACAAATGCTCCGAAACACTTAGGGAAAAACATCAGTTTTCTCAGTTATTTCAGATGTATTTGGGGATCACCTCTTCCCATGGAAAGCAGGAACTCTTCTGGGAGATGAAAAGCCCACCATGGAAAAGGAGGGGAGGCTGACAGCCTGGGCAGGGCACAGCTCTAACACAACCTCACAATGTCCCTGCCCCTCCTGAACCATGTCCAAACCTTCAGCCAGAGATTCAGAATACAAGGCATCTCCCTGAGACCTCTGTGAAACAAACACTGTAATTCCTGTCAACATTGAGTTCTTTACTACCCAAAAGCATCCTTTAAATTCTGTGGCACTGCAGGCACAAGGGGAGGAGGCTATCAGCAATCAGCAGCATGTTTCAAATAAGTTTCTATGAAACTACTTCCAGGACTGTTACTGAAACACAGTGTAAAGAAAACAAGAAGCCTAGACACATTCTAAATTTTTTTAGGGTTTGTTTTTTTTTTTTTTGTAGTACTAGAAATTTCTTAAACTTTTTATAGTACACCTTTAATCCTAATGAAAAAGTTGACCAAATCTGTATCATTTCATCATGGAAAAACAAAAGGTGTTGTTCACCTTTAAAACTCAGTGGCAAGGTGATCAGTGTTCAGTTGGAAAGAACCACACAAATTTTTAGGTGGAGAGGTAAAACTGGTTCAAAATATAACATTAAAAAAAGCCTTGTCTCATCAAAGTTGGTCTGGGTTCAAAATCTCTTAAAGTTGTCACATCAGTGAAGTGACAGCAAAATCAGTTTGGTCAAGAGTGTTGAGAGTGTTTCTGCATTCAAAAAGAATCCCAAAAAAGTCCATCAGAGATGTGCAATTGAGACATTATTTTCTTTCCAGTGTTTGTCAATCTTCAGCCTGTATTACAGTGGCAATGAAGCCCAAAACGTTTCAGATGAGAAAAATCTCTCCTTTCTCCAGTTACTCACAACTTGAGCTTCACACCTGAATAACCTGTGAAAGATACACTTTCAAGAACAACTTACAGGAGAAACCCCTCCATATTTAAAAATGAATCATCTCACAATAGAAGACTGAGTTTGAAGTATGGGAGAAAAAGAAAAGAGAATCTGTAGAAAGACAGATTTAAGTTACCTGAGCAGATTTATCTGGAAGAAAAACTTTCTAATAGGAGGAATTCATAAAGACTTGCCTAGGCAGATGATAAAATCCTCTTTAACTGAAATCTTTATAGAGAAAATTGTGAGCAAACATCTGTCAGGAATGATGCAGATATGGCTGATGCCCTCCCTTAGGGAAGGTGCTACATTAGAGGATCTCCTGACATCTTTGCCAGACCTAAATTCTATAAAATCCTCTAGTAACTAAACTTGACGAACTTCTAACAGAGAAAAAAAACACCATTGAATTCATATTAAAAAATACTTGAAAAAGGAAAAAACAAAATAGTTCCTTTCCCTCTGCCAGGCATTTATTAATTGCCACTTGTTAAGGAGGCTGAGGAAAGCAATGTGCACCATGACCAGATTTCAAAAGTGAACCATCCAAGACCAATCTCTCCAGTGCACATTTAAAAACCTGGAGATTTCCAGGGCTGCTGCTTAAAGCCTAATCATTCAGGTTTAAAATACTCCTGGGTTTGGTGCTGTAGTGAGAGTGAAACAGAGCAGAGTAACTTCAGAAAGAAACCAACACACTGAAAGAACCTGGGGATTCTTGCTGGGACTTTGTCTGCTGGATGCCAAACCCTTCAGCATCTGTGGGAATAACAAATGCTTGAAGGATAATTTAAATTTGCCATTTTGCTTCTAATGAAATTTAGTTTTATAGCATGAAACTCTTCCAAGAAGCAGAATTCCTTCTTCTGTGCAAGTCAAACAATGTAACTGAGCCAGGCCTAGAACCACTATTAATTTCGGAAAGTCCCTGGAGAACTTACTGTAAAGTGAGGAAGAAAATACGGTAATCAATTATTAAGTTAATTTTAGGAGCACAAAAAAGAAGCAATCTTTAGAAAGTTTATGCACAGAAAGCAAGGCCTGAATTTCTGTTTCTGCAGTGACTATGGTTTAGGTTTTCTTTTTCAATGCAAGCACAAACCTTGGGCACCAGTTTCCACTCTGTTCAGCCTGGGACACTCCCCCAGCCCAGCAATTCACAGTTCTCCATCACTTAACTTACTGGTACTGCCAACATGCTCTGGGATTTCTGAATTTAATAGTAACACCTGTCCACTGTACCCTACTCAGTTCTGAGCAAAAGTACCATTTTATCATCACATCAATGACTTTCTGAAGACTGAAAAACCAGAGTTTTACTCACAATATCATACTTCTCTAGCCCAAAAATATTGCTTCACCAACAGCTTCCTCAGTATTATGTGAATAGTCTTTAATTTGCATTTCTCTAAGTTTTGTGTTATATGAATCACCTTTCTGTTCACTTTTGTTTAAATTCCAGATTCAAAGAAAGACTGGAAAGAACATCGTATTTCATCAATATGTGTTTATTCAAGGCACCTTCTGCCAGGATCAGATAAAACAAAACTTTAACAACTAAAACTGTCTACAAAGCTTACTGACAGAATTCATCAAAATAACTCCTTCTATGACCTAAAACACGGCTTTAATGATTTTCCCCAAAAATAAAGACAGCAAAAAGTAGTCTGAGTGAAAACCAAGCAATAATTGTTCATACCCACGTCTTTGACTTTCTGCTGCATTAATAATACAGCAGTATTAGTTTTGAAATATCTGAAGTGAATGGCTCATTAATTTTTCACCTTAAGCTTAATAGAAATTTGACAAACAGTTTTATGCTGAAAATAGACACTCCAAGCAGGACTTCACAGCTCGTGATGGGAATAAATTAGAGCATAAAAGACAGAATAGTGTGTGCATTTGGTCAAACAAGATGGTTTTGTCACTCAGCTCCTCAAGTGAACAGTTAGTGCAATGCATTCCTGTGAAAGAGGCATTCTTACATTTATTCAGTCCCAGTGCACATTCTGCACTGCCCTTTGTCAGCACTTGATCTTGTATTAAGCATGACAAACCCAAAGATCTATAAACTACACGTCATAGACATTTATGTTATCTGTGCTTTGAACTTGTACCCAGCTTCCCTCCACCTCTGTTGGTAACATTCAACAGCTGCTAGCTCCCACTGGTTGTCCTGCAGCCAGTCACAATGATCTGTTTCTATTTCTCTGAAAAATCAGGTTATCTGTGGTTTTCCTGGCTTTCATCTAACCACAGATGGAAGATGCAAGGATCTGTGCAGCACCTACAACAGGAAGGCTCTGGGTACTGAACTCACACCACCACTGCTCATCACCAGAATTTTGCTAAGCAGCAGCTACTTGATTAAATCTTCATCTACAGCAGCTTGCAATGCTGTCCCCATGTCCATTTTTAACTCCAAAAAGCAGCCTTCAATTAAGCCTCCACATCCCATTTAACCTCTGCTAGACCCATCTGCTACACCTCACAACGTCACTGACGTATTTTTTGCCTTCCTAAATTTTATCATGGAAAAAAGAAACTCATTCTAGCTGTTATTTCTTGCTGAAAGTGGATACAGTCAGAATATTGACCCAGAAAAAAGTGGTGCTGTTCTGCAAGCAGTCATGAACAGGAAATTCTGGGAAAGCATTCCCACACTGCTCACCAAAGTCACATAAAGGTTTTCCTGCATGTTAAGTCAAACAGAGATGTCTTCCTCTAACACAAACCGTGCTGAAAAGTCCAAGGTGTTTAAAATGGAAGTAAGAATGGATTTTATTAATGCCAAGGAGAAGACCTTAACTTTCAGACTTTCAAATATCAGCCAGGAAAAGCAAAAAAACAAAACTGGCAGAGAAAAAAGTTACTCAAGAGGAGCAGAATCTGGAGCAGGAGCCTACAGAGTAGAGGTAACAAGCAGTTTCCTGCTATGTCTTTATTCACTTCTCCATAAATTATCCACTAGAAATGCAACTGGAACATATGCCAGTTTTGAAGTGCTTTGCTTCACTAGCCGCTGGTAAAAATACGGAGGAAGAGAAAAATATTTGCTTCTCTTACATAAAAAAAGAACTTTGAAATTCTGCAACCAGGGATTTTAACAACAGCCAGAAGATTTTAAAGCAGCTTTACAGGCAATGGAGCACAAGATGAGGAATCACAGCAGCATTGTGTGGCAGCTTGCACTTGAGGATGCATGGCCACAAATGGACAGGGGATGCTCAGAACTATGTTGTGATTGGAGAGATGGGTGAGGAGGATGGCTGTGCCCGTGAAAGGTTTATGCACATTTACAGAAAACACAGAACTGAAAGGCAGTGAGCATCACCTGGAAGAGAAACAAGCTACTCAGAGTTCTCAGGAAGGATCTAAAACACATTTTGCACTTTGGTCTTAGCATTGCAGATAGTTAAAAAGGATTCTTTAGAAACACCTTTTTAAACAAATCACATCCTCATGACTTTAGGGGTTAACAAAGGGTTTAAAAGAAAACTGAAGATGCCATATCACCTGTGATAAACTCCCCAAATAATAATCATACATCACTGATACACAGAGAAAACCAGAATCCTGCAGAAATACTGGTTTGCTTACAGAGTATATTCATTCTATTCTGTTTACATAACATTTTGTCAACAGATCTGTGTATGTATTACTCAAGACTGTCTCTTTAAACAGATTTCTGCTGTCCTTAAAAGTAAACCTAAATATTCTATAGCTAATACAGAAAAAACTCAAACCCTTCAGAACTTGCTGTCATCTTTTTCCTTCCCTCACAAGGAAATGTGCTTAACCACCATGAAAGACAAAAAAAACATCACTCCCCTCTCTCTCACTGCAAATCACTCTTGCCTTAATGCCTACTTAATGTACTTTAAAAATACTGTCACTCTTCTTTTTAAGATACACAGAATAAAAAGCAACGCATGTATTGTGTAAAAGCAAAACTGCTCTGACACAGTGATGCAAAATCATCTCACTAATTTCCCTGCTCCTTTCTGAGAATATTTAATAAAATGGCAAGAATAAAAAGAAAACCAAACAACTTTTCCCAATGCTCTCACCATTTTGAATCCCCCTTTCCACTTAGCTCGTTGTAGTGGCTGATAATTAAAATGACACAGAAGTGGCCAAAATAGAGCAACATTATGTAACATTTCCACACCAAATGACATGAAGTAAAATTTTTCCTTTTAAAGTATCCTACAATTGTGTAACCACTAAGTCATAAAAAGGAAAAAGCATTTCTTCAACGTATTTCAAAATAGCTAAAACATGTTTTTATGTTCTACTAACAATGGGATGCAACAGGGAAAAAAGGACAAGACAATTCTCAGGTTTTCCTGTGTTATCAAATGCCTGTCTCACTACTGAAGTGAAAGAAACTCTCCATCAACAGACAGCAGGTTTGGCCATCTGACAAAAAAAAACCCAAAAACAAACAACACTGTCCAACATTTTAAAAGTGGTGGTGGATATTTAAAAGGGTTGACAGAAGTCTTATGGGTTATAAGACAAAAATAAATATCACTTGATGCTTAAAAAATAAGCTTATTTTTAAAAATCCAGTAATCATATATTTAGGTTTCTGTACAACTTATTGCTTGCCATCCATAGTGAATTCAAACCAGCATATTCAGTACTTTATATTTAATTTTGGATTCTATCCTTGATAGCAGATCTGCTTAGCACCTTCTACTGTCATTAAATTCAAGATATAGGTACAACTCACTGTAAGGGAGGCATGCAGAAATAATCAATGCTGAAAAGATTGGAAACACTCAGTACCATCAGGCATGTAAAAAAATGGAATCATTCTATCCAAATCCTAATTTGGATAATAATTTGATATCTTTTACTTTCCTAAAATACGCAGACGTATTAATCCAATGGAGCTCAGCAGAACTACTTGAAGCTATTGCTCTAACTACACAATCCAAATTATCAAGTACCAGACACATATTTGGACTTCCTTTTTTTTAATCTTTATTTTAGGGAAGACTACTTCAGGAATTCTATCCCTGCAAGCCTGTGTGTGAAATGTACCTGTTTGTTGCTCCCAGAAAATTAGATATAGGATGTTAAACTGAAGTCTGGAGGGAAGTTCATGTGTGTGTGTTTGTGTCTGCAGGAGGGAACACAAATCAAACTGATGAACTAAGCTTGGCACAGGTGGATTTTAAAACTGATATATTACAGAATATTTTAAATTCAAGTGGCAAGGACATTACGGAATTTGTTATCAGTTCAATTGGAAAAAAATAAAAATCTGTCCCTCCTGATGCAGGCAGTGAAGCAGGAATATCCTGCAATGGAGCGGGACCATGGAGTCACAGTAGCCAAGAGGGCACACAGCACCTCCTGCATGAATTGTGTTTTCTGTTAACCACTTCAAAAAATAAGGAACTTCTGGCACATTAACAGGCTGGTCTTGGAGCTTGGTCCTTCATGAACTAAACCTTGGTGATGGCCACCATAGATGGAACAAACAACAAACATGGAAATGAGACATTGATACAGAGTTCCTTTCCTCCAGTGATGATGGAGACTAAATATAGTAAAATAAGGGTCTTGCTTTATGCAAAATAGGCGTGAAGCTGTCAGAACACACATCAGGTAACATATACCATCCTTATTCTGATTATGAACAAGCATAGATTCCTGTTTACTCACAATAATGAGATTTATTGTTATTAAAAATAATAAAAGCTCTATAGTGGTCTGCCAGGAATGGAATGGAGATAGAAAATCTGCAAGAAAACACTGAAAGTGACAGGTTTAGGATGACAATTATTTTGTTTACAGCATGTAGTGAACACTGCAATGACTCACAATCACATGCTGTCTGTACATATTTGGAGGACAACATGAAATAAAATTGCATATGTTATCCGTGGTATAGGATGATGTTCTTAAAGTAATAACCACCTCTGATGCATGCCTCCAGATTTGTTTGTAACCACTGAAAGCCACATTTTGGCTTCAGCACAGTTTAATTGTGCCAGCACAGTTGTTTCAGGAGCCATATCATGAACCAGATCAGCACACTTCAAAATTCGGTGCTCTTAAATAAATGAGCAGAGTAAGGGTTTAGCTGGGATGAGGATATGGAAAGCATGGCAGGAATTCCTCCAATTACACCCAAAGCCTTCTATTCCCAAGCCACAATTCCAGGGGACACCCATGTCCTCTAGGACCCAAAGTCATTGCCAGACACAGGATGACACTTAGATATGCACATCCATTCAAAAGCTTCTTATAGATTTAAAAAATAAAATTGAAACATCTTTATAATTTTTCTCTAGTTTTTTAAAATAATTATAGCATACTTCAGGAAAACCATTTAAGAACAGAAAGCCTCTAATATTCTGGCTGAAAATGATAAATAATTAATATGCATCTGCTGTTTTAGCAGTTTAAAGAAGCTGCAGTGCTAATTTTACTTGCATGATATTAATGTCAAAAATTTTGTAAAAGAAGGTAAATCTACTAATAATGCATGTCTAGCAATGTTAAATATGTTAATATCATTTAGCTTTGTTTTGGTAGAGCATGCAATTGGAACTGCAGTGATGCTAATTTTCACATTAAATTTGTATCAAATATTATTTGTATCAAATTGTATTAATGTATCAAATTGTATTAAATATGTATCAAAGGCATACAAGAAGTTTAAAAAAATTCTATCTGCTTTTATTTTGTTCTAAAGGGCTTTCACCCAATCAAAAGAAATACAGAGAAGAATCAGTGGTTTTAAAAAGCCAGATTGCAATGGAAGTGTTCCAAGTCCTCAGTTCATTTTTATTAATCTTTCAACACTCAAGATCAGATAAAGTAGATATATGGGGTCATGTACCAGTAATAATTTGATAAAAAATACTGAAGAAAAAGAAATAACCTGGTAAATCAATCTCAAATGACAGTTTCCTGAAATGAAGATACAGGTGCTCTCAAGACCCCCATTAATCCTGTCGATGGTATAGAGAGGAGAAAAAGCTATGCTCAGAAATTCCTTAAATTCTGAATCTGTGGAAATCCTTGTAACACATCTTGGTTTATTTCCTGGATTACAGAGCAGAGACAAACAAACCATAATCTATTTGCAGCACTCCTCAGAGATACACAAACACTGCTATTTAATTTACTTAATAACTTGCTCATGTGTTTGCAATGTTTTATTATGTTCATGCTGACTCGTGCTACTGCTGGATTCAGCTTCAGAAGGAGATTACAAACACCCAGGAGAACTGGATTTTATTTTGTGCACAACAGCACATTTTCTGTGAATATTCATTCCAAACTCCAAATGGAGCCCTTGGCCCTAAATGATTTCTGAACCATCTCTTGTGAGGAGCTTTGCATCCTCAAATGAGTTTGTGTAACCTGAGATGAGCATGAAAAATTAATCATTTTGCTCAAATCACAGAGTTGAGGAGCTGGTTAACGTTTAGGTTGAACTCCCTGAAATTCAAGGACAATTTGAGTCAGGAAAATCAGAAGCAAAGAAAATTTGTAAGAAAATAGAAAATAAGGTAGTGCTTGAAAGAAATAATTCCTTGTTGAAGAAGGGCAGAGCAGCAGCATCATCTCAGAATATTGCATTTCGAGCCGTGTCTCAAATTATGAGTCAGTGATAAACATATATTCTGACACATATTTTTAAAAAATGCTACTTAGGATTATTTTTCAAATTAAATAATAAGAACATTTCTACAAACACAGTGGACATTATTGCAAATTATAGCTAGTAAAATTCAGCAGAAAATAAGTATATTGTAATTTGAATTGTTACTTAAAACTAATTTCAAAAGTGTCATCAGTGTTTTTCTCTGGGAGGAAGTAAATATTTCCTTCCCAGCTCAGGTCTTGCCACAGGATCCAAAGGACATGGAACCATCCTTTGTTCCTTCCCACAGTGTTAAATGTGCAGAGCTCACTCAGGTCACAGCCACAGCAGGAAATCCATTCCCCTATCTTTTTCCTATTTCTACAAAGAGCATAGGTCAGAAGAATCCCAAAAGAGCAGTGGAGAAGAAATCAACGGTTTCATTTTGATCGTTACCCTGATGTTTAATGAAATTTAAATGATACCTAGAACAAAATAAAATCTACAAGAACAGACATGCCTATGCAAATCTTGCCCGTCATAGCAATTGCACCTTAGCTCAACCACTGGACACAACTCTCATTTTCTAGGTTGTTATAAAAGGAGTGCTACTGAAACACAGTAAGTACTAGCAAAGAGTTTGCAGCAAGTAAATTGTTTTCACAAGCTGAAACTGCAAAGGACTTGGCTCTTTAAAAACATGCAGGCCCATGGAAGATCCACAAATCAAACCATGTGCAAAATACTCTTCCAAGAAGAGGACCAGCTTATTCTAAGGGTTAGTATCAAGCACAACATTCTTTGTTTCATTTATTCATCAAAGTTATAGATATTTGCAGTGATGGTGTCTTGACAACTTCATGCATGTGGACAGTTCTAATAAATATCCTCCCTTTCAACAGTTTACTATTAAAATTTATTCTCCTGTGACATCCCCAAGGACTACATGTGTCTCTGAAGAATGGGATCTCAAGATTTCAAAGATCTACAGTATCCACATCTATCAAGAAGACTTGATATGTCTGGTTAGATGTACAGACATAGACCTGAATTGTCAAAGTATTTGGTGAGCCACCACCACAGCTCTACACAGCAGATGCTCACAACTCCATCATACTGATAGGCAAAACCCCCAATAAATACACAGAAATATGGTTCACTGAAAGAAACACAAATAAAAAGAACACATGGTCTGTTGCAACAGCATGAGTTAAAGAAGTTATTTTCATAAAAGGAATGTGTCACAAGTAATCATCACTTCCATTTCATTTTGTCTCCTTCTCAGTGCTGGTAGAAATAAATAGATGCCACATTTGTAAATTCAATTGGCACTGTTTTGCTGAAGTGACAGATGATTCATGTTGTGATTGCCTCTACACCATGTAGCACCATTCTTTATTGTCACAGGTACTGTATTTCATGCAAGACTGCAAACTAGCATTTGCAGCTTTGTAATAAACTATTTCCTGTCAATAGTGCTGTAAGAAAGTTGAAATTTGCCCTCAAGTATCTGTTTTCTGTTCAGAAACAAATATTTAAAGCCACTCAGAGATCAAATGTGATTTTCCCATGCAGTCAACACTTCATTCTCAAACCTGGTGCACGAGGGCACTTCAGTCAGGGAGACAGAAGTGGCTTTGCAGTTGAGTTGTCCATCACTGCTCATAATAGGGCAAAAATTCAAGTACCCCTTTACGATATCAGGCCACCAATTTCACTGCCTGCACTTCAACTGCAGCAAACAAGTCTAATATTTAAGTAATAACAGACCAGAGGCAAAAATACTATTTTTGGCTGTAAGTAGATTTGATCTTTTCTAGCGTGCTTTTACTTCATTTGTGGCTTTTGCACAAAGAGCAATAAAATAATTATGTGGCAAAGGAATTAACTGCTGTGAAACAAGCAAAAATTTACTACATGAAAAAGTGTGAGCTATTGTTTTGCTACGACTCTATTTTAATTGAAATTAAATTTTCTTCAATTTCAGTTTAATCTGGTTAAGCAATTCAGAGTCCTGATTATCTCTAAAATGAACTGAAATTGTAGCTCAGAATGAAGCACAGAGAGGGAATATTGAGGAATACTGAAATATATTCCATTACTTTCCTGACAGTCACAGTCACCAGTGCTGAGTGAAGGCAGCTGCTGAGAAGATGATAAATACATTTAAATAAGTGGACACACGTATGTATAAAGGACTGATGCTTGCACTGATTTGACAAAAATTTAAGAAAGTACTTTAAAAAAACCCAGACTCTTAACTTGATTCATTTCTCACAAAAAACCAATCCTACTTATGAGTAGGAGTTGAAAAAGTGGCACGGACTCCTGGAAAGTGTTAATGGGCTCAGAGAAAACACAGAAAAAGGAAACCTGAAACAATCAATCACCCAAATTATTTCATATATTAATACAAATTTGCTACAGGCTATTATTTATCTTCCTTACAGAATGCTGTTATACATATAATTAGACAGTATTAGACTTGTATTGATGAAACTTCATGTATCTATAAACCTATATAATTTAATGACAAAATTAGATTTTTTTTCTACGTATGCAAATTTGTTTAATAATTTTCCCATCAGAGCTTATTGAGCAGAATAAGGTATTACCTTAGATTAATTGGTTTAATTATACTTTCTTTTAAATTTATTCAATACTTTCCTGTCTCCTACTCTAAGTAAGTAAATATTTCAAACTTTGCTAGTTAACCTCTAGCTTAAATGTGTTTCCTCTATGAAATGTGGTATTTTTCTACCACTGCTCTAAAATCTGCTAGTAAGTCCTGCTTCCCTGTATTCTGGCAACTGAATAATAAAATGAAACAATTTTCTTCCGTTCCTAGAAAATCAACACAACACAAATCTCTATAAGTAACCACCAATATAACTCAATTATTGTTGTGGGTTTTTTCCAATCCTTTACTTGAAGTCCTTTATATTGATGAGCTCTTTAGGCTCTGCATGGAATCACATTTTTCAAGCTGTAACTCAAAATGTGTGCTATGGAGGATACACATCTCATGCCAAGGGTTGATTAATTATAAAGTCATTCCACTTAAATCAAAAGCTTCTTAAAATCTTCTTTCACAATGCTCCCCAGAGATTTTGGAATAAATTTGTGGGGGTTTTTTGACAAGTATTGGCCACATTCAGTGTGCATGGAACTTACATTAGGAACCTCAGCAGACAAAGGTTCTGCTTCCCCTGAAGTATTTCCATAGGGAATTCATTGAGACAATCGAGAAAATGAAACTGTTATTTAACTCCATACCCAGGGCAGCTCCTGAAGGACATAACTGATGTGGAAGAATTCCTGCAAGATAAAAAATTCTATAGTCCTATCCTCCCTGACTCATTTAATAACCCCAAACACACTGAGATACACAGATGGCACCTTTTGCACAACCAGCCAGCAAACCTCTCTGTTCCCTGCAGCAGAAACTATTTCAATTTTTATTATTATATATTAAATTTTTTTATTATGATCAGATAACCTGACACTTCTAACAGCCAACTACCTGAATCAGAGCTGGAAGCAGACAGCTGGAAATTTCCTCAGATCAGAAAAGCACATAGTCCATTGAATAATCAAGAGTCTGAAATAATTAAGACTAATTTCTGAAACTCTGAGTGCCTCTTCAGAGCAACTTCTATAAATACAAACCCCTCATTAGC
This sequence comes from Ammospiza caudacuta, assembly GCF_027887145.1. Lineage (NCBI taxonomy): Eukaryota > Metazoa > Chordata > Aves > Passeriformes > Passerellidae > Ammospiza > Ammospiza caudacuta. Next base: position 22,177,206 of record NC_080603.1, read on the forward strand.
TCAAGTGTTGCTCCATGAAGTTCTACACCAAGGATTCTTCCAGCTGTGGTGCTTCCTGTCTATATAAATTTTAAAAGAACAGTGAAAGCTACACCAGAGGATTCCACAGTTTGGCACATGAAGCCAATCTATATGGAACACACCCACAATTAATAACCTGGAGGTATTTGCTTAAAATACAAAATTCTAGTAAAATTCATTCAGAAGCATCAATGATAATCAAGACCCAATGAATTTCCAGTACAGAATCTGGATCTGCAGCCAGAACCTGTATTAAAATAAATGGATTTTCACCCTCTAGAATCATATTAATGAGTTTTTAAGTAAGTTTTTTTAACCAGAGCTGAGCCAAGCTTAGTTATCTGACAGGCTGGCTAACAGAAAACATACTGCCAAAAGAGACTTTTCTATATATTTATGCATTTTCCAGTTCAAAGTCTAATCTAAAAGCTCTCTTAAAAGCATTTTATTTAAGTAATGGTGGTAGAAGTTGTTGTCAAAGCTTTTACAAGGGTAAGCACCTGCAGGAAAGGAATTCAAGATTTCAAAAGCAATGCAAGTTTCCAATTCATTTCACTTCAAAGACAAATCATCCTGACCTACCTTAAACTGTGTAATAGTCACTTTCCCCTTTGCCATGCGTTCCATTTAGAAGGAACTTTTCTTTAAATAAATAAAAATAAGATTGCATAACCTCCTGTAATAGCTATGGTTTCTAACACGTCACATAAGAAATGTTTTCCTAATTTACTTTACAGAAGATTTTTTCCCTCTGTTCTCCTACTGAGAGGCTGTCAGGCTCTCAGTTTCAACCCAAAAGTCTCTCAATAATTACTCACCTCTTGCTTACTTCAGAAGGACTCGATGGCACATAAATTTAAAAGATAACTCTTGCTGAACATCTGATCCCAAATAAAAACATTCTATTATGCATTAAGACAGTCAATGCTTCTTTTCCAGGTATTACTGACTATCTTGTGTTAGAAGACCCATTTAACCTGAATGTATGTTCACAGTCACAGGATCAGATCATTTATTACTGTAAACTATCAAAATTTTACTGCAGCCACTTTACACCTGCTTATGGCATACAGAGGAAATGTTCAAATTAACTTTCTCAGGTCAAGATACTAAAACCACAACTGAAAGTATGTAGTTTAGCCTAAAATATTTCAAAGAATGTTTCATTTCAAAAAGTATTTTAACCTTCAGTGAAATAAGAACACAAAAAATTACTTTCTGAAAATGATGCTGAGCTGCTAATCATATTTCAAAACCTTGAGTTAAATATCTTTATATGGTGCTCCATATGCATGTAATTACTCTGTGGTTGATTGTCAGGCAAAAACTCCACTATACTTCTCAAACTATTACCTAAAGTGAATTATATTACAACAATAAATATGTTCGGTACTTCCAAAATCCGACTTCTTTTCAGGTTGCTTTCAATTGGCAACTTCACTGAGTAAAGCTGGAGTTGTTAATTGTTTTGCAGTACCGTGCATAGTGACATACTGGTATTACTCACACTAAATCTATGTGTGATTTTCAAGCAGGATTTCAAGCAATCAAGTGCTAATGTGCAATGCTAAAATACTTTCCTAAGTTATCTGTGCTCATTATTAGGGTGAATTACCAAACAGTTGCTGTTTTCTGGGTTTTTTTTTTTCCAAAGTAATGTTACTGAAATATAAAGGACTTGAATAAAATATAAGTTAATACAGACATCTTTTGATGTTTTTTAAAGATCTTCATCAGACAATGTTCCAAAATTCAAACACTCAGAAGACACTGAAGCATTGACTCTGCACTTATTAATTAACACAATTATCAATTAATAGAAAATATGAAATGCTGCTGATACTTTTTTTTCATTCCTAGGAGATATGGAATGTTTGTCATACATCAAAATTATTTCAGATTAAAACCATCACTACTCCTTATGTGGTCATGAGCTATATACACCCTCCTCATTAATAGGCAGGGTTCTTAATAAATAGTTTACAGATAAACCCAGTTCCAAGGGCTAAACAGGAACATGGCAAAGTGTACAAACACTGCCCAAAATCTGAGATGGGGATCTCTACAGCTGATCTTTCCTAAAGCAAGGGATTGAATTTATCTTACACCAGCTATAATATTCCCTTTCCTCCAACACCTGAATTCAGCATCTCTGAATAAAAACGTACAATTTACAAAAAAACCAGAGAGATTTTCTGCACAAGTGTAAAACACAAATTTCACTGAGATTAACAAAATAATTACTGCTCTTGCATTAGAGAAAACCATTTAACTGTACAAAAAAGTCTTTTCATTCATAATAAATATGTGTATTTGGATAGTAGTTCACCTCTAGGATAGTATTAATAGTATTATTTCTTTAAAAAAGGAATAATAGTCATTGAATATAAAAGCAAATGTAGATCAAATTAGGAGGAATAGCAGGGAAAGCTGGCCAGTTCCACAGAGAATTCTCCTATTCCCAGCTGAAGATTGTCTTTCAAACAAGTGTGGGGCTTAGTCTGCAATCAATACCAAGCAAGGGACAATAAATAGCAAAATGTTCATAATGACAGGTTAAAATGACCCTGCTCTCCCTCATGTCTTCCTAATGGTCACAGGAAGCAGTTTTACACACAAACAAGAAAGCAGAATAAGGAAGGGAGAAATTCAGCTTGAATTTTGCTTGCTCAGAGAGAGGCTAATTTAGAGCAGCTTGGCTGCTAATGAGATCCAAAGGAGTTTAGCCAGGTCTTACAAATTACTGTCCCCTTCTGAAATAAATACTGCAGGCCCCACCAAGGGATGGATGGATGGATGGATGGATGGATGGATGGATGGATGGATGGATGGATGGATGGATGCAGTGCAAAATATTCTACACTGCTAATGGTGAAATATGTGTGCATCAAAAATCAGTCAGTTGTAGACAAAATAGTGTTTGAGCATTAGACTGAAGAATAAAAATCACATACAGCTGCTGCAGTGTATATATCAACAACTTCCTCAAAAGGAAAAGAATGAGCTCCTTCTGTATTTTAGTGGGATTTTACTAAATCTTCACAGAAAATAATATCTAATCCAAAGGGAAGACAGGCCTTGTATGGTAATAGAGAAAATAATATAAGCAGAGGTAATGACAGTGGAGAAGGATGTGTGGACATGCATTGGAAATTGAATTAATTCCCAAACACCCAACTTCAAATCATGTTCTGAAATGCTGTTGCACCAGCTACACAGATGTGACATTTTTTATCTCTATTAACTTGACCTTGCAGCAATTCAGAGGTGGAAAATTCCAACAGAATTCTGACTCTCAAGTCAACAGCAAAAGCCTAAAAACTTTAAAATGCCCAGAATTTAGCCTGTATCTCCAGTTCTAGGAACCCCTCCATTATTTTTATCCTAAAAAAGGAATGGCAGGTGCTTCCTAAAATTTTTACTCCATAAATTAATCTTTGTTGACTAAGAAGTTACTCCTTTTCATTTTTCATGAAATATGATAACCTTTGCAAACACTCTTTATATATAACACAGTTGTTTTTTTGGCCATGATTTGGAAGAAGAAGCATGTACTCTCATGTCAATTTGGAGCATAAGACTTCACTCTCCAGTATTTGGACTTTTAGAAAATGGACCTCAAGTTTTCCAGTGAGTACATAAGGGCTTGAACATATCAGACCAACTAAAAGGACTTCTGGTAAACACCTCAGCCCTTCTAAAGTGGAAATTTTTGCCTTAAAAAAAAGTTTAACAGAAGGCAATAAATCACAGTGAGGAAGAAAAGAACTCAAGTTGTCAATACTATGTTGGCACAAATACATGAAAAACACATATTCTTGACGTGCTGTAGCATGTACCATTGTAACAACTAAAGTGTAAATGCATTTGAAAGCACTCATTAATTATCAAGTTTTCCAGTAACTATCTAGGATTTCCAGTATTATTATACCCTGTACAACTAACTCACCCACTAGCTCTACTCTTTTATTAAATCTAAGCAAACCCAAAAATATGTTGACAAGTCTTTGAAGGGCATCTTTTAAATAGTAATAACGAAAATAAAAGAAGTATCCAATAATATAATGCCTGTTTTCTAAGCAAAATTTGCTGCTGTAGCCTCACATACACATAAATAAGTTTTCATCCTGAATAAGCAGTGTGAATACCCTACATGAGGTACATTCACAGCTCAGTTATTCAAGCACACAAAGTCTCAGCTGGACTATTGTTCCAATTGCAAGCCCCCAGACTAAAAATTCCAGCAGATGGCTAAAATGTAACAAAGGAACTTAAAAAAGGTGGGGAGGATGTAATCTATAGCAAGTATTTAACAGTGGGAGCATTATTGTTTTCTTTATCAACACGAAAATAAGACACCAGATGATAACTCAAAGAAAATGACTGATGGAAGCATAAGAAAAGCACACCATCAATGGGGCACAGAAGTCACTGGCCTGATATTCTCAGCCCTGACATTTCTGAAACAACTGAAGCTTTCCTTCCACACGAGTCAGGCATTTCCTTCCTCTCTTTAGCTCAAGTAAGTTCAGAGATGCCCTGAGAACTGAACTTCTTTTCCAGATGAGCAAGTCAGCCTCTGCAATTAGAACATTCACAGTCTCTGGTTGAGGACAATTTACTGAATAAAGCTTAGTTTTTGCAAATTGCACATGCAAGATGCTGCACAGCCACCAGCCTCAATCAGACCAATGGACTGAAGAGTTATCAGCATTTTTTGGGAAGCACTCCACAACAACTGGAGCATCATTATCTACCAGCATTGGAAGGCAGTATCAGGAGGCAATATTAAAAGATGCAATATGCATTTCCTCCAACACTCTCCCTCCAGAAGTGATTTCTACATCTGAGACAAAGGACAGCACCAAGGAAGGGAGAACCTGAAACAGGACTAGGTGAGATTGCTGTACACTGCCTAAACATATTGGAGCCCCAATTACCCATTTGTGCTTCTAATTGGTCTCACACTCAAATCACCACAGGCTCCAGTCCTCAAATTAGCACCTACACCCACTCAGAAATGCAATGGATGGGCACAATTACAGTTAGAACAAGAAGGTAATTCAGCTGCAAAAGTGCTTCTTCAAGCCTTAAATCATAACAAATGTTGCTTGGTAAATTCTGCTAATGCAGTTCAGTAGAGGCTAAAAATAAACCATCCTTTTCATCACTGAAGTTTAAGGCCAAAGACTTTCTTCTACCTTATTTAAAACTGGATATATGAAAAAATCCATCAGCTTTTAGCTAAAGGGAAATCCATGTTTTTATATTTGGAACAGAAACATGCTCACATCAAAATCTAGTCCAGGACACATCAGTGCCTCAGGTCTGTATCTGGATGTTTTATGGGGATTTATTTAAACATTCATTTCTTTTATTCCCTCTGCTTTATTCTTTTCTTTTTTTTATTCCCCCCCCCTCTGGCAGGATAAGACTTTCAAAAAGAGTTTAAATTCAGCGTCACAAATGACAGATACAAAACATGTTTGAGTTTGAGGCAATTTCTATTATTATAATTACTAAAATATTAAACCTCTCTCCTCTATAAATATTTTTAGTTAGCTAAAATGAATAAATTTGCAATGATATCTGTGTCATGAGGACATCTCTTACAACTCATTTACATTCAAAGAATGACAGAAATGGTGAGGTTGAAAAAAATTCACCCAAACTCATCTAGTCCAACCTCCCTGCTCAAGCAGGGTCTCCCCAGAGCACACTACTCAGGATTGTGTCTAAACAGGTTTGGAAAAAATCTCTATTTTAAGATAATTTTTAAAATTTTGTTTTAATTATTCACACAAAATTGTAATTTCCACTAAAACGCACTCATGTCTTTACATTTGCACAGCAAATAAACCAAAGGGAGTGCAAAAGAAAAGCAGAATATTCCAGTGGGCAAAATGAATGAACCCAGAATTCAGTGTCTCTTCAACTAACTTTACAGTTGGGATTTTAGCTCTGTGCATTTCCCTGCACAACTCAGAAAACAGGAGCAGCAATATCTCTTCTGTTCAGGAATTCTAAATCTCCGTGTTTGTTCTTTAAACATGTGACAACCAATAATTCAGCATTAAACTTGTCAAAAAATAACATGAAAAAGTCAGTAAATGTCCAAAATAGGATTTTTTTCTTTACTTGTAAAGCTTTCTAGATAAACTGTATATAAAATGCACATCAATTTGCTGTGCAGGTTATCCATTAGCCTTTAGAAGTTTTTTTAAGAGACTAAGAAATAGTAGTTCCAACAATTTAATTCTTCAGTGAGCAAGCAGTAGGTGACTGGAGTCCTGCTGGAAGACAGGGAATCTGGGTACTGCAAAGTCATGTTCAGCAAGTAAAAACCAATTAATATGAGGATCCCTGCCTTCTGATCACACCCAGTTACTGGGATATCAGTGCATTAGCTCAGCTATAATAGCTCAGCTTTGCTGGGCTATCAGACCCAGTCTAAGCAAAGCAGCTGTAAATATTTGTGCATCTGCAGTTCCTGACATGCACAACTGATAGACATTGATACACAAGCAATCCCACATCTCAGAAAAACCAAGTGATGGATCTGACTAGATGATGCTGTGCCTCCTTCAGCACTCTCAAAAACTGCTTATGAACTCTCAAGACCATTCCTTAAAGTAAGGGAAAAAACCAATATCATTAAGAGTTGCAGAGTATGTCAGAGAACTGGCTACTGTATTTCTCACATGTCAGGAACCACTTAATGAAAACCCTAAAATGAGATTTGATCGTGTCATCTTCCTCATTGCACAGCACTGTGTGAAAAATCTTCTTTAATGCCCGCAATGTACAGTCTGCAACAACAAAAGTACACACATTTCATCCATCCAATTCTCTCTTTAAAGTTAAAGCACACAAAACATTCACTGCTTCTTCCCCTTCTGACAATTACTGCTATTTTTATCCTTTAGATTGGGACACAAATGAATACTTGCCATTGTTGCAATTGCATTAGATGGACATGTTAAATCAGGTGAATCAGTCACTTCTTCCCCTGCCAATTACAACAGGTGTCACAGAAGGTATCCCCTATTTTAATTTAAATGGCTGCATACCACCAACACAAAAAAACACCTCCTTCTTTGTCCTCACAGAGACTGAAGTCCTGAGACTCTGGATCAAGAGTGAAGATCAGGAAATTAATCACACAGCACAGCTGATAATAACAGTTGATTCAAATAATACAATATAATGGTTGATTCAAAAGAAAAGGAAAAAAAAAAAAAGAAGCTGAGTTTTAGTTAAAATGAACATCTCATTCTGTTGATTAATGTTTTGGGTCAGAATTGAACTGTGGAGAAAACTGTGCAGTTCAGGCTGCGCTTCTTGTATTTAGTCCAGTAATTTGTTTCCCTTCCAATCCCACAGACACCTTTCCCACGAGTGCTGCACACAGTGTGCACTGACCAGCTGGGCTGTAAGGGAGAACATTTTAAGGTGTAACAGCTCTGGGGTTTCTGACTTTGTGTCACAGTTCCCAGGCTCTTTTAGGCCACCCAGAGCTCCCTTATACTGTGACTTCATCCTAATACCTCTATCAGCAAAAACAACATCTGTAAAGCTGAATTTATTCAAAATTTGTGCTCCTTATACAGAATCACAGCTCAGGTTGGAGAGGACCTCTGGAGAGGCCCCAGCCCAGCCTGCTCAAAGCAGTGTCAGGTGAAGCAGCTCAGGAGCAGCTTTTGGGCATCTTCTCTGAGAAAGAAACTGTCTGTGCAACCTGCTCCAGGGCTGCCCACCCAACTGTAAATCTGGTGTTCACAGGACTCAAATATTCAACGAGAAAATAACAATGGAAAGCGAAAGACAGGATTTTATTCATCCTAAGGCAAGGCAAGACATTAAGATGCCTGTTCACAAGCTGACCCATGGTGAGGTGTGCACGCCAGGAGAGGAACGTCCTACAAAATCACAGCACTTTCCTGCAAGTTTCAGTTGTCCTTTTCTGCTATAAAAGAACCATCAGGGAACAGTTTTTGTACCAGCTTCTATGAATGGAAAGTCCTGTCTAAATTCTTTTTTATTACATGAAGTTGAAGGAGCAATTGAGACAAAGTATTTTAATAAACAAAAGTCCTGTAGAAACAAAGCAGAAAGAACCCGACCCAAAAACAGGAAAGACATTAAAATTCAAGAATTATCTCTGCCAGGATTACAGAGATTTTAACTTAGAAATGAGTATAGATTTGTGTAGCTAAAAATTACTTTATCAAGATTTATGCTACAATTTGTAAGCCTCTTGCAGTATTTCTACATATACTTTAGGATTTGTAAATCTATTACAAGATTTGCAATTCAACTTTTCATCTTACAAAGCAAATGAGAGATGCACCTAAATCTTATCTTAAAGCACTAATTCCTAAATTAGGGCTCCAAAGTTCACAATTACAGGTCCTTTGGGTAAATCAGAGGATAAACCCAGACTCTAGAAACACAGATGCATTTTGTTTAAGATGAAATTGCCAGAAACTCAAAAAATAAAAGTGAAGCTACAACTTCTGGAAAGCATTGTTGACCAGACTACTGCTCCTGCCTAAGTCCTTTCAGCTCAGCTCTTTATTAGGCTTTGATGTGTTGTATTAAAAAACAAAAATTACATTAAAAAGCATGAATGATGCGGTTATGACACCTACTTAAAATCCATGCATGTCTTCCTCATTTGTGTTCTGTTTTGGAATTTATTTATTTTTTTAATTGATGTATCAGATAATTAGATGTATTATTTAATTGATGTATTAGATGTATTATATTTATTTTTGTAATTGATGTATTAGCAGCCAAGCTGCTCTTTGAGGCAGGACACTTCCTCCAATATCTTGATGCTTAGAAATTAATGCTTTCACTTCAAAACCAGAATACTAATAAAAAAGAGGTAAGAGCATCTAATGACCTAAGATGACTCCAAAGTAAAATTAATCAAACACAGCAATAGTTATTTAGTACCTACATTTTTTTGGTGCTACTGAATTTCATGCCATCCACCCCCCTCCTTAAAAAAACAACAAAAAAACCCAAACCAAACCAACCAACCAAACCAACAAAAAAATTCCAAAACAAACCAAACGAATAAACAAAAAACCCTGCCAAAAGCACTTCAATTAAATGTCCCAGATAACATTTATACAACTCTCCTTGCACGAGTCACCTGATGTTAACTCAAGACCTTTTTCCACTCACGCCATCCTTGCAAAGCCTGTACTATCTTTCAGGGGAACTTTAGAAAAATTCCTCAAAGAAGTCCATGCCAGGTGTTTCATCTCATTTTTCAGTGAGCAGCACGTTCCACTACTGGCCCAGAGAAATATTTTGCCTCTTACCAGCAAAACTCAAAGTCATATCTATTGCAGCAGTTTTGAGAGGGAGCAGAGTAACCTAGAAGGGAATTAATTCTTAGTTTTACCTCACCTTCACACCTAATTTGCTACTACAGTAAGGAAAATGGATTTTATACAAAAATTACCATAGAAAAATTAGCACTGCCCACGTTGTAACTGCAAAAGGCTTGGCAATGTGTGGTTCAGCTCTTCCAGAGTATGCAAAATACTGCTGAAAATCCCTTGCGGTCATGGATTAAACTAGCCTTGGCAGAAATCACTAAGTGAACTAGCTGAAAGACCACTGATGCTTGGAAATCAAGAAAAAAACCCCAACAAACCTAGGCATTTTAAAACATGAGTAAGCCAGCTATTCTAAATTTAGTCTCTTTGTTATGAGCATTACACCAGAAAGGAATAGACTGTCACCACGTGTCAGCTTCAGCTGACATCTGCTAGAAGAAGAAAAAAATTCCCTCTTATTAGGCAGCACAAGCTGCCTAATTTGTTCATTATATATTTTGTAAAGGGTGGTCCCTATAGCACAATATTTTAAATAAATATGCAAATCATTATATTATTATTCTAAAATATCTATGACATCAATGCGGTTTTAAATAACCCAAGGGGCTTCACTCTTCTTTTTGTTTCATTAACTGAATAGACCCACCTGTCAGCTATGTAAAATTACTATATAAGAAGTATTGAAAGTTACACTTTGTGCAAATGCTTTTCTTAATTGAAACTGAATTCTCAAGTTCTCAAAGTCTCACAGGTTTATCAAAATCATTTATTCTGAAACTCCTTTACTGACAGTGGGATTAGGGAGATCCCAGGCACTCCATGATCCCCCACACCCTGGAGAACACTGTCACTGCAATCAACACCTTCCTCTGTCCTTCCCCACACCAGTTCACCTGGGCAGAGCATTTTCCTGTCTCTGAAAGGAAAACAGTGTCTAAAAAACAAAAGAAAACTCCAACAGTCTAAAAAACAAAGCCTAAAAAACCAACACCCCCCCTGCAAAAAATCCAACAGAACTGTCTTTGAAAAGTACAAGCAAAATGCTTTGGAAAACTGGCCCAACCCAAACTCACTGAATTACTCATGTCTTTCAGAGCTCTGCAGATGAATACTATATAATATGATAGTATTCATTTATGCAACAATGGAATATTTTTCACATCTCCATTTCAAGATGATTAGGTTTTCTTTTGGGGGAGTTCCTACCTGTCTGAAAGTAGGAAGAGGTGCTATTATCTTTTTTATGCAGCTGCTGGATATGGAAAAGCAGTGGGCTGGAACAGAGATCAAGTCACGTTAAAGATGGTTTGGTTTAGTCTGGCTTTCAGTATTCAAACAGCACCAGGAAAAAAATTCAATTATAAAAGTAATTATATCTTTAATTGCTTAAACAATCAGGCAGCTTACTTTATGGTGCTGTTGCTACTGAGCAGGTGTACTTGCAGGTGCTGGCTGCAACATCTAAGAGTTGCATTGTGATATCCCAACTTCAGCACAGGAGGGAGGATAAAATACCAAAATACTATGGTTATACAGACACTCACAAACTTACAAATGTATGAGAAAGATCGGCAAGCTTTATAAGAAATACAATTCCATATATATATATATATATAAATCATTATGTGTGTGTATATATATATATATATTTATATATATATATTTTATCTTTCTGTGAGGGCTATTTATTTTGGTTCTGACATTTTTCCCTTTTGGACAGAATTAATGTTGAATCTGACTAGAGTTTGCACTATGAGACAGTCATGTTTCTGGCAATTACAGCACCTTTAATAATTATGTATAGATAATAATCTACCAGAAATGCCTGTCTTTTTCTCTGACATGTCATATTAGCAACATGCTTGAAAAAAACACAGTCTTCTTCAAAAACTTACTTTGCACATACAAAATCAATTAGAAAAAGACACAAAACTTACAGTGAGTTGGGTCCAAAATGGTCACATTGTTCAACCACATAACTTTTACCTCTTCCTTATATTTTATCAACTTTGACATGGAAAAATTCAGTTTTTTAAAAAAATTAAAAATGAATTAACTTCTTTTCAAAATCATCTTTCTGTGTGCAAAACTAAATTAACACCTAATAAGCCACTAAATGCACATTTTGCCACCCAGCATTTGTTTTAATTTAACTTAACCTTTCATTGGAAAGTTAACAGCCAGTTTTAAATCCGCACTGTCTAAACAGTCTTATTTGGATAGAATCTCAAATTCTATCCTATTCTAGTATAATTTTTTTTAGAACGTATACTATATCACCTGCAATGGAAGAAGGTGTTAATTAGACTCAACTATTAGAAACACAGGAAAGATAGGCATAGCACACTGAGGTTATCCTACCATAATACTACAATCAGAGTTTTGGAACCTACAAAACCAAGAAAAAAACACAGTAATGCCAGAGAAGGGTGTCAAGCAGCAAAGAAGTGGCCACAGAGCACGTGGCCCATAAAAAGGAGCCTCCCATCCCAAATTTCTGCAAAGACAACTGATTTCAAGCAGACTCTGCAGGGGCAGGTTCCAAGACACCAGCTGGGTGCACGGCCATGCAGTGATGTTTGCTGTTTTGTGAGCACAGAATAAATCAGCTCACTTGCACTAATTATGCTGGGCTGAAGTATGTCAGTAAAGCTATGGAAGGATTCATTGCAATCATGACTGCACAAGAGATTCAAATATTCCAAATGCACTTGTGAGTAGGGTAGCTTCAAAAGTCTAATCTGGACTCCATTTAAAATGTTATTTTTGCTGGATGAGAGAAAAAGCAGCTCCACTGGAAAACATTCTGTAGTGAGTCACAGCTGTTTAGCAGTAGTTTGAAACAGTCTGAAATGCTGAAAACATTGAGAAGTCCTCTGCAACTTATAAGGCATCAGGAAGAATTTAGTCATTATGTTTTCCACTGAGATAATTTTGCAGCATAGGAAGTGCTGATTTGTTGTTTTCAAATAATCTGGTCTTCATCACTTGTACATTCCATTTCTCTTATAAATTCAAATTTTTTAATAACTTTCTGCTTGAAACTGAGGAAAGTTTTGACCATATGTTTCATGACGGCATTTGCAAAAGTCAAATGATAAAAACAGGGCTAGCAAGCTATTCCAGTATCATTGCCAGTGATTTCTCCTCTCTCCTTCTAATACTCTAATTAATAAAATCACAATGTTTTCAACTCAAATTTGTTTCCAAGAAAAAAATATAGACAGCTTAGTAGAAGATAAAGTGATATCTGATATGCAATACAGAGGTGCACACACTCAAACCTGTGAGCCTAAAGTATCTTGATGTCCAACTAATTCTCTCAGTTTTAAATACATGCAAACCTAACTGAAAGCCAGACAGGAGAAAAAGCTAAAAAATAAAATCCACAAATCCCAAAATCTCAGAGTATGTAATTTGATACTTACATAGAAGCTTACTTGCTTTATTACATCTTGAAGAATCTCAAGAGGCAGATCATGGATTTAGACACCTCTTGAACCACTGATGCTACAGATATTATTGAAAATCTGCTGAAATTATTACCTGTTGCATTCACTGTTCAAAGGCCAGTATTTTCCAAAGACTTGCCTCTCTATTGCATTAGCACTGATTTTTGTTCATACAGAAAATAATGCAGTATATCAGATTGAGCAGTCTAGCTGGTCTGATAAACTCTGCATTTTTTATGGCAACCACTGAAATTATGTAGTAAGTCCAAAATAAAATGATCAAGAGTACATGTAAAGATATATACACACACCTAAATTGTAATATCAAACTTGAGCTTTTCTTTCTCCTCAGCCTCAGTCTGTCCTCAAGGCAAATCAAAGCACAGTGCACAGAAGCCTGACTGCAGACAGTCATGTTACAACAAATTATCTTTGTATTTCAGTTATCCAATGCTGTTAGCAGAAACAAAAACACAAATTTTGAAAAAGAAAAAAAAAAAAACATTCCCAGAATCATTTCCACAGCCACAGAGGCAAGCACAGAAAATATATTATTGTGACTGTGCTTTGTTCTCAAAAAGAACAGACAAACCAGGGCTGAGGACATCTTGTAAAAAGTCATAATGATTTATAACAAACCATTTTAGAACATATGTTGCATATGCATGGTTAAAACCATTACACAATGTTCTGTTTTCCAGCTAACTTCTGCTCAGCTGCTGGCTTCAGAGGAATAAAATATCATGAAGTGAAGGACAGAAAGGACAAACTCAGGTATCAGGCAGGGCACACCAAACCTACAGAATCACAGGAATGACTAAAAAATGAGCAGGGACACACTTCCATGCCAGCAAGCACCACTTACCCACGCTCCAAGCAGTGGCAGCAGTTCCCTGTGGTTGCTGTAGAAGAACTGGCTAAGCCCAATTAAAGAATGGCACATTTCTGAAAAGGTAAATGCCACAGGGTTTTTATGATGAATATTGAGTGTTTAAATTTTGTCGAACTGAGTGTGGTGGGTAAACCTCGGCCAGCTTCTAGACCCTCCCCAGCTACACTCTCATCATCGCTATTCCACAGGGTAAGAGGAAAGTAAGATGGAAAAGATCACTGATCAGGGTAAAGACAGAGAGATCACTTATCAATTACCACCACAGGCAAAACAGTGTCAGCAATTGCCAGGTAAAATAGATTGGGATGGTGAGGAACAAACCCAAAAAGATTAGAACAGCACTGTGACCCTGCCCTTTTCCAGGCTCAGTTTCACTCCCCTGCCAATCCAGCAACCTTGTTCCTTCATAAATACACTTCCAGAGGCATCACTGGCTTTGCTGATGGCCTCAGCTGTGGCCTGCAGTGGATCAAATCCTTAACAATTCCTTGCCTTCCTTGTCCCTAAGATCAAATCCTATTAGCAGTGTTTGAGGAAAGCTCATGTCAATTCTTCTGTCTGAAGAATGTGCACTATTCACAGTTCCAGGGATTTCCAGTGTCACATTTCCCATGCATTTCCCATGTCACTGATTTTTTCACCCGAATTCCTGTGATATGGCTCACATGACCAGCTGTTAACCATAACCTGAACCATGCATGACTTCCAAACACACCCCTTTTTTCTTCTATAACCTCTGCATAACAATTCCCTAAAACAACATTACACTTCAAACTCCAGCTGATACCATAAGATTGTATTTTACAGCTGTTATATTTCAGCATTTAAAAGCTCACAGTCTTTTCTATGATGCCATCTGAACTCTTCATGAAATGATTTCTATTCTCCCTCTGAACAGATAGGGATTCCATTATGAGGCACCTTATCTCATGGGCAGGGTTCTTAGTGCTTATCACAATGCCACTTTTCTATTTACATAGTAGGATTGACAAATGGATTCTATCCATATTTTTGTTTACTGAGCCATTTCCTGTGTGGAAACAAATTTGATTTGAAACAGCTCTGAAGTCTAGCAATGGAGAAATCTAATATGTGTCTGTCATATGAACGTGGGTGAAAGGAAACGCAGCAGTCAAAAAGTCAAAATGGAAAAAGAAAACTAGATGGGAAAGCACTCAAGTTTTACACTATTCTTCTAAACTTTATTTTCAAGACAATTTTTGCTACACAAGTCTATTTCCTCAGCAAGTTTCGTAATCCTGCATGATTACTTCTTTGAGTTCCACCCCCTGGATCTATTTCATTTCAAAAACAGGAACACAGAAGAAAGATTTTTAAAAATGAAGGACACTTGTCTTTAGCAGTCAGAATCACAGAGAGAAATGATGCTCAAAAAGGATTCTATGATTGTTTCATAGGACCTAGGATTGGAAGAGTCTTAAGAACAGCAGAATTAAATTATGAAACAGAGCTGCAGAAACTTTCAAATAAGTGCTGTTCACTTCCCCTTCTCATCACTACTTTTTCCCCTTTGTTAAACAGAGATCAATAAAATCATTCTGCTTGTAGGTAGTTGGCATCTCAAACCCATCCTCCAGCTATTTCTATACATTCAAGATGATTCATATGCAGAACTGCAGCATTTAATCTTCATGAAACAGAAAATGTGAGCTGAAACCTCATGAGAACTCCAAAATTCTCTCAGAACTATTACATAAATCCCATTTTAAAATGTTGTCAACTTTGAGAAAAGATCTGTAAATTATACCGTTTCCTGAAGACTTTTTTTTCTAGGAAAACACTGAAGCATTCCAGTACTCTGATACCACTGAGAAATTTGTCTTCAGACTAAAAGAACAGGAGAAACAAAGGCAGCAGCAAGAAAATCCAAGTTTCCTACTTTTTATTCACCAAGTACAAGACTGGCTTTGGATCACTCATCCTATCAGGAATTTCCCAGTAAAAGGGAGAATTCTGGTAGGAGCAGCCTCGAGCTTGTGATAGTAACAGTTCTTCTGGCAAAGTGTGAAGTGCAGATGGTGTCAAAGATATGCCAATAACTTAGGCAGGAGCTTCCAATAAAATCTCTTGTAGTGCTTATTACAGTCTGTGAATCAAAGTGAAAGGGGCAGCCCGGGTTCTCTGGCTCTTTTATGCCACACAAGGCAGTTTAACCACTGCACATCCAAGTGCATCCCCCAGGGAAAAGCCTGCACTCCAGATGCATTTGTGGCTGTCCCAGGCATGAGCTACCTCTAAGCAAGTCAATTCACAGTCTCCAGAGAAGCAAAATCCTCATCAGAAACACAGGAATTACTTCAATCTGATCTACCTTCCAGTGACAAAACCATTAAAAAATGAAAAGGGTTTTCTCAAGTATTCCTGTGAGCTCTTTCCAGCTCATCATGGCACTCAATGATCAAAATAACAAGGATCTTAAGCATGATAACCTGCTCCTGCCTATGAATGCTGCTCAGAAACTTCAAATCACAGACCAGCCACACTAAGGCTTCTACCAGAAACCATCAATGCACTTGTAACACCATTGTCCATATAATTAAGCTTCTCTTTCCCAAATTGGAGATTGGAATGCACACTGCAGATGAGATCATTTACTGACAGAAAACTAACACATAAGGTTTAAAAACTGAAGTGGCATCTTCATGTTGGTGTATCTGTTTTAATTAGCTTTACTTTTCATGTAGGGTAAATAAAACATTACGGAGTCAGCCAGACAGAGACACCACAAACTGTTTTTCAAATAGCTCCATGAAATGAGCAAGAATAAAGCTTGAAGAGTGTTATATTTACCTCTGTAGCTCCCAGGGCACTTTTAAGAACACTGGGTCAGGTACACTGAGACACTGAGAAAATGCGCAATTTCTTTCCCACCGAGCTGTCAAGGCATTCATGCTGTGAATAGCTAACACCCTTCTTTGACAACCAGGCAAATATTTCTATTTTCTGCCATTCTAGGCATGACGTATCTCCACGTTGCCTCAGTTGATTTAGTGCCAATTCAAGTCAAACTTTAGATGTCTGAGCCAGTAACCGGACAAAATATTCTTGATGAAGCCTTGTCACAAAATCATAGACTGCTGCTTAATACATTTCCAAATAGTTAGATAATAAAAAGGGCTGTAAAGCTGAAAAAGCTGCAGAGAAGCAGAACACACACTCACTGAACTGCCAGAATGGAGATTTAGGCAGCACATACAAGTCAAATATGCTGCTACTTCTATTTATTGTTAACATTGCTTCAAAAACATCCCACATAAAATTATATAAGATGATGTTGTCCCTTGAGACCATGTTGTTCCTTGAAATCAAATCTGTATTTCCCACCTTTCAAAAATACATGTATTTAGAGAAGCATAATTAATAACCAAATCTATCTGGGCAAGGCTAAATGAACACACCCTATTCAAGTGATAGTAGCATTTGGATACTATAAACATTATTTTCTCTTAACACTTTAAAAATATAAATATCTAATGACATTTCACTTGTACCTACTGACCAAATATTTTAATTTCTGCTACTATGAAAGAGGAGGACAGAATGAAGGGAATAATTCTTTCAGTGGGGACATATCCTGTGGAAAATGCTCTGAAAGTACTGGATCAGTACTTGACAGTCTTGGCTTTGGTTCATGGGATAAGAAAAAACAGGTAGTAATAATGGTTCAGTGTGTGAATACTCAAATATAAAACCCAATAAACTATTGAGAGCGCAGACTTTGTGCCAAGAATTTAAAGCACTTTTGAGACTGGATTCCATCCTTTAAGCCCTGCTGTATTACACACTACTTCCTTACTCAGAGCCTCTCTTGCCAGCAAGATTTGGTTTAGTGCTTTAACTCCCATTTTTACAATCTGCACAGAATTAAAATGCCCTGACCAGTACTTACCAATGCTGGCATAACCAGGCGTGGATGGATCTCCCCCGCTGTTCAAGGAGACCATGAAGGCTTTGTCAGCAAGGTCTGCAGTCTTTGGCAAGTCACAAGGATCAGTGTAAACGAGAACACCACCAAACCCTGCATCCTCCAGCAGAGAAAGCTGAGGGGACAAAGCAACACAGGTGACCATTAACAACAACAGTGTTAAAACACATAATTTAATTTTTTTTTTAATTACTGCTGAGATGGAGGCTTTCCCATGCACCACATTCTCACCACAGATTGCTCTGTACCAAGCTGCACTGCTTCTAGCACCTTAACGGGTTTGCCTGTGATATAAACACCACCCTGAAAATGCCTCAGTTTTGAAAATAATGTCACTAAAACATCTTGAGTGGACCTTCCCTATTATCCATGTTATTATCTGTAAGATGTTCTTGCTTAGTTTACCTCTTCAAGGACACAGCACACACTGAATGTTTGCCTACACTGGCATCAGGATTTCTGGACACATTTACTCTACAGTTAAGAGAGAAAACAGAAGTTTACAGAACATTAAAAAAATAAAATTAAATTTAAAACTTCAGTCTATCTTACTCAAATGTTTGGATCTGCCTCCTGTCAGACAAATAGCTTTTATTTTGTCTCATTAGAACAACAAAGTTTGAGCTGGAACTGGCAATTAGTTTCCAAATATCCACAGATCTGGGCCAGAATATCAAGCAAACTTCCCCAAAGTCAAGGACAAAAGCCTCCAAGCACCATAACCTGCAGCAGCTTTTCTGGAAAACCTCAGGTGTTTCTTTCATAGAGAACTGAAAAATAAAGAGGATTCGATTCTGATATGGCCAAAATCAAATGGTAATGTGGCAAATACCCCCATGAAATGAGATGACCTTTCTGTGCAATACTCTGCATATTTGGAATTGATACAAAGCTCACTGATACAAAGCTATATTAATTTTTCAGACAGAAGTAATTCAGGTTTTTAAGAATTATCTTACTATTCACTGGTCTGTTCTACTGATGACTTTCCAAATGTCTCCAAATGGTCTGAGGAATGACTGCAGGTATATGATGTTTCCAAACAACTCTGATTTCACAGGAACCTGAGGACTTTTTACTACTCCTCTGTTTCTCAGTTCAATTGTCTTCTTCCTTCTACATTTTAGAACCTTCTTTTTCTTCTTGTGTATGTATATAATTTTCAATTTATCTCCTAGCTGCTGGTATTAAGGAATGTTTATGCACAGTTCTTTGTGGCTTTACAAGTATGTAAATTACATGAGTAAATGGCATTCAGTCTGAGCCTCATTTGGTGTTCAGTTCTGTTTTACTGAACAGCTAAGACAGAAAAAAATATTAAAATAGCAGTCTAGTATTTGCAATATGCTAAAAATAGCAAAGTACTATTTGCCATTTCTGTAAGTAAATATATCTAATACTGTGCTTTGCCAAGACCTTGACACTCATCTTGCATTCAGATATCTTGAATTCAGATAAGCAGATGCAAGTTGAACCTGTGAGTCACTTAATCCTACCTATCTTACACAAACAAGCAATCCACAGATCAAAGGGATTCTTTGAGAGAACTCCAGTCAGATGAGCAGGAGAATTAGAAGATGATTAGCTCAGATGGAAAAATATATTACAGACCTTAAATGTAATGCAGGAAAAGGGATTGCCCAAATGGTAGGTTCATTTATTATGGTTTTGTTCTGTTTTTAATTCATGTTCATATTCAGATATTCAGACAGGATTTGACTGCACAAAAAGTAGGGTGGGAGAACTAGGGACTCATCATAGCTAAATGATGTAAGAGGCAGGATTTAAAATAATTATTACCTTTTCCTGCCTCCATATCCAGTATCTTTTTATTAATCCCTGGTTTATTTAGTAGCACACAAAACAGGAAATACAGATTATTTTTTCTTTTAAAGAGTTTTAAAAACTTTGCACTTTAAAAAAAAACCAAACAAAAACTATTAAATTCCTCAGTTTTAGTGGGAGAAAGTAACTACATGTCTGCTATTCACAAAGTGCAGCAAGCACTGCTGCCATGGCTACAATCTCTAGTAAGAAGTTGCGTCACACATGTGAAATTACAAAACAGCTTTCAGATTTCAGCTATAATTGCTGCTTTTTAACTTTACAACAGTGACAGCACAACTACATCAACAATAAATGTGCATTGTTGATTCCATTTTCATCTTAAATACATGAACACTTTACCAGACATAAATTGTCCAAGCACAAAGAAGCCAAAGAAAGCTCTGCATATTTTTTTACAAGGCTCAAGATTGTAGATTAATTCCTTCAGGTAAACCAGTGCACAGCTATTCAAATGAATGGATTATTTTAGATTGCAAAACGATCCAACAGCAAAATCTGCTCCTTATGATTTTGGATGTATGCATTGTCCCTCTCCCAAAGCCATAAACATCTCAGAACAAACTGGAAACAGCAGAACCCTTGAAAACAAATCCTGGTGCCCACTGTTAACCCTTTAGTTATTTATGGCTGCTTAAGTTCTCAGTTTTTAGAGTTACCTTAAAAAATGTGACTGTTCCAATTCAGTATATTAAATTACCCCATAAAACATTCTGGACTCAATTTAACCTAATGTGAGACACCTGCTGCTTTACCAAAGGCCCTGTCGGGTACCTGGGGACAGTTTAGCCCTGTAAACTCCACACACCACCAGGCACCATTAAATTGCCTTTTAAAGATGATATGGCTGAAGCAGAGAAGAGAGAGACTGCAACAGTCTGTAGAACTCAGTTTGGCTCCAAGGGGAAAACTCAAAGCTGCTTCTCCATGTTAACTGCACCTTCTCTGACATGTGGCAGAGGAAACATTTCCCTTTTGCACTGGCACACTGGTAACAGTGCCCAGCTCTCTGCTCCACATTTCAAACAAGCTTTACTGTGGGACTTTGGCCACAAACCTACTGGCAGATACTGGGTCCAAAATAAGCAAGCTGAGCATGACTATTTGCTGAGGAAAAAGAAAAGAAACAACAAGAAACAGGGGCCTTTCACAGGTGGCTTTAATGTGTTTTAGCTCACCTGGGGCCAGTGTGCACCTGAATGAACACTTAATTAGGGGTTATATTAATGATCTGAACACAGAACCTACCAAAGAGCACAGACTGCAGCCTCTGTGGATCTCCAGCATCATGCATAAAAGCTGCCCATCAGTGACTGGTGATCAGCAGGGAAGCAGTGCAGCAGGTACTGGCCTCAAGCTGTATTTGTTATCTTCCACCTGAGTGCAAAGTCAGACTCTCTGAAGATCCTGTCCCTGCTCTCTTCTCAGCTGGGACCATCCTTGCACCTTGTAAGCACCACACAGCAGAAAACCAATCAGGTAATCAGCCTTCATTATTTTCTAGGGGCTACACTGGACTGGTTACCTGCTAACCCCAGAGCTCCAGAAAATTACAAACGTGCACACTGAGGCATGGAATGTTCCAGCAGAACCCTCTCTTTCCAGCTGAAAATAAAGCATGACTGAAGCAGCTCTACTCTGATGTTCTGTGGATAGGAGCCACATCTGGGCTCAAGTTTAAGCTGTTATTTCATGGGCAGAGAGCAGAAAATCACATCACACTTTGGTCTCACCAGGATTACAGCAACCATGAGAACAGAGGGTTTCCTACACTATTCTCTCACTGCATCTGAAGAGTTTAGATCCTGTTTCCAGAACCTCTGATCCAGCAAGACCCCAATGCTTAAAGATAATTAAATAAGCATAGCATCTTTTCCCTCCAATTTTTTGATTATCAGCAACAGTTCTGCCACAAATAATTTAGAAAGTAGCAATGCATGATTCCTAAGAGTGATGGTTAACAATGCTTATGAATGTACCAGGAAAACAGAAAAAAAAAGATGATGCAAGTAGCTGTGGGTTATATCAACCTGCTAATTACATATTCAAATAGCATTATTAGCAATTCTTCCCACCATATTTGCAAGCAGTTCCAAAATATGGACAAGCCTCCTGAGAACCCACTGCACAAACAATTCCCCCCCTCATGGTGTTTACAGTATCAGCAGTGCAGTTTGTGCTTTATGAGGTACAACACCAGCCCTATTATTGCAAATATTGCCTAAGTCCACTTTCTAAGCTTGTCCATTTTTGTGTCCTGATCCACAGAAATGACTGAGCCACTGATTAGTTGGCACAGGAAACTTATTTCACAGGAGGAAATATCTCAGTATATTCCCTGCAAGTTTAATGAAAATGGGATCTTGAGCAGACAAGAGGCAGATGCTGTGAATACGTGACTGAGATGGCATTAATAAAATCTGAACAGCTTCTTCCTTAATGGAAGAGGGAAAAAACATGGAAGAAATCAAGAGAGAGAGAGAGAGTGGCAGATGTAAAGGAATACAGAAACTTGTCCACAGATTAGACACCACAGAATCCAGCCTCAAGAAACAGAGCTGTGCAAAACCTGTTCCCTAATCCATAGCACAACCTGTTCTTTTATTGACTGATAGATTATTTAAGATAAAGCAGTTCAGTACAAGATACATTGGCTTATAATTCTATATAGCAAGTGACTTTGCCATCATGGAAGGTCCCATTCTTACTCAAAACAAGCAGCAGTGTGTCTGGAAAATTTGATTTAAAATACAGCAACTTCCAAACACATTCCACCACTTGTAGAGAGATTTTCAAATCAAATTTTAGTGCTAGGAAAAAAAATGATCCAAATCTCTTAATTTTACTAAAGGGTCCCTACTGTTATTAGGGTCAATAGAAATCCAGTGGCATTTTCTTATCTAATTCTGCTTTCAACTGTTTCAATCCTTACATAAGAGTAAATGAAACAATATAAATTAGCTGCACAACAGTATTTAAGAGTTCTCTTCTATCTTGGTATGTATCATGTACTATTCTAGTACATTCAAAAAATCTACATTTCAAAAAGCCCTTCAAGCACACCTTGATGTCTGAAGTCAAAAGTGCCTAAAAATGTAGTTCTCATCTTCAGAATGGATTTCACACTACAGAAAGTGTATCCTCACTTCTGTACACAGATAATCACACTAATAGATAATATTAGGGTGCCCACGGAAACTTCTCAGAGGTTTTTGAAGGTTTTTCTAGATCAAAAATATGTCTGTGTCTGGCAAAGTAACAGAACCTTAAATAAAGAGATAAAACATGTTTCGGCTACAAGCACTTACAGAGTCTTAAGATTTTTTTTAACACTTAAATGGCAGTTTACACTACTTAAATCTCTTTAAAGCTGCACACAAAATTGCAAAGATTGTATTTTACACAATGGATGCCTAAGTGTTAATGACATCACAGTTCATTAGACAACAAAGGCCTTTAAGTGTCAGCTACTGACAGCAAAGTTAATTTGGGATCATGTTGTCACTTTAACATAGAACCTCCTCCATGTAACTTGAGGCCAAAACTCTTCCTCTTCCTAAAGGCAGATTCTCAATCTCACTGTTTATTACAATCAGTGCTAACAAAGCAAACCATGGACATAACACATTTGTAAAGTAAGAAACAATACCCTATTTATATCCGTATATAATTGTGATCCCCTTTTCTCTGTCCCTTCCAGGTAAACCTCACAAAAATGCATGCAGAATTTTATATTCAAAGCCAGAATACATATGAAGCATGGAAACAAAAATCAAGAAAAACTAATCAGTAAATAAAAAGTATATAAAAAATACATGAAAAAATACATGTTTGTACCTAATACATATTATTCAGGGTAAAATCAAATATATTAATGCTTTTAAAGATCTCCCATTGTCATTATACTTCAGTGCAAAGATCAGCATTAATTAGACAAATAACAGTAATCAGTTTTTAACTGCTGCATTTTTCAATTCATAGCGCAACATGTGAAAGACATGGTTCATTAATCTGAGACACAGCTTTACTGGACAGGTTAACAGTTATTAATTACTCTTTTCTGCTGAAGTCCCAATTAAAATCATGATGCTCTGAAAGAATCTCTCATGTCATATGGCTAACTGGCATTATGTAAAATTATGAAGCAAGAGCAATGGCACATTTAAACATGTTGAAGGATCTCACTGAAACAGTACCTTTTTATTTCTGCAGCAGACTGGGCAGAAAAGTAAGGTATAGATGCTGTGAGTATATTTAGATACTGCTATCTTCTACTACCTATTATCTACTGTAATACAGAGCATTTGGAGGGGGCTTGGTAACACAAACAAAACTCAAGGTGGAAAAAACCCACTTAAATAAACATATCTACATATACATACCACTCTTCCAAATTTTAAGTTTTTAACAAAGTAAGGTTTGGTTTCACCTTGTATTTTTAATATTGCACTTGATGTTTAATCATGCTCCAGGATTCCCCATCACAAATATTGAGGGATGTTCAAAGGAATTTGGTGGCAAAACTCTGTCTGAAGAGGTTTTGGCTTTTGCTGATCAACCCTCAAGGTGCTGTGCTAAGGCTGTAAAAGGGATGGAGGATGCAGCCAGTTTAATGGGGACCATAAAAAGAAACACATCCTTCCTTTCCAGCTCAAACACCGTCCTTGCCTGAGGAATGGCATCATTGTTATATTGAACAAACAGGGCTGGGAAAGGGATTAAGCTGCATAAAACTTCCAACAGCTATAAATGCATACACAGCGGTCTCATAAATGACAGGCTATTGCCATAAAGGTCTTAGAAGGGGGAAAACATATTGCAAAGGAATTTATCAAACTCTTCCTGCCATACAGGGACATATATAGGAACAATACAAAATCAAAGAGTTGCTCTGTGTCACGTCAAGACCTTAAGACTTTGATGTAGTTACTACCAGAGAAATGACAACATGAAGCGCATTTATTTGTGGAAAGAATCTGACAAGTATATCTTAAGATTTTTTTAAGACATTTTCTGTAATCACTTTTCGAACTAAAACTGGCTTTCACAATTCTCAGTTTTCAAATTTTTGTCCTTTTTTTAATATCTAGAAAATTATTTCTAGGGAAGAGAGAGTCTCCTTTAGTATTTCTTGGATGTCCTACAGATTGTGGGAAGAAAGCAGAAGGGAAGGGTAAGAAACTCTACAATGTTAATCACAAAAATCTGCCTTTGAGCAATGGGGCTGAATGGCAGTGATGGGTAAGACCAACTTTGCCCATCAGTTTACCATCCATTATATTTTTAAGTACATTCCTCTCCAGTAATGCTATTCAAGGACAGCAGACTTCTCAATGAACACTGGTCACAAGCTGGTTGTGTGCTGGTTTGACTGGAAATCCACACTCTGGACAGCTGTGGCTGTTGAGGAAAAAACTTTGGAGACTTCTTCTCCAAGACAAAAATCATCTTGGTTTAATTCTGTAATGCTCGCACAGAAAAAAATTTAACATCCTGCTCCTA
This sequence comes from Ammospiza caudacuta, assembly GCF_027887145.1. Taxonomy (NCBI): domain Eukaryota; kingdom Metazoa; phylum Chordata; class Aves; order Passeriformes; family Passerellidae; genus Ammospiza; species Ammospiza caudacuta. The sequence continues at coordinate 22,202,220 of NC_080603.1, forward strand.
CATGTGCTATTAAGCTTATCAAGAACTGAATGTTCTGTCCCATACTTTTGCCTGTTTGCTGCCTGCTCATCTTCTATACAGTTTTATCAAAGAAAAGTAATTTGTTACACATCAGCAGTTTTTAAAAATGGAATTTTTCACAATAGGATATTTGGACAATTAAACATAAGCCAGATATACTGCCAGCTCCCTGTACTAGATTTTAGCAACTTTTAATACAAATTGAGTGCATATTTTATTGCCAGATCTTGCTTACCACTGCTAAGAAATTCACAATGTTCAATCTAATTAAAAATGAAATTGAACTACAATTCCCTAGAAACAAGGGCTGATTGGACTCAATAAGCTTTACTTAATTTATTTCAGAAACAAAATAATTGAATTGCTTACAGTCCAGAAAAAAAAAGCTCCATTATTTGATGAGTATATAATATAAAGCCTTTCATATTGCTATTGCATTCCTACATCTTCAGGAAATACTACTCACTCCTAAATAAGCATGTAGAGGAACTCTGTATGCATAATAAGTATCATTAAACATTCAGTAAACATTAAAAAGAAACAGGCTGTATGAATGTCCAGATGAGCAACCTCCAGAAAGCCAACAGCATTTCCCTGTTCACACTGAAACTTGTTTCTGATTATGTTTATGGTTATTCCAGTCTATGTTTAGACTCTATTACAGAGAGAATAGAGCTGAAGCTCCATCATACAAAAAACAATTACACAAAGATATAATTATAATCTTGCTAAATCATCAAGAATAAACTGATTAGACCCTTTGTTGGATTTTATGCATTCTACCCAACTTTTAATCCAAAATCCACTGAGCTGCCAACAGAGCCACAGACCAAAGTCAAATCTGACAATGTCCCCTAACTATTTTTTTTCTTTTTTCTTATTTATTTGTTTTCCTACCACTAGAAAAATTAAGATCAGCAGATTGGATTTTCAAACATTATTCCCAGCAAAGGGCACTTCTTCCCCAGAAAGCTGCAATTTCAGGTTCCCCTCACCCTTCTGCACCTTGTTCAGGGCACAAAGCCCACAAAAAGCAGTATCCCCCCCATGGGGATGGCTGCAGCTCCCCTGTGCCTGCAGCCACTCTGCTCACCAAAAAACATTTGGGGCACCTGCTCCCAACCTCTGGGGCTCTCAGCACTCTGCAATCTTTCTCTTCTCACTCTGGGCTCCAGCAGCAGGCTCCCAGTCTGCAGAGACCCCAGTCATGGGATCACAGGATGGTTTGGCTTGGGAGGGATCTTAGAGCTCATCTCATTCCAACCTCCCTCGAAATATCAGCAAGAATAAGGGAGAAGATGAGCAGAGAGCAAGGGAAATCCCTAATTTGTATAAACACCCCTCACTGTGTCTCATATGCAGGGTAAACTCATAACCTTTGATTCTCTCCATGGTCTTTTCTCAACTATCCTTGGGGTACCTGGAATAGGTATTTTCCAGAACCAACACTGGAAGTTAGCAGTGTTGAAATGAAAACAGCCCAAGCCATCCTTCTATCTCCAAGACAAAAGCAGGATTATGACTTTTCCAGCTCCAAGAGTGCAGCTGTTGTATGGGATCCACCAAGGTATCAGCAGTCTCTCAGAACCCACACAGCAATCAGTCAGAGATTTGTAATTAAGGCTCATTTGCTGCCCCCAATTGTTAGATTGTTAAAACAATAGCTGCCTTCACCAGACCTGTGCAAAACCAACATCTATTCATTTATTTTATTATTCTCACAATTCTTATCCAATTAATAGAACTGGAAAATTCTAGCCTTTTACTTTGGATTTTTGTTAAGTACAAAACATACTCCCTGCTCAACTCTTTCCTGGTCTATTCCACTGCATCCAGGTTTCATGCTTTTAAAATAATGCCTTAGATGTAATATAACAGTCTCTTTTGAGATTGTATAACATCATTATGTATTTTTAAATTTACATTTTATTTAATTTTATGTTTCCAAGTAGAACATATAAAGATATAGAGTGTGCTATATGTATGCCTCAGGCATATCTATATATCAACTAGGAAAACTGAATATTATTAATTGGTTAATGAATATTTTAGCTTCATTTATGGAAAAGAGCAGTGTTTAACTACTTGGTTAGCATGCCTTTAAGTAAATCAATACTCAGAATGAACTTATTTATCTTCCTTATTAGAACAACAGTCACAAACTAGGAGTGATAAAAGAAATGATCGTAAAGAATGTGCCCCAGTGCATAAAGTCATTTCAAGAACTATAAATATTAAAGAAGTTATTACAAACCTTAGCAATAAAAGTTCTTTATAAATTATCAGTAGTGATTTCCACTCTTAAGCTCCCCTAGAAATTCCAAAATTAAAAATTAGGCTAGTCTTGATTTTGTTTCCTCACTGACATTTCAGAAACGAGATTTTTTTTTCCACAAGAACTTATTCATGAACTGTGCTACACAGGCCATATCATGAATGCATCTTTCCTACTGAACATCAAGGTTTAAAGTGGAATATGTAATAAAATGAAGCACCACTTTATATATAACGCTGGTACAGCACAACTGCGGGCAATCTACACAAAAGATGCAACAGCTGAAAAAGCCAACATGTGCAGCTTTTGTGTCTTCCTAGGTCCTTTCTCTTTCACTGCTTTCCACTCAGCACATCAGTAAAACAGAGCTCTGCCTCCTCCTGTGACCTACTAAATAGCCCATTTCACCAAAATGAAATCGTAGAAAGAGCTACATGAAGGAGGTCCAAGGTTGAAGCACTTGATGAGAACAGGGAAGGCAGCTGGATTAGTTTGGCAGTCACAAAGCACTACAAAGTCATTCATTCACCAGCAGTTAGGGAAAAAAAAATAAATAAAAGCCAAACCAACAACCCCCAGCTCCTCTTCAGTAACACCAGTCTACAATTAGTTCCAAAACATCAATCCAAAATTATGTCCTTCTCCTGTCTTAAGAAATAAATTGAAAAATATAAAATGTGAAAAATAGGTCTAACTTGCTGTCACTGTGATTAGGAAAGGAAGACCCCAATAACAAAACAAGGTCACACAAGGGTGGTTAAGAAAGATGTGGTAGTAAAACCCTTGCTCTGTCACACTTCTCAACTAGGTCATTGACAGCACATTATTTCTGTCTTTCTCTGACAATTTTTTCGGGAAGGAAAGGAAAGACCAAAAGAAAATATCTTTTGAAACCTTGTACATTAAAAACACAGTTCCCTCGGATGGGCCCACAGAAAAGATTTAGCACCACTTACAGCTCCTAGAACTCCACTAAACTTTCTAAATGACAAACAGAATACTGCAGTTAGAAGATGAATGAAAAAGAAATACAATAAAACTCATGATCAATCAACATCTGTTACAGCACTGTAACTCCTAAGACAGAACTTGCAGAAAAAGTCTTTAAAGAATATACAACTTCACTCTGGGGGAAAAGAAAAAAACGAACTGAGAACCAACAAAAAATCAAACAAATGCCAAACCAAAAGCCTCCAACCTAAAAACCCAAATAAAAGCTCCATCTCAACACCAAGTTACACTACAGAAATGAATGCATCGTCAAAGTAATCAATTAATGGGCTGACACAGAATGAAGACCACAATCACAGGCCCTGGTGTTTAGCCCAGGACAGAAATCTACAGAAAATCAAGGAATATTTCCAAGTTCACAACAAGCATTTTCTCTTGCAATAAGTCTGCAAAAGAGACAGAGTGAAAAAAACCCCACAAACAGAAATTTCTGTTCTCAGCCATTAATTTCTTCTCTTTGTCAACTGACAGTGGTGACTAATTTTGTACTTTCTATTGCTTCTAACTAAAAAGGTGAAAAGGAAGCCAGTTCAGGGTTACAGGGCAAGCTTGCTTTTGCATCACTTTTTAATGGAAAATGCATCTCTATCCATTCTGTTTAGAAAATTGGTAGTTACTGAAATCCTCGTGCCTAAGCCTGCATTTAACTGCATCAGTTTCACATCAAAGAAGCACCTTCAATGTCAAAAACCCTTAATTGGTAAGAAACTCAAAGTCAGGCTTCCTGACCTTTATTTGTTGGTCTCCTATCTCAAATAACAAGTGACTAGATGAGAGGAAAGTGCCTCAAATTGCACCAGGGAAGTTTCAATTAGATATTAGGAAAAATTCTTCTCCAAAAGGGTTTTCAAGCATTGGGAAAGGCTGCCCAGAAGTTGTGGAGTCACCATCCCTGTAGGGATTTAAAAGATGTGTGGATGTGGCATTTGGGGACATGGTTTAGTGGTGGGTTTGGAGAGGGAACTTGAGAATCTTAAAGGTCTTTTCCCACCTAAATTATTCTGTGATTCACTGTGTATGAACCTAATTCTCTCAGGGGATGGGAAATTAATATACATATAATTGTTATGATTCTTTTTCATAGCAAATACTAAAGGTTAATCCTAAAATAGACAAAGTACACAAAGACAGCTAATTGTAGAGATAGACACAATTAAAACAGAAACTAATTAATACTCATCTTTCCAACAAGAGCTTACACAGTTAAGATACTTAGAGCAGGATGACAGGGGTTTTAAAATCAATTTTACCTTTTTGAGTTTTTGCCAGCATTTAATAAACTGTCCTTTCACACAAGATTTCCGAGGAGAATGATCTGTTCCATTCCATGAAGATACTGGGTAAAGAGGCAGCTGTGACAGTAAAACCCTGAACAACTCTTTGCTCCCAGTATGATAATCTTTGATAATTGGTAAACAACTGAACACTTTGAAGGCTGTCTTAAAAATATTTATACGAATTTCATCTCACAGTCATTGATGTTAAGTTCCAGGCTTACCATTTAAGATCTTTTCTGCAACAAAATAAGAGAAATTTTCTAGAAAACACTCTTTTGAGGTGCAATGTTTCATGTTGGGTTAGGCTTTTTTTTTCTGTTCAAGTTAAATTAGAGAACAGGATTATAGTAATGTTAAAGACATTTTTTCCCCATCATTTAGAAACATCTTCAGAGTTTAAACAAATTATCATGTAACACACCTTGACAATGAGACACCAACTAGCTTCATTCAGGAATAGAATAAAAGCTTAAAATTTGTTTGGGTGTTTTTTAAAGAGCACAGATTTGTTAAGAAGTCATCACACTATCCATTAATCTTGAGATCAAGAAAAGAAAAAAATCTCTTTCTAATACCCTAAAGGGTGAAGACAAATATTTAGCGTGCAGGTGGTACCTTCAGAATTACATCAGTTACTCTGGGCTGTTCAGATTTAGATTGAAGCTGGAATATTTTGTATATCTTTCTTTCTTTTTCTTCCCTCCTAATAAATGGTAAAGCATTAGCAGAGTTTTATATACCTGCTTTCCAATGTCCAATTCTATATCAAGAAATGTTTAAGCATCCACATAGAGGACTTCATCACCAAAAGCTATTGCAGAGAGAAACAGACTCAGAACTGAAATATCCCATTTCACAGAACAGTCATGATTATAATTAAATTGCTCCAGACATATCCTCCACTTCAGCGAGTCAAGACACCTATGATTGCAATTTCCAAGAATACCAGGGGAAAAAATATTATTTCCTTTTTGCTTTGCAACCCATCCTCTTCCCTTAAGCACAGGCTGTGCCAAGGAAGGGTATCAGGCTGACAGAGGGCATTGCTTACACGATGTTCTCACAGTGAAAGAAAGGAGCAGAGATTTTTCTGGTCAATAAGAACTTCTTGACAGAAGACTCAGCAGCTGATCAGTCTGGATGAGAGACTCGTGTGCACTTCACCACGACAGCTCATGGCGACAGGATCTCAACAATGCAGGTGCCGTGTGGTGGCCGTGACCTTATTGTCGTGTGAGATTTTACCTGATCAAACACCACCCATGGCTACTTTTGCTGAAGGGGAATTGTTCTGTAAAACGTACGTGCAATGCATTTAAGTATGGTTTTTATATTAAATAAAGGGAGTTTTAACGTGCTTTAACATAAAGTGGTGTTTTTCTATATTCTTCTGGAAACCTCACTGCATCAAGCTGATCATTTTACTGTGAACAAAGATCTCTTTTACTAACAATCAAGCTAATTTGGATATGAAAACTTAGGTTTTCTTGAAACTAAATAACGTATTTGTAGTTTTATTCTGTTTGCTCGAGAACAGAAGAAGGGAGAAATAGGTAATTTAATCTACTCTTCCCCTGTTACCACTGGTATCACCAAGTATTGAACAATTCTGCACTGTTGGCAGGTCAGAAGCAAATCTTATTTCCTGAAGTTTCTGTATGCCTTGAAATGACTTCACCTTCAAAGAAAATAAAGCACATTGAGTGACAGTGTCAGATTTTGTCCTTGCAACTTTCAGTGAATCTGTACAGTGTGCACATCAAAGTTCATTCAGTCAGGTATACTTGCAAATGGTAAAAATTAGTAAATTATCCTTTAAATTAATAATTAATTAAAAATATTACACTTTTTCTAAGATTCATTTTGCATTTCCAAAGAGTTCAAGTTTTTCTGAAAAAGAATATATGGAAACAAAAGGCATTTGCAAACATATTCTATTGTATGTACAGATGCCACAGCAAAATAGATTTCTGTGTATGACAGTTCCACATATTTTTTTAATACTAATATCTTAACCTTTCCTAATTGGCTACTTTTTAAAGAATAACATTACACTGAAAAGGAATTAAATTTAAATTAAATACTTTGTAATAAGTATTTAATTTCCAGCCCCACTTTGCCGAATAGAGCAAATATCACCTTTTAAAGATGTTTCCACTAACGTCAGGTGTGAAGCACCGTGCAAGCAATATACTTGGACTTCTCTCAGGTATTCCAAACCAAGAAAAAAATACATTCTGCTTGGAATGGGACTGTTCTTAGGGAGGAAGAGGAGGCCAGATCCCAGCTCTCCTAATGCATTCCAAATGCCTTCCTTGTATCCCTTTTTTAAGGAACATTGCAGCACCTTACCATGGTAAAGGACAGTAATTTCTACACAGATGCTCCAGACTAATTAAACTCGAATGTCTCATAAAGATTTCCTCAGTCTGTAATCCAAGAATGGTCTCAACTAGTAGATTTGGCCTTGCCTTTTTTCCTTATACTCTCTAATATGAGAAACAGGAACGGGACACGCCCAGGTGGTTAAGTGGATTAAATGTTATCATTTTTCCTCTGAGATTACAGTGGAGGCCTGACTGAAATGAGTTGTCAGGTCAGCTCCCCAGTGGACATTTTATAACATAAACCCATCACATATAACTGAATACTGATATAAGAGGCAATATAGTCAATTCCCCCTCCAGGGAAAACGAAGATTGACTCAGAAGTGAAATATATGCTTCCATCTTATTGCAAGGGAGGTCCCTCTAGGTCACCTCAAGGTCACCTCTGAGGCTGTGTGCTGAGAATTCTTGTGCCTGCATAATAACTGACAGTGGGAAAAGGTAAATAACAGGTTCAGCTGTCAGTGCAGGCACTCCTCCAGCACCACAAAATGCAAACACCGTCCTCCATCTGAAATATTACCTGTATCTCCACATAACTGAGCTGCCCTGACAGATCTCAGCCCGTGCATGTTCTGTGGCTATTCACAATTACCAAGCTTTCCTGGGCAGCTTTGAGAGAGTTTGGGTTTGTTGGTTAAGGGTGTTTTTTTCTGATGAAGAGAGTGATTTTTGGAAAAATCTGAAGTGTAAAAGTAATGTGAAATTTGAAACAAATAACAAAAATTTGCACCTTTAGTCAATCAAGGAAAGTAGTCCCCAACTTTTTTTCCTCAAGGTTCCAGTGACTGTGATCATGTGATTTTTGTTTTCTTCACCTATGACCATAAACAAGTTCAAGAATCTTTTTATTTGCAACAACCTATATATCAAAAAGCATCCCAATCCACACTTAAAAAAACCAGTTAAAACACAAAAACCCAAACCAAAAACCAACAAAAAAAATTACCTTGAGTGAGTACAACTCCAAATACGGAGAATTGCTCTCGAGAGAGTATGTTCAATACTAAAAATAAACAAAAAAGCACCAAGGAAAACCCCAGAAGCCAAACACAAAAACCAAACTCACTTTAAAACATGAGAATGCAGCAGGATAATGTATAAAGGAAGCTGCCATTTTGTTAGGCCTAGATCAAGAGAAAACAACATAAGTCTAACTTTGTTGCGCATGTTGTTTGTGAATTATTCACTGACACCTAAGGAGGAAATTAAAATGCCTGAGTTCTCATATTGAAATGCACAATCTTCTCCTGTTAAGTGAAAATATGTTCACTGTGGTAGAATTGCCTTCTGCACAGAAGGTTAGTTTAATGTTTTGGCAATCGAAACAAAATATTCCAAGTGGTTATTGCTGTACTTGCAAAGAGGGTGCCAATTATATTTGTAATGATGGACTTGGTGTTTTTGTTTTCAAATGAATGCGCAGGCATCAAGAGGTCCAAATGGCTAAGAGTGAAATTTTGACTTTGGTTTTCCATGGCATTATGCAGTCAAAGAGAAAATTAACAAATTTAATGCTAAAAGCCACCTCTTCCCTCTCCAGGGAGGACATGCAGTTACATATTTTAGCCATCTATGCTTCACAAAATCCAGCTACAATCTAAAAGGAGCAATCCAAGTAATCCCAGGGAAAATAATAAAAAATTTCCATAGGCTGGTTATTATAGAATATGAAATATAAATATATATCCCTCATTTCATGGATGCAAATTAAAAAGTTGGATCTCAGCAAGTCCATGTTTCTAGTCAAAGAAACTGACTGTGTGTTTGAAAGGTAGAATTCACATTTTCATGCAGAAATCAGAAGTGTTGATTTTGTGAAGTTCTCAGAGTTGAGTCTCTAAAGCACAGAACCAATGCAAAAATCAAATCAAGGTTATCCTTAAGAGCTATAAGGCATGAAAATCATTCTTCAGTTGAGTAATCTTTGACATCCTGATTTATGAAATAAAATACTGATTCTAGGAGTAGAACTGTTTACTTCTGTAATCTCCTAAATCATGTTTTACATAAATACTTTACTCAAGAATAGTGACTTTTGATACCTTTCAACCCAGTTTCTCAGTTCACAGGTATGTAAATAAACTGATTGCTATGAAGCATTCTGAAATGAGGAGAAAAGACTTGAAATAGCATAAAATGTCAGAGAAGAATCATAACTTCTCCCTAATAAAATAAGAAACCAGCCATACAGAACATGCCATCCAAGTCAAACCCACTACAGAATGAGGGCAGTACTTATATAACACTTGTTGCCTGAAAAAGATGACCTTTTCCTCTGATCATTATTCCAGAAAATATCAAATATAAGCAGGATGTACCATGCTGGTCTCTGTCTCTCCTCTGCAAAGCTGTTGGAGGGGGAAGTTGTGAAGATTCCTGGCATTGCTTCACCCAGTCCAGCGGCTGACACCTTGAAAGAACCCAAAGTCAGGTAGATCTCTCCTGGCAGGGTGAGATTTTATCCATTCACCTCTCATCCCTCCTCAAAGCTCATGGATCTTCAATTTTATTTCCCTCCTCTCTCAGCTGTTGTTGAAATGTGCTGGAAAACACGTGAGCTGGGAAAAGACCCAGATAATTTGTCTGTCAATGGCCCTTTTGTGAAATCCAAGCTCAACTAATGCAAAAGAGCAGCTCAATTTGCAGCTTGGGTAGGAAAAATAATTCCTTACACAAGCTACAAAAGAAGGGCCAAGACCACGAGCAGAAGTGTGACCAAGTGCTGTGCAGGAAGAGCAAATGGAAAAGGTTTGGATTGTCTGAAGAAAAGACAAAGTGGTGTTTCCCAGTGCCCTGCACACAGGTAGCTGAACATGTGTGGATCCAGGGTACAGGCAATGGATATCTTTGCTCAGCTCTGTTCTGAACAGTTGCCTCACAGCAAATCCATTTCACTTGACTTTGCACCATTTATCAGGACATAGCACTCACACAGTAAATTGGATGAGTGCATTTACTACTCACTTTTTAAGGGCTTGATAGGAAAGAAAATTATGCTTGAGTTTCACACCTCTAAAATCAGACAAGGACTTCAGAAGACCCCACAATGAATTCTTTATGAGTCAGCCATTGTCCATGTTTGAATGGAAGCCACTTAGTGTCTCACTCAATTTTATTGCACTAGAAGGAGGAGATCTCCTATAACACTTTCCCCTCAGGAAAGAGCAATCCATTATGGGAGCTGGACTAATTTTTCAAAGGATACATTCAATACATGCAGCAAATGTGCAATTAAACAGCCAATTGAGTATATGAATATTTAGAATCACTTCCCCAAGAGAAATATAAGTGTTTAGGGTTACTAAAGAGAACAGGATTATGCACTGAGTCAAATCAGGAAGAATTCAGTGTTTGATTCACCAGCAGGACTTCAGAAATTTCTGTATTGACACAGAAGAGAAAGAGAGAATAGGAACAACAGCTGGGAACACAGATCTGCAAATCAGCAGTGCCTTCTCAAAACATTCAGGGAAAATTGTGTGGCATCAGAAATGCAGAATAATCAATACCTACTTTTGGTCACTAACTTACATTTCCCCTTGTTTCCTCTGCTAATAGCACACCTCTATTTCCATGCAATCAAATCCAGGGGTTTGTAAGCAAAAAGGAAATTATTAATAACCAGAAGTCCTTTTACTGATACAAACAAAATGTTAATTACTCGAGAATATTGACAGGTTGTGCTGTAATTATGCTTCCTTCCAGACATCCATTTCCTTTCTCCTACCCCACCCTTATATTCTTCTTAATGCTTACAAGGGCAAATTACTTTTCCCCATTTCTACTGTAAAATGTGGAGTGAGAATTCCCTCTTTAATTTACTGCAGTGCACTTGACTAAGGGGATAAGAGAGCAAATTTTTGTCAACTATTTCATACTCATGTGGACAGATACAGATTGGATTTATAACTGCACTGGCTCTGTTTCACTTTTAGGTGGCACAGGTCACAGTACATCATCCTTCAAATGCTGGATGAAGTTGGAGGAAAATTGACATGCTCAGCTAAAAATTACTGTGGAAACTAACAGCCTTCTAGGAACTGAACACAGGAGCTCAGTGTGACTTGGCTCCAGTCAGAAATACAAAAATGCCATTTGGGACTTCCTATTTGACTGGTTTTTAGTCATCAACTACAGATTTCTCAAGTCGGTAGAACTCCTTGATTTTCTTTCCCACAGTACCTCACACTGAGGGGAAAATGTATCACAATTGGTAATTTCATTTTTTTCCACCCAGCTGTGTTTAAACTAAGTTTACCAATAAACAATTAAAATAAGACTTCAGGATGAAGCATTAGGTCATAAACCTGTGCAGAGAGACTTTGTTTTTTAACTCTGGTACATTTCCTCAGTGGGCTGGGGTGCATTTCTTAGCCCAGCCAACCCAGATCAAATTTATGATATGGAGGCAGGGTGTCTCCAGGCTTCTCTAATTATTATGATTTGTTCCTTCTGTTCAAAAGGAACACGAAAGCACTGCTATCAGTCAGAGAAGGAGGAATATAACTGAGAACTGTGTCTACCATTGTCTTAAATGTCTCACTTTCTGATGAAGAAAGGCCAATGGTCTTTGAAACAAACATAACATTTTTCAGTATTCACTAAAGCGCAAAATAGCTTCTGCAGAATTCCATGAATCAAAAATCAGAAAGAGATTCAGAAAGAATCATTCAAAACACAGGACTGATGAGTGTGAATCAATTATATGAACACCTTTTTTGTATTATTATTATTGTTGTTGTTGTTGTTGTTATGCAGATTTTTAGAAGGCTTAGGTAGAATTTGCTTACGTAGGACGTAGAGAAGAAATGCAATGGGACCATTCCTTGGGCTGTGTGATATCTCACAGATTAAAGAGGCTGTTTGAGGAAGGGGAAGGTTAAGACCATGAGTACACTAAATCTAGTCCTTGGGGGAAGTGAAAAAGGATAAAGAATAAAAGCAACTAACTCAAAGGAGAGAATCTCTGATAAATTCAGGGGAGACAAAGGCTAAGGAAAAAGGATCACAAAGCCACTAGTGCTTCCTTCAAGACAAAATAAGAACTAGCATACCCTGTGAAAATACAAACTGGCTACTTAGCAAACTGCACCAACAATCTGAATGAATCAACCTGAATTCAGTTTGGACTACCAAAAGAAACTCAGGATTTTGGGAGTTGAGATGAGATTTTAAGAGGATGGTACATTAGAGAAAACCTGAAAAACAGGATGCTGTAACATCCAGTGGATGTTACTAGATAATCCCTTCAGGTCCAGATCCCCAGGTATAGTTTTACATGTTTCTATAATTTTTATTTATGCTGCCTATATCTGTGGCTTGACTTTTTGAGAAGGGCTTTAGGAAGGGATATAATATCATTAAAAGTCCCATGGCACTCATATGGGGAAATGTGTGTATATAAAGACTTTAGGAGCCTTGGAAAAAATTTTACTGCCCAAAAAAAGGTCACAAAAAACCCCAACCAAAACCCCAGTGTCCTTAGTAATTAAATGCATATCAAGTGTTTATGTTCCCTTTAAAATGTTTGGGGTTTTACTATAGTTTTTATTTGTATATTTATATGCACACACTGTATATATGTATATAAACATACACACATATATTTGTGTATCTCTAGGGAGGGAGGAAGGGATGGAAGGAAAGGGAGGGTCCTCGTTAAATGGAGATTTACAATGCAAACTATCATCTTCACAATTGTATGTGCTAGCCATAAAAAGTACCAGAGGGAAAAAGGAAATAAACAATGTAGACATTGTAGAAAAGTGAAATTACTTTTTCTAAAGTAAACTTATTTAAAATTAACACAGTTATTAAATTGAATCCTTTTGCAAAATTACCTTTATTCTGGGAACCTTTAATATTTTCTATTTAGCAAACCCTTATCTGTAAGGGCCTGCCAATAACCTCTGCATAAAAATCCAAGTCTCCACATTCCTAAACTTTATGACAGTTAAAAAGCAATTTTATGAATATTTATGAAGGCAGTAAATTATTAAAATAAATACAGATATTTACACAGTAGAACAACATCTTCATTTAATGGATGTGGAAAAAATGTTAATATGCGAACATTTTAAAGATGAAGTGGTTTGGCCTTCAGGGCTTTTGTTACTCTATTAAAAGTTAATTTAAGACAAAAATTATGGCTTTTTCACGAATTGCAACCCCTAAAGATTAAATCATGATCAAGACACACAACATTTTTCAAAAATTGAATCTGGTAATGACATTTCCAGAGGCTGGATATTGAAACCACTGTGCGGTTCTCCCTGAAAAAGCCTCCTCTGGTTTCCTCAGCGTGCTCAGAGCAGTGGCACACACTCAGATGGGCTCCAGGGCACAGGGGCTGGGTGATACCAAGGTGCTTTTGCCCATCTCTCTCCCACCACACATTTGCACAATTAGAATAAGTTGCCTACAAACACAGCGGGCAGCTCAAGGTGCTTTTTCCCAAGAAGGTGCTCTACACCACATGAGTGATTTGCTTAATCACTGAGAATAAACTTCCCCATCTTTCAGCAGCCACATTTATAGATCCTCCTGCTTCAAGGACACCAGGAGGCTGCTCTGGCCTCCTTGACTGGCTACTCAACCTCACCAGTGACCCCAATAACCAGAGTTCCACCAAAACACAAATTTTCCTTCTAGCCAGGGCACCAGGAGACAGACACCTTCAATCTCAAGGTATGAGAAAATGTGTCCTTTTCATGGCAATTCCCTCACTTCTGCATTTGTCTCATTTCAGCTCCCTGCTTAAGAAAACTTTCCTTCTTCCTTAATCCAGCCCCCTCTTTATTCTGCAGCAATCCAGATCTTACAAGTGTCTCAGACCAGTCACAAGATCCCTTCAGGAGCTGTTGAAACAGTTTGAATTTTTTCCTCCTGTCAGTTTTCCAGCACTGTGAATTACTGTGGCTAATGAGACCAAAAGGACTTGGTTGTGCCCAGTTCCCTGTCCCACGAGTGCTCCCCAGGTGCCCCACAGCTCAGCCCCCTGCCTCAGTCTGTCCTGCTATAGGAAATTGCCACTCCAGGTGCTGGGGGTAGTAAATTCCTGAACCTTTCAGCTGCATTTGAAAAGGATTTTGCCTTTGCAATACTCTTGCCTGCTCCTTGAAGGTTTTCTACCATTCCTTTCCCCTCAACTTTTTATATTAATCTATAACAGAGTCTTGCTCACTAACTGATCTTAGTGCACCAAAAATGGTGAAAACCCCTTCTCAAGCCCTTGCTCTACTCTGATATTTTTATATATATAAAATACATAACACATTTTTATCTTTATTTAATTTTTTAGCAATGTAAACTACTTGGTTTTTATTTTGTTTTGGGCTTTTTTCCCCCTCCCCAGACTCACTGCTTTTGTGGATACCCTGCTCTAAAGGTAGGGTCCATGTTCTTTATAGCTGTAATTTATGATGTGGCTGAGGTAACACATTCTTTGTTTGAAAAGGTCCAGCTCAAGGGATCAGGATGTGTCTCTGTGGCTCTGGGCAGGTGCCACTGCCAGGGCTGCTGCCTCTCTCATCCTGACCAGAAACCAGGTTCTGATCCATTGGAACAGAAACACAACACTCCCAGTGAAATCTGAAAATCATATCCAATTGCAAAAATAACTCCAGGTCAGATTTCTGCAAATCTCGTTCTCACAAAGCAGCTTAAATTTATGAACCTTGCGGAATTTAATCAGAATTACTCATGTTTAAGACTAAACTGCATATTTTAACAGCACATTAACTTCAGGCTTTTCTGCCTACTCCAAATTCCCTGTACATTCCAGTTTCAAATTATTCCAAGCTCTTAACTCTGTTGTTTTCAGTGTCTAAAGATATGAGAGATGGGCACAGCCTGGAAGACTGAAAGTACAAGCTCCAAATTATTTTCAACCTTAATCCTCCCCCAATTTTGTACCTTATCCAATCTCTATAAACTAAATCTACACAGCAAAAATACTGCCATTTATATAACTATATTTCCAAATATTCAAATTTCCATCACTTTGACTTAGTTCTGTAATTTAGCACCTTGAACATGAAACTCTTTTCTACCAGCACATCCTTTCTCTTAATATGATGTAAAAACAAAAGAAATGTTGTTCAGTTTTCATGGTGATTTTTTTTCTGCCAGCAGTAGTTTATTATTTCTTTCAGGTTTTTTTCCAAAGTATTCAGCAGAGAGAAAAAGAACAATCAAACGTTTTTTAAAAGGCAAATTAAATAAACAAAAGGGGAAAATAGGAAAAAAAAAAAAAACACACACACGAAAAACAGCAGTAAAGAGAGAGAGACAAAAAGCATAACTGTGCAAGGGAGATACAACTGAAAAATAGAGACATAATTAGAAACTGTTATGAAGATGGAACCTCAGTGCAGGGTCTACAATAATAAGACTCAAATCCAGAGTGAGATACTTGCATAATATAAAGTAATTATAATGAAAAAATTAAGGAAATTAACATGAAAAATACAAGTTAAATACAAAAAGTGGAAAGAAACTCACTAAGTATATATGTTTATATAGTCACAGCTCTCTTATGAACTAGTGCCCTGTTTTAATGTGATGTAAAACCAAGCACATGGAAGGCAGAGATAAGGAAAATATAGGGAGAGGGAAGTATCAGCTGAAACAGAAATGTGAGACTTAGTAAGTACAGAAACATAAACATTAGGGGAGAGAAAAAGATACAAAGAGTGGATTCAGCAGAGAGATACTGGGCTCATTTAAACCAGCAGGACTTGCAGCTTAAGGCAATATTTCACATCAAATATTCCTTAAAAAGGGAGAATCTACTTCTGATAATCTTTCTACACCTTTACTGATAGTTACGAGCAAAGTAAAGCTTACAATTATTCCACTGCCAAAGAGAAACAAATTATACTCTAAAAAAGGGTAGTTTACAGGCTCAAGAAAAATGGCAAACCTTTTGTGAGGAGAACACGGGAAGTAGGTTTGGGTGGTTGCAATTTTACCTCAGACCCTGAGCACACATTTGAGTCAGACTCCTGATCACAGCACACTTTGGTTTGTGCTGTGTAACAGACTCTGAATGTGCAAAGCTGATTCTTTTGGAGCACCAGAAATGTAGCTAATGCACCTCAGCCATTTAACAGCCCCTATTTGGGACCAGGCTACAGCCAACCCACACAAAAAGCTCCTGAGATGTGCCTTGTCCTCAGCACATTCTGGTTACCTCTCCTCCTTCAGGCTGCTTGGTAATTCAGACACAGTGAGTGTACACAGGAACACAAATTGGTAAAAACTCCATCTCACAGACAGTGCTGCTACAGCAAACTTTACATCTTTATCAAACCCCTGCTTTATGAGCCCTGATTGCTGTTTCATTGGCTTTGTCAGCAGTGAAATGCAGGATCAGATCTATTGCTGGAAATGATGGGCAACAACCGAGCCCCAGCAATGACAACTGACCTTTCGCAGCCGTAATTAAATTGCATCTCAATAATTTAAACAAACAGCTAAAGCTACTCAGTTGAAAATGGCATTTTTATTGAGACAAATCTTATTCCTATAGAAAAAAACATTAAGTGGTTATTTTTTGAATCTGTATTGAAGTCCTGGCTGTGCTTTCTGTGGCCAACAGAGGAGGTCCCGATTTACTTAACTGCAAGATCTGGAGTCACTGCTCTTTTATAATTGCTTTTGTGAATTGGGAATGAATTGTTTAAGCATTTACTGAGCTACTACACTTTCTGTATTTTCTGAAAGTCAAAGCAGCAATTTTGTTTATAAGATATTTGTAACAGAAGGCACTTACTGGATGTTTAGAGTTTAAATGTGGTTTACATGTTGAGTGGTTTATTATGTTTAGTGCAAAAGTGGATTAATGAGCTCCTGCTCTGTGCTCTCTGCCAGAGCTAGGATTGGAGAGGATGGATACACGTGCACCCATGTACACCCTCTCCAGACACAATCCCTTCTGCTTTATTAGTTCTTTCAGAGATTTCTTTGTTTGTCAAAAGGCTTGTAGTATACCCAGAGAAAATACAGCAGAGTACTGAGGCACTGCAAGATATACAGAAAAATAAACAACTCTTAACACATAAAAGGCACTTCAGAGTGAAAGTGGTGAGTACTGAGGAAGAATTTGAACGTAAGTCCTGACTTATTGGGGAAAATAGGAAACGCTTTGTTTTTGGACTCTGAAGCACAAAAAAAACACCAACCCACCAAATGAATAATTCAGCTGATGTGTAACTAACCTTATAAAGCAAAGGTGATTGTCCAAGCTTCAAAAGTGCAATTTTTTTGGTCACGTTTGTGATGGCTTGAATCCGGATCAGGTCTTCCATGGTCCCATACTGGACATCAACAAGCTCTGCCTGCAAAGAGGAGACAAAATTCAGGCTACAGTTACAGCCACACATCACTGAGGGTGCTCCTTGCATGGAAACAAAGCTGTTTGCACAAGCATCTGAGCAGAGCCCTGCAATTGCCTTACACCAACTTCTAACCAGCAATATCTCTAATAGCAAAGATCTTGAAAGTTCAATCTGACAGATAATTTTTTGTGGTTTTAATTCACAATTCATAACCTATGATAAACTATCCCCTCCTTTTTTCCCAGTGATTATAAGAGATGCTGATTCTGACAAGACATTCCCCTCATTAACTACAGGAATTTATTTAGAACTGTTTAAAGGATACTAATTCACTTCTGTATATTTTCTTTAAAATAATCAGAGTCTAGTAAAGTATTTCAAAGAATGAGTGATTTTACTGGTCACTTCTGAAAATACACAGGAACCACAAACTCCACCAATACACAGTTTTATTTTGTGACTCCTCAGCAATCTTACCTAACTACTGAAGTATTTTATTTTAATCCATCAGTTATCCAAGCATTATACTCAGATAACTACAGTGATAACAGACTATGCTCTGATGATTTCTATTAATACATATTTTTAAAATTATTTAGAGTCACTTTGATCTAAAAGTGTTTAGAACGTGGAAGATTTTCAGCTCTTCCGTTAGGACTCTGCAAGAAAATATAGAACAAGTTCTAAGTTATTTTTAAATGTCAAGCACTGGCAGTAATGGAAAATATTTCAAGATGAGTTTTCAAGTATTTTTAAAAAATATATCATTTAAGAATGACCAACGGCCTTTTTCTCACACATTTGCAGCAATAAATTCTGGTAAAAACAAAGTAAGAGGATAATCAGTCTTGTACATTACTATTTTAGAATGTTATGAACCTCTCAGGACATCATTGAGGACATTCTGGAACCTCTAAATCTGTAGCCAGTGCTCACATAAAACACATGTACAAGAAAACACAAGAATATTACATAAGTGTTTAAAAATTAAAATAAGAGGAACAGTACAGGATGGAAAAGTTTTCTCTTTCAGTTCAGTTCTGTAACTTAAGTATGGATTCATGGCCAAAGGCAACAGTTCTGCTTTTGGGTATCCCTACACAAACTGTTTAAATTCTAGCAACAGTTGTTCTGGATGTGTAGGATGTGTGAAATTTTAGTAGATTCCTGAACATGGGTATTTTAGGAAAGTATTTACCCTTTAAAAAAATGTATCTGTGTGAGTTTGCATCTCAACATTCAAGCTGAAACCATACAAAAACTTTGCCAAGATTCCTGTCTTTGTAAATGCTTCAGAAAAGTTTCCAAGTCTGCAATATGTCATCAGTGCTGAACAAACCAAGTATGTGGAAAGGCCAGCCAAAGTTATAAGACACTTCTGACTAGGAAAACATCAGATACAACACCAAGTAATGAAATGTAGAACAGGAAAGCTCACACTTCACCGTTTCTTCTGAAATAGATGGGGGTTTTCATCTCTAAAGAACTAGAAAACTATTTAGACAATATAATTTTTTTCCTGTACCTGAAAAGTAGGATAAAACCAAGTAAAGATTTCATACTAGGGAAAGGTACTTTCTGTTTTACCTAATCTCATGCCTCCAGTTTTAAAGAATTAACCTCAGATAGGGAAAGGGTATTTAGCAGGGTACTTAAGTTCATAAACTTTTTACCTCTTTCTGTAGCTCTTATCTTTATTTTTATTTGTACCTACACATATGTCATTAGATACAATGGTTATTTGTCTCAGAAATCTTATGGCTTGAGAGGTTATGGGAGGTTGTATCTAGGTTGATTTCTAGGGATTCCTCTGGACCCAATGCCTTCCTCACCTATTCTCCAAAGCAAAAATCAGGGCTGTCATTATTTGTATGAGAGGAAGCACACTGACTTTTCCTGAGGCAAAATCAATACCCAAACATGAAGATCATGAAGATCATTTGCTTCTGCAGGATGCCTTGGTGGAAATGAGCTCCCTGCCCATCTACATTCGTGTGCTGCTGCTCTGCACATCCCTTTGGCTCTCTGCTTCTCCAGGGTGCTATCCACTGCTCTGTAAACAACAAAACTACATGTTTGCACAATTATTTATGCGTTCAGCAACTGCCCTTGGATGTTCATAGTTAATTTATGGATGCAAACTGCATCTTCAAGAGAGGCTCACTGGTCTTTCCCAGGAAACACGTGCCCAGCAAGACAGAGACAGAAAAAGGCCCTGCAAAAGCACAGCTCATTTTTTAATTATGTGGAAAACAGAAGTTGACTCCCTGCTGCCCCACACACTCTGCAAACCATGTGCTTTGCTTCAAATTTTAAAAGTTGGCCCCAGTGCCAAAGCTATTAAGTACATTCATGCATTGAGAGTATGTGTAAGAAATTGCATAATGAAGGAGCAGCTGGGTGTGATAGAACAGAGTTTCATGGGCTTTCATCACACATCTTCCACATGAAATACAGATACGTCAAAGCTCAAAGGTTATCACATTCTGGAAATAGCATCTATAGCCTGGTACCCAGAGGTCTGCACAGCTAATAGCACCTCTAATTCCAGCTAAAATGATGAACAAAAATTGAATTAAATCTTCCCCTAAGTAAAAATACACATGGCTCATCTCTGGCCAAATGAAGTCAATAATTCACTGGAAGAGTTTAGAATAAAGTTGTAACATTTTGGCAATACAATCTAGAAAGTAATAGGTACGCATGAAATTATAAAAACAGTTATGCAAATTATTCTTAGCCCTTCCTCTATACATTTAAGTAAAATTTGTAATAAAAAGCAAAATAATTTGCAGTATTAATAAAATCTCATGGAATACAGTACAGCAATACTAGCTCAGAGTAGTTAGTTTTGGTTTTATTTAGTGGACTGTGGCTCAACTAATTGGAACCCTAACTTCTAATATAAAATTAAATATTTAAAAAATACAACCTCAAAATAATGGTGGAGAATCCTATTGAATCCAGACATTCTACCTTCCTAATAATCCATTCAGAAGCTGACAGACCATTTATGATGCATGAAGGCCCGTTTTAGTCACAACATTTCTAATACCTCCAGAAATTAATAAAGATTAAATTTCCTATTATTTCTCATTTCTGTTTTTAGAAATGCCTACAACATGACATAATCCTCATTTTACACATACCAGCTTTATGAAAAGTGAAACACCCCACCCCCAACTACTTGTATTTGATAAACTGCTTTCCTGTGGTAGAATAATTCTGCTCAAAAACAAAAGAGGACTCATCCTTTTATCAGGTGCCGAAAAAGAGCACTTGTCTACTTGGTTTAGCTATGCCACAGTAAATCCTCTTACCCTAAAACTGGGAAACTGCTAAAGAATGAGTTGTTTTATCCATCTGAATGAGGAACTTACTCCTCCAATCATTTCAAGCTATGCTGTTTCAAAGATATGACTATTTAGAGCAAATTGTGATGTGCATTGTGGAGTTCAGTAGTATTCCCCCATGCATGAAATGAAGTAGGGGTAGGTAATAAAACAAACATTTTTAGGAAAAGTAATTATTTTATGTTAGGCAACTTATTAGTTTTCTAAGTCCCAAGATGATGCTCAGTGAGTTGTAAACATTCCATCTTAAAAATTCTAACAGAATCTCCCCCAAAACAGAAAAGACAAATAATCATGAAAATGCAACAATCAAGACGGTCAGGGATTTTTATCCTAATTTCCTCTACTTATCTCAAAAATGAAACAGAAAAAAAGAGTATACTTCATCCAGTCAAGGATGACACAGAGGAAAATAGGTCTTGCAAAGGAAAAATATTAATAACTATATGAAGCAGGTGGCAGCTGGGGTCTTGAAGATGCTGGACGCTGTTTTTAAACCTTGCTTTCCTGCTAAGTCTGAGGCAATTAAAAAGAATAAGATAAATAGGTTAAAAATAATAACAGAAGTATGTTTGTCTTATCACATTCTCACCAGTCCACTTGACTGAGGAGAAGGATTTAATAACAGCATTATATATCTGTACCCAAACCACTGCCTGAGAGACAGATTGTGGCTTATTTACCCAAAAGGCAGCAAAAAAAGACTCAGGGAAGAAACCATTGAAGGGGGAAAAAAACCAAAAAACTCAACACAAAACTCAAAGGCGGCATACCCAGGAAGGGATGTTTCTGACCACCAAAATAAGGATGCAGGCAGTGCAGATAAGAAAGCAGCTCTTAAACTGAGCTCTTAAAAGCTGGGCAGAAAGCAAACCCAAAGCAGCATGGCTGTGCTGAAATGAAATGAAATGAAATGAAATGAAATGAAATGAAATGAAATCAAATGAAATGAAATGAAATGTCCACCACAGAATGGCTGTGGTGAAAATTCTTCTCTTCATGGTACCTGTTGGTAGTGCTATAGTTCAGTAACCTCAAATGATGAATGTATTTTACCAAATACCAAGCTCCTGACCCATATTAATGAATGGATTCTGCACAAACTATGGGGGACCTCAGGCCTGTGGAAGCTGCAGGCATGAAAATGACACAGTCACCCTCATATTCCTCATATTCACAATTCCTGCCTACCCACCAAAAGGTTTCAGAATTAGATTCCCTAAAGAAACTCTAAGTATCGAATAAAACTAAATATTTAATGTTAATAAATATTGTACATTCCTTAGAATTAAGGCAATTTCTCCAAAACACACACATGTAATTCTAGAAACATCAGCCCCCAGTTCTGTAACTGTTCAGACTCACTACATCTCACTGCAAATGCCCTTCATTTGTCCTTCAGCATTCAGCTACTATTTTCAGGTTGTTCACAAAATAAAGGCAGCAGAAACATCCCATGCACAATCAATCACAATTAAATAACCTTCAACTAGTCATTCTGCCTAAAATAAAACTCCAAAATATATTTGCAAATTGTATCTGAGAAGGCAACAGTTTGCAATCAGGACATGAGACGAACTTTAATTAAACA
Organism: Ammospiza caudacuta; assembly: GCF_027887145.1. Classification (NCBI taxonomy): domain Eukaryota; kingdom Metazoa; phylum Chordata; class Aves; order Passeriformes; family Passerellidae; genus Ammospiza; species Ammospiza caudacuta. The sequence goes on from NC_080603.1 coordinate 22,224,478, forward strand.
CATCGCTATAATTTATTTGCACAGCTCTGAAATTGAGGCTGAAGGCAGCATTCAGCAGAGCATAAAAGTAAACTCAAGCTGGTTGCAGATCAAAGCTGGACATCAACAAACGTGAAGAAAGCTGCAAATATAAAACTAGCCGATCTTTAAAATTAGAGAAAAGGAAGAAAGAGAAGGGGAGATAAGGGAGCTGCGCCAAATCCTTTGTTGGTGTGTAAACTCTGTTTTGCTTTCTGACCAGAGCTGTTCCCATTCCAGCCAAAAGCTTCCTTCAATAATCAGGGAGCCACAGCTGCGATTGCCACCACCAGGGTCCTGCTGAGCACACCAGAGACAAAATACCCATCCATAGTTATCTTTTTTATACTTACTGTATTTCTACAGAAATGTTAATATCGAAAGTTGTCTTGCAACCTTTTTCCTTCAACTTGGTTCCAGGCAAGAAAAGTGGCAGAGTTTTCTTGCCTTGGCTCCAGACAAGAAAAGTGTCAGAGACTGTCTGAGCCCCAAAAGTAAATAATTATACATCTGGATTAACTGAAGATTAATTTTCTCTGTTACAAGACTAAGAGGTGCTGCTGACCAACAATGTCAGGGAAGATTTATATTAGAGAACTTCAGTCTTGCTATATGTTTTACCTACAAGCCCTGCTCCTCGAACAGATTGATGACATTTTTTCCTCATGGTTGCCAGCACTTTATAGAGGCTTTCTTCTCTTTGCTTCAGTATTCCTGCTCCCACAACAGAATTCTGGAGCATTTCAATACAATATGACTCACAGTGCCAGCTTACAGTCAGAAAGGGTTCTTGTGCCTAGGTTTTATTACATAAAATTGCATGCTGCATTACAGTGACAGCTGAAGCTGTAATTTATTCTAAAACAAGAGAAAAAGGAGATGCCCCTTAACCTCAGCTGGATGGAGCTTGGCCTTGCAGACAGGGTTCAGCCACAGACACATTTGATGTTCAGCCTTCCCCCGGTCCTGCCTGTCCAGCTCTCACAGCCCCATCACACAGGAGCAGCTGCTCCCACAGCTTCCTTTTGCTGCTGCAGGACCATTTCTGGAAAGACACGGAGGTTAAACTTGTTTGCTTCCCTGCTTCTTACAGTTTATTGCAAGACTTTTTCCCTCCCAACTCCGAGGGAGACTGAGTCAAGATCGAAGCCTTTTTACAGCCTGCAGAAAAGAGCTCTTCTGTATTTTATGGTTACAGAGCCCCAAATAAATCTGAACTGATACAACTCAGTTCTCTTTTTTTCCCCACTTTCTTTTTTCTTATTTTACTTTTCATAACCCCCAACTCTGTTCCAAATTACACTCTTTGTGTTTCCCAAAAGGCAAAACTAGTATTTAAATATTACTTCTTAACTCTTGATGTCCAAGATATCCAAACAACATATTAGGGTAGGTTTTCTTCATATTTTCTATTTTCTAACTTTCTTACTCTATTTTACATAATACATACAAATCTAGCTTTTTGAGTTTTTGACATAAGACATTGTTATTTTCAGACACGTTAAACTGACATTTACTTATTTTAGAATCTCTAACAACACCTTTTGTTACAAAAAAATTGAAGGACACGAGATTATTAGATTATTATTATTATTTAATAATAATCTATTTTCATATTATTATTATTATTTCAAACTTTCATTAAGCAGTGCTGATTGTCACTTCACTAGTGACAAAATTTTATATCCTAATTATTCTTTCTTGTATGTGTTTAATGATATTCGTGTCCCCCTCTTTTTAAGAGTTAACTGCAAGGCTATTTAGTAGCATTAGTCCCCAAAGCATAAAGTCACATTGCTCATCCTTTCCTAAGAAAAAAGAGTAATCTGTATTTGCCAGCCTGCTTGGTTTAGCTTATTCAGAGGTAATTATTCATGCAAATATACATTTACAAATTATATAGACTGAGGATAAACTAAACAAAACAGAATTACTCAGCTGTGATGTGGTATCTTAAAAAAAAATAAATCATAAGCTACATATGTACACAGGAAATTATAATGGTGTGATTTAAACATGGCCTTAAAATTTTCAATGAAAGGGGTTTATGTCAGAATCCATTCCCATTGTGTCTGAACTCAACAATTTCCCAAGGCTTGGTGGAAATTTCCTTGGCTTCTGTGAAACACAAGGATTGAACACAAGGCATCCAGAGGCTGCAGAATGTCCTCCAGTCATTTATATCACACCTAATTAAAACGAGGCATTCCCTCCTAGAGTAGGTACAGGCATTAAGCCTTTAGATAAGAAGCTTGGAGCTCACAGAAGTGTCTAAAAGCACTTTGTCCACACGCAGGCTGTGCAGGACAGCTGGGCAGGGCAGGGACCAAACTGAGCTGGGGGAGCTCCCTCCACCTGCTCAGAGGCCCAGGTGAGCTACAGGAGCTGTACCCACACACCCAGAGAAGTAAAATCATCTCCTGACTGAAATATCAGCTCCTAAGAACAACCTGTGAATGCGAACACCACCACAGACAGAACGCGTACAACTGGACCGAAACACCGCGCGTGCTTTGGAATCTAAGTAAAACCAATATATTTCATTTTATAACTTAGAATGCATTTGATATTTTAATTCCTTAGAGACAGGTGCTTCAGCTTTGTCTAATTGAGTCAGTTTGGCTGCATCAAAACAAAATGTCGAGAAAACAGCCTACAATTTTCAGTCTTCCAGGCTGGAATTCATGATTCAGAACTGTGCTGGTTTTGGCTGAGGTAGAATTAATTTTCTTCACAGTGCTGTTATGAGGCTGTGTTTTGGATTTGTGCTGAATGCAGGGGTGATAATGGAGATTATTTTTATTATTATTACTGAGCAGGGCTTGCAGAGAGCCAAGGCCTTTTCTGCTTTCCCTGCTCCAAGTAAGCTGGGAGTGCCTGGGAGGTGACACAGCCAGGACAGGGGACCCAAAGTGACCAAAGGGACATTTCCAGACATATATAACAATACAACAGATGTCTACCTCAAAGAGAAAAATATTCATTCATATGTATAAGGGGAGGTCATCCACTGCATGCAGAGAACACTTGACCTTTCAAAATTGGTGGGGAGAACTCTTGTTTTCTGGATTACAATAAATTATCTTTCACAAACTACTCACAGCCCTTTCTTGGCCCAACATCATCCACTTCAACATAATCAGGGAGATGGCCAACCATGTATTGATGCAAACACAAATCTGAGAGTTAAAGCAGCATTTGAGCAAACAATTTTCAGAAGCAAATATGCAGTTGTGAAAAAGAAAATGACATCTTTTCCATCTCCTGTGAATTCTGTTGTTTTGAGTCATTGCACAGATTTATAGGTCTCTAAATTACATCTGTAGAAAAAGGACTGGAGAAAAATAAGTTCTAAAAATATATTCAGATGACAAGAAAAGGACTCCAATAAAAACAGCAAATGTGCCTGAGTAATATCAGATTCAAGTGGCCCAAATGATTGACCAGGACAAGCATCTAGATATAGAAATACAGCTGTTCCTGAGAACAGCTCTCCTCTGTGATTAAACAAGAATATTTTTCTGGTTTTCAGCCACCTAACATTTTAGAATCAGACTTATTTTACAAGAAACATGTAGTGTGTCATTCCTGTCTCACAGATAAGAAAATTGTACAGGGAAGAAAAAGTTATTTTCTGTTTCAGGCTTTCAAATTTTGCTTTTAAAAGTACACTCAAGATTTTGGAGTTGATGTGCATCCTACATTGCCCAGTAATGTAAAGGTTTTACATGGCAGCTCCATTTGGCTTTTCTTTCAGAGACCTTCATTTTGATAATTTTGCCAGTAGTAGTTCACCTTTATCCCACGTGTTTCCAAAGATTAGAGTGAAGGTTCTCCTGAACTGTGCCAAATTTCACACAGATATTTTGAACATTCATCTCTTAAGTGTGGGCAGAAACCCCATAGAGATTTGAGAACTTGGTTCATGTGCTCTCACAGTCAGGGATGGAAAAACCTGGAGAAGAAGAGGAAATCCCATGCAAAGGACAGAACCCTATTCTTTATAGAGAAGTTCCCAGTAAACCACTCCTCCTATACAGTGGCATCTTAAAAAAAAAGCTGGAAAAATTTTTATATCATCTAAAACACATGGGAAAGTCTGAAGAGACTCTGTAATCTGGACAGATTGATGGGAGGAAAGAGGAACCTGCCTGACATCACAGAATTTATTTTATTGCTTAAAGCAAAAGCTTTGCCATCAGCGCAGCCCATCCAGAGCCCTGGACCTGGACAGAGCTTCCCTCATCTTCCACACAGCCTGGAATCCAGGTCAGCCTCTCTCACAGCAGCACAGAGCACTCAGTATTATTGCAGCAATGCCATTTGATGGCTCAATTCACAATAAAAGCAGTCAGGGACGTTGTTAGAGAACTATCAGTTACCACAGAAATCTGAGCTCAATTCTCTCTCTTCACCTCTTCTGAGCCTTCCTGCCCTGGATCCTGAAAAATCAACAAAAAGAAACCAGGAACAGGGAGCTCAGTGTGTGTGTGTGCTCTCATAACTCTGATTCCAGCACAGATTTCCCTAATGATCCATCTTCCTGCAGTCACTGGTGCCTTTTTTTGACTTTAATAAACCCAAGAGACTCAATTCAATACAGAAATAAAGAACACACAACAGTCACCATTAGCCATGTCCACCACTTTTACCTTCTGCTGAGGGGGTTCCCTGCATATTTCTTCAATTGCCTCTACATTTTTGGTATCTACCCCGTGAACATTGTCAACAATTTATCTACAGAGACTGCAGAGAAGATGGAAGAGTTGTGGAAGTTTAATTCAGGCAGAGCAACCCTACAGCAGCAGTGAGATCATCAGGGAAAAACCTCAATTCAAAGGATATTATGCTCAAAATCCTGATATCAAGGATGATCGATATTATCCTCAAAATCCTGAGCCTAGCACTGTCCTTACTGATATAATTTCTCATCCTAGATTTCAGTTTGTCACTTTACATGATTATAATGTTCTATTTTAGCCTCAAGACATATAAGATTTAGTGGTAAAAGGGCAACATGGATAAAAACACAACAAAATTTTCTTGAATCAAATGTTTTGTCAGGAAACCGATGCATTAATTGTTTTTCCAGCAACGTAAATTTTCTAGAATTTTCCTCCTAATTCATTCCCTAAAACATCCCCCAGGTGAAGATTGCGCCTGGCCTGCAGCAGGAGACACATCCCTCTTGGGTGAGAGGGCAGCAGGAGCTTTCTTGCATATTTAGCAGCTTTGTTCTCCCTCAGCTGCAGCCACTGCCAGACCTGCTCCATCCTTCTTCACCTTTGTGCCCCTCGGAGGCACCAGAGGGAGGCAGTGAATCCTGCAGCAGACAGGGCGAACTCTATATGGTGACATAACTCAGGGGAAGGAAGATAAATTCCTTGAAGCACCTTCTTTCTCACACACACCTGCTCTTGGGCCAGTCACAGCCTGGTGATGGATGAGGCACCTTCCCTTTGGACTGCAGAGCTCAGGAGCACCAGAAATAATTGTGAGAATAAAACTGATAGAGCTCGGAATTAATTCACGTTAAGGCCCTCTAAATTAACGAGATAAACACTGTAACTAATATTCATTTCATGAGGTTAGACATGAGATTTATTTATATTTAGTGGGAGAGACAGCACATCAGACAGAATAAAAACCTAGGGATGTCTAAGAGGGAAGACCAATGCATTTTCAGCTTTATTTACTTTGCGGTATTTTTTATTTATTTATTTTAAAAGAGATACTTCTCTCCTGGGATTGCAGCTCGTAGGTAGAGGTTTAAATGCTGTATTTCCAAACAGATTTAATAGGGAATTTCTGAACAAAAGCTTTTTCTCAGGACATTTTAGTCCAGCCAGTGCAGAGGCTCTGGCATTTTGACAGTTTCCATACACAGTCAATGCACTTCTGCCAACAGCACCTGGATACCAAACCTACACTTGCCAATGGCTACTGCCTGGCTCTTTTTTATTTTTTTTTTTTTTTTTTTTAGCTTTTTTATTCTTCTTCGTATTTTTAAGAATTCAGTTCTTACATATATATATATATATATATATTTCAACCAGCTGTATCACAGCAGCATTTTTTTTTCCAACCTGCTCTGAAAGGTTTCAAAAGGTATTTGCTTCAAAGGATTTTCTCTGAGAGTCATCTTCTTCTTTTTTTGGTCTTTCCTACTACCAAGGCTGTGTCCAGATTTAGAGCATTCCTCAAAGCCCTCTCCAGAGAGGTACATCCTTTGCTCTTTAATACCAAAGTTTTTTAACAAAGAAGTCAGGCACACTGCAGTTCTCACCAAATTATTCTTAAAATGACAGCTTTATCCCTAATTTAGGTTACATTTGAAACCTCCCAAGGATCCTTATTTCTTTTTTTTTAAGTGAGAACTTATTCCCACTCTTTCATGTGCTCATCTTAGAAGATATCTGGATTTTGTATCACCACATCCTACCACAGAGATAAGAAATCTTTAGACTTGTTTTGGACTTTCAGTGCTACTTTCATTTCAAAATATTAAAAAATATTTTAACAATGAGATAGAGGCTCCCACAGAAAAACATCCAATGAACTCATATTCCTACATTAGAAGAAAGTAAGTTTTAAGATTTTGACAAAATGTTGTCCAATGCTGACTGTAGTAGTTGTACTGGTAGGTAGAGAGAACTCCTAAGATAAAACACTGCTGAGGCTTTACCTGGTAAGATTTATCACACTGCATTGAAAATTAAAATAACCGCTGCTGATTATTTTCAGCTGCCAGCTCTAATTCACAAGGAACCACCATATTTATATTTTTTTTCCTCCAATTTAAAAAAAATAAATCAAGTGAAGTATGGCAGAAGACTGATATTTTTTTCTCTTTAAAAAACAATTTGATTGCAGCAATTGTAACCCATATTGTCATGCCTGATGCCAGAGCCTGCCAGGGTCAGAGCCCGGTGCCCATGCTCCCACACACACAATGTTTATGCTCACTAAAATGGAATCTGCCTTCAACTACAGAAGCTTTTCTATTGCTTATGTTCCTGAAGAGATTTTTAGGACTTGCTTCTCTTCCTGAAAAACTAACTTAAAAAAAAAATGAGAAGCAGCAATAGTTTAATCAATATTGTATTTTACAGTCACTCATAACTACCAGGGAACTGAGCGGCATTTTAAGCAGTTCTTTATTGTTCATGCATGAAACTACATTTTTTTAAACAATAAAGTTATGTAAGTAGTTTTAGGGACAAAGATTGAGTATTATACAAATACAAAAATATTTTGTTCTTGTTCTTATATCAGTTTTAGTTGTTTCTTATGATGCTTTTGTCATAATAGCATTTTTTTAAAAGCTGATATTTACTTAATAGTCCCTCTGTTGAAGGAAAGTTTTGTTTTTTACAGCGTAAGCAGGATTCCTTTGAGGCAGTTTTAAACCTCCAGAATACTGGAGAAATTTAAAAGAAAAAGATCCCTAAAACCCAATCCCAAGAGCTCAGAGCATGAGAAGCTTTTCACTTGAAAATTCCTCCTCTGAGTAGAATCTTGCCTTTACAAACTTAAACAGAGAAGAAAGCCCAGGTATGTTATTGGTAGGTTCATATTGACTAAGAAGATGAAGAAGTTACAGAGAGAGAGAAGATGGCACTTCCTCAGAAAAACATGACTTGGGATTTGGCAGAAAGGTTTCCACTTGACCTGAATACATTTGTATTGAGGTTTGAACCAAACACCCTTAATAAAGAGTGGGATTGACAAAAAGCCTGACTGGGTGGGCACCAGCCCAGGTATCCACTGAACTGCAGAGGTGATGCCAATGCAGTGGCCCTGATTATACCACAAAGATTAAAGAGGAAAATCCTCCTTGGAGACCCATGAATTGCACAAATTTCACTGGTATTCTCTCACACTGACTGCTAACAGACAAAATTAACTCTGCTTAGAAATGATGTAATTCTCATTTATTTCAATAGGAATTCTGCTTGCACTAAAACCTAAAACAGGCAGCAAATACTCTTCCTAAGCCCTCAGGGTTTGCACCCATTAGTTTTTACCATGTAGTTGGAATATAAATAATTGTTATGGTTCAACATTGCTCCCTCTCTAATATTGTACAGAGGCTTCGCTAAGAAATGCCTTCAGCGGATTCTGTGCAGTGGCATGGAAGTGTTCAGTGATCTGTTATGTCTCGAGATACCGAGATGCCTCACCTTTTGCTTTTTTATCATTTAAAAATCTCATTTATTATTAATGGTATGATTACTAAAATGCCATTACTAACATTTTATTAGTAAAACATCAGGACAGCGTTGACTTGCAATTATAAAACAGCAAAAGGCTTTGCAGCAGCAGCATTTGCATCTTTGAAACCCTGCCTTCAATGACACAAAAATCTCCCAGCAATATTATTATGGGCTTTGAGCACGATGAACTACTATTATTTTTAGAGAACTGTACAACTTTATTTATTAATGGTTATGTGATACATGCCAGAAAACTGACAGGATGTTCTGCAGGACATCTCTTCAATGATCGCTTTTGGAGCCCTCGCCTGCAATTTTAAATTATATAACCTTCACATTGCATTTCACAGCTTTCTATATGTAATTATAACGGAGTGGCAGCTATGCTGTAGTTAATGTTGAATGTTGTTTTCTGCTTAAAGGTCAAGTCTATTCTAAAATCCATATTCTTAGTGAGATTGTCTTGGAAAATTGCTGTGCCTACTTGGTATGCAGAGCAGTGGTCTAAATTATGATTATTTGTGGAAGAGGTTTCAGAGAAACTCTTCTATAAATAAAAGATAAATAAAGCTGCACTAAAACTTATAAATGTTACCAAAAAAAATCACATGATTCTTCTCATCTGTGTGTATGTGTTATTCAACCTATAGCCCTAACCATCTGCAAAACTGATTTCAGTTGCTAGGGATTCATTTTAGCTAGTGCATGTCTCTTCAGAGAAGAAATCTTTAAAAATGCTAATAAAGATAATAATGAACTAAATTTGGCATGCCTAAAAGAATTAAATGCACACATGCATCAAGATTCCCTCCAGCTTGGTATTTTGCACCAATGTGCCATCAAAAATGACTGAAAGACTTAGGAAGAGATGCTGCGATTATTTAATCTAAATTAAAGGCACTCTCTGCCTTTGGAATTCAAGATGTGCTAGTGAGCATGCTGCAGAAGGCTCATTTAGAAATTCTGCCTGGGGATAAAAATAACCTGGGAAGATTTTAAAATTTTCTAAAACCTGCTGACACCAATCTTAATTCTGAAATATGGTTAAGGAAATTACCACTGATTAGCTGGAGGGAAGAGAAAAGATAATAAGGGTGCACTAATCACATTTCCAGCACAATGAAACCGAATCAAACGGAAGCAAGCTTTGGGGTCAAGGACTTCCTGATGCACTGTCCCCCCCAGAGGAATTCCAGACCTTTTGGTGCAGAGCTGGAAATGAAGAGAGCTGCCAGAACTGGGCTGTAAACCTGGGCAGGGAGGGGAGGGAACTGTAGGAAACACAAGTGGAACAGTAGGACACACTTCAGGCAGGAGTGGGAAAGGTTAGAGGAACAAGCAGTAGAGGAAAGGAAGACTCCCATTTTCCTGCAAAGAATCTGGGGAAAAAAGGGGATGGATGGGGAAAGGAGGCATCTAAAGACAGCCATAAGAAAATGGGATACTGGATAAGAAGTGGGCAAACTCCCTTCCTTGTGAAAGAGGATCTGACAGCCAAATCAGAGTCCTGCTTCCCTTATTCCCCTCTTGCCAAGATTGAAGAATGATGGGAAGATGACTGAGTGAGCTTAACAGATGGGCTTGTACGTCCCAGATTGCTTCAGGTTGCATTAATCTCTGCGGTGGGCTCTCATTTAGCTGAGAAAATGTCACCAAAACAAACGAACCGGAGCAGACTGAGACGTGACCAGCAGATGCAGAGAATCTCTTCTGCATGGTGTGGGTAGAGGCAGGCAGGCAGCATTCCCACTTGTCTGCTCCCTACAGCCCCTCCAAAACTCATCAAAGGTACCCCTGGCTGATTGGGTATAAATGCCTCAGATCAGCAACAGAGAAATCAGTAGGAACTGGGAGTGTGGATAATGGCAGGGAAGTGAGGTGACACAACAGAGGAGTCAAAGTACTCAGGGGACAGAGCAGTGGCCAAAATACAAAATAAATATAGTCAGGTCTTGGGACAACTGCCTTGGAGATGAGCACCATTCATTTCTGTCCATAACCCCTCAAATAATCCCTGCCTACATGTGCATCTCCATTCCAGGAACATGCCAGTACTTCTACTCTTGCATCCTCTCCTGGCTCCTGAACCAAAACAGTCCTTTCAGTACATGAAAGATCCAGGAATGAAACAGGATGTTTTGCTGGGCTTGCTGAGAACATCCACAAGGGTGGAAATGAACCTCAAACCAGAAGAGAGGGGCAGCAAAAGAACCAACAGGCATTTGGTGCATTATTCCAAAAGAGGCAGAGTAGTGAATCATGAGACAATGCCATACAACAGAGGACACCAAATACCTCAGTTCAAAGTATGAAAGCAGACTTAGGATTGCCAGAAGTTCCTTAACACTTCTATAAAGTAAAGAGTGAAGGTGAAAGGAAAGTGGGGAAAACTTCAGGTCACACAAATAGAATTTCAGGAAATGCATGAATACAAAGCAAATACCATTTACATTTTGCTTTAATTAGGCCGTCCTTGAACGTTATTCCCACACACCAACCATTATATCTGCTAGGACTATTTCCAGTTTCTAAAGAAACAGTGGAGGGAGCAGACAAACATTGTGGACATGTGTTTGTTCCAGAAGCTGCTGCACTCAGCAGAACTGATTGAAACCAACTGTTCAGTGCCCTGAGTGCCACCCATGCTACTGCAAGCCCAAATATACCCCAAAGGAGAATATATTCTCCTGTGGTCCACTCAGGGATCACCACACGCCTGTCACACATGGGCTACTGACACCATTTACTAAAGTGGAACTGGAAGGGCACACCAGATTTTGGGGGTTTGAGCCCTCTCTAATCAGCTCCTGCTGATGTTCCCCATCTCAGCCCCCTCCACTCCCCAGGGACAGAGCATCCCCACAGCTCCTGGATCCCAAAGCTGCAGGAGGCAGGAGCAGCACATTCGGATTCACCACACCACCCTCACTTGGAGACTGGCTGGATACTGTCTGACAATGCATTTTGCTTTAATGCATAAATTTGAAGCAATGTAATTTCCATTTATATGTGCACTCTGCTGGCCAGAGCAGCTTTCCTGTTTTTATCAAGCAGACAAAAGGTTTAAGCTCCATAAAAGGTGGCTGATATTTAAGTTTTAATAAAAATATATTTCAGGTATGTCGTTCTTTCCTTAGGCTGACCTAGCCTAAAATATATTATTTACATAACTGCTGCAATATCTATTTCAAAAGTGACTCGACAGCCCTCTCCAGAACTGTAAGCTGCCCTGCCTGTCACCATGATGGGTAAACACTGTCACCTTTTCACAGTCCAATGAAATATAGAGAACTAGTAAAGTGCACCATCCATCACAATGGCACTAAGTAGGTTTTTGAAGTAGATTTCAGATCACAAATGCTCACATTTTTACTCACAAATGCTGTTTAGACTGTTACCAGAAAGCACAAATTGGATGGCTCATATACAATGGCCGTATGATGAATGGACATGACAGGTGGTCAAAGAAAATGAGTCTTGCTGTTCTACAAATAACCTTGTCAACATCAAAGTGGAGCTGTAGCTCTGCTGGTAGCCAGACTGCAATAGCTAAATGGTTTTATTTGCTTCAACTTCTAGCAAACCAAACAGACAAATGAGATACAATGAAGCAGCAGCATCGAGGCAGTATTAGCAATTCAGCCTGATTAAGTGACACATAATAGGAATTTTCTGCTAAGGATGTGCCACATTTGAAAGAAAATTATTCAGGTTATGAGTAGCTGTTATAAAAATACCTGTTCACAGGAAAACCCTCGTGATTTTGCAATCACAAACCACTGCAGGATATCCAAAATACGCGACTTGTAGTTCCACTGCAAGCAATCAAGTCACTTTCTGATGGCTGAGCCCAGCAACGGCCACCACCTGCTACTTCTCATTTAAAGTTTTTCTACTTCCATTAGTTTAAATAGTAGAGATTAGTGTGTAGCATTGAAAGTCAGGAAGGTTAGATAGTACCAATTTACCTAGAGCCTAAACAAATAGGGAAATCTCCCTTTTGGGCAAAAACTCTAGATCCAAGGAAATTTCAGGTAGATTTTTTGAAGAACAGAAGAACACATCTCAAGTTTTGTAATGGTGCTGAGGTATCTCAAAGAATTGATGTAAAACCATGCAGAGAGTCATTCTTTGGCTCCAGTGCAAGGCTGGAGTTTTGCCAAAGCCAAGGTCCAGCCCCTGTGATGAGGAAGGTGTGTGTGGTCCTCACTTCTGCTGAACTCAAAAAAGCAAACTGCCCTGGAACATAATGGAGAGCGGAGCCCGTGCTGCTGGGAATAACAGCAGCGGTTTTTCCCGGAACACTGGATTTCCTTCAATCTGATGAATTTGTTAGCACCGCATTGACATTCATGAAATAAAACCTCAAAGGTCACAACCATTCCTCTCTCTGATTACAGGTACTCTTACTAAGTTACAATGAGAAAATAATATTAAATATGGAGTTTTTTAAGTGATATGAGAAGGCAACCACATTCATTATTACATGGAAAAGTTAAAGCATGTATCATGCAAGTTAGGACCTCCTTTTTCCTACTTCATTTTGCTTCTCAGCAACAAATTTTTAGTGGACAGAGCCCCAGAACGAGGATGACAAAACTCAGCATGGAGAGGAGGCATGTTTAAATATTAAGATGTTCACAATCTGTTCCTTTATAGTCTCTAAGTGTTCTAAGCCATGAACAAACATGTCATTTAAATAAGACAGAAAGCAAGACAGAAACCCCCAGCATCAGTGGAATAATACAGTATTTTTGAAAGGAGGAAGATGCCAATAATGCAATTAGCAGTGAAATTGCAATTTTTGAATTTCAGAAATATTTTTTAAGATTTACACTATCTCAGCTAGGAAGCTAAACAGAAATGATGGCTCCTTTGTGCAATCTCAAAATATTTAGTCAGAAGCTCAAGGAAAACAGACAGCAAAGACAGTACACAGGAAAAAACAAGATAATCATAGATCTTATTTCACTTGGCAAGTAACAAGTCCAAATAGGTAGAATCTTATTGCTGACAAAACTTCCTAGAGTAACTGCAGTAAGATAAAACCACAAATCGGTGTTTTCAAGAGGAAACAGAGCAGATATGTCAACTGAATTGTCACAGAAGAAACTATGTGAGATCCACAACCATAATTCAGAGGCTCCAGGTATTAGGCCAGCACTCCCACCAGCCTCATCCTTCCTACAAGCATCCCTCAAACCAGAAGCACTCATACATCAGCAAGGATAAAGTGAAACTCTAGACACGGCTTCCAGGTTTTTACACACATGCAAAATGCGCCAATTCATACACAGACACTTAAAAAATTATAATTACATTGTATAATTAGATTCACATAGATATATGTGAGTGTATATCTATATCAATCTCCTATGAAGTATTCATAGATAAAAGGTTGTAAGGTTAATTAAGATAAGTACGATTGGCCACATCATAATTCACATAAAAATGCTTATTTTAAGGCTGGGCATTTCAGCATATTTTCAATTGGATTTGATGATCTTAGAGGTCTTTTCCTACCTAAATAACTCTGTGATTCTGAGTGTAATTTTCCAGTCATGCTCAGTAAAAGCTGTTGTTTCCTAACTCTATTTCACCACAAGTGACAGAGACAAATGGCCACGTTACCTCAAGAGTTCCTTTGGCAGAATAAGCTGCATAGGAGTACAGGAGGTCTGGGCTGTGAAGTGTTTTGGGGTCTGTGCTGCACCGCTGTCCACTTGGATAAAAGCATTCCCCGCTGCTTTGCAGAGTGACTGTGTTTGAAGCAGGGCCTGGCAGGTCAAGCAGAACGGAGTAATTCAGCAGCCGGACATCCTCCAGGCCTTGGGAACGCCACTGACCCTCGATTTTCACTGCAACGTCTGCATCATCTCCTCTGGGGAACTCTAACAAATCTCTGGAAAAAAAAAAACAAAAAAACACATAGGTAAAGTTTAATTTATTTCCCATCAGGACTCTTGTAGGTAAGTATGCATCAGTGCATGAGTTTATTAAAAATATATCATCAAATATGCAAAAAAACCATACAACTTTCATATTTTCTTACCAAGTATGACACAAAGGCAACTGCTTTTTGGGAAATAAAAGAAAAAAATGTATGTATAGGAAACATATCCAAATGAAATAAAGAATCCTACAGAAATTACCACAGTAACTGTTTCAAAATTTACACATCATTTGATTATCAAATTTATAAAATAGCATTAATTTAACCAATCTATAAACATGAAGAAGCCAATCTGAAGGCACAACTCAAGGATGTCAGGGAAGGCATGATGCTGAAAATTGGTTGTAATTATATAGTTATAATTACATGTTTGGCTTAAATTCATCAAGGAAAGCAAATTTACTAAGCAGAATGGAACTGTTCCCCCAAATGATGTGCTCACTGTCAGCAGGTTCTTCACATTTCCTACCTGCACTGAAGGATTACCTGAGCCACCAGCTTGGCCAGCAGAAGAGGCAAAGATGGGAATTATTTTGGCAGTATCCACTGATGGTCAGCGGGAACTCAGGTTGGTCTGGGCTGGCATCACTTTCAATCCTGGCTGGCACAGGGGCCACAGGATGAAGGCACCAAAGCAGCTCCCTCCTCCCCAGCACATGCCAAAGGATTCCAGATGCTGAAACTATTGCCATGATAACTTCAGAGCATGGAATTGCTGAAGGAGCAACTGAAGGTTTCCCCCACTTATGCAGACAAGCAGTCATGTAAGCAAAGAAGGACAGAAATAAAACTCATTACTCAAATAAAAAAAGCACTACCCACCTGCACCACAAAAAGCTTATGGAATATTTGCTGAATTCTGTCAAGTTGGATTTTTGGATGTTTTTTTGTGTGTCTACAAAGCTCTCAGGAGTGAAAAGAAGATTAAGGACCACAGATGTATGCTTTCCAAGCACAGAGATAGTGAAGAGATAGTGACACTGCCTGAAAGCCTTGTCCACAACCTTCTCTTCACAAAAAGGCTACTAAACCTAACTGCTTTAAGGTTCCCAACAGAACTTCAAAAAACACCCTGGCTGTCTTGCACACATCAAAAAATACACAGTTGAATAACGTATAGTATTTTTAAGCAAGCAACAGGTATCTGAGAATCCCCCCAGGTGCTTTCCAGGTGCCCCTGCAATATCCAAAATCAGCTGCAGTGCTGCAGGTGGGAAGCTCCTGGCTAAAGGTACTGGCTCTGCTTCTAGAAGGGTCTGCACTGCCCCAGGAGAGCCCCAGCAAGCAAAGCTTATGATGGAAGCCAAGCACAAGGGCTCCCTCCTCCACCCATCTTGTGGCTGGACATTTGAAAAATGAACATTTACTGCCTAGACAGCATCAAGGCCTTAAAAGGGCAGAAAGTAAAATTATAACACCTATTACACCTAGAAATGGCTCAAAAATTAGCTACTCCATTGAAATGCCTAATGCCCATCATCACATTATATGGGCAGAATGATTATTCCAACTTGCAAAAGTTTTTTTTTTTTTAAACAGACAAATCTTGGTATAAATTTGTTTTTTATAAAATATATTTATTCAAAGCAATATGTTGTATCCCTGGCTACATTGCTCCAGCAAGGCTGTTCACACACAAAGTTCAAAATCTTTACAACAACACTGGCCTTATGTTGAGACTTCAGGGATCCTGTCAGGAACAATAACTGTCTTCCAGATTTAATGTTTTTAAATTATCTAAAATAAGTCTTCAAGCAGTCTACACCACACAGATGACTTAATCCAATCTGCAGTATATTACAAGTTTGCAATTTCATCTCCTGTGCCTGCTAATGTAATGACATAAACTTGGGCTGTGCAGAAATACAGAAAGTTGTTTGATTAACACAATCATTAATGGAATAGCTGCATTTTCCTCAGGTGATAGAAACATTAATAGAATAAATAATTAAAGAAACTTATCCCAGGCCAATAGGGTTATGGCACACTGTAACCAGAAGTATTCAGTCACAATAAAAGGAATTAAGCATTGAAAGAGGAAGATACAATAAGCAAATTGCTCCCTTACTAATAGAAGTAACTTTCCCCTTCATAATTAAATCAACATGTCTTTGAAACTTTTGTGACAACATTTCTGATTAAGTTACAGAAATGATCCCACTCACTATTTACTCCATAATATCTTTATAGCATGTTAAAATCAAATTGCAAATTATGAGCATACATTATTTTACAATAAATCAGCACATATTAGACTACTTTGATAAATCTTATGAACAACACAAGAAAGATTTTTTTCTTCCCAGACTTATTACAATAGCTGACTTGCATTTGCCTTTGATGCTGACTGCATGAACCTAAAGTCATAGGAAACTGAACTCATTATTTTTTTTTCACATACTAATTGCATAACAAGTAAAATACACAAAACCAGTATTTCCTAAACCCAGTCAAATTCATAAAATTGTCAAGTTTGGCAGTTCAGCCTGGAAGAGTGTCAACACTTCACATGCACTTCACAGTTCTCCTTTCCAAATGCTCAAATTATTTAATTCCTAGAATTTACAGGGCTCAGAGAGTCCCAGAGTGGATTTCAGCAGTGGGGAGGAGCAGCCCCTCGGGGTGAGGATGTTCTCAGCTCCCCAAGCAGCTGCATGCTCAGAAGGAACCAACACCAATGCGATTGCCAATTGCCATTTACAGCACTGCCTCTGACAACTTCAGCCAAATTTTTTACTCCTTTTGGTCACATTAAAAAGATACTTTATTCAGGCATTTTTTCAGGTTTATTCAATGGGAATAACAACAAAGTTTATGGGCACATCTCTGTTGCTGTAATTTTACATAATCCAGTGAAGTGGAGCCACCACAGACTGAAGATTTGGTCTCAAGTCAGAATCAACACTAATAAATGTGAAAATGCCAGTCTGAACACTCCTGTGCCTTTATAGGACGCTCTCAGAGATTTCCATAAATTCCTGACCTTTACTTTCTAATACAGATCACTATGGAACTAATGTACATCAGACCAGGACATAAATTCAGTTCTTGAGCATTCTCCTCCATCTCAAAAGGCTTTCAGAAAATAAACAGGCAAAATTGCACTTAAAACCTAGAAAGTTCACCATGCTTCACTTGAATAAAGTAGAGATTTCCCATTTTGATGTGATGAAAAGATCACCACTGTTGAAGATTCAAAGTCCTTAACCTAGAATAATAATTTTAAATATGTTGAAAATAGATCTGTAATAATGCCAAGGGTTCTTGCAGCCTCTGCAGCATCAAAAGGCTGTTCTTCACCAGAAGATTACAGAAGATAAATGAACACACACACACAAAATATACAAATGTAATTTTCGATTTGGTAACCATGGGGAACACAGACCTGCCGTGCCTTAATGGAAAGTCATTTGCTAGAACAGCATTTTTGACACAGTTTGCCAAAGGAGAGAACAAGGTATTGCAAACAAGCCAGCTGGGACACTGAACCACCACTCAACAGATACTGAAAAATTACAACAGGTCACTCTAACAACCAAGAGATGGAATAATTTAACTATATAACACAATTACTTCTCAGATAATCCTATTTAATTGCTATAAAACCCCAAGAAAAAGAATTGGAATTGCAGAAGGATTCTACAGATTCAATCTGAAATATCTACAGAGACAAAAATTCCCCACAAATATGTAAAACTTCAAGTGTGGCTGGTTTGGTTAGTTTTTTTCTTTCTGGATTTACCACCAGTATTGAGCATGGAGAAATGCCTACACTTCCTGGCCTACTAAGAAAAAATATTGTGAATTCCAGTTTTGCAGAGTTAGATGTTTAAGCGCCTTATTCCCATATTTTGACTGTAAATTTCCACTGTTTTCTTCCAGTTGACTGAAATTGTTCATAAAGCAACTTTTTAGGTAAGAGCTAACAACAAATGCCATTTTGGAATTTTTGCAGATTGATTTTTCAGCTGAGTAGCTGCTCTCAGATCCTGTGAGTTGCAATGACTGCTCATATTTTGTAAAGCTGCATCAGATCAAAGCGTTCTCTTCTCTAACATGATGCTCCCAACAGTAACTAGCAGCAGATAATCACAGAAGAATGCAGGAAATGCATCACATGGGGTTATTACATTTATAGCCTCTCATGCAAGTATCTTTTTTTTTTTTTAAATCTCAAACTTTGTCCAGGCTGAGTTTTAAAGATGTTTTCATATGTTGAGGATTTCAGAGCTCATTTCAGTCCATTAAGAGCCGAGCTGTGGTACCCACACACACCAACTGCTCAGCAGATGCACCAGCAGCATTTCCCACACTTTTCCCACATTTCCAGAAAGAGCAGTTATTTGTGTCCATCACACACAGTGTGCACACACAGGAAGCGCTCAGGAAATACCACCTGCCCAAGCCACATCTGCTTCAATTTTAATTACATGCTCCTGTTAATTAGGGCACTCCTCTGGGCTGGTCTCCAACCTGCCCGCTTGGATTTCCCATGGTCTGAACTGATGGTCACAAATTTGCTGCTCCCAAAATGCAGAAATAAATAATTTCAGGTCCAAGAGAGGATAAATATTTATCAGGAGGTGAGAGAAACATGCTCACAGTGCAAAGAGGTGCATGCAGGATCCTGAAGCACCTCAGGTTCTCAGGTTACATTGCAAAATCACCAACACCTGCTGGAGAAAAATGCTATGAAATGTCCTCTGTCACATCTACCATCAGTCTTCATACATTCTGGATATTCTGGGCATATTTCTAACAATAATAATAATAATAACAATTAATCCCTGCTCATTCTTGGATAACAACTTAATGCGCTTGCTATCTAAGGGAATATTTACAGATCTGCACCACAAATTTTACACATTTTACAATATGCATTTTAACATGCTTTAATATAAAGAAGTACAATTCAGGCTTTTAACAAAAAGGACTGTTTTATGGCAGTTTTGTTCTCACAGACACAAAATAAATTCAATTCATGAAATGATAAAAAATAAGGAATGTCAGAAAGCAGAATGCCAGCTCTAGATTTGGTTGTGTAGTTCTCTAGCAAAAAAAAACACTTTTTGTAATTTTTATTTTTTTAAAAGACATTATGTGTACTGTGGCTTTCAGGTATTTCCAATAAAAGGGTCATGCTCTCTCTTTACAAAGTCATACTAAGAGAAAACAGAGAAATACTTTTAAACAAAACTTTACAGCATTTTTGCACTGTCTATAAGTCCACCTGGGTATTAGACTTTTACTGGGGTACCTGACCATATGTATCTTCTCCTATCGTGGTATAAATTCATGCAGAACTGCTCCAGGGCAAACCTCTCATTTTCCTGAGAGGTTCTTTGCCATGGGATTGAAGAACACTCTCAGATCTCAGCCCCTGCTGGCTCCCAAGCTTAGCTGTTTTGTACATTTATGCTTTTTCACTACAGGACTACCAAGTTTATTGCTCCTACCCATCACATCAGTCAAATGCCTTTATACCTTTTAAATAAAACTCATGGGGACAGTTCAATTCTCACCTTCCAACACCATGATCCAAGCCAAACTTGCATTCAAGGCAGATGGCGGAAGGCATTGAAAAATGACTGATTCACTCTCTGACTCCAGAGTTCATTGGAAAACAAGCAATTCTTTGTTCCCCTACACTAAACATTGCAAAGTCATGAACTGGCCATAGGTGAGACTTCCAAAGCTTTTTATGTGACATTTAGCCAGCATCCAAATCTTACAAATACTTCAGAACATTAGAGGGCCAATATGAGATAAGGAAATCACTCAAGAGGGGACAGGTAGGCAGAGACAGAGCTAGGAACAGAAACCAGACTGGCTATTTATACTTGTGGCTTCAGTTATCAAAGAAACAAACAAACAAACAAACAAACCTCAACAACATTAAAAAACCCCAAACAACACACAGATGGTTATCACTATCCACTTTAAGAACAGTAAATTAATCACAGAACCTTTAACATAGAGAATGACAGCTCCAGTCCATCAAATGGACTATTTTATCAGATCCTAAGACTAAATTCCACAGAAAGAAGAGAGAGAAAATAACTTTTACACTGTGCACTTCAGCCCTAAAAAAGTCACTGCCACATTTCACTGCTCCCTTTGGTTACAAGAATGACACACTTTCCTTTTAGCAAAGCCAGGAGACCTTGCTTCTCCTTAACACAAAACTTCAAATGCTTACCACAAACTGGACTGATCTACTACAAAATACATTTATTCTATTTACTACAATAAATGGCTTTCAACAGATGAGCTGTTGTTAAAAAAAGTTCTTTCAAAATATGTACACAATGAAAGTACCTACACAGGAAACCTCTTTTATTATTATTAAAGGAACTCTGAAATCAGTATTTATCTGCTCGTAGAGATTGTATTCTTTTTTTAAAGGAGCTGTACCCCCTTTAAATAGCCTTCAATTCACTTCATTAGGGTTTGTAGGTTTTTTATTATTATTAAAGGAGCATCTTTGAAAGATGATCTCTCAATGCTTTCACAATCAGTAACACGCCCATAACTGCAGTTTTCTTATTAACTTTCACAGTTGCTAAATTTCAGTCACAAGAGACAAGTTTTCCTCTAAGGTACAGATGACAGCGTGCATGCATAACATCACAAACTGTATCTTTGTACAATTCCATCCAAAACATTTTAAACAAGCTCCATGCTTTAACCTAAACCTTTATTTTGGGCATACGAGGGTATCATAGCCTCTGTTTTCTATACAGCAAAGGGAATAGATAATTTTATTCAAAGCTTACAGATCTGATTATTCAATGAAGAGTTTCACTCTGTTTTCCCCTAATGGAAGGGGAGCAGCAGCTCCACACAGCTGTGCCCTGCATTTTGCAGCAGGTTCCAGCGCCGAGGGCGATGTCGAGCCGCAGCGGAAGGAGGACGGGGGGAAAGACAATCCCTCACCTTGAAATGTTTGCATATAACCCTGCATGCACTGGCAGAGCACTGACCCAGCAAAACTTCACAACCAGATCATCTCCTTTTCTTCCCACACCACAGGGAATGTGTCAGTGTCTCAATAAAATGTGACCAGCTGCATAATCAAGTCCAAGTGGTTCCTTTTACTGTCGGAGACAATTAGGTTTACTTCCAGCGAGAGGACATTTCTGTGTGGATGTGAATAGCATTGGATGGGTCTTTTTCTATACAGAAAACCTATTGATCAAAAAAACCACCAAAAACTTGAAACCTTGCTTTTTATACGGGAAATCTGCAGATGAAAAAAAAAAAATTCTCAATACTGCTCAAATGGCAGTGTTTTATTCCTTTCAATGGCCAATCATTACATTACACTGTGAACTCTGAAGTAATTACACTGAATGTGTCATTCTGATGGCATTGAATATCTTTATTGGAACTGTATGATTTAACTTTTAAATAATTCCCCAATTCTCAAAGGACAATGAGGAATTAAAGAGGGCATGCTAAACCCCAAAAAAACCAAACCACAAAATCCAACAAAAGACCACAAAACAAACAAAAACCCCACAAAACAAACAAAAAACCCCAAACAAACAAACAAAAAAAAACCCCAAGCAAAATCACAACAACTTAGCACTACTTAGAAAAACTACCTATTATTTAAAGATTGAGGATTACTTAGAATTAGATAAATCCCAAAATTAACGTTTAATTTTTAGAATCTGAAAAGAATCTACAAAACTTTTATTTCTTTCATGAATTTCAAGAAGTTAGCCTTATATACAGGAAAACCTAAGACAGCCACAAGATGATGCCATGTAACCTTCCTGTTATCAGCCTCATTTTCTTATCAGCATATGTTAATTTACCAATGCAATTCTAACAGAACTGCAAAGATTCCCAGCTGATATGTCAGCTTGGATATTTTACAAAAATATTTAAAAGTTCAGTAGAACGTATTGGTTAAAATGAAAACTGCAAATTCAAAGGAAAAAAAAAAAAAGGAGAAAAGCTAAAATACCATCTCCACATGCTTATGTAAGCAGAGTGTTATCACCGATGCCATATCACATGCTTTAGTTCTGATAATCTCCATCTCACCAGCTGAACTGTGTTTGAGATGCATTTGTTTTTATCTGAAAACACTGACAGCTTCCAAGTGACCCTTCAGTTGTGATATACAGCTGAGGAAATCAGCACTGATAACCAAAACACTGTCCTGAAGTTATTTACACTGCACCACAAATCCAACTGCTTGTGGATAAACTAAAAGCTCTCTCCAAAGGAGCAAGCATAAAATCTTATAAAGACAGGCTTGGGAAGAGGCCACAGGAGATCATTTGGTTTGAAGCAGGCTCAGCTCACCCCATTGCCACTCCAGGCATTTGTTTTCCTGCCCTTTTCCAAAGATGTAAACCTCTTGTCCATCCTAAATAATCACCCTGCTGTATTTAGATACGCTGCATTTTCTCCTTTCCCCCCACTCATGCTGAGAACAGACTTATCTTCTTCTCTCTGCAAGTTTTTTCCGTATATAAGGATTGCTCTCATGGCCTTCCCTCAACTGATCTTCTCTTAAAATCAAATTTCCTCAGTCTTTTCATCCATTTCCTAAGAGCTGCTGCTCCTGATATCTCCAACTGCCTTCCTTTACCTCTTCTGGCCCCTTTCCAGCCTGTCCCCACTCCTCTTTAAGCAGAAATCCAACAAAAGGCCATTCTGAATATGCCATTTGCACTGAAAATGAAGGATTAATATCCAATTATCATCTGCCTCCATAAAATTCAATTATTATCCTTCTGCTGTCCTTTATTTTGATTTCAACCCTGTACCTCTGCAGTGAGTTCATCGACTCCTTCAGCTCTGCTGACCTCAAAGGGGCCTCATCATTTCATCACTCATTTGCCTCAGGAGAGAATGGTCCTGAATACATCTCCATGGACTTATAAAACAGATCAGGCCTTCAAAGTGCTGAGAATCCACTGCTTAAAATGAATTCACCTGCTCCCCACCCCAAACGAAAAAGTTCCCTGAAAGACAACTAAGCTTAAATGGTAGACTTCCAGAATTGTTCTATCTGCCCCACACCCGATTTCATTGTACACCAGTGTGGAAAATAGAAGGATAAACTTGTTAAAGTAGGCAAAATTCAAAGTATTTGCTTGGTCAGTTCTAAGCCTCTACTGATGTGAAGTCTGGGGCTGATCAGAGGTTTGGATTCCAAAATCATCACTCCATTGGCAATGAGAATCCAGTAGGTTTGCTCTCAGTACAGCAAATAACCACCTGCACAATTGACTTCAGGTGTACACAAAAAGGTCCTTTCTGTCCCTTCCAGGGTCGAGATTTCTAGAAAAGTGATAGGAAAGGACCTGACCTGCTCCTTCTCCACCTCTTCCTTGGGCACATTTTGTATGCAACATTCACTGATGACACTGGCATGTCCAAGAGTACCTCACTTCCCCCACAGCCATCTATTTATCCACATTTCCTTGTCCACTGCAGACTTCCCTCAGACTTCTGGCCCTTCTCCAGCTGAAAATAAAATAAACCCCACAAAGTGTCCCCAGAACAGCAGGTGCTGGTTTCAGGGAGTAATACTTACACTGTCTAACTCACATTTAGCCTCTCTTATGATCTAACAACAATTTCAAAGTCTGTTTTTAAGTGAACAGAGCACAAATAAAACACCAAGACAACAGCAATATGCAGACGCTCAGGAATTGGAATCCAGGTTGAAAAATGTCCCCTAATTCAGCACAATTTGATGCACAATCACCTGAACTGCCAGGACAAATGGATATTGTAGTGCCATGATGGTTCAACCCAAAGGCCAGAGTGGACTGGCTGTTGCTAAACAGTAAAAGTGCTCTAGTCCAAAGCTGCAAGGTCAATTAAATCTTTGGGGAGAAAAACAACAAAAAAATAAAAGCAGGATTGTTATATAACAACAGAAAACTTCTGTACATTTTTTTCGTCTCACTTTCTGCAAATATGAGTCTGAGTTTGCTCTTGTTAAGAAGTCACAGACAGACAACACAAAACAAGATTCAGATATTCATCAGTTCAGCAGGTTTTTACTAGATACTCATATACAGAACACAGTCAAGTTATCTCTACTGCAGAAAAAAAAAAAAAAGTCAAATTATCTCCACTGCTTCTTACATCTACTATGAAGACAAAGTCATCTATTAAACTATCAAGTAGCTGGAGGAATTGTGGGAGGCAGATGGTCTATTTGTTATTAGCATGACATTACTACTCGTATTCTTGGTAACAAACTACCTATGTGGACTATGCAGACACAACATTTCACCCCCATGTTTCTTAAAAATCTGTGACATTAACACATATGACACACTCACTGGCACATAAAAAGGATAAATATCACAACGAAAAAAAACCAGTAAGGAATTCAAAGTCTAAATATATTCAATCAAGCTGAACCAGAGCAGCATCAGACTTTTTAAGCAGGGGACAAAAAACCATCAAACCACAACTTCTGCAGTGTAGCCACAATCCAAACTGTATAAACAGGGAAAAAAATAAAGAAAAAAATTGGAAAATTGTAGCTATACCTGAAGCAACAGGCACTACTACAACAGAGGTATCTGTAAAGAATGTGTTTTGGAAAAACTGAAGATAAATTGAATTTTTTGTATTTTGTTGGAAACCTTCAGAAAACAAATCTACCTTACTTAGCAAATGCAGGAACCCAGTGAGTGTTTCACTGCAGCCTAATGGACGTGGTGTCCTTTCTTCAACTTCTCCTTCCACTCACCCCCAAAGTGGTTCAGATTTACAGCCCATATTGTGCCTATTCCCTGGCACTTTCACTGCAGGCAAAATCCTGCCAGAAAGAGAAAAACAGGACTGCAAAAGACTCAACAACTCCTGTGCATTTCTTCCTGAGAGGGGCACACTGAAACAGCCCGTTCTGGATTTTGCACACATTAACTTTAATGAGCTGATTGGAATTGTACAAGTGCAAATCCATACGTGGGTGTTATTTTGAAGTAGTTGTTCTGTTTAGTGAGGGATCATTGCAGGCTTCTCTTTCTGCACATTTTCTGCTGGCTGCAAACATCCCCACAAGCAGTGTCCAGAATTCCACTGCCACAGAGCTGACACACCTCACCCCTGCAAGCTCTCAAACCACAATTAAAACCATACACAAGGAAGCTCATTTTAAACCAAAATACAGACGTCTAAATTTGGATCAACTCCTTCAGTTTGTTACAGAGCAGTCACAAAGACCATTAGGACAGCATTCATTTTTGAATTTTGGTTAGATGCTTCAGCAAATTACTTGGCATTAAAACTTTACTCTACAAGCAACAATCACTATGAGACCCGAGCAACTTGGGTTATGTTAGATGGTAAAAAGGAGGACAAGTGCATTATTGTGAGTCTTGCTACTGAGGAAAATACAATTTGGAAATGCGTGCAATACTGAATGATACAAATAGTGCATTTTATTAAATCTGATCTCCAATTAAACAAGTATCACATGTGGTTAAGCCTTAGAAACTTTTAATTTTTTTTAAATCATTGTAACAGAGAGCACAAGGGAAGATGTTAAGCATATTTTTGGTGAAGTTAATAGTTTTGTCAACAAAATACAATATTAGCTATGATATTTATGTAAGCAATATCTTCCAGAGCACCAACAGGATTTAGGAAAGCTAGAATACTTAAGCTTCTCTTTGGAACTGCATGTGGGATCATCTTTTCTACAGACTTTTGAAACAGCAAATTTCCTTAGCAATCAGTGGAAATGCTGCATCAATGCAGAGTCTGGGTACACACAGAGTACAAAAGGCTCCACTCACCCAAATATGTGCCAGTCACCGTGAATTAGGATAAAGTTTTCTTCTCCATCTTTCTCAGTGAACTCTACTATGTCAGGACTGTCAAACCCTGCCTGTACCTTCTCTTCTTTCTGAGGTTTTGTGCTTTGCTTTGGGATGTGGGTGTGGAGGAGGGTCACCTCGTGTCACATACATTTTTTTCCATTCATGGGACCTTTTCTACCACTTCTCCTCACCATCCTCCCCTTCCCACTGCAAAGTGTGCTCTGGTTACCCCAGCCTTTGATGGCCTCACATCTGCTCTCCTGCATTACCACATTTCACTCCTGAAATGTCCCTTGTCAGCTCCAGCCCACTATTCCCCTATAACACACTCCTCTGCATGCCAGGCTGACAGGATCAGCAAACAAATAACACAATGCATTTGAGCCTTGGGACTGAAAAAATGACTGATGGGCCAAACACACCTTGAGTGGAGACAGAAAGAGAGAAAAGAGAGAAAGAAAGAGAGAGAAAGAGAGAGAAAGAGAGAGAAAGAGAGAAAGAGAGAGAGAAAGAGAGAGAGAAAGAAAGAGAGAAAGAAAGAAGAGATGAGCGAGAAAGAAAGAGAGAAAGAAAGAAAGAAAGAAAGAAAGAAAGAAAGAAAGAAAGAAAGAAAGAAAGAAAGAAAGAAAGAAGAAGAAAGAAAGAAAGAAGAGAGAAGAGAGAAAGAGAGAAAGAGAGAAAGAGAGAGAGAGAAGAAAGAAAGAAAGAAAGAAAGAAAGAAAGAAAGAAAGAAAGAAAGAAAGAAAGAAAGAAAGAAAGAAAGAAAGAAAGAAAGAAAGAAAGAAAGAAAGAAAGAAAGAAAGAAAGAAAGAAAGAAAGAAAGAAAGAAAGAAAGAAAGAAAGAAAGAAAGAAAGAAAGAAAGAAAGAAAGAAAGAAAGAAAGAAAGAAAGAAAAGAAAGAAAGAAAGAAAGTCAGCTTGACAGGGGAGCTGGACCACGTATGCCTCCCCCAGCCTTTCATCCTGCATATCACAAGAGAAACACTCCAGAAGTATTGGCTTATAAAAATAATTTACTCACAATATCCAGATGGTGAGTGGGGAGAGGACTAGCCTAGCTGCTGGAAGTGTTTTCCCACCTTGCACTCAGATTTGAAAGTTTTAGATAAAAGTGATGTCACTTGAGGTGACTTGGCAGTCTGTGCCCACAGGTTTGCTCTCTGGGCTAGCACGAGGCACAAATTTGTGTAATTTGGGTAAAATCTTTTTCTACATCAATAATCAGGTCCTAAATTTTAATTAACAGTATTACTCATAGTCCTCATGTGTAACACAGCACCTTTCATTTGGAGAATCAAATACCAGCTGATTTAAGGTTTGGATTGATAGGGTTTTTTGGGGTGAAGTCATTATAAGATTTTGTATAATTCTGTTATGCAAGGCAGATGTGAACATTTAAAGAGCTCAGAGATGGAAAATGAGAATAATCTTGCTCTGCATCATCTTCTGTTCACCTTGGCCACTTATATTAGGAAATGTGATTTAATGACACATTTATATGAAGACAACAACAGCTTTATAGCTTACTATACACTACATTGCTAGGATGCATTTCTTAAATCATCAAGAAAATTACCCTCTCTAGCTATGCATTTAGTCTACCTCTCAGCAACTGGAAAGACTGAATTAATCACATTATCCACAGCCAGGATTTCTTTTTACTTTTTTTTAATGGATGATTAACATTAGAATCTCAGATCCATATTTAGACATATAAATAAATAAAATCGTGAATTAAAAATGATGAGCACTGAAAATTAGGTCACCTACGTAGGAGCTTTATTAAAGACTTAAGTACAGGTGAGATTATTTCCTCCTCAGTTAGAACATTTTCCTGTGGGACACTGGCAACTCCATAGCATCAGGCATTACTAAGGACAAGACATTTCTCAAATGGTTCATCCTCTTCTACTCACTAAGATCTCAGCCCTCAAGAGTCCAAATGTTCTTCCTTCCAATATCTGCTGCCTGATCAGTACTGCAAACCCACCCAATAAATTCACCCCCCCTAAAGGGATCCTTGTCCCAAGCCCTTCCCTACCCCTCTGCCTCCATCTGAGAATTCCTGTTTGTTCAGCTCTGCTGATGGAACAAAAACCCACCTGACCCAGGACAGTCTGGGGGGATTATTTACACAATTTAAACACTAGATATTTGTTAATTGAGCTAATCCACCAGACAGAAAAATATTTTTGTGTAGTAAGTCTGCTCTCCCTAAGACTAATTGTAATCTAACATCACTCATCTTCCAGGATTTTTGGGGCACGCACAGCAGGCAGTGGCTATTCTATTTCCTGAAGTGAAACCAGCACATCAAAACCTTCTAGCTGAATGGGCCTGACCTTTGTAAAGCAGCGCTATTAATAAGATAAAATAAACTGCAGGACTCCAGCAACCAGGTTAAAAACTCAGTAAATAGCCAGGAGACACGAAATGAGACCAAGTGGTCTGTGTGTAATGAAGTAGATGATATCCTAAAATTGAATCAGCTTCCAATAGCCAAGATCTGCTTTTAAAATGCAGAGATACATCTGCATTGGCAAATGAAAAGGCAAAACCTGCATTTAAAGGCAGTCAAAGGTACCCTGTTTCTATCCATTTGTATTCCAGAACAACCATGCATGAAATAATGGCTGCTAACACACAGGTTTGCACATGCTGCCAGATTAAGGAGAAACCCCAAACCAGACCGACTGCGAGAGGAAAATACCTACTTTTGTTCCTATAAATGTGCAGGTCGCTTACATGAAGATATAATTGTAAAAACAAATTTTCACAACTGCATTTTCTTAGTTCAGAAGTCAGCGAGATATGTAGAATATACATGAGTTATTCCCCCAGGAATAACTGGCAACCCATGCACATGTGTGTGCACACAGCATCGGCTGCTGGGACTGGCAGGAGCCTGACACCTGCCTCGTCTGCTGCTGCTGTTTTCCTGCTCGAGGCAGATTGCAGAGCACCAGAAGATTTCAGTGCAGCCCTTGATGACAGCAAGGTGCCTGGAACACAGCCTGCTGTCCCTGCCCCTGAACACCTGTAGCTGCAGCTCCGCTTGTCTCCTGCCAGCTGCAGCACAAACCCCAGGAGACTCAGCTACCCCAGGCTGCTCCAGCCTCATTCACCACAACAGCCTGGCAGAGACACCCACAGCAGCTTTTCAGCTGCTGGTAGATGATTACAGAGGAATTTTCAGTAAAAATATTTTTTTTTTTAAAATCAAATTAAAAAAAAAAAAAAAATCCAGTATCTAACAAGGTCAAAAACTTAATGTAAGCTCGTAACGTGACAAAATTACAGGATCACTTCCCATACATTGAACTCTGTCTCTCTGGGTTAATTACACAGCAAAGCTGTGCCCCCATACTGAAGCCCCCAAAGTTATGGTACCACACAAAGGGTGAAGTTTAAATTAATCAAAGTCATTTTACATGCTATCTTCACACTCATCAGTTGTGTAATGTGACAGAGATATTCACAGTACAAAACGCCATCAAATGCTTCCAGAAATTACAGCATTAGTGCCATATGCTTCAAAAATATTCTAATGCAAAACCAACTGTAATTCCTTTGCAGTATTTACAGGAAGTGATCCATTCAGAGACACTAATTTCTACCAAAAATATATTTATGAACCATTAATGTACAAAAGTATATTAAGCAACCTAACCAGTATTTTGCCCTTACTCCAAAACCAGATGGATCACTGATATACAAAATATTTTCTTCTAAGCAGGCTCAAGCAGTAGAAAACTACTGAATTCTTAGATATCTTTCTTACATAACTAAAAAAAGAAAAATACACCCAAAACCATAGAAGCCCCTTACATAAAAAGCTTTAAAGAGCCTGAAATACACCAATAGGTGAACTTAATCTGATTACTCACATCCAATCAAAGATTTCATATAAGAGGTTGCATTATCAGATAATTTCTGCCAACTCTATCATTAGAAACATTAATAAAATGAAAGGTTGCACTTGTCAGCTAATGAGTGCATTGTTAATGTGGCATCACACATATAATCACAAGGAGTCAATAATAATTTCTTTTTTTTTGAGAGTGGGATACTATCAATAACACAAGAATTTTAACACTGTATTTTTTTCCAGCTCCTAGTCCAGGCACACTCAGGAAGAATTGGTAACTGAAACATTCAGAAGGGTTTGGGGATCCCTGACTATATCAATGCTTTTACTCCTTACAATACCCAGCACGAGTTTAGTACATCCCCCAAAAAAGGTCCAGTCAGTGCTTCAAACATATAAAATACAACTTTTTATACAAAATAAAGCAATTTCAGAAACAGAAGCTGGAGAAGAGAAGAGGAAGCAAAAGGCACAACATGCTGCTAAGATCCCATTGCGCATTACCAAGTCTCATTTTAGGCATACCCGTGTAATGTGACCAACTATCAGCAAGATTCTTATAGGATAATACTCAGACAAGCAAATAGTACTTGAAATGTCATGCATGGTTCACAGTGGAGCCTTTTCCCCCAGCTTTATTCCCAAATTCCTACAGAAGTGCCTACAGCAACAAATAAGAAGTTTCCAGCCATGCAAATCTGTTTTGCATTTACTCTCAAGTCTTAGCTCCTGGAATACTGTGACAGTGTCAGATTTTCAGCTTCTATTAAAAAATATTTTAGCTGTTAGGATTACAAAGGAGACCGTAACAGAAACGAACTCAGAACACTCAGCAGTCAGATAACAAATTAAAAAGTATTTCTATTTAGATATAATTACTTTCACTGCTTGAGCAAGTAACGATAGAAAGCAGATAAATCATTTTGCCTTGTGGTGTTGACAATACTGCTTTGTGCAGGATTAAAAACAAAAACTAAGGTGGTGAGACAGTCTCACAGGGCCATGGTGTGGATGCTTGCCTGCTCTGCCAGTGATGAGCAGCTCTGGTGCCATCACTGCAGGGTCCCAGCAGCAGTGTCACCCACTGCCACCCAGCTCTGCTGCCTTTGGGGTCCCTTTCCTGGTGGCACCTCAGAGCACAGAGCCACAAGAGACATTAAATACACACCGGGCTTTGGATGCTGCCAGGAATGGCTGCACTCCTCTGTCGCAGACATCTTTTCATTAAAAATCTTTCCTTGGGATTTTTTTCCTCCTGAGAAGCTGAGAGGCCTCAGGAACAAAATGTAAACAATGGTTATCTGCTGCTGTGGAATGCAACAGGTGCATCTGGGATTGGTCTCATGTGGATGTTTCTAATTAATGGCCATCGCAGCAGAGCTGACTCAGACAGAGAACCAGAGACAGAGCCTTTGTTATCATTCTTGCCTTTCTATTCTTAGCTTATTCTCTATTCACCTTCTGAGATGAAACTTTTCCTTCTATTCTTTTTAGTATAGTTTTTAATGTAATATAGATCATAAAATAATAAATCAAGCCTTCTGAAACATGGAGTCAGATCTACGTCTCTTCCCTCACCCTAAGACCCCTGTGAACACCGTCACACTCCTCAGGTCTGGGCATGTGAGCTCAGTGAAAATAAAAGCAGTATTTGGAATAATATTTTATTCCCCTACACCTCATGGTTCCTGGAACGCTGCTCCATGCCACACCACAGGAGATGTGTTCCTGTAAAGAGAAGAGAAAACCAAAGGTGTCTGGAGCACTGCAAACCCTGAGCCAAACCCTCCTTTGATTTACACTGAGGGGAGGAAAAGGATATAATAAGAGATGGATAAACCTCTCTTGCTCCCTATAATATAAAGAAAACTATTCTAAACAAGCCTCTTCTGGAAAACCCCTAGGCTAACAATTTAATTTCTGACTGCAGGGATATTACCTTGTTAAATCAACAGTCAGTGAAAGGCTTTTACTTCACCCTGTAAATGCATTCTCAGTCCTTCTCTTTGCCACCAGATGGAGGGCACATCATGTGGCACTCGCAGGGGAGCGAGCAGGGAAAGCCACAACCCTTCCTGTGGCTCTTGACTCATTCCAAACAAATAAACACAGTTTAAAGTTACTGTCTGCACTGGGACTGCAGGGATATTTGGGCCAGCAGCATGAGGACACAGCGAGAAGTCCCTCACACACCGTTCCTGGTGGAAAAGCCATACAGCAGTGGTTTTATGAGGAATAAAGCCATTCAATTGAAACTGTGCTGAGAATATAACAGTAATTTATGTAGTTACCAGTTACAGTCTTTAGATTAGGAGGTGATAGCCAGCCAATGCAAGATTTATTCTTTAAAAAGGCATTTCTTTCTTGAAACAGAGGGCAAGCAAAGGAGTGCACAGCTCTGCTGTAAGCATTGTTACTGCAGGAAAAGGAAAAATGGTTTACCTCTTCAGCCATCTGCTATAACATGTTCCTGCTAATTTAAGACACAGGAAAGTGATTTTGATGAAAGCAAAAAAATTATTACAACTTCAGTGAGAACTCAGAATCAGCTGAAAATAGGAGTGAGAAATCTTCTATTTATGTCTGGAAAACTCCCATCTCTTTCTTATTCATCCAGTCTCCGGAACTGAATAAAATGTTTACTTCTCCTGTTGCTTCTGACAGATTAAGAATTCCAGAGCTGCCCATAATTAATTTTGGCATGAAGGTAACTACCCTTGCACAGTCTGGAAGACAAATGAAGTGTCAGAGAAAGGCACCCCAGAGTAATTTGTTTCTTGCCTTATCTACAAGAAACAGGTGTAATTTTTTAACAGGTGTGATAGGACAGCACTAGACAGTGACTCATCACTACCCAGTAAATGGAAATGTAAGAGAAATACTCTGAGCACCAAGTAAGGAATAGGGAGGAAAATATAAAAATCAATTAGTAAAACAAAACAATCTTATGCCCTGCCCAAAACTCCAAACACACCTTGGGTGAGCATCACACGTCCAAGCCATTATGGAGGTGGAGGATCTGCAAGGAAGCAGCCAAGAAAATCCTGATTTTTGGAGATCCTGGTGCAGGGGTCACAGACAGCACTGTGCCAACAGCTGTGACTCAAACTATGCCCCCAGCTCCAGGGTTGGACAGTCTGGGACAGATGAGGACATGGCACAAACAACAGTTTGGTTTACAGGATGTGATCAGCCTGTATTGTGGCATCTCTTCCCTTTGGAAAGGCAGGGACCCTACACTCAGGGTGAGGCAGCAAGAGGGTGACCCAAATTCCCACTCCTGGATTCCCTTTCCCAAAGAGCAGGCTGGCAGCAGGACAAAAAGCCACCAGCAGGGACAAGGCCACACAGGAGCAGACTGGGCTCCTGGGATGCCACTATGGATTACCAGGAGAGCTGATGCTGTGTGAGGTGGGATGTTATTTATTAACACCAAAAGCACAAACCTGTCATCCCCAAGCTTTCCTTTCTTTTTTACCTCACCTCTCCCCTATCAGCTTAAATCCTGCTATTCTCTCTCTCTTTTCTCAAGTCAAGATTACTTTTGGTTGTCTTATCAGCCTCCTCCAGACTGATAGTTTCAAAGGCAGATATATCCTCAACGTGTGTGTCTGACAGGCTTGGCCTCACTTTTTATGACACCTCTGCTGACAGCACATTGCCACCACAGATACACACAGCTGCAGCTGAGCAAGCCCAAGGACTCTGCAGCCAGGAGAAACAAAACTTTTCTTCCTTTTATATGAAGATTTCCATTGTGACCTTTCCACTAAATACAAGTTATGAGCTCAGTGAATTTTATGCAGTCAGAATGCGTGAGTCAGTCAGTACAGATGCAGAAGATGGGCAAAAAGCCTCAATTTCAGTCAAAAATTGAAATGGAAGTAACAACTGAGTATTATTTAAAAGGTCTTACCCACCCCTTTACCCTCCAAAATATCATTTTTCAAAATTTCTATCAGCTTTTCCCCAAGCAGAAAAATAATGGAAAACCATTGTTTCCACTCAATCCCAGAATCACTTGGAAATCAAGGTCAATCACTCTGACACACACAGTCCTTATTCTTGGACTTGGTGCAATTAGAGTGCTGTCAGAAACTCCAGCTAAATCCAGACTCCAACTTCCAAACCCAGGAGATCCAAGAGGAGCTGAACAATCAACATCTGTTACCATTTTAACAGCTGAGTTCCAGCGCTCCTCATTTCAGTTCAGTATTGCCTGAACATGAAAACTGAAAAACACACCTGGAAGAAAAAAACAAGCACCCAAAACTCCACACAGAATTCACAAAGTCTACCATGAGTGTTAATAATTGCTCCAGAGTAAACTGAGAGTGAAATAAGAATTTAGGAATATAAGTATGCAATCAAATAGTTGCAAAAAAGCATGGCTCTCTCAATTCAGCATAAAATTACTTTTGTTGCCCATGAAGTTCGCAAAAGCATCATCAGAAGTCAGTCAAGAAGCAGGGGGAAAAAAATTACCAAAACCCTCCTGGTGACTAAGAGGTCTTCCACAGAAAAGCAAGAATGTTACCTGGAATAAACATTTTCAGAGAGCTTTAAGAGAGGCTGTCATTTTCTAAAGCTGCCAATATGACACATTCAGTACCACTGATTAGATATTGGAAAATTTTAAAGTTTTAAGTAAGTGTACTCATTTAAAGTGGTATTAACACTAAAACCAGAAGAATATAATATTCTTATATACACCCACACAAAGAGGTAAGGATTAAAACTGGAAGAGGATATGCAACAACCTAGCCAGGTGTTATCCACTCCATGTTAACTTCAAATTTCCATATTACAATGACAGCACATCAACTGATTATTACACATGCGTTCTGCTAAAAATTTCCCAAGTTATTCACCTGAATACAACTGATTCATTACATTTTTTTGCTTTTGTTTGGGTTAGTTTGGTTTTTTGGGTTTTTTTTGTTTGTTTGTTTTGGTTTTGGTTTTTTTAATTAATAACATCAATGTGGCTGAAGTCAGGAAAAGGAGAGAAAAGATTTCTCATTTTCAGGTTTATTGATCACCAAAGGTAATTTAGTAATTACGTTATCAACTGGAAAGTAAAATCAAGTCCCTCTGAAATCCACAAAAATCTGATGTGTATTGATAAAAGAAAATAGTTTAAAGAAAATTTCAAATGAGTGTCTAATGGTTATTTCTGTCAAAACAAGCAGTCTCTTGGACTTTGTGCACTCACTGCATGAGCTGAATATGCAGTAACTTCTCATCTGCTTTTTAAGTAATCTGTTTGAATTTAAGCTGAATTTAAATGGAATATGAAGACATATTTGCTGTCTTTTTAAAATAAGCAGTAATAAACCAATCACTATAAATTCAAAAGGGAACAGCTGCTTATAAAAGGAATAGCACAGTACAGGTCAGCGATAAAAAAAGGTTTGTTTCATTAAATAAAGTTCTGTATTAAATTAAGGTTCTACACGATTTGCAATTCAAGCGAAAGCAGAGGGAAATAGCTACACCAGTGTCATTAATAAAGCCTGAAATAACTAAGTTCTGGAAAGAAATAATTGCAAGAACTACATGGATCAACAGATTCCATCAGTACCCAGGCTAAGTCCGGCTTTGGCTCTGAAAGATTCAACAAACATGAAAAGGTTTTGTGTGACTGAAAACCAATACTGGAGTCTACAAGGGGCAAAACTTCCTTGTGACACAAGGCCAAAAGTTTTCCGTGAAGGAAGCATCTCCAAGGCTTCAGTGGCCTGGTCAGTGCTGCTGAAAATGGTGCAAAGGCCACTGCAGGTGGCCAGGAGATGTCACATCTGCCACCACCAGAAACTTGTGCTCTTTGCCCTCTCCACCCAATTAATCCTCCAATTCATGCCAAAGTATCACAAAAATGATGGATGAAAGCTTTTTTTCCCCTCTCCTTTCATAAAAATATTGTGAATAGCAGCTAGGCAACATTTAAGAAGGTATTATGTGTTTAGGTGCTTAACGAAAATATGCATTTGCCTGACCAAAAAAAAACCCAACCCAGATTTATTTTTTGCAGAAGAGGCAGAAACACCTCAAGGCATAATACAACCATTAGGTGAGCTGTAATTATTGACTGCGAGTTCCCAGAGAATGCTCAGCTGCATTTGGCACTGGCACAGAACAGGAGGCAGTTTCAATTACATGCCTGATCTGTGAAGTTTATTGATCTTCAGAAGCAGGGCTAAGTCTTAACTGGGAAAGCTCAGATGATGCTGAAAAGGTCTCCTGTTTACCTTCTTGCCTTTTTGTTGCTGCTGTTTTTAATTAATTAACAGGGCTGTGGGTTGCAGTCCATGCCTTTTATAAAATTTGGCATAGTTAAATTATGAAATACACATTTCAATATTTTCCTAATTTCTCATGTGAAAAGTACAATATTTCAAAGGCGTTTCCTGTTGACACAATTAAACCTTGTGTTATATTTTAAGCTTTAAGATTCTTCACCAATTTTTGTCTGAAATCAGAACATTTTTTCAATGAGGGAAGTGAAAAACTGGCTTGAAGAGAGCTTGCTGTGCTATAGCACCCTCAGAATCCAGCTTCCTTAACTGAAATTACAGGTATAATATATAATGAAATATATAATACTATATATATAAAATACTAGATATAATATATAGTACTCTTACACATAACACCAAGACTAATGCTCACTGGGCAGAATTTACCATTGTATCCAATATATTGCTGCTGTTGAAAATATAAATTCATTTTTTCTGGAATTTAATATTCTGCATCATCAATGTGATGTAAGTGTGAAGTGTTATGAGCATAGAAGTAGGAAAAAAATATTGTTAGCTTGGAAATCTTAAATTTTCCTTACTATTTTGGGGTTCCTTTCCCCCACAGAAGCCCACTGCAATGGAGATACCCCCTGTTCTGCTGCAGCCACTGCAGTTCTTAGTGCTGACAATAGGGTTTGTTTACCTGTTTGAAGTAGGAGCATTGCAGTCCATCTCTATGGATTTTACAGGGATGTTGATTCCAGTTTAATGAGCATCAGAGAGCATCTGGCAATTATACCCCTGAGGAAAGCCAACTGATAAATGTGCAGACCCGCTGCAGCAAGGCCGGCAAAATCCACTCTGTAAAAACAGCTCTCAAATGGTCTCTGGCACACACAGAAAAGTTTTCAGAGAAGGAGCTCCTGCTTTACTTTGAAAGTCATTAGTAAGACACTAAGTACATGCCAGAACAAAGCTCTGATGAGCTCTGGTTCTTTTCTAAATCAGATTTTCCCATGGTGGTGTCCAGCAGCAAGGTCAGGATCACAAGTAACTGTTCTCTTCTGGAAAGGAGTGAGAATTGGCCACCAGTTTTTCCAGGAGAAAAAGCTGGTAGAAAACACCTGGAAGGACCAAGGCAGAAGGGTGTTGGCATGTCAGCTAGCGCGGCGGCATGGGAATTCCCTTGGTGACACAGAGTAATACAATCCTGGGAAAAACATTCTGTGGAAGATGCCAAAATGACCCGAGTGTTTTGTGACTGATGCAGTTACACGAGGGAAACTGAGAAGCCTCTGAAACTAAACACTGACCTAGTGCACTGTGTGAGTACAGTTCAAAGACATGGTGCTCAACAAATAAAACACGAGAATAAAAGCAAACAGCCCTTTTCATCCAGCAGCAGTAAAACCAGAGGGCAGAAAACGACGCTAAATCGCTTACGCTTGTTGCACCAACAAACCGTATCTGAGTTACAAAATCTGTGTCTCAGGGTAACCATTCCTATGCAACACGGGGCAAAATAACTCACTGCTGCCACCAAAGTCAATTTGAACCCACAAAAATGACTTAGCCTGGGAAATGGCGGCACGTGAAGGAGGAAATGGCCGTGTGAGGACCACAAAGTGAGTAGAAAGCAGAGCAGTGCATAGGCACTACTGTGTAAAAACAAGGAACCAGAGAGGGCTTGGTTAAACCACCTAAACATAGCTATGACCCCAGGTGACAAAGAGTGTTCTGTCATTGTGGTGATTGCCAAGCACAATCAGCAGCTCCCGGTGCTCTTCCGGGGCTAAGCACAGCCTCAAATGTAAATGTGAACTGAGGACAAAAGTGAGAAGAGCAAACGTCTGGGCAGCACATTAAGGCAATGTAAGAAACAACTCCATGATGACCTGTTTGTGATCTCACTCTCCTCTGGGCTGCCTGAGCACTTGAAGAACTATGCCAATGGGAGAGCTAATGAATTTGGAAAATACCAGAACAATTTTAAGTAACTTCAGGTGTTCAAATAAAGAATCCTCATTTTTAGTCAAATTTGAACAAAGTTGTGTTTTAAAGAGAAAAACCCACCCATTTCTAATGCTGACTAAATACAGATTATTATAAAATTC
Organism: Ammospiza caudacuta; assembly: GCF_027887145.1. Lineage (NCBI taxonomy): Eukaryota > Metazoa > Chordata > Aves > Passeriformes > Passerellidae > Ammospiza > Ammospiza caudacuta. The sequence goes on from NC_080603.1 coordinate 22,262,698, forward strand.
CTTTTACTAATTTCAGATTTGGACTGTGCAGAATAACACATTAAGACAACTTCATGGCTCTTCACATTCTTAGCCTGGGACTCCTACTCATTTGGTCCCTCTTACCTAAATTCTTTTCACACCTCTCATATGCAATGTAAGATAAAAAAACTTGTCCTAGATAGGGCAGAGATTTTTGAACACGTCTCATTGGTCTCATGTAAACTTTTGTTTCTAACCACATTAGAAACTTGTGTTGGCTAAGTAATTTTTAAATGTCACTACTGCAAACATAAGCTTTGTACTGTGCATCAATCTACTGGAAGGATTTAACAAGATGCACAGTTCCATGTGTGCAGATGTTCAAATACAAAGCTTTTAAATAAAAACTCAGTATTCACTGTAAAAATAATAAATCAAGAACTGACAATTGTTTACTGTTTCAGTTAAAGTTATGTCTTAAAAAAAAGAGATTAATTCCTGATATCAAGCTGACCAACTGAATTAAATTTTCAAGAATTATTCTGTTAGTAGAGTTTAAATCTCTCTCCTAGTGGAGATTCAAATATTAGTTCTGTAATACCTCTTTAAATACAAAAATTCCCAACATCTCAGCTGTCTTATTCCTTCCAATAATCCTGTGCCTGAAAATATGTCTGGGGTTTAAAAACACAAACTTACAAATAACCCAAAAGAACCCAAAACCAAACCAAAGTTAAACCAAAACCCTAACACACCTGAGATTTTCAGAGCTAAGGCACTTCCCTTATTCCCTCATTCCACTTATTTATGAGGAGCCCCAGGGCACAGTGTGAAATATATTCTGGCAGCAATTACAGTTTCAGGGAAACTGGTGTTCTGAAGAAACAAAATATTTTGCATTTATAGCCTCTTTGGTCTTCTTTAACCTTCGAACTGCTTAAAAACCCAAAGATAATTTTTCTTCTGCATATTCCATGGCATCAAACTAGCACATCTCCAAAGCTGAGAAAACATATGCTGTCAGCAAAGAACAAAATGATCTCTTTGATACTAATACCTGTGATAGTAGCATGATAATAACTATGTGTGACAACTTCTCCCTGCTCTCAGAATAATTATGGCTCTCCAGAACTCAACATCTGCGTTACCAGATGTTACTGTCAACCACGTAAGCAAAAGCACTGCAGAAACCTGGCCAGCCTCCAGAGCTTTGGTCTCAATACCTCAGCAGATGCAGGTGGTTTTCAGTAGTCCAATATTTGGAGCACCAAGCCATGCAAATCCACTTGTGTAAACAAGAAAATGGCATCAGCAAATAATGCATCATACCCAAACAGGCTCGGTGCAGTCTGGGACTGACTGACATTTCTGCCAAGCCAAGGAGAACTGAGATGAGATTTAGCATGCCTGACACAAAAATTGTAATGTTACAACAGGCTTCTGTCTGAAAATTCAGTTTCATTAAGTTCTTTTAACTTTAACATTGACTTTCACACACAGACACAGTATGTGCCAGCTGGATGACACACGAGCTATTAAAAAACAGGCATGGGCAGCAGAATCCTAAAATATCATCTCAGACCCATACATCATTCACTCTTAACACATAAGTGGCATCTTAGCACCAAACTCTTTGCCTGTACAGGATGATTTACATACAGTGCAGCTTTTATGGAAGAATTTTTCTTCTGTCTATGTACATCTAAACTGCAGCAATCTGAAATCAAATTATCTTCAGCAGGGAAGCAATCCAAACTCCAGCTGAACTTTCTAAGTGAAAATAAACATATTTAAAATGGAATTAACTGTAGCCAAAGGGTAACAATCTTTCATAAACATGACTGAAGCCCTTGGATGCTGAACTTTTTTTATTTCACACTTCTTAACTATTAAACCAACTGGTTTAAACCAAGTAAGAAGAACAAGTCTCTTTCTACTAATGACTCCTTCATCATTTTGTTTTCACAACCAGGGAGAGATGAGCCTGCCCTATCCGATGTGGCCAGACTTTCTTTTGTTTCTTATCTCAGCCTAGGACTGAGATAGGAAACAAAAGAGGCACGAGGAGGGCAGCTCTGCTGCTGCAGCATCCCTCCAGCCCAGCACTGCTGAAGGTCCAGCTCCTCTTTTCCTCCTCAATAACCCACTGTGGATCCCAAGGGCTGGAAAAACATTTTGGGAACCCAACACACCGACGGGCACACAGAGGGTGTTGTTACAAATACAGATGGGCTTTTCCTAACAGTTGCCCCAGAACGTTTTGCACAAGCAGCAAGTGAGGTCTGACGTGCTTGTGCAGTTTATTTATAAATTAGGGAGGCGTGAGTGGAGGCTAAAATGAGATGTAAACTACCAACAAGAACAGAATCTGTCTGCTAGATCTCAGCAGAGCTGTGCAGGCTGAGAGGTAAAGCAAAGCAGGTTTCACAGCCAAAGACTGCATCCAGTATTTGGTACTTGGACATGAATCTCTAAAGGGTAGTGAATGCAGATCAACCTAAGTGCTCAGACACGTAATTAAGTCAGAAATCATTAGGGCCTTTATGACAGCTCTACAGCGCTAAAAGTCAAGGTTTCCACTATAAAACTTCTTCTTCATGCATGTAAAAATTAGCTGTCAGAATTATTTCTGGGTTCAAATATGTCTCATAAGCTCTTCACCTTCAAGCAAATTAAATTGAAGTGCCCAATCATTTCTAAATGGCATTCGCAGTAAGTTCTAGGAGGTTGCAGTCTGATCCAATTCTGAATATTCACCCTTTTAACTTGAACTTCAACAATTAAGGTTTCCTTAGCAGCGGAGGCTTCACCCTCTCTCCAACTCTGTGCTCACAATTTTCTCATTTTCTACAATTATGGCAAAGGCTGCATTCAAAATTAAGGCGCATAAGCAACACAGGCAGGCATTAATTTTTAGGAAAACAAAGGCAGTGTTACTACTGGTTATTGACATTTTAGTGGCTTGAAACAAGGCTCCAGTACACCAGCCACTGTACAGAGAGCAAATAAAACCACTCATTATCCCAGAGAGCTCCAAGCCTAGACACCTGATAAACCAGATTTTTAAAATCCATACATTCATGGTCTTTAGTTATTCTGGTCCCTCTATACCACTAATTTGGAAAAAGATTTCAAAAAAACAAGGGCCTATAAATGCTATAAATAAGCTAACTCAATCATGCTGGGGCTTGTCTCTGAGAAACTATGGACAATCAGGATTATTATATTTATATATGAGTTTAAAAAAATAAATCTAAGTGTGTTATTCCATATTCCTCAAGTGTGCAAAGACATGTTAAATATCTCACCTAACAAAATTAAAATATTAAAATATTTCCATGTTAACAATAAATAATGGAGATTTAAATAAAGGAGCTAAGTTATACAAATTGCAAATTCAGAAGAATTCTGGAAAATTCAGGAAAAGAAGTGCATACTAGGCATCCTGAAAAAAGACTAATGAAAAAAATTTAAATATGATCTGAAAGAGGACTTAATTAGTTAAATAATTAGTTATACAACCAGACCATTACAAAGGGGCTCGCTTTCAGTGGCAAAATCAGGAAGAACAGTTCAGGAGCATTTAAAAGGGACACATTTGCCTTAGCTCATCATGTGGCTTTATCCTCCTCTAAGAAACAACAGAGCTCCACTTCCATCACTGTCAACATTCTGCTTAAAAATGATACTTATAACTCATTTTAATTTCAAATTATTTTTATTAGTTTTTGTTGTTTTTTATTTTTTTTTTTGAGTTCTTTCTGACTGGAACCATAGTAATTTACTGAATTTTTAAATTACTGAAGTACTGAATCTATATTTAGTCAACTAGTCCCTTCTGGTGAGATCTGCTAATATAAGACGAGAAAAATTTCACATGATATTCTTGGAAAAATTAATTTAATGTATTTGATTATTTCTTTAAAGAAGGGTCTAAACAGCATTAGCTCAGGCTTTTTGATTCCCAGTGCATAATAATATTAGTGTAATAATTCATGTCTGTCTTTTGTTTAGATTTTTGTTCTTTTAAGGAAAAATAAAATACAGATAATTAATTTGATTAAATCAAAACATTATTATAAAACGCACACTCTGAAAGGCAAATTGAATATCATCAAAGAGCTTTTCTTGTCTTCATTCCATCTTCACTTTCCCTAAATAATTACACTTTCTCTGAAAATTCAGACTTTCAGCTAAAGAGATAACTACTTTGTGATGCTGTATTTTAACATCTGCGTGTATTCAAGGCTGGTGAGAGACAATATCTCCAGTGGGTATGAAATTCTTCTGGTAAACAGCGAAAAGCAACTGAAAACTTTGTTCCATTGCCTTCAAGATCAAACCAGGACTCCTCCATTCCATAAAACCAGAGATCATTGCAAGTACTCGCTGTAATTTTCCACATCCAGCAGAATGTGCTCCCTCACAGAGCTAGTGTTCAAGTAAAGCTGTAACTAAAAACCATTTGATTTTACTGTATCCTCACATATTCCCAGGGTGGCTCAAACACTGTCTCGAACCCGTGCTAACAGAGATCCATCAGCTCTAATAACAACAAACCAACCTCCAGCACACACAAATCCTTCCAAGGTTTCAAATGCTGGTGTGGGCAAAATAAAATAAGAGATTTTTCTGACAAACTTCAATGATGTTTACAGCTGAGGAGAAGTAAATGCATTGTTTGTAACGCAATAAAAAAGCATAAAGACATCTCCTAGCTGTCTGGCAAGGAACACTAATTCTCGATTACTATCAACTCATCTATCTAAAGGATTACAAACAGAATACAATATACTTTTGATGCTTCTGGAATAGCTGCCCCAGCAATTCTTGCTAAGGTCACATTTTTTCTTTTAAGTTATCTTTTTAGTAGTTTTATGAAGTACTGTTTACTTCCTGTATCACAATCTGGCATAAAAACCTGAAACTATTTGTGTATGGCTACAGGAAACCTTATTGCAATTACTGCCATCCCTCTATGTATGAAATTGCTTTCCTCTCATCCTGGAAAAAAATCTCTTTTTACTTTGGGGTAATATATCTTCAGTTACTGATGGAATATCACCATTCTTGTCCCAAAGTCACTCTTCATGAGTGGCACAACAGCACATAACAAATACTTAACACTCATCTTTAGATAAATCTGTTTTCTACCTCTGCTGAACTGAGTGACATAATATAATGCAGCCAGCAACCAGTGTCTAACACACAATAAATAAAAAGTGTTAAAATGTCTTTATGTACTAGGAGATCCAGTATATAACTAATGCTGAAGTTAATTCTTTCGGGGCAGACTGAGTTATTCGATAACCAAAATTCTGTGCAAACATTCTGAATTCTTTGAAGGATAATAGAAAGTTGGAGCAAGTTTGTAAGGCAACCATTAGAGAATATCCTTCTATGCTAACCATCTCTGGATGTGTTTAAAAAAGGCTGGATGTGGCACTGGGTGCCATGGTCTAACTGAGGTGCTAGGGCCGGGTTGGACACAATAATCTGGAAGGTCTCTTCAACCTGGTGATTCTGTGTGTGCTAACAAGTGCTGCAGGAATGCCAGCTGCTCTTGTCTACAAGGATGCAAATGGGACCAGATCTCAAAGAGATCCACCTGTTCTGGAGAAACCAAACACAGGAGCAAAGGAGGATCCCATGAAGTTCCCCACAAGTCAGAAGATGCTGTTGCCATCACACCCTTTGCTGTGCCCAGCTCAGCTGAGATGCCCTGGGAGAACCCTGGGGTTTCCCTGAGGCAGTGCAGGAAAGGCAGCCAATGAGCAAAGCATTTAGATTTGGTACATTCAATTCCACAGTTCTGCTGGAAAAATTCCAACACTCCCCCAAAGCCAGTTTTGCTTTTGCAAGAGGAACCGTCCAGCAAGGAGACCCAGAGCTCTGGAGCACCTTGGGGACCTCAAGCCTCCCTAGCAAGGCAGGGCCAGCACTGTGCAGGAATGCCACCGAAGGGTTTCTCACTCAGACCTAATCTGATACAGGATAATTTGATCTTTAATGTCAGTCTTAATTACGTTAACTGAGGGGAAGGGATCCAATCCCACCGCCAACATTTAATCCTGCTATGACTCATCCTGATCTGATTAACTGTTTCCCACACAGAGAAACCTTTTTAATGTCAAGACACAGTGAGTCAGGAGGAAATGAGAGAGACAGAAGAGAGAGCCAGCCCTCCATGAGCCTCATTCCTCCTCAGGAATCTGTGATCTGTACACGGCTGCTGAGGCAGCAGTGCTGGCAAAAACTGGAAAAAGGGAGTTAGATTAATCCAGGCAGGATGCAACACAAGCATGTAAAACCAATTTCCAAATCCACAAGACTAAAGGAGGATTTAATTTATTTAGCTTTGTATTTCTAGAATAATATCAAATGATTTTTGTTTCAACCGAGTCTGCTTCTTAAAAAAAAAAAAAAAAAACAAAAAAGAAAATTAAAAAAAAAAGTTTTTCTAGCAAAGAGCTGCAAATCCCAGCTAATGCCCAGCCTGTTCACTGTGCCATGAACAGCTCCCTGTGCCTTTCAGGAGCTCTGTGACAGCACCCAGCTCCACCCCAGCTCCTGCAGCCACCAGAACCCAAATGCTCTGGTTTAGCTCAGTCTGTTAATCAGGACACACTATTAATATCAAGCCCTCTCAGGCATCCTAGCAAAACCAGCTCAAGAACAAAGGGGAAAAAAGCATTAATTTAAAAAGTTTATTCATCTTGGTATGCTTCAATACAAGCTCTGAAAAGACTGATGAAACACAGAGATCAGGAAAAAAAAAACCAGAAACCACTAAGTCATCTCACCTTTTCTACACCACAGACATATTTTGCCTTGTGTTGAACCCTACGACAGGTTGGCTAAAGAATATCCACTAACAGAACAAAGCCATAAAGGAATGGGTTCCATTCATCAGCTTTTCTGTGCTGTGTACTTCTACTTGTAATTTAATGCTGGATTCTCCCTCAGGTATCTTTTTTTATGTGGAAATAGTGCTGCACTGCAATCAACTAACTTCATCTCACATTCTATATAACACTTGTGTTGATATGAATGAGATAAGCCCCCCAAGCTGTATTTATATGTAAGGACTGTGTCCTTAATAACCCTCTGGGCATTTATAACACAGCCATCATGGTACTTTGAGTTTTGATCCCTTCAAAGGAGCTATGAACACAAGGAGTACTTGTGGCCCTGGGATTAGAAGGCAATCAGGCTTCAGCCACAACCACAGGGAGAAATGGTGCCAGGCACTGGAATATATGACAGCTTTGAGAAGTGCTGTGCAAAAGACTGAACTTCAGCTATTATGCAAAATTACACCTATGTATTCACACAGGCACAAAATCCCATATAGAAGTGGACAGATATACAAACAGATATGTTTCTGTCTGCAGGAAACAGGCTTTACAAAAGTTAATAATTAAAAAAAAAAACCCTCTACACATTTTCCACAAGAACAAAATGAATACCTGTATTAACACCATGCCTTATCTATCTTCTTATCACATACACTGAATAATTTAGAAACAATATTCCCTGCTAGGATCCTGAAGAACCCATGCAGATTTATCTTTTTTTTTTGGCCACAGGGTTTAATTTTCTTAAATAGTCTCCAGAAATATTAGTAAAGAAAAACAGGCATTATAATACAGAAGAAAACCATTTTTATATATTTTAGGTCACTATTTGCACTGCTAGCAACACAGCAGCAGGTTCCATTTGCCTTGCACTAACCATGTTATGAATAATTCAGCTCCTTGCTTCGTTCCCTAAATAGTTGACAGGGAACAGAAACTTTGTTCATGACCTGTACGGCCTTTTTTGAAGCCTGCCTATTTATTTAACAATGCACATCACAAGGTCCATCAGCCAGGCTGGCATTTATTGAAAATGAAAGCATTCAATAACAATTACTAACAAATGACCATAAAACAAGTGACTTCCCAGAGCTACCACCTTTCACTCACAAACAGCACTCAGCCAACTATTTCAATAATTAAATGCTCTCAATCTGCACTACACCAGCCCTGGCTCACGGAGCCTTGGACAGCAAACAGAGTCCAGAAGCACTGGGAACACCTTCCAGCCTGGCCACAAGTGTAACTGTGAATATCTGAGCTCTCTGCTGGAACAGAGAGAGCAACGTCCATCAAAGGCACACTGACATTTTCATGGGCTCCTTACACATTCTCAACTATCGACCCTTCTTCTCACTGTCTCACCTCTCCCAGTTTTGATCAAGCCCTGGCCTTCTCCAGTCTGGGGGCTTCAGTTACTCACCTGAAGCAGCAGCAAGATGTGATATTGTCTGGAGCATCACACCAGTTCTGACTGCTGAGGCAAGGTAACGTGCTGCGAAATTCTGGCCATTTAATCAGTTCTGTACTACAGGAGAGGACTGGGGTCTGCAGCCATGTCCCAACTTCCACAGGAAAGACATTCCAAATCACTTTCTTTATCTAGACCCAACTCTCAGTAAAATACTACAATTATTGCAAACTTATGTCTGCAGAGATTTCACAAATTTCCTGGAGAGAAATCAATCTGTGATGGGGTCCTGACCCTTTCAGCAACAGTGACCTTTCGCTTGAAGCCTCACACAACCCAATTAATTTGCCAGATGGCTAATTAAGATTGAGCACCCATTAAAAAAAGTAAAACAAGTAAGATCTTAAAGTGTTATTTTCAATGCTCATTTTTGTTTCTGTTGTCTTCTCTACTCTGTTAAATAACGAATTTTCACAAATGAGAAATAAAGACATTAAGCTGGTCAAGGACCAGGCATTGCTTTGTGAGGAACTGTCAGCACACACCCCCCCAAATTCCCCAAACAGGAACAAAAATCATGAGGTCTCCAAGAAAAAAGATTTCCAAACAATTTTGCTTCTGAGCTATTCGAACATTCTGTTTTGATAGTGACATTTCAAGTCACTTTTCAATGTTCATATTTCCCTAGAAAGGAAAAAAAGAGTGGAAAGAGAAAATTCCATCTTACTGGAAAATTACAGCCTTTTCAGCCTTGAAGAAACACTCATAAACTAAGGAGAGCATGAGTTGGTATTTTAACTTGTACAGGAACACACGTAAATTTGTGGCAACTGGATGTGTTTACAGGCTACATCAGCTTACCTGAAAGATGAGAAAAGAAACACCAGCCTTTATGAAGGATGAGACTTGAAAATGTATATTTAAAGATCACCCATAACTGAGACTGAGAGAAATTAGCAGGAGGCATTATTTTAACTTCTTGTCCATGAACAGTACTGCAGAAATTAAAAGAAGCCAACTTCTTTAAATTTGAAAAGTCTTAGATACACTCCACAAGTTCCAATATTGCCAGGGAAAGCCTCAACTTTGCAATGCAATCCATATTTGTTTCATTCCAGAAACTCATCAGCTTTCAAAGAGAATTGAACTGAGAATAGAAGCCCCTTAACAGAAGACTACTGCAGAATACCACCATTAAAATTGATTATTATTCAGACAATATCAATTTCATTATCCCTGATCGATCCTGAGCAATGTTCCCCAGCAACCTTCAGTTACAAATTCTGCATGAACAGTAACTTAATGCAGTACAGCAAATTGCAGTTAGTTAAATTCAGCAACAGTCTGGCTTATCAGGCTTCCAGCAAATAGCTGCCATAGGTGCTGATGGCAGGGAACTGCTTGTCAAAGCACCTCCAAGAAAGGGCTGAGAAAACTCCTTCCCCTCGGGGCTTTGTTAATTTGATTTATGTGTAGAGGCAGGAAACTAATTGCTTATTGTTGCAGTGCCTACCATGGAACTGCAGATCCCACTGAAAGGCTGGAGCTCAGGAGTACCCATGGAGTTGAGTCTCACACCGTGCTGACGAGAGATGCATCCTAAACAGCAACCTGCCAGGGCTTGGTGCCTCAGGAATTGCAGGGATTCTCTGAATGCCCTCTGCCACCATCTCCTCTGAGGAAAAATCCACCCCCTGAGCACACAGTAATGCTGGGGAGTTCAGAGCAGAGACAGGAGAAACTCCCGCGTTGTTCAGGCAGTCCATGTGTCACCAATTAAATTGTTTTGGGGGTTCTGCAAGGTTTGTTCCTCGCTATTGTTATAAATACATCCCTGGGACCACCAGCCAAAACTGCTGATCCTCCTTGAATTGAATTTCAAGGACTGGACAGTGAAGGACAACTTTGTCCAATTTCTTCACCCTGTGGTATTTACCAAATGGAAGCACCTGGCCTACAGTGAAAACTGGTTGTCATCTCAGCAGGCTGTGTGGCTTTTATTCCTTCAGGTTCTTTCTGTTAGGAAAAATGTGGACGGTTCAATCTATAAAAATGATAGATGGCAACGTAAATAACTTTTTAGCTTCTAAATGCTGCCTTTTAGCCAGCATTAGTGTCAGAGCTGCTCAGAAATCTCCAGTCAAGTATTTCTGTCTTTCAGGTAAAGTCAAGTACAGAGCCTATCACTCACCAGAAGTTTCTTAAAATGGATGGATTTTTAAAATCCATAGATGTTTCACCATCCATTCCAGATTGTCCCTGAAACAGAAATGCTCCCTTGAAAATCTGAGCAACAAACAGCACCAGACACCTACGGACAAAGGGGAGAGCAAGATGTCCCGGGGCAGCCCAGCTGACAGAAGGATCCAAGGCACCATCAGGCCCTCCTCCATCCCCCTGTTACCTCGAACAGGCAGGAATGTGGAATGCCAGACCTTTAAAAAGCAAATTACTCCCTGAGCCACGTTGGCACAGCTCATTTCATCATCTATTAGGGAAAGCAGCACTTGTCACCACTCAGAATTGCTGTTCTAATTGGGACTAAATTGCCCCACACTTTAAGCAGTGATGGTAAAGCAGCACATAGCTAATGGCCATGGAAATTGGTTCTATCTCTAAACCCTAACCACACTCCTCTTGTGAGGACTCTGAGGCAATTCCAGCAAGGTAATCTTTAAAATTAGTAAGATTATGCAATTCAAAAATAAGTGATCAGAGCAGAATTCATTTATACTTTATAGCCTATCAAAAACCAGTGTCACTTTCTCATGGAACACACGAGGCACTGCACAGCAGAAGGACTAAAGCCATTCATCTAGGCTGTGACAGACAGTAAATTTATCAAGGGACTTTACTTATTATGCTGATGTGGCATAATATAGTTTATTGATTCTAATTCATTAACATATCACACTTATTGCTTAGGAAATCAAACATGCATTGCTTAAGAAAATTATTTTAAAGCAACACTATGTACTTAATTTATAAAGGATACAGTTACAATACAAAAAAATAAGATTTTACTGTATATTATTTCCCAAATCAAACATCTAAAAATCGATATATTTTGATGGATACTGTTAAAAAAATAATCAACAGTAATGAAAAATTTTTCTCAGTGAAACACAAGGTGGACTTGAAACACATCCTTTCAATGTTAGTAAACCATAACCTAAGACATTTCTTCAAAAAGGAAAAGGAATATTTTAAGCTTATGCTGCAGCTGACCCTAACAGGCTCAAACTTACACATCCTTCTCATGCATTATATCTATATATTGTATCCTTTTTTCATCTAAAGAAAAATAAAATTTTTAAAATAATGAAACCAAGGAAAACTATAAAACAGACAAGCCTTTCTATTAACACCTCTGAAGTACAAACATAACCTATTTTTTGGTTTAAAAAGAAATCATACTTGACATAAGTGGGTATCTGAAGCCTAAATTTATCAAGTCTCTGTTCCACAGATAGCACTTGGGTCACACAGGGCATCTTTCTTCCACAAAAGCCACCTCCCCATGTTCCCAGAGCCATTCTTCAACGGGAGGTGGCAGGGGAAAAAGTGGGAACTTTCCCTTGTTTGATACTACTCTTATCCCCTTTCAAAAAGGACTTTGTACTTATAAATACTCATTCAAAATTATCATGTGAATGAAGAGAGTCCCAAGTGATTCCACAGTGGGAATTACATGGATCTAGGGAGCTCACTCAGCTCCTGGCTACCTGGGAATACACCAACATCCATTCCCAAAGACGAAGCAGGCCTGGCTTCAGACTGAGCCTAACTAGATTAAATACTTGCATTTTTGATAGCAACACAAGAGCTACCTGAAACTGATATCCAGGAGGAAATAGGATGAGTTCCCATTGCTTTTTTCCCACGTTCTTTTCAGCTGTTGGTGTGACAAAAACCAAAATTTGTGTACAGGGGACAAAACTGGTCATGAGTGAAGTGAGCTAGGCCAGCACACTGCTCCCAGCAGCCATAGAGAGGCTGTAGCTGTTAATTAGCAGTAGCTGTTAATAGGAGTGGGCACTAAATGTGAATCTACCCAGGGGAGCAGTGACCAGAGCACCCCTTTCCTCACCCCCTTTCCAAGGAGGTTCTGCTCCTGCAGGAATTCCTCATTCCTGGAATATGGCAATTCACCAAGCACCAGCCTGTAAATTTCATTTAGTCCAAGTCTCCAAAACTCCAATTTTTATAGAGGTTCCAGGCTCTCTCTGCTCCTCAGGTATGTATTTCACAGACTTTACCTGGGAAAAAGATTTGAAGCCCCAAGGTTTTAACATTACTGATTACAACTGATCAGGGAACAAGAAACACTTGGATATGGAACCGTCTCACTTCACTTTGAAAAAAAAGAGAAAAAAAACCAAGTAAAAGTCATTTTCTCACTGCACTGGCACTTTTATTCCTTGGCCATGATACACAGGACAGCAGCTGCTGCCTGCTCTTCCCAAAGCCCTTTGAAGAATTAAGCTGAAGTTATGGATGGCAGCAGGCACCAGCGACAAATCAATTCTTGCCAGAGACGGATTTGGGAGATCCTGCAGGTGATATCACCAGCTGGAATAAGGAACAGATACGCCTCTAAAGGACAGTTAGTTACAACTGGATGTATTATGAAGGGATTTAAACCTCCCTGTTGCTCCAGGGGGGAAAACATGATAGTGAAGGGAGCATTTGAGTGAGAACACACAGGATGAAAAGCAGAGTTGAAATGTGGGAGCTTCTCTGTAGACTGGCTGGAGAGCAAAGCAAAGATTCTTCCCTCTGTGCCCCCATCCCAGTTTTAATCATGGGAAGATTATCTAAAAAACCCTTGGATCTGATATCAACCAAGATGTACAATTTTGGAAAGAAATTATTGAGTAAAGCTCAATAAGGCTACAAGAATTTTAAAAACAGGAGAACAATAAGCTAATCTGATAAATAATGCACAGCCAGAGTTATCACTTGCATCAACATGACTGCCTGGTTCTTTTAATTTTACTATTCAACATCAATCTTTGTTTATCCATCTAATTTACAGAAGCCAGACCCAAAATTAAAACCTCCTAAAAATTATGACAGCCCCATATTTTCCAAATAAAATAAGATTGTTTCATTTTGATTCGGTTTTGGAGCAATAAAATTGAAATACTTTATATACATCATACAGAGTGAGAAAGAAAAAAAAAACAGAAGAATTTTCAAAAGCACTTAAGTGATAGCAGAAATCTGAGTGTCATTTTAAAAAAGTAGATTCTGTGTTTCAACTTCCTCCTCTTTGGGATGTAGGATTTATGTCCTTTTCATACCCACCCTGAAGGCCTTCTGGAGACAAGTTACACCTACCTTGAACTTAAGTTTTGTCATATGTCTTCCAGAAGAGCACTGTGAAAAGTTACACTCATGGCACAAACAGATATAATTACTGGACTCCCATCAGCCCAGTGATGTCTGCAGAATCAAGAGTGATTTTACCAGATCTGAATTTGCCTGTACTGTGGAGCAGATTGTTTATTTTCAAAAATATATATTTGAACAAATGTAGTATTTAAACTCTTGAATTGTTTGATTTAATGACTGAATCCTGTTAAGAATATTAGTCCCTTTTTTCTTTTTTGTCCCAGTTTAAAATATGGCATGCTAGGTGAGGAAAAGCTCTTCATTTTTCTTGTGGCAATTACTTTTCCCCTTCAGGCACCTCTGACAACTCCTCTTGAAACCTCTGAAACATCAGGAATGAACTGATTTTTGCCTTTTATTGTGAACAATTCAAGCACCTCCTCACAGGGGGAGAGATGTCCAAAAAGGCTCGCAGAGATAATGTGGATTTAGGTTGTACCATTGATTAAGCGACTTGGCCAAAACCAGTAATTACAACTGTGCTGAATTGCACAGAAATCCTGTAGCATTCCCATTTCAAAGGAAACAAGGTGCGAAGTTGAAGGAATAAAAGCCAACACACTGAGTTTTCTTACCTAATGATTTCTAGTATGTCTGCTGGGGGGAAAAAACATAAACAACCTTATCATGGAGCTGGGATGATGCAGACAGCCAGGATGGGACTGACAAAAGAGGAGCCCACCAGGAGGAGCCTCCAGTGGAGAATCTTAATATCCCAATTCAGCAACCAATGAACACAAACGGCAGATATCCTACACCATCACAGAATTGTTCAGGTTGAAAAACACCTGTAAGATTGAGTCTAACCATTAAGCCAGCACCTGAGTGGCAAGGTGATTAAATTGTGTTCCTAAATGCCACATCTACACGTCCTTTAAATCCCTCCAAGGATGAAGACTCAACCACTCCCACTCCTAACAGAGATTGGTATACAGGTTTCATTCAACTCACACAGAACCCAGTCCTAATCCAAACAAAACCAACACAAGTTCCCTGGAGCACTTCTGCCACCTCTTTAGAAGCGCAAAGGATTAAATCCTCAAAGCTTCATCTGACCACAAACAGATTTCACCCCAACAGAAAGCTCCCACCCTAGACCTTCAAGCACATTAAGCTGATGTCTGCTCCAGCACTATGATTGGCACCTCTGTGTCTCTTTAAACAGTTTGGTTTTTTTCCCTCCTAATTCCTTCACAGGACTGTTAGCAAACTCCCATACCATCTGAGCCTGATCTAAGGAGTAAACAACGAAAATTAAATTAATGTCATGCTCAGTAACATTTAGAAATTGCAAGCTAAGCAGCTGCCACTTATTCCTCGTAACTCAAAGTATTTTATGGAAGGAAGTTTTCAAATAACATATATTGATTTTGTCAGGTTTGGGCTTTTTTTTTCCTTTTACCCAAGCAACATATGTTATTTGTTCTCCATTTTCCCCCTAAATTCTTTGCATTTTATTCCAATTTCTCCCCATTTCCCCCCTCATTTTTCCCCAGTATTTTCTCTGTTTCTTACCAAATTTCCCCCATTTTTTCCCAGTTTTCCCCCAATTTTTTCCACATTCTACCCTCCCAAAAATATCTTTTTTCTCAAAAAAATCCCATGTTTTCCCTCAAAAAATCCCATTTTTCCCCAATTTTCCCTCATTTTTCCCCTCAATTTTATTCCTAATTTTTCCCCTCAATTTTATTCCTAATTTTTCATCATTTTATTCCAATTTTTCCCCGATTTTAATTCCAATTTTTTTTTCCAATTTTTATTCCCATTTTCCTCCCAATTTTATTCCCATTCTCCTCTTATTTTATTCTTATTTTTCCCAAATAAGGAAATGTGGGCAAGGATAAATCCCAAATAAAGAAATGTGGGCATGGCTAAATTCCAGATAAAAAATGTGGGCGGGGCTACACCCAAATAAGGGAATTGTGGGTGGGGCAAAGTCCACATAAGGGAATTTCCCCCCTTTTTCTCCCATTTTATTCCCATTTTCCCCAAATTCTCCCCAATTTTTTTTCTATTTTTTTCCCAATTTTCCCCCAATTTTTATTCCCATTGTCCTCCCAATTTTATTCACATTTTCCTCTTCTTTTATTCTTATTTTTCCCAAATAAGGAAAGGTGGGTGAGGCTAAATCTCAAATAAGGGCATGTGGGCAGGTCTAAGCCCAAATAAGGAAATGTGGGTGTGGCTGAATCCCAAAAAAGGAAATGTGGGTATGGTTAAGTCCTAAAAAAGGAAATATGGGCAGAGCTAAGTCCAAATAAGGAAATGTGGGCAAGGCTAAATCCCAAATAAGGAAATGTGGGCATGGCTAAATCCCAAATAAGGAAATGTGGGCATGGCTAAACCCTTAATAAGGAAATGTGGGTGGGCTAAGCCCAAATAAGTAAATGTGGGTGTGGTTAAATACCAAATAGAGAAGTGTGGGCAGAGCTAAGTCCAAATAAGGAAATGTGGGCGTGGCTAAGCCCAAATAAGGAAGTGTGGGCATGGCTAAATCCCAAATAAGGAAATGTGGGCATGGCTAAGCCCAAATAAGGAAATGTGGGTGGGCTAAGCTCAAATAAGGAAATGTGGGCATGGCTAAGCCCAAATAAGGAAATGTGGGCATGGCTAAATCCCAGATAAGGAAATGTGGGCATGGGTTAATACCAAATAAGGATATACAGGCGTGGCTAAATCCCAAATAAGAATATGTGGGTGTGGCTAAATACCAAATAATGAAATGTGGGCAAGGATAAATCCCAAATAAAGAAATGTGGGCATGGCCAAATCCCAGATAAGGAAATGTGGGCGGGGCTGCACCCAAATAAGGGAATTGTGGGTGGGGCAAAGTCCACATAAGGGAATTTCCCCCCTTTTTCTCCCATTTTATTCCCATTTTCCCCAAATTCTCCCCAATTTTTTTTCTATTTTTTTCCCATTTTCCCCCAATTTTTATTCCCATTGTCCTCCCAATTTTATTCACATTTTCCTCTTCTTTTATTCTTATTTTTCCCAAATAAGGAAAGGTGGGTGAGGCTAAATCTCAAATAAGGGCATGTGGGCAGGTCTAAGCCCAAATAAGGAAATGTGGGTGTGGCTGAATCCCAAAAAAGGAAATGTGGGTATGGTTAAGTCCTAAAAAAGGAAATATGGGCAGAGCTAAGTCCAAATAAGGAAATGTGGGCATGGCTAAATCCCAAATAAGGAAATGTGGGCATGGCTAAACCCTTAATAAGGAAATGTGGGTGGGCTAAGCCCAAATAAGGAAATGTGGGCATGGCTAAGCCCAAATAAGTAAATGTGGGCGTGGCTAAATACCAAATAAGGAAGTGTGGGCAGAGCTAAGTCCAAATAAGGAAATGTGGGCATGGCTAGATCCCAAATAAGGAAATGTGGGCATGGCTAAGCCCAAATAAGGAAATGTGGGCATGGCTAAACCCTTAATAAGGAAATGTGGGTGGGCTAAACCCAAATAAGGAAATGTGGGCATGGCTAAGTCCTTAATACGGAAATGTGGGTGGGCTAAGCCCAAATAAGGAAATGTGGGTGGGGTAAGCTCAAATAAGGAAATATGGGCATGGCTAAGCCCAAATAAGGAAGTGTGGGCATGGCTAAATCCCAGATAAGGAAATGTGGGCATGGCTAAATCCCAAATAAGGAAATGTGGGCATGGCTAAGCCCAAATAAGGAAATGTGGGTGGGGCTAAGCTCAAATAAGGAAATGTGGGCATGGCTAAGCCCAAATAAGGAAATGTGGGCATGGCTAAATCCCAGATAAGGAAATGTGGGCATGGGTTAATACCAAATAAGGATATACAGGCGTGGCTAAATCCCAAATAAGAATATGTGGGTGTGGCTAAATACCAAATAAGGAAATGTGGGCATGGTTAAATCCCAAATAAAGAAATGTGGGCATGGCTAAATCCCAGATAAGGAAATGTGGGTGGGGCTACACCCAAATAAGGGAATTGTGGGTGGGGCAAAGTCCACATAAGGGAATTTTCCCCCCTTTTTCTCCCATTTTATTCCCATTTTCCCCCAATTCTCCGCAATTTTTTTTCTATTTTTTTCCTGCTTTTTTCCCAATTTTCCCCCAATTTTTAGTCCCATTGTCCTCCCAATTTTATTCTCATTTTCCTCTTCTTTTATTCTTATTTTTCCCAAATAAGGAAAGGTGGGTGAGGCTAAATCTCAAATAAGGAAATATGGGCAGAGCTAAGTCCAAATAAGGAAATGTGGGCATGGCTAGATCCCAAATAAGGAAATGTGGGCATGGCTAAACCTTTAATAAGGGAATGTGGGTGGGCTAAGCCCAAATAAGGAAATGTGGGCATGGCTAAACCCTTAATAAGGAAATGTGGGTGGGCTAAGCCCAAATAAGTAAATGTGGGTGTGGCTAAATACCAAATAAGGAAGTGTGGGCAGAGCTAAGTCCAAATAAGGAAATGTGGGCATGGCTATATCCCAAATAAGGAAATGTAGGTGTGGCTAAGCCCAAATAAAGAAATGTGGGCATGGCTAAGCCCAAATAAGGAAATGTGGGTGGGCTAAGATCATATAAGGAAATGTGGGCATGGCTAAGCCCAAATAAGGAAATGTGGGCATGGCTAAATCCCAAATAAGGAAGTGTGGGTGTGGCTCAATACCAAATAAGGAAATGTGGGCAGAGCTAAGTCCAAATAAGGAAATGTGGGCATGGCTAAATCCCAAAAAAGGAAATGTGGGCAGAGCTAAATCCCAGATAAGGAAATGTGGGTGGGGCTGCACCCAAATAAGGGAATTGTGGGTGGGGCAAAGTCCACATAAGGGAATTTTCCCCCCTTTTTCTCCCATTTTATTCCCATTTTCCCCCAATTCTCCCCAATTTTTTTCCTATTTTTTCCCAATTTTTCCCCAATTTTTATTCCCATTGTCCTCCCAATTTTATTCCCCCACACACCCATGTTTCATTGCAGTCCCTCTGACTCCTGCTAAACAGATGTTGAGGGAAAGCAACTGAACACAACATGGGATAAAAGCTGTCTCAGACCAAAATGCTGGGTTAGGAAAACCATGTGGGTAATGCAGCATACTAAAACCATTGATTATATATTTATATACAGAATTGATAGGTAGCTGAATTAATATTTGACTGCTTTTACTGAATTCATACTATTAAATAGGTAAAAAAACCCAAACAAGTATTAAGAATTATGCTACAGGATGGCAACTAGTGAAGTTTTTTAAGTTTCAAAGTATTTATATAATTCATTTTACCCAAAATCCAGATTCTCACTAGTGTCTTAACAGCAAGCTGAAATCATTTGACAAGTGATAAAGGGTTTGAAAAGGGATGGTTTTAAACAACCCTTTGAAATAGTAGAATGGCGAGAGATTCCCAGTCCCCAAACACAAAGTACTGAAGTATTATCCTGAGTCTGACAGACACGTCAGCAATTTGCTGTAATTTGTGTAATATCCAATCTTGGGGCTTAGCTCACTCCAATACTTTGGTTGTGATGAAGCCTAATAACAGAATTCAGTTCAATTTACACTCTGAAAGACAAAGAAGTTATCTTTTTACATTAAAAATTAACATTTTTCATGACCTAAACCCTTTTCCATCTAAAAATAATTAGATTTGTATGAAGTAGAATCAGTTCAGTACATGAAAACTGACGTGAAACCCTTTGTATTTCCTTTTTCTCTTGCATTTAGTAACAGTGTTGGCTCAAAACATGGTATTACCCACAGGATTTAAGACTTGGCTTAGTAAATATGATAAAATACAAATATTACTAGAACACCCATGTGGTTATTTCTGATGTATTTCTGATCTACTAGGTAACATCTCTTTGGATAACCATGACAACAAACTTTTCTAACTTCAGGTATGGGAGTTCTGCTGCTTCTGAACTGATACTGATCAAAAAATCTGCAATTCACTACCTTTAACATGAAAAAGAAACTTTGCATTCCAGAAGCCAAAAATAAGCTCATCTCCCCTCCCCATATAGAAGTAAATTTCAAAAGTTGGCAGGAAAACCTATTTTCTTCCACACTCACTGTTACAGAAAAGTGATTATACTATGACACAAACATGTTATACAGACTGTCAAAGAAGTGAAAGAATTCCACATTGAAAAAATAATAAAATCAAACCCAGGTATTTTAAAAAAACTTACATTCTTAAAACAGGTAATAAAGAAAAAACACCCAACAAAAACAAATCACCATCTTTCAGAGTGCAAAGGTCAATTTTTCCATCCTAAACCCACAGAGAATAAAGGTTTAATTTACCATATAGAGGAAAAAAAACCAAAACCCAGAGTTCACTTTTGTGACAAAAATTAGATAGGGATTTTTTTTAAAGCACCAAATATTACAAAACATCATATCAACCTTGCTTTTCAATAGTGTTATTTGGAACTCAGCTGGATCTAGGACAGCTGCTCTATTGTATTTGTATGTATTTCCATTCAATTTGAATTATCTGTGTTTTTCAATTCCTTTACATTAAAGATAATAATATATTTAGCAATAGAACATTAATAAAGCAAAACATTATGATTAGCACAAATTTGCATTATTAAAAAATGAATTTTGTACATGCTTATGAACATCTCCCAAGTGTCATTATAAAATTGAACATTAAAAAAAAGTCAGGGTTTGTAAGTAAGATTCCACATTTAAAAAATCAGGTGAAGACTTAACAGTGGCACCTGAGAGCATTTAGACAAAAAACCTGCCAAGGTACGTACCTGTAAATCCGTTTAATATTTTCAGCTTTGATTTCCTTGAGAATTTCATGGTAGATCTGAGGATTATTTGGTTCTTGAGATGTTGGGGGAGAAGGGCATTTCTTGCGTGCATAATATCCTATCACAACTCCAAAAATAAATAAAATCAAAGCAGTGCAAAATATTTTCAGTATCTGAAAAAAGCTGCAGCGGTTGCTCTTTGGTGCCTGTCTGGTGTAGTGGGAGATGTAGTCAGGGTCTTCCTGGAGCCTCTGGAATCTCCCCTTTGGGGAAGAGGAAGGCTGGATGGGCTCCAGGTCGAGGTCAGGGCTCTGGGAGTTGCCCAGCTGGTGCTGGGCTGTGCTGTCCAGTTGGAAATGGTCAAAGCCAGGCTCCTCCAGCTCTTTCTCCATGTCCCACTCCAGGTCCAACGCTGTGGCTTGGAGCTCATCGTTGTCCAGGTATGGAGAGTGTCCCTGTGCTCTCTGGTCTGCATTCACTTTGTGATAGGCCATCTTTTTATCTATTAAAACAAAATTTAAAACCAAAATGTTTGTTTCTACATGCACACCTAAACAATTTATTCATTCTTTGTAAACCAGAAAGAACGAATCAGACAATAAAGCCCAAAAACTGGGTTCTCAATATTTCACTCTCCCCACTTCCATTGTCCTGGCTTTTGTCAGATCAGCAGTCCCATGAACATCATCATGGGAAATATATTGTAACAATATGAATAAAAAGAATTTAAAAGTGCCAATGGCAAAGCACTGAAATTATCCAATTATTTTGTCAGTCCTCAAGATAATATTAAAAAATTGAGTGAAGGCTCAGAGTTTCCAAAACAATTATTTGTTACCTGAAAGTAATTTTAAAGCTTAACAACTGTGTGCAACAATTTCATTTCACACACCATACAAAATAATGCTGCTAAAATAAAGTTGAAAAGCTGGAAATAATATGAATTGCCTGATCTGATTCTAAACACATGGAAATGATAAATTAAAAAAGAAACTTCAGGGTGACACTGTACTTACATATCAATAAAAGGCTTCCATTTAGATGGAGCATTCTATTATTTATAGGTATTTTAAATGCATAGTTCTGGAATGACTGATTAATTTACTTAGAAATTGTCCCAGCTGTTTTGCTCCACTTATTTTTCCCATTTTAATGAATCAAAAGCACTGCCAGGTAAGTATTTGTAACAAAATAATTCTTTTAATAGCAAAGCATAACTGTGGCACTACGAGATATTTCTATGAAGTAGAAGCCCTCTACAGGGAACTCTGACCTCCAGTACAAACACTCAAAGTCAATTTTCAACAAATCATCTTTGACAGACTGCAACAACAGGGTGCCTTTTCCCCCACACTCTGACAATAGCCATTCCAACACATAAGCATCTGTAATTTAGGGCTTTTCAAACATCAGACTCACTTCTCAATTAGAATTAAATGAAGATAAAGATATGAAACCTCTCATAGTGATGAACACTAGACTGACACCTACAACACTACATTACCACTCCATTTTTATGTTTTAAGGCATTTTCACTCCCTAAGATTCACCTCCAAATAACATTACCACATAACAGAGGAACCCACTGTAATGGCAAAGTGGAATTCAGCTTTTTGAAGCTCTCTGAAGAGAGCAAACTGCTTGCAAGCTCCAATATAATGAAACAGCCTTTTGTCTCCTGAAAGGCTATCTGCCTCTATACAATACCAATTTACAGTGCCTATTTTCCCCCTACAGCCATATAAATATCCCTCACCTATAAATGTCAGGCAGCCTGGAAACAGCCAAGAGACCCCACATGTTCCAAGTCACCATCCCAGCCCCTCTGCAAATCAATTCTCCCCCTGCAGCCCAAACCCCTCCAGAGGCAGTGGGAGCAACAGAGTTTAGAGTGAGCTGAGCTGAAGCCTCTTAAATTAGTGGGAAAGCCTGCATTATTTATTTAAATAACGACTGCAAATTTAGTCTTTAAATTCCAGCAGAGTCCAGCAAAGTCAAACAGCTGCAAAGCTGCTGTGGCTGCTCTCTGTGGAGTTTGTTACCCCAACCCTCAGGTTTGTGAAAAATCCTCTGAACTTCAGCACCACAATCCCCATGGCTGTGAATGACCTGGAGATCTCCCAAGGGAGCACTCTGCCTCTCCATCCAGGTTGTTCAGGAAGATATTTAATAATGCCAGCCCCAGAAATGATGCCTGCTGCACTGAGCTTCCTGCCAAGCGCCAAGGGGACATCAAACCACGTATTAATACTCTTTAGAAAATTGAGATAACTCATTTTCAAGCTATTTATCTGCCCTTTCACTCTGTCTCCTCTTCTGTTAGTGGAAGGATTAACTTGCAAACCATCGGTGACAGAGATCATTGCTAGGTAATATCACCTGCCCAACAACCTCATCTTTCCAACTCCACTTAATACCGCTTTATATTAGAAATTAAAGACTGATGTTTTGTCCTTTAAAGCAAAGCAAATCATCACTGCATTTCATAAACAGGTAATTTTGGCTCTAGAATTCCTGAAGTCATTTAACAAATGGTTTAGGCAAATAGGTAAACCCTTGGCAGATTACTACAGTACTAGCCATAAACCAGAATTAAGGAAGTTTTTCAGATGGAGTTTCACAGCAAATATTAATCTTGCTGAGCTTATAAATGTTGACCATTGCCTATCTGTGGTAGTTAAGTTTTCCCTGTATTTATGATACGAAAAAAATTGTGTTATTGTTCAATGGAGTGTATTAATAAAGGTTATTTAAATCTACATATAAACGCATAATAAAAATTCATATGAAATTTCTTGAAATGGTTATTATGCAAATGAGTAGTAACCCCTTTCCACAGCTTAACATCTCAGCAATTCAATTTTCATTCAGAGCACCAAAACCAGTTTCCTCACTTCAGGAAAAAAAACAAAAAACAAACAAAGCAACAAACACGCAAGCAGCTAAATGACCTAAAATAAAAAAATCAATATTCAATTCAGTTTTATATTTGAGACCAGTCTTTGGAGTGTGGGATCTTATTAGCAACACATGTCCCTTTAGCTAAAGAATGCAAAGAATGCAAGAGTGGCTGCAGTTGTTCACTTCACTTTTCCCTCTAATATTTCTAAGCTCATTGTTCCAGTCTGAGGACACAGCACAACTCACCTTGAAGTATCTGAGATCAGGGCCTGCACTGCATTTAACCATTCCAAAAGTAATTTTACAAAGGGTCTCCTGGTTCTTAAGGCACAGATCATTTGTGCCATCCAATCTGTATTACCTGTTCTATTTAGTATTTGATATTTAGCTAGTTAAGGAAGTAGGCATAACTTAAACATTATTTATTAAATGTAGTTTTGGCTTGGAACTGGAAGGAGAAAGAAAACACTACATATTCACAGTAATAGTGAATTGTGAAAGAAAAAGACAATAGAAATACAGAAGAAAATGAAGTCAAGAAAAAAACACTACAATACTCTAGTTCAGACTTCTCTATAACACAGACCATAAAATGAACATATTTTTGAAAGACATTTTTGAAAACTTCAGGAGATAGAAAATTCACCCCATCTGCCAGCAAGCTGTTTCAACATTTAATTGTTGTTAAATACATGTTTTATTATGAAGATAAAAGAGCAACTGCAAAATGCCAGAAGTCTGAATATGCACCAAGTGAGCTTTAAAGCCACTCTATAGGGACAGCAAAGGGGATCATAAACTCTGGAATACTGGACAGAGCCAAGCTGATGACCAATAAAGCTGATGTACATTTCTACACTTCCACTGGTTTGTGGGGAGAATGTTTATAGAGAGGTATCAAACCAAAGCTGAATATCCTTTCAATTAACTACACACAAGAAATCAGGAGAGTCAGCTTTATCAGATTGTTGTTGCCTTAACGAGCCCATTTCAAAACTCTCTGCCTGTGCTTTGACCTTAAAAATAACACATTTACATCCTGCCTGATAGGAACATCTTGTTATGGAACCACCAGAAACTTTTCTTGACAACTTTCCCTGCTTCAATCCCTTATCAGCAAAGCTTTTGGAAACTATAGAATATGATCTTCATTAGAGGTCACCCTCCAATACCTCCATAACAGAAAAGTGAGTTTACATGAACATTTTATGAAACCAACAAGGAAAAAGCAATATGAGCATAGCACTGTAAATTGTTTGTGACTGGTGCTGTAGTTGTTAAATGCAGCTCATAAATAGCTGAGACAATTAGCAGGCTCATGCCCAGCAGGAAGTGTTGGCAAGTGTTAATGGGCTGCCCACAGAGAGCCCTTCTCAGGCCACTGAAAAGGCAAAATTCACCCAGGAATTCTCCTAAAGGCACTGGGGCCTCTTTGTACAGTCATAAATCCAAAATTCCAGGGCTGTTGGATCATCTCATTATGAAGGGGTCTTTCCTTTTTATTTTCTTCTCAATATCTTCTATACGGAGTGCTTTTCCTCTAAGTCCTTGTAATCTTTTTGTGCCTGCGTAAACCCCAAAGTAGATGGAATATCACCTGTTTAAAGGGCCAACAGCTGTGCTTATCATGGAGCTCAACACCCTCTGCACTTGCAAGGCTTAAAAGTATGTATGACAACAAATTAGTACTTTGTTAAATGACATGATGCCAAGTTTCAGGCCTAGACAAATTTCTTCAGAGTTATAAATCCCTGACAAAACTTGTTTGCAGAAGAGATTATTATGTCCTTGTCAACAGCAACGTTACACTGCTCTGTAATTCAAAAATAATAATGTGATATTTCCATCACCGCTGCCTTAATTCTGTGCAGTAATGATTTCTCCCTTCCCTCACCTTTGGGATATGGGCTTGGCAAGCAGTTAGGTTACAGCAGGACAGTTAAGGACCTTGTCACTCCATAGAGCCAGCAGATGAAAACAAATGACAAAACTCACCAGTTGTTCACATTTCTCTGAAGATAAGTGCAGCTTGAAAGACTGAGCAGTGTTGTAGCAAAAACAACAGAGAGATCAGACTGGAGATCAGCTTAGACTCAACAGCTTAGTTGAGTCTAAAGTTGTCTCTTTCTTCATTAGTAAGTTCTTTTGCACAAATAAATGATAGAGTGTCTAACCTCTTCAAAATCTCTCATTGATTTTATTATAACCCAAACAGCCATGTGGACCAGGATACCATTGATATCAACACAAAGGATGACCAAATGATAGGAACAGGGGCTGTGGTGCACCCTGATTGATAAGACTTGTGCAGGATGATGCCCAGCTGGAGCAGGAATTAATCTGCCTACAATCAAATGCATCAGCACCTGAGCTGTAATATCCTGGGCCATCCACATGTGCACAGGTACATGGATATATTTGCCTGCTGCCTTTTTAGAATCTCTGAATTTCTGGGACTCACAGAAAGATTGCAGAAAGCTTCTTCTTCCACAGTAGACCAGGTAACAAAAGGCAGCCTTAGCTGGTCCCTAATATGCTGGGCATGTATTACCAACACAGATTTTTCCCATTCTCAGACATGTCTAGTTTACAAACACCTATTTGCCTGAAACAAAACTCAAGATATATTTACTGACTTTATAGGAGCTAACAGCATCTGTGATAGATGCAGAGTCTGCCGAGGGGGTTTATTAATAGTGTGGTGTAATCAGATCACTATAAATGGCTCTGGTAGAGCCTGTGCATTCCTTGTGGGATGTGCTGGGCTGCTGCCTTTGCTTTGCTTCCAGGACAGCTCTTTCCTCCCATTAGGGTGGGAACAGCTCAGTTCTCTCACTGTTCACTCCTTTTTGCTCATTTGCAAACATCAGGATGACAACGCCAAACAAGGAGAGAGAAGACACAAACACACACTCCAGTTTCTTAGTTCATGAATTAATCACTCATGTTTCCACTGCAATCAACACTCGGATCCTTCTCCTTGAGAAAGGCATTGGGTAGGATTTCATTGTTTCTAAAAGCTAAGAAGTAGATGGACAATCAGAACTTCCAGGGCTAGTTAGGATGTGTTGTGTATGTGTGTTTACACTTTGTTCTTAAACTGGGTGTAAGGGGAAGAAATTCTGTCCCACATCTCTGTTCAATTGCACACCTCCTGCCCAAACCACATCCCCACCATTTACCTTCCCAAAACCCTGCCAGAGCTCCTGCCCATCCCACCCAAGGCTCTTCTTCCAAAATGTCAGTCTTTCCCTTCTCCCATTTTTCCTCACAAAGACTCTCTGTACACTAACCTGATACCCAGTCTGCCTGCACAGATATGTTTTTCCAACTTCAAGGTTTTATCAATAATATATTTTGCATTTCATTCCCCCAGACATTATAATTGCCTCTGAAAGAAATAAAATACAAAGCTTCACCAGGACAAAAACTATTATTGGGGCATTTGCATTTAAGCTTATAGTTGAATTTGATGTGAAAGAAAATCATTGTGAATGGTGTTTAACTTGAAAATGCTGACAGCAATAGCTGCACTAACAGGCCATAGCAGTTCTTAAGAAAGTTAATTTTATATGACTCATTTCTGCTTCAGAAATTTTTACGTTGCCAGTCTTTAGATTGGGCACATTTCATCTGCTATACTTCAAAAGATGCAAACCAACATTGCAAAATGCTGTGTGGTTTCAACCCATATCTTGGAAACAACAAAAAAAACCACAAAAAACCAACACTATAACTAACCAGCCAACTAACAATAAAAACAAGCAAAAGAAAACCAAAATCAAAAGGTCACTTTTATGGATGAGCTACAAACAAGAAAAGCAGGAATGTGGCCTCATCATAGGCATCAAGTCCATTCCTGATTTTAAACAATCTGTTTAAAACACATTCTGTTTAGGGAAAGAAAAACAACCAAACTAAACCAACCAAAAAAAGAAACTACAACCCACAAACAAGCTGATGACCTTTTGGGATACAATTTCACCTAAAACTGGTCCAACCTTGCTGCCCCAGCAGGGTCACCCCAGAGGACACAGCGCAAGATCGCACCCAGATGGTTCTGGGGCATC
Organism: Ammospiza caudacuta; assembly: GCF_027887145.1. Taxonomy (NCBI): domain Eukaryota; kingdom Metazoa; phylum Chordata; class Aves; order Passeriformes; family Passerellidae; genus Ammospiza; species Ammospiza caudacuta. The sequence continues at coordinate 22,290,017 of NC_080603.1, forward strand.
TCCATTGAAGGAGACTCCACACTCTTTGCATGCAATCTGTTCCAAGTGCTCCAGTTTTCAGAGTTTGGGATCAGTTTCTCAGACTTAGCTGGTTACAGAAGACAAATCTTCCTAATCTTCCTATTAGCAATATTTCACATGGAAATGGGAGATACAGAGGAAATATGTCTCATGTCTCATGTCAAGAGTAATTTTTTTGATAAAACCAGACTTTAAATGATATATTCAAAATACTGATAGACACACATGAAAATGTTCCTGCTGTCACCATCCTGTGCTATTCTAACTTGCTGTAGAAAAATAGGTCAGTACTTGTATTAAAAAATTAAATCCTTACTTCATGACTACATTTTCTAGATTTTTTTCTCATTTCTTGCTCAGTGGGGTTTTACTCAGTTTTTATCAAGTTCAACAATGACAGGGAGCCCTTAAAAATAATATATTATGGAGCTGAAGATGGCAACATTTACAATTTAGCTTTATTGGAATTTTACTATATTTTGATAGATGACAGCTTTAATGATTCAGTGCATGGTTTATGGTAGAAAACAGTAAGGCAGTAACATAATTTTCTGCTCTTTCCAACGATCTGTATCCAAAGAATTCAGAAAACAAGCCAGTGTACTTCATAATCACGCCAAATTTATTTTCTGGGTGAACTCTCAAATGTTAAAGCTCAAGTACACAGAGTGGTGTTGCTGTGGCAACCCGAGATGAGCCCGTGTTTGTAAAGCACACTGGTGTCCCCTGCACACCTGTGAGGCACAGGGACAGCCCAGGCTCCTGTCAGGATGCAATTCAGAGCATCATCAGCCCCAAGACTGCTCCTGGCAAGGCCAGGGGACATTGCTGGAGCCATCAGGCTGTGACAACCCTGCATATGATCCATACAATGTCAGAATCGCAGCCTTGGTTAGATTGGAAAAGACCTTTAAGGTCACCCAGCCCAGCCATTCACCCAGCACTGCCAAGGCCACCTCTGCACCGTGTCCCCAAGTGCCACAGTCACACAGGTTTTAAATACATCCAGGGGTGGTGACTCCACCACTGCCCTGGGCAGCTGTGCCACGGCTTTCAGTGAAGAAAGATTCCTTGCATCCAATGTAAACCCTCTCTGGTGCAGCTTAAAGCCAATTCTTCCTGTCTCACCACATGTTATCTGGGAGAAAAGACCGACCCCACCTGGCTGAACCTCCTTTCAGGGAGTTGTAGAGAAGATAAGCCTAAACCTAAGCCTCCTTTTCTCCAAACACCACCTCCCTCAGCTGTTCTTCCTAAGCCTTGTTTACTCCTGCTTCTAGGGCCTAAATGAGAAAGCCTTCATTTGCCCCAAGATGTAATATCAGAAGATTTAGTGTTGCTATAGCTATAGGCGGAGTAGAGCAGTAATATGTTTGGTGTCCTTTGACCTTTTTTTTCCTAAATCTCCTCTGAAATAAGCTGTCAAGTTTGAGAAATGTCAGAGTTTGGTCATTTGAGTCTGCCTGGAGGTGTAATTTTGCATGGTGTACAATTCCTGTGAATTTATCAGAACATGTTTTTTCACACATAGTCAATATGGTGTGACATTCAGCATCCTGAGTCCGCCAATGTCTACACGCTGAAATGAGTTTATGATTTCTTTTACAAAGAAAATCTGAGATGTGTTAGTTCAGGTCAACAAAGGAATCCTCAGTGGATTCCTGAGGATAAAAATTAAAGGAAGCACCCCTTCTTCTTTCTGCATTTCCTCTGCACACCTATCTTCTGGCAGTTCTGCCACAGCTTTAAGATCTGTGATGAACTACATCTACACGTAGAGCTTCACATATCAGTAATGTATGTGCTGTCAGTAGCTCTCCAGAAGAATTTCACGCTTTCTCTTAAGCCCTTGTGGAACTAAGCCACAAAAGCAGCCAGATCTGATGATGTTTTCAGCCAAGTCCTACCCAAGCATGACCACATCCTTGGGAGAACAGACACAGCTGCTTAGCCTGTGGTTTAATCTTCAGCCTCTCTTTGATGGCCTCCCAGTTATTATTTAGGGAAATCTCTCAGCCTTGCTCTGCTGTATGGAGATGAGGGCATTGCAAGAAATAAACTGGATAAGTCCATTATCCTAAAGACTACCTTAATTTTCAGTCTCAACCTGATCTGGTCATTTTTGACACACTCAAGTTGACAGTCAAACTTCCATCTATGCACAACTTATCACAGACTGCCAGTAGACTGAACTTATTAATACTGTTAGTCTATACACATTTCTCAAGAAATAATTTCTTAAAAAGCAACCATAACACTTCTTGACCACTTAGAGAAGAGCATGATACACACCTTATAATCTAAAAGAAAACCAGATCAGCGACTGTAGAGGAAAAACTTCTCATAAACCTTTATACTTGGCCAGGGTTGTGCACAGCTATTACAGCTTAAATTGTTTATGCTGTAGAACTTTTGATTTAGAGACATTAGCAGTTGAAGAGAAGCAAAGTGTGCATTATGACAAGAACAAAGAGGACATATTCAAGAAACATATAGCTTAGCACACTGAGCTGAAGAAGGCTATAAACCATGTAACTGATGCTTAGAGGTATTGCAGCAATTCCCTGCTAAAGTGGGAACAGTGCATCAACAGAAGGGCTGATGGTTTCTGCTAATTCAGCTCTATACCACCAGATAAATGTGGGCTGATGATCCTGGGAGATGCTGGGGGCCCAGGTACACACCCTGGACAGGACAGCCAGTGATGTTTGGGACCTTTCAACAAAGTAACAGCAATCGGAAAATGACAATCTGCTGACAGCAAAAAATGTTAAATAATAAATGACACAGGAAAGCAGCTGTGGATGATCAGTCACAGAGCATACTTTGCTTACTGGCTTAATATGTACAATTGCTTCCTCTCCAATTTTCTTTAAAAAGCACCATTAATCCAAAATACCCCAAGGAACAGTGCTAGGAGAAGACTAAACCTTCTGTCCCTGCTTTCAGTTATAAACCAGAACATGTCTATATTCATGTCATAGCACAACTTGTTACAGCCTCTTTAAAAGTGGGATGATACATCAATTACAATACTGGAATTAATTCTGGAAAGTTACTCTGAAAAGTTGACAATTCACAGAATCATGAAAATGTTGGCTGGCAGGGACCTCACAGGGTCACCTGCTCCAACCTCCCACACAAAGCAGGACTGCTGCCAAGAACAGATCAAGTCACCTCATTCTTAAGCTGAACTCATCAAGCATTCAATCAGAGCTAAAGGGTTCAATATAAACACAAATGTATGCCATTGCACTCCCTTTCTTTCCTCTGCTGCCAATACATCTGTTTCTTAGTAAAAATAGCATCAGTATGCAAAAATAAAAACTCTCAGACCTGTAATATAACCAGTTGTTAAAATTCATGCAGACATTTTTGCTTAAAAAAAATACAATACAGAAAAGAGAAAGAATTGGAAAAAGAAATGAAAAGTCTTAACACACAGACATAGCAGCCATGGCATGAAAAATTCATTTCCATTAATGAGACGTGGTAGTCCCCAGGCCAGCGCCCTTTGTATGTGAACCATGTTAATCAGATTGTATGAGCATTTGCTGGAAACTCCTGGGACAGCAAGCAACTATAACTATAGAGCAAGCACAGCAGATTAGCAGCTTGCTAAAAACTGCTTGACTTGTAACCCTTGAAGCACAGGAACGATGCAGGTTTGCTGAATTACTGATAAATGAAGCATTTCATTTATTTGCCTTGTATTTGTTGCAGCCTTTGACGCAATTTCCACATCACCAAAACGTGGACAAAACTTCTTTCTCAGGAGCAGCTTTTGTTAGAAAGCACAGAAAAAACACACAAACAAGGTCTGTGTCAGCCCAACTTTGGTCACAGATGCTTCTGGCACAATGCCTTGCTATTCTACATCTCCAAAAAACCCTTCAGTAAATGCAGCTGGGTTGGAGTGGGATGGAAACACAAGAGCTCCCACCAGGACTCACTGCAGGAGCTCTGCAGGTTTGGATGAGTACAGCTGGACTTAGAGCAAAGCTGAGCAGGACAGCAGGACCTGGTCCTGACCAGACTTCTCCTTTTATAGAGGTTCTATTCCCTGAACCCTTCAGCCTGAAGCAGGAAAACCATCTGGACTCAGGCTTTCCTTCCTTCATCTGGCACTTAATACATTTAATTGCTTCCTAGCTTGGGCACCATCTGCTGCATCATTCCAGGGACACAAACGAAAGGAAACCTGCGCTACCTAGGACAACTTCATTTTAAAAACATTTGGTTTGAGAGTATTGTGGAAATTTCAAAGTTATCAAGGTTTTTATTGATTTTATTCCCAGCCTAATTTTAATCTTAGTCACCAGCTCACACTGTCTGTGCAGAGCCAGGAGTCAGTAAGAAACCAGTGACTCAAAAAGTCACCCTTCAATTGAAGGGAATCAATAAGCTAATTTCCAAAGAACATAACCTGGCAATATTCATGAAAATATTATCCATAGCTGACTCTGAAAAGGAATCCCAAGAAACAAACGTGCTATTAGTGACACTCAATAATACAAACTATTAAATTCTGCAAAGTACTATATGAGTATTTTCAACATTATACAGATAATTTTGATTCAAAATATGAATTACAGTCCAATTGCCTGCCTTTTTTTTCTACCTACAATACTTAGATGTCTCCTTGAAGGAAGAAGAGAAGACTTCATAAAATAAACAAATGTATAATCAACCATCATTCATATGCAGCTTCTGTCTCTCTGCAGGCCCCTGGGAAATTGTCTAGATCACTATAGTGACTCTAAGTATGGCCTTGGTCTCTTCTGCCTTTCTTCCCTTTTGAAATACAAATTTTAAAAAATAAATAAATATAAAAATAGGGATAAAGATTCTAAACTCCACAAGTATCTGTATTTTTTTTGACTTGAAGAAATGAAAATGAAATTTTTCAGTTTCCCCAGAAATGTCATTCAAAACTGAGCATGCTCTGCTTTACCTTACATGTTAATTATTTCTCCTAGAAATAAACAATTCCTCACTAAAAATGTGCATTTTTATTAAATTTGGGGTTTTAGTGAGAATATTTCCCTCACAAAACAACTTAATCAGCTTTTTTTATACATGACCTAATTCTAAGCTAAGGGGGGGAATAAAAAAGAGAAGTCAGAAGATGCCCATGAGGAAGAGGATCAGGACTTGCAAATCAAAAAAGCAGAAGCACTTCCTTTATCTCTACTACTTTTTTTACAGGGAAATGTCTCCCACTGAGCTTCATAGTACAGTGCTTTTCATGATTTACAGCAAGGAAAGAGGCAAATCAGTCTCTAGTGCAAAGTCACCCAAGCTCATGAAAAAATTAGAGTGGCTAAATTTATAATTAAAATGAATCAAGAATTGACATTTGAAAACAGTTTGTACATTAACAGAAATTCAAGACTGAAAATCTTAATGCTCTTCTTTTTTTTTTTTTTCCCAACAGCAAACTCACTGAATTTTCTGTATTTTAGAAATAGGACATACCTGTAATTTCTTTATGTATTAAGGGTATTTAGAAACACAGTGAACTATATTAAGCATGTCTCATAGCTTTTGTAATTTATTTATGAACCGGGGCATTATTAAAAATAAATGATCTTCAATAGCACTTAAAAGTAAAGCTGTTTTGAGACCAAGTGTTAGGCAAATGGCATGAAAATGCAGAACTTGGGGAGTCACAAAGCACTGCTCTATCACAAAATATTTATATTACCAAAATACAGCCTGAAACGACCAGGGTTGTTATAACACAAATAAAATCATTACAATTGCATAACATGCCATTGGCTATCAGGATGTTAGTTAATTACTCAATTTTCCAATCTCTTTTAAAAATATCAAGCCATGACTCTGCTTCACCCAGATACAAAGGCTGTAGCTGCTCTGCCACACCTTACAAAGGGCTTGGTCTGAATGTGGCCAAAAGCTGCAAGTTCCATTACCCATTTTCAGAGTTTTTTACAAAATTCTCAAATAGGACCATTACAAGGTCATGCCCAAAGCCCATCACACTGAATGTAAAGACAGTAACCCTACAGTGACCACTGTGCCACATCTGTACGTAAGTAACACATAAATGCTTCATAAATCTCTTTTGGACCTGTAATTCATTTCCATTTTTCTCTTACTTTCAGATCCTGGAAATAATTAAGCCTTCAGTGAAACCAATAAAATATTGCGTGGTGTCTCAAAACCACACCGGATTTTTACCTTCCTCTGCTAAACTTAGTCCAAAATAATTGCAGAGAATACAATTATCTACCACAGCCACCATCTGGGACATGAAAGCAATCATTTTAATTATTGCCATTGTAACTTGGGACCCACAAAGACCATTTCCTGGGCTACATATGGAGTTTATTTTTATGGATTAATGTCAAAACAGGTGGATGCAACATCTAAAAAGGCAGTTGGCTAAATGCCCATAAACTTTCCTACCTAGTGCAGACTACTACAAACAATTGGAGAACTGAATTTTATATCCAAGCTGGTTGTTAAGCTGCTGGGTGATTTCAAAAACAAAATCAGCACTGTTCTAAAGCACTTTTATGTATCATTGAAGTAGCTATCATTGAAGTAAAGAGATGGCTTTGTTATTAGAGATGCAGATTATCAAAACAAGTAATTTTACTGACTGTATTGGGAATTTTGTTTATGGAAAAAGGAGAATACCCTGGGCACTTTTATTTGAGTAGATACCTATGAGGATGCACCTCTAGCACAAGCCATCAAAGTTAAAATGGATTTATCCAGCAGAGCAATCTCCCAGAAAAAGAGCAAAGGAGGACTGCAATCTAATTAAATTAATGAGAACCAGAAAAATAAATATATAGGGAATGAAATGTAGAGAGAGTATTAACTTAAGAGTTTTTGAATACAGCACTGGAAAAAGCTACTTAAACGCCTTTGAAGATAGTTTGAATCTGGTTTATCAAGGTCAAAATGACTGCAACATGAGTAAAAAATTGGAAAACTTACATAAAGTGGTAGCAAGCAAAATCTTAGAGCCCTATCACAATTTAGGCTTCACACAGCTGAATAAAACCTGAAAGGTCTCCCATTTAATGAGCCCATCAGACCTGAGTCACGATGTGAAAGTGTTAAGATTACTAATGAATGCAACAGTCGATGGAATTCCCAGCCTGCAGGTGTTTGAGAGGATCATCACTTCCTTCATCCTGACACGATGAACTCCTCCTGTGGGCTGCAGACGCTGCTTAACTCCCATCACTATCAAAGGAAAGCAGTTTGGTCAGTTCCCCAAAACTGAGCTCTGAGACCAGCAGAACTGAGCCAGCAGCAGCTTTCCATCCCACAACATGCCCTGAATTATGAGCTAATAACGGTGGTTGTTTTCTGGTTTGCCTCATTGTTTGTTCAAACTCATAAACTGGTGATCATCAAGATATCTCACTATTTACTGCCACTATTTTAATAAATGATAAAGATCAGTTCTGGACTGAGATGAGCTAAAAGCCAGTTTGTTGGCCAGAAGTTCTGCATTTTGTAAGCCAAGATCAGCACAACCCATCCAACCAGCAGGGCTCCCTGGTAGGGCTGGGGGGTTCTGGAGCAACACCCCAACCAACTGTAACCCACTCACCACCACACCTGGATCCCATGGATATTTCCAAAGATGTCCATGAACACTATAAACACACTCTAATAACCTACTGAGGCTGGGCAGAATGCTCTTCTACTACCTGATTAGATTTCACATCTGCAGATTTCTTCTCTAAATTAAAATGATACCTCACTTTTTGCTGGATAACACACTCCAGCCTTAATCCTCTGACCATTCTAATTGCTTTGAATGAAATACCATTAAGGGTTGAAAGCAAACACACAGCTGAAGTACTTAAGCATTGAGATCCAAATCCCACTTTTTGGCACTTTTTTCTACTATGAGCATCCAGATCTAGTTATTTTTTAATATTTACCTGCAGCATGCTGTAGAGTGCAAGGATTGAGTTAAATCTTTTAAAAGATGATGATACAAGTATTGAGCTAAATTGAAAACAATCATGGCCTTACCAGGAATATTCTAATAGTAATGTTTATCCACAGCAATGATCTGGAGTAGGTCTTCATCCCATATGGAATATTTCACTATTGAAAATAAAAACATCTTTGCCATGTTTTGAAACTAAATAATTAGATTTAGATAAAATAAGCTTAATTATGCCCAGAACAATCAAGACTGACTGCTTGGAGGGTGTGAGTCCCTCAGTCCATCTGCTGAGTACAATCACTGCTTTTTTGGCACTTCCTTGAAGTTGTGAAGTGAACACACACACACAGAGGTTAGAAACACTTCAAAATCATGTAAGCAGATGGTGATACAGCAGGTAATAATTTAATTACACAACTCCTAGAACATGTTTCCAAAACTCCCCCCCACCCCAAAAAAAAAAAAAAACCACAGAAAGAAGGAGGGAATTAACAATGTTCAGGCTGATCTTTTAATTGCAGTGCAATAGCTTTTGTTGCATAGGCACGGATATTCTGCAGCTGGAAAGAGCAATAAACAAGTAGTTCTATACCATGTTTTACTCCTAACACAACATTTAAGATGGAAAAAATAAAAATTAGCATGATAAAGTATAAGTTTTCCTTCTAGACAAGAAAATAACAGCAACACCAAAACAGAAAACTTATCTTTAGTTTTGCAGGTATAAAGAGGTCAGAAAGACACACACACACACATCTGCTCTTGCTCCTATGCAGAACTCTGATACTTTGAAGTGTGAAAGCAATGAAGAAATGCTACTCTTATTAATTCCTCATTTCATGCAGAAACACAGAATCCCATGGACATGGAGCAGCACAATAGAGATGAGATATCAGAGCTGAACTGAGCAATTGAATGAAAACGAGAGAAAAGCATTGAAGAAAAATACAACAATAGCAACAACAAACCACGCAGCCTAATATTGTGTTGTCTACATAACACCTATGAAGGCTGAAAGAGAAAAAAGGCTCTCCTGAAAGCTCTTATGGAAACTTCATGTTTTAAACAAGGAATTTCTGTGAAAAGAGGCTGAAGATGAGGAGATAAACACTGAGGTACACAAGGTTTGATTGCAATTTCAAATCAGTGGTGCTGAGTCATCCTAACTTAAAGAATGCGAAATTACATCAGAGATGCATCAACATTTGCACTGTGGGCATAAATTAAGGCATAAAAGTGTAAGGAAGCTAATGCAAATGAATTTGAATAATCAGCAAATTGTCACTGAGACTGAGCACGTTCCAGCCCCTGCTGGCATTATGGGATGTCTTCTAGTGAGACATTAAGATACAGGCAGAAAAAAGGAGTGTTTGGTATAAAGTAGAATTAATGCTTGTGAAATTACTCCAAAATAATACAAGTTTATACATAATACTTTTATTTTGTCATAGAAGGATGGATTTTTTCCTTATGGAAAGGTCAAATGGCTTTAAGAGTCACAATATCTGAGTCACAAAGTGTAAGTAGTGATTTATATATATGCGCACAGAGACATATATAAAAGAAACATAATAAAAATAACTAGTTGAATTTTTGGGTTATTTTCATTCTGATTTCAAATGCAATAATTGGCTGCCTAATTGGAAGTAAAAAACCTAGGCTTATGATTTAGGAAGCTCATAATGCAAACTTTCATTGTATTATTTTTTTATTAGTTCCATTTCTCAGCAAACTCTGAGATTATGGAAGTTGGGTTCTGGATTTTATAGTACTACAAAATAACATATGAAATATTATTTCCATTAAATTTTGTAAACATGATAAGGTCCCTCCAAATTGTGCATCTAGTTCCAACTTGGGATCAACTTCTCTCTTAGAATGCACAGCAAATGAAAAACCAGCACAGCACCCTGGAGTGTCACCCTGTCTTTGTTACACACTTATTTTTTCCTATTTTTTACTGAGTAGGTAAATGGCATAAAAGAAGAGAGGTGAAGCATTTATGATTGTTTTCTGTAATTCCATCTTTTGATTCTCACAATTTATTTCCCGATAAGTTATCAGAACAGAAATATCACAAAAGGTCACTTGGATGTAGAAACATCAAAACCCTCAGCATCACTCCAGCTAGGTTTATGATGTATAGCTTGAAACGCTAAATAAACTCAGAAATATATATTAAAATAAACCTCATAATGAAAACAATAATAAATACAATTAAATTCTGTGCTCTGCTTGTCATTTGAAAAGGAAGTTCAAATAAAATTTTAATAAATATATATATGAGTTCAGAGTGTAATAGTGTCTTTACCACATAAGACAATTACTTCTTTTTTAATTGAATGCTGTTTAATGAAACTTTACCTTACTTTTTAGACTACCTATACCAGAGTGTTTTGGAAAAAAAATCTGAAGTCAGAGTTCAATTAAAATCCTCTGCATGTCCTAGGCTGTTGTTGCTTGGGGGTTTTTGGTTGCTTTTGGGGTTTTTGTAGGAATGGCTGATGTTTTGTACACCAATTATCCACTTTATTAAGTATATTCAAGTATACATGCACACAACTATATATGTGCATGCATTTTCTACAGCTATATACAGAATAAGTGTAAGCTATTATCCTGTATTTTCTTAAAAAACTATACAACCACAGAACCACTTCTGTGGCAACAAATACCTTATTAGAAAATAAAAGTGGCAGTAGGAACTACCAGGTTTCAATGTTTAGTGGCAAATATTAGGCTTCTGACTAATAAAATACCTCCAAACAGCCCTTAAGGTGCTGTAGCTGGACATGTGAGGAACAAGCTGATGGAAGCTCTTGCTAGAAGGACAGCCAGCTCAGAAACAATGTGTTCTGTCCTCTAGAAAAAAAAAGAAAAAAAAAAAAACACAAAAATACCCCAAAAACCAAAAACAATCTGAAGTGTAAGAGCTTTACCTAAAGGAGATGTCCATATTTATATGAATATAAAGACAGACATGGTAGATGCAGGTGTCCAGTCCCATGGCCATCCCTACAGCAGCAGCTCAGCAGCTGCCTCAAGGCACCCCTGCCCGATACTGAGCATCAAATTGAGTGAGTTTGACTCAGAAAAGGAGCAGAAACTAAAGCAAGAGCCAGCTGGTCTGTTCTGTCCACCATCAACTGCAACAGATGTGGTGCAAATGGAAGTGCTGTTAAGTTTGCTGATGAACATTTATCACCCAAAAGTTGCATCATGGCAGTGAATAGTGGTAAGCAGCCATGAGAAAGCTCAGATAGAAGCAAAACATCAAAAATACTAAACAAGCTTCTTCAAAAAAAATTAAAAGTTGTTTATTTTTAAAGCTCCCTTGAATGCTAGAGACCCTACAAAGAATAAGAGGCCAGACATGCCTGATGTAACTCACACAGACAGGGCAGGCCAGAGAAGAGCCAGGCTCGGCATCAAACACCACCATCCCCAACTCTAATTGGCTTTTAAACGGTGCCAGGTTGATTGATGTGTCCCTTCTGATTTACCATATACTGGTTTTTTTGGTTCTGTGAAGAGAAGTTAAACACGTGGAAGAGAATAATGTGTCAAGCAGGAGATTAGTTTTACAGCCTGTATGTTGAAGTGAATAAATTGTACTTTCATTAACAGAAGTAGGCCACACGCAGGAAAAGTCATCGGATTCGCTTCACTGGTGAACTGGAGCAACAATATCTGATTAGAAAGCCTCAGCAGTTCAAAAGTCTTTAAAGACAGGTCCAGTGGTTATACAATTAATTTTTAATGATATTGTTCCATCTGGGAGATTTACTTCAAGTGCCAAATGGGTTCCCTGAGCTGAAGTATTATCTTTAACAAACCTGACACATCTACAATCTGTCTAGTATCTGCTTAAAATACTATTATAAAAGTTTATGGGGAGATGCTCTCCTTATTTGTGCTTTCTTCTTCTCCAGCAGTTTTCAAAGCCCTGTAATGCATCCATAGTAGGAAACATTAGCAGCAGTAAGTTGGGATTTTTTTGGTTTGGGTTTGTTGTTTTGGTGGTTTTTTTATGATCTGAAAGTTTGCTAATAGTAATAGTCATCCAAAAATACTATCAAAAATTGGGGTTTATTTCAGCTGGATTATATAATGAACCATCCTTCTGGAAAAAAAAAATTCAAAATCAAGGTTTCTGATTCCAGAAATAGAAATGTATCATTTTCAAAAAACATATCAAAAGCAATCCCCATAAAACTTTTTTATAACTGTCCACACTTTCAAAACTGAACAGGGCTTAGAAAACTAAATTCCTTTTTCTCAGAATTCTTGCTAAATATTGCCATAAACAAGTTATTGTTTCATTCCAAGTAACACACAGCTGATTCTGCTAAGTGCAGAATCCAACTTTTAATCTTTAAGCACAAACAAAATAAAGAAGGATTTCCTTCTTTTTCTTAGAAATATTAATATATGTTACATTAGTTGTATCAGCACTGATTTTTATTCATTTATCCAAGTACAGCAACAATGCTGAGATTTTATATGGAAATTCAAGGAGAATTCAGAATGGTATTTAAGTGCATACTTTCACATACTTTTAAGGACTTTTGTACAATTAGAACAAACAAATTGCTGTAACACTGCTATATGTCTATGTTTTTTGAACAGGCAGCCTCTATTCTAAAAATGTTTTTGCCTCCACGGAAAAATCTACATTTCTTCAATTTAAAAAATATTCACATGAAGCTACTGAGCTATATTTTGCTACTGTATTTTTACTCAAATGACAATACTGAGGTTTAAAAATAATCAAGCAGACCTCCAGTTCCTATTCTGAGTAGCAAAGTCTTCTTCTATGACCACAGGCTTCATGACATGAAAGCAAAGAGCAGCAATTTTTGGAAACTAGCTTTGTAGGATAGAACGCTTGCACCCACATTTTTTGGTGAAACAAATAAACAAAGAAACAAAAAAAAAAAAATCACCAAACTTCATTTCTAAAACTGGGACATATTTGTGGAAGCAGGGAATCCTGTTTCCTTGACCCAGAGTGTATTGTATGATTCATATTTCACAGAGCAGCTCCAAGAGAGATGGGAAAGAGACCAAGCTGAACCTCTGATTCAACAAGTGCTTAATAAGGATGATCAGACTGAGAAGGAAAATTTTGAAGCTGGGGAATCTCTTCAAAAAATATATTGAGAACTTAATGCAAAAAAATCCCACTAGCAGGTAGCATTGCTAATATTCAAATTGTTATTATCTAACCTAGTCTCATATTTTCCCTTTTAAATAATAATGCCTCCACCATTGTGGCTTTCTGTTAGTGCAACAGACAACCTAGCACAAAGCTCACAGAGCATTTTTTGATCCACTTCTTTCCCCACAGAAACCATTGGAAAGCAGCTGATCCCAATTCTTGTATCAGTTTCTTTCCTTTATAAAATATGTAAATGCTTACCAAACTTACATTTTAGAACAGATGTACATTTTACAGTCAGCAAACAGAAGCTTTTCATGGATAAAATGGCACCTATGCCATTTATGAAAAAGACATCTAATATAGCTCAAAGGAAAGAACATGAATAACCGAATTTTGTGTTATTTTTACTTCATCAAGAAACATTAAGAATTAAAAGTAGAGATTCACAGTGCCAGAGAAAGAATAGAAGACTAAAAGATTATTCTAAAGGTCACATTATCTTAACAAAGTGCCACTTTCTGACAGTGTGACACTGATATAGAAATAATACACTCCATTTACCAGCAACTGCTCTGTGACACCTGTGCCCTCTGCACTCTAAACAAAGAAATTAGTGATTTTCCTCAAAGGTCACCCTGCGAGTGTGACATTTCTCTGCTGCTGAGGCGAGCAGCTCCAGTGCACAAATCCTGTGCTCAGTTTTGGGCCATTTACTCAAAGACAGACACGGAGGGGCTGGAGTGTGTCCAGAGAAGGGAGCAGAGCTGGGGAAGGGTCTGGAGCACCAGGAGGGGCTGAGGGAGCTGGGAAAGGAGCTCAGCCTGGAGACAAGGAGTATCAGAGGAGACCTCACTCTGCAGGCACCTGGAAGGAGCCAGGTGAGTGCTGGTCTCTCCTCCCAAGTCACAAACAGCAGGACAAGAGGAAATGGCTTCAAGCTGTGCCAGGAGGTACAAATGGGATTTATGAAAAATTTCTCCATGGAAAGGGCTGTGAAGCACTGGAACAGGCTGCCCAGGGAAGTGGTGCAGTGCCGCCCCTAAAGGGATTTAAATGAAACAGAGATGTGGCTCTTAGGGACACGGATTCGTGGTGACCTTGGCAGTTCTGGGTTAATGGTTGGACTTGATAAAATATTAAAAATGTCTTTTCCAGCCTAAACAATTCTATCAAAAACGAGGCATTTGCCAATAGGTATCTAAGAAACATCTGATCTGGGCCCTGAAGCGAGTCTTAAAAATGTCACCAAAACTGAAACAACCTCTCCCCAGATGCACTTTTTTGTGCCACAGGACAAATTCTCTCTCGCACGGCAGCAGGCTACAGCATTTAAATCACAGATCCAGAATATTTTCTGCTTTCCAGAACACAGCTATTTGAAGAAACGTTATCTCCTTTTAGCAGGCAGAAAAAGCAACAGCCTCCACTTCCCACGTGCTACTTGTGTGCATCAAAAAAACACAGACAGAGGCAGAAAGGAAACATCAGCTCCATCCCTGCCCGGCGCTGGATGTGAAATGCTGTACATCAGCCTAAAGATAGGCTTGTTACATAAGATACACCCAACGCTGGTTCATGGGAACTGTTCCATAACAACAGACCATGACAGCCCATTACTTAATGTGCCACTGAGCTGATGTGACTCAGATAATAACACGCAGGGAAATTTAACGCTTCCCAGCACACACTCTTCTTCCTACAAGAGTCCCTTTTCAAACCCTCACGGCAAAGTAGCTGCTCTGCCAGCAAGAAGTGGACATGTATTTAAAGGTTATTAAAAGGGCAAGAATCAAGAAAATAACAAAGATCGGCTCTGCAAAGCTCAGTAATAATAATAAAAAAAAATGTAATAATGCGCTGACATTTCTATAGAAGATGTGAAACTAAAACAGAGATGAAAAGATGAATAGAAAAGAACTCTGAGAAGTAAATGCGTGTTTTGTGAATAAGATATGTCTCCAGCAGTCATTCCCCATTCTGACCTTATCAAGGTTTTCAGCTTATCCAGGCCTGTTAGAGCTATTTAACACCTAAAGAATCAACCCACTGGAGAACTGTGAAAGCAAAGCATCTCACAGGAACCTGATTACCAATTTGCCAGGAAGTATTATTGCTGTGAAAAGTGTATTAAAATGACATTCCTTTGAATATCTAGTCTCTCTAAATTTTTAAAGATCTGTGTTTCAATGAAGATCTATGGGAGAAAGAATCTCAACATTTATTCAAATATATTATTTTGGTGAAATGGTATTAATCACATCTGTATCACACTGTCATAACATTGTGTTTGTGTAGCACAAACCACAATGTTCTTGCTGTTCAGTCTTACACTGAGATTTTAGTGGGCTTTATTGATCCTTGCACTTCTAAACTTGCAAATTTGTGGAGAGGGAGGATATGGACAAATCTGTAAAGGCAGGATTCACATGCAAGACCTTGTAAAGAGAAAACTGAGCTATGCCAAATGCTGTCTGGAGAAGATCATCTCCCTCAGTCTGTCCACTTCTGTCTTACCTTAAGTCCATCATCTCAGCAATTCAACAGAGCCTCCATTACCAAGACAACTGAAATCCAAATCCATCTCTTAGAATAATGATGATATTGCAGTGTGTAACCTGAGTGTTCCTCCTCGCTCATGTTCCTTCACACTCACTCCTCTTCCATTCCCTTGTTGGAGAAATTTGTGAAGAGCATATGAAAAATTGTGAGGCAAAAGAGAAAAAAGGCAGAAATAATTCTTTTCTTCATTGTTGGTACAATGTTCTGCCTTGGAGCAATGAGCTGCTGTTTCAGGGGCTGCATACATATTTTGTACTGAGTTGCCACTGTATAAACTTGCAAGCTGAAGCACCTGAATGCTACATGAAGCTATCAGCAAATACTGAGCTCTGTACCTTTTTTTGAGCTACACACCTTCAAGAATCTGAAACTAAAGCTTTTTTAATGGATTCTTTCCACTTATCTCATAAGCCTCAGCTTCAATCTTTTTTTCTTTTTCAAAAGCAAGCTGGTAATACTTACCTATCATTAAAATGAGAAGAACAAATTGATTAGCAGTTGTAAAGTACATTAATTTGAGATAATCAAATAGAAAAGAGTAGGTAAACCCAAAAAGTATGAAGACTTCATTGATGTAATACTGATCACCTAAATATATTCTTCTTTAATAAGTAGTACTAATACTGTTTTTCACCAAGTCAGAAGGGTATTATTTTTCCTGAAAAACTTTTATACCTTATTACTGCAATCACTTTTTTAATTTCATGCTCCCCTAACTTTATTACTGTTAATTTTACTCACTTAATTCTACCTATTTTCTACCATTCACTAGGAAAATTGACAGAACTTCACAGGCTTCTGATAAATAAAAGTTAAATGGCTTTGTTAAAAAGGATATTTATGTGTAGAGTATGCTTTTTACCACCACTGGAAGCCTTCCGACATCCTCCAATATTTATCTCCACAATTCCCATACAAAATCCTGCAGCCTCAGAGCAGAGGCCAAGGCAGAATGAAAGCAGCAGTGACTGGAGAGGCCTTGCTGGCTGTGACCCAAGGAACAGCCCCAGCCACCCCAATGAGGTTTTGGATCACATCTCTTGCTGGTCTTGGTCTTCTATCTAGAATTAGTATAAGCCAGAGTTGATCAACATCCTGCACTTCATTATAATTACTGAGAAAATAATTATTTCCCTCCAATAACAGGGTTTTCTAAGGGAGAAAAGGATCAACTAGGAATTGTTCAAATACTCCTGTGATCTTTCTGCCAGGTTATGACTCAACAACAAATGTTGGACTTGTCTTTTAGAGGAAAAAAAAAAAGGTCCATGTCAGCCAAACTCCTACATGAAAGTCAAAGATGAATGTATTTATGTAGAATTCTCAATACCTTTTTCCTTTACTATTTCCTTAATATTTGCAAAGTGAGGTTACAGAAGAGCTGTAAATCAGTGCTCTTTCAATAGCCTAATGCAGGCAGCTTTCTCATAGGCTTTATGCCTAATGGTGGGCTATACAATGAAAGCCTAATGTCTGTAACTGAGAAGATATTTATATTCATAATGTAAAGGAACTGGAGAATGAGTCTTTAGAATATTGTAGCTTTCAGTCATCTTGGCTTTAACTCCTGAACTAATGCTGGATTATTAGAAGAAAACTGCTCTATTTCCCTCTTTCACTCTGTATTAGCATGACAGTGGAAATAATACACTAAGGAACTAGAAAGATATTATTGTACTGTTAGTCCTTATGGGTGGATTGTGGTGTATAAATTAATCTTTTCAATATCTGCAACTTCATCTGATGGCATTTTCCAAGTTTCTCCACTCAAAGCATTCCTCTAAAACAGCCAAACTCATTGTTCAATACTATCTGGCATTGTTTCACAGTTCTAATTATAAATTATACTCTCCACAAGCAAGACAGATTAGGAATATTTCAAGCTAAATGGGTGTAATAAGATACCTTTCCAGTTCCATTTGTTCTTACAAGAAGAAATGAAAAGCTAAATGCTATAACCATGGCTCTCTGATGTTGCACATTCCAGGATATGCTCATTTGTTGTTTCCTTCAGAAATAAACACACACAAAAGAGGACGACTGCTTAAAAAAAAATAAAACCACCCTGAAGGAGACTATCTTAAGGTTTTTTTCTCCTTCAAACAGACAATTCCCTAGAAACAAGATGACTTTGTGAAGCTTCTGTTGTGGCAAAAAATGCCCTTTTGTGGGAGCACCCTGGCTCAACCATACTATCCACTGGAGTTGATTATTTAGATTTAATGTTGCTTTGAGTTCTACCAGCATTTAAAAAGCAGCTTAGCCATGGGAGCTGTCAAAGTATTATTGTGAATCTCTCTGGAGCAACACAGCTGAATTTTTCACAACCCTTTAAAACATTGTTTCACAGAGTGGAAAAGTAAAACCAGTTGTACTCAGCTTTTCTACACAAAGATGCTCCAAATTTTTCAGGTTTTTGCTTGCTTTCTTTTCTCCTTAAAAACATGTTTTTCTTTCAGTAGAACACCAAAAAGACTTTATGGACTAAACCATCATGATCTTGATTAATGCAAGTGATTAAAACAACTGTCTCTCTGACCACAGACAGCTGATAACCTTCCACCCCAAGGCTGCACCTCCCAGACAGCAACAACTCCTCCCTCCTCTGAAGAGCTGTGTGCTGCCTTTCATCTCTGCATCCTATGATATCATTTTAGCATTTGACATTGCTTAAAACCTGATTTTTTTCCCTGGCAATTGAGTTGTATAATATTTTCCCTCCCTGTCACCTTGCTTTCACACACCACACATACGTGCATCCCCTCAGAAACAGAGCGAGCCACCCGGCATAGCTGGCTAATTGATGATAATATTTTAATTTGCTGGAATTGAAAGGAATGGCTGCCCAGACAGCATTACCTAAACCCACTAACTGAGACAGCATGTGAAGGACCTTGTGTCCCTAATGGCACACCACTGCATCAAAGACAAGCAGAGCAACAAACATCTTATTAAACAACAAGTGCAGAACAGCAAAAGGCAGAAGCCTCCAGGGCCATGTTAATTATCTCAGGGTCGAAGTGCTCGGGAGCTGTCTCACAGACTCCCAGGCAGTCAGATGGCAGTGCCAGAGCAGTGAAGTCCCCAAGGTCCTGCAGTTACAGCACTGTCATATTTCAAATGACAGGTAATACTTAGGAACACGCCGACACTAACCTCCTCAATTATATTCAATGTCAAGGTTTTGGTGCTGAAGGAACTGCTAATTTTCAACATACACACTTGCCGACAAAAGGTACTTTATCAAAAAGGGAGTTTAGGGTATCTGCTGCAGATCCTTTCTGACACAGTGGGAATTCTGTCCTCCATGCAAGCTCTCCAAGGATGAAATAAATACTGCCCTTAGTCAGGCACACAAACATCACAACATGCTGTGTTTGCTTTGCTGACAGACAGCGCCTTAGCACAGAAATCTCATTCTGCTATTAACAGCAGCCACGGACAAGCAAATATTCTCTTGGTTTTTATCAGAACTTCCTCTAGAGGAAAAGGCCCAAGTGACTGTGGGCTCCTGCAATGCCCCAGGTGCTCCAAGAAGCAGGACTAAAAATCCTTCCCCATCCTCTGGAGCAGCCAAGCATGCACAGAACAATTCCAGTGCAATTACCAAGAAAAATGTAAGCACTGAATTTAAAGAGAAAGACACTTGAACATGCAAATATGATTTCTTGTTTATTCCTATATTTGCACTTTGCAGATTTTAACTGAAAATACAATTAAATGAGCTTGATTCGACAGTCCAGAAAAGAGATTAGGTGGCAGAGATACGGCTACGGGTGAAGGAACATGGTCTCATTAGAGCTTCCTCTCTGTTCAGGCAGCTTCTCCCACTTGCAGTCATTAATATGAACTGGAGAGAGATTCTGCTGTGATTTGCACCAATTTAAATCCAGAGCAACTCTTATCTGGCCTCCAATTTGCATTAATGGTCAGAGGTGGCACAGTGAGATGAAGCACGATGAAGGCAGCACCATGTTTAGAAGGAGAAGGAGCAGTACCCCAGCAGAGAGGCTCAGAATTTAAAGGGACACAGTGCAGTGTAAAGAGACACTTGTTTAAAACATTTTTTTTAAGACCCTGCTAATATTAAAACCAACCTTTAAAATTCTTTTAAAGTATTATAGTTACTTGCATTACTCTGACTTTTTTTATTTGTGTACAAGAAATTTCAATAGCTCATCATTATCATTTTTGTTAACATTTACAATGCATTAACACAAACATCCAAAAATGCCATCTTCCTGCAGAACATGCCTGAATAGCATTTGACATTTTAGCAGTTACTTGGTCAAATGTTCAGACTAGAAGAGTATCAGATCTCCTCTAGTTTCCCTTGTCACACTGCAGAAAAACAGACAAATTTGGTTTTTAATTGGCAAATAAGAGCAGCAGCACCCCCATTTGTAACTGATACCAAGAGGACTGTGGCTACACTATGAACTTTTAGTGCCTCATGTTCATCCAGGAATTCCTGCAAAGCCCTGGGAGGAAAGCTGAGACATTCCTGCATCTCATATCCAAGAATTACTTCATAATGATTCCTGAACTGCCCATATTACAATGAACCAACACCCAGAACCTGCCAGAGTACTAAAATCACAAAAGATCTCATTAGTCCTTTACTTTATTAATTAGGAGTGAAAGGGTTAAGGAAAACAGACCAAAACATGAGATTTATATACCTGCAAGTGCCTTTCTAATTTTATACAGATATTTTTCAATTGATCTCACTGACCCTCCTCAAAAGAGCTGCTGGAGTAATAAACCCATATCCACTTGCATGAAAGGGAATATTTCAGCAACACAGGCTGCATTTCTTGGCAATATGTCTACAGATCCAGAGCCTGAAATTTGTGCTGATCCAGCAGATGGATTTCATAAAGCACTGTGCTCTTGAACAAACAAAACCAAACCAACCTCTCTCCCAAGTGTCACCAGTCCAAGAAGAAATTTGCAGGTTTGAGATTTCCACATGCCCAAACTAATAACATTCAGTATTCACACAGACTCCTGAGAGGTCTGAGATTACTTAATGTCTGACTACTCAACCCTTTGTCAGCACTTTTATTCTGAATATAAAAACCCCCTGCATTTTCTGCGAACAACATGGACCTCTAAAGTCAAAATGTATAAACATGCATTATACTTTAATATACCAACATATCATTTCCTCCCAACCTTGGTTCTGATGAAAAATGGTCCAAGAAACTTACAAAAATGAGTTTAGACAAAACAGAAAAGAAAAAAAAAATCTTCTCTACCTGCCATTTTGTTATTAAAGTAAGAACTTTGTGTTGATCTGGCATGAACTAAGAAGACATCTCCTACAATTTAGATGCAGTATTACAGAGTTGTTCACATCTTATCTTAAAAAGATACTTATGCTGTAAAGATGATAAACATGAGAAAAAGTATTTTCTTTCAGTCTTTTACCTTTGAATAATTCAGGACACATTCAAGTCAGTTGCAGCTTTTTTCTTGAGTGTGGGTTTTTTTTTTTTTTTCTAATAAGGAATCTGAGTAGCTAATACCACTCTAAAGAGTTTTGAAAATGTAAAGGTTATTCAATTTAGGGAACTAAAATAAGCCCCTATTCTGGCTTAAAATCTAATTTTCAAACACTGCAAAATACTGGGATCATTAACAGAAGTCTAGGAATTCCCATAAACTTTAATGAAAAATGAAAGTGTATTTTTTAAAAATACATTGTTGAGAGTTTCACAGAACTTTCACACTTCTGCTATTACAATATATATATTATATATTACAAACCTGAAACTGCTACATATCCATCTGTAGAGAGGGATGAAAAGTTAAACATCCTAAAAACCACAAGTTTTGTGGCAGATTTCATGTGCACCTACTATATCTCAACAAAATACATATGCATATGTTACACTGACAGGTAATTTTACATGCTGGTAGACACGTGAAAGTTTTGTGGCTTTTTTTCCCTCTATACAAACATAGGTTTGAGTACACTAAAACATCTGATTTTGATCCTATCAATCATACTATGTTACTAATCTCTATTCTGCAAGACTCAATGGACTGAATTTCAGGCAGCCGGAGGTCTAGGATAAATAAAGGAAAAACAGTGTTTAGGATAAATAAAGGAAAAACAGTGTTTTTCTGTTTCCACTAAAGTACTGAAAACATGGCTTGGTTTAGGTACCATAAAGAAATTTAACAACAGAAGTGCTGTAGGTACATCTTCATCTTTGATTTTAAAAATTCAAGTACTTCAGAGATACAACAGCTTTGGTGACATAAAAGCACCGATCCTACAGCAAAATGTGAGGAGCAGTTCAGTGCTGTCTGCTAAAACCAGCTCCTGTGTCCCTGGGGAGCAGAGCACCAAGGTTCCAGCTCCCAGCCCCACGGTGAGGTGCTAAATCAGGTTTACAGGGCCATTTGCTGCAGGCACACCCAGAGCTGCGAAGCGAGGGCTGGGTACAGACAGGGGCTGGCACACTGCTCACGCGACCCAACCACCCAAGATATGCCAAATCTGCCATTCCTTACTCAGCGCCCCAAAAAGGTGACTGAACACTTCAGAGAAACAAGGGGCAGACACAAAATGTAGATTAATATCTGAAGACCGGGCCCAGAGATTTAGGACAAGTTAAAAACGGCACATTTTCAGAGCCAACTGTAAAATCAAAACTGCACTGCCAAATTAAGTTTCTCCACACGTGTCATGACTTAGTATTTGTTCAGTTCTTGTTCCAGTAACAACCCCACGGAACAGAAGCCTTGGAGAGATGAAATTTGCTATTGCTGCAGCCCAAGTTAGCTGGCAGCCTTGCATCACACTAAATCCTTTCAGGGCTATCATTTCACCAAGTTTAAAGGCAACTTTCTAGAACATGCATGAAATTTTTCTGCAGAAGCTAACAGTAAATGTTAAAAGAAAGAGCCTGGAAACCAGGATATTCTTAATGCTGTATGCTGAATTTTTTTTCTAAGGATTCAGTTTTCACAGAAGAAAACAAAGAAATAACCCTAAGAACAAAAGTATTGTTTTTCTCCCAGTGAATGTTACATAAAGCAAATGACATTTAAAAATTTGTGAATGTAAATAGACATTTATTTTCCTTGACCTACTCAGGCAAAAAGCCCAGTCTCAAAATTCAGCGATTCAATGCAAACCAAAGATCCTCAGGCCAATAACCTTATTTAATTCCATAGCAACAAAGACTCAAACACACACACACACACACACACAAGTATTATCTTTTTCCATGTCAACTCAGACATGTTCACATGAATTCAGGTAATTTTATAACGGGGGGCTGCACTGTTTGCTCATTTTTCTAATGACTATAATCACGATTCAGTCAATTCCCTCTGAACAATGGCAGCATCAGTCCCAAGATATTTAAGGATTGGTATTTGCCCAGCACTTCTTTCACTCAAAAATTATCTGACCTATAAAAACAAAATACATCAGATCTGCAAGGCAAAACAGAGGGAAGCTATTCCAAACTGGGCTGTTTGGAACTGTTTGCACTGCAGGAGCAGCAGGAGAAGGGAAGCTCCCAGACCCCTGAATCCCCCAAAGGCAGCAATTTGGGTTGTGATTTCAAAAGCACAAAAACACTGTGGCTACCTTTGCAAAAAAGGATATTGCATGTTTAAAAATTTATGAATAGATATATGTATATGTGTGTGTATTTATATATCAGAAATAGGTGTGTGCACATATATACATACAAAAATACATTTAAATAAATTTATATCCGCTTCCAAAAGCTGGACAAGCCAACTGTTGCATCATCAGCCTTCATCAACCTGTTAGTGAGGTTGCCAAGCTTTGTTTGGAGCAAGGATTCTCCTGAGAAGGCAGCACTTTGATAACCATCCCTATCACCATCACTGAAATTCAACACCACTCAGGTGCTAAAGCTTGAAATGACTGTTTTCTCCTAAGGTAATGGACTTAAATATTATTTAGGCAGAAACAGATTCTTTCCTGCACTTATGTGACGGAAATAATCTGCAAGTACTTTCATTTAAAACTACTCATGATGTAAAATTATTTCAGACTGTGGCTTCATTCTAGCGTAGTATAAGAGTTTATATTAAAGCCGACTGAAATATTTGCAAGCTGTAATATCATTCCGGTACCAAATCTTATCAAATCAAATCCATTGCAAAAGAGACTGTTCCCTGATTATTCACAGAAGTAGCAAGCCATGGAAAGGTATTGTTGATCTTACAGCCAGAGGTGTATAAAATACTTGCAGCAGATGAGAAAGGACATTCTCCATGCAAACAGCTTTACCTCTCCTTATTACAAAGTACCAAAGAAATTCTTCATATTTTACAGAGTTTTCCCTCTGAAAAGCAGGTCCCTTTTCTGGCAAAAAACATGAGTCCTTATAGAAAACCTGGACATGGTGAGTTACATCAAGTATAATAACATACTTTTTATATTTACTATACAGCCACTTCACTGAATATCCAATATCTAGTAGGTAAAACCCAACATTTCAAGCATCACAATTAACATTTTAACTCTTTCACATGTTCAATAAAATTGCCTTACTAGTTAATGGAGGCAACCTCAACACTAAACCTCAATCTCCTTTTAATACAGAGGGTTTCACACTTAACACAGACAGAACTAATCATTTATTTTTGTTGTTCAGAAATAATAAGTCTGTTTAATGGGCTGGTTGACAGATGACCTCGCTGAAGACATTCATTACCACTTATCCTCCCTGTTTCCATGAAAAAGCTCAACCGATGGAAGCTTTGCATTTTGCTTTTTGTTTTATTTTAAATTTATTCTGTTAGAAATTGACTCCTTGCTGTCAGCAGAAGAGCTGAATTTGTAAGAGGAGCAGCAAGACGAGCTCAAGCATGTGACAGGCAAAGCACACTGACAGGAAAGGAGATGCAAGGCTTTTACAGAAGCCAGAATTATGTTCCAGCAGAGAACTTAAACTTTTATATCTCCTAGCAATTCTTCAAAAGGAGTGACACTTATATAAATGTAACAGCTGCCCACACAAAAATTAAAGCACCAATTGCCAGCACATTTTACTTCATCTATTAAAGGTGCACACAAGGAAGCAAAAAGGTTTGTACATGTATTTCTCAGCAGGGAAATAGCTGCTTTTGGGCTGAGGTTTTCTGACTTCTGAAGACACTTGCTATTCCTGGAGAGCAAACATCAGGCTTCATAGCTTTGGAATAAGCTATACATATTGTCCCTGGAAGCCAACAGAGTGTCAGACAAGTGATTCCTGTGGGTTTCCTGGGGGAGAATATGAACACAACAACAACAAAATCCACTAATCAGGAGCACAGGAATTTGACAGAGACAGCACAGCTTCCTCCCACCAGTGACGCTGATGGATGCTTTCTGTACCAAAACTGTCAGTGACTGAAGAGCCTTCAACGGGAAGGAGCCTTTCCAGCCCCACTTCACATTATCAGGGAAGGCTGGCACTGACTGACAAGCCAAATATCACAGATGACTGACATCCCTAAAACAAGTTCAGAGGTGGGGCATCTTCAAAGGGCTGCTGGTGGGAGCTGTTGTAGCTCTTGGTGCAGTGACTGGCTTTGCTGCAGCACTGAGGGCACAAAGGGCTCCTGCTCACTGCTGGCACCAGCCCTGCCCTCACTTCCCAGCCCAAAGGGGCTAAAAAGAATGATGCTGGAAGCTGGCATGGATCCCTGAGTAGTGAGCACACATTCTGGATCTAGCATGTTGATTGCTACACAAACCAACATCATGGAAAAGAGAAACAAGTTGGGAAAATTACAAAAATTGATCTGAAACCAGAGGCAGAGCAGAAAAAGCACAAAATTGTAGGGGATTTATTATCTTTGTCATGTCCTAGCTCCATCCCTGCCTGGTAAACACACTTGTCACCTCCAGTGCCTTTTCTCTGCTTCCTGAGCAGCACTTGGCTTTGCCTTCTCTGAGAAAAACACACAAGCAAGAGATGAGAAAAAGTTATTTCATACTTTTTATATTATTCTCAGTTCCAAGTGAGGGTCCAGCCCTGAGGAACTGTCTACAGAACCCTAATCCCTAATATTGCACAGACAGCCAGCCTGCCAGCAGGAAATCAGGTTTCCACATTTCAGTTCAATCCACAGAGATCCCATTTATGGTACAATCAGCACCATGTGGCAAAGGTGCTTAAATCTCTTGGGAAAAGAGTCACAGTATGGGTGTGCATTTGGAGTGAGATTAGCACCTGTTGCAAATAAAAGTGAGATTTATACTTGCCGAAAGTCTAGTCTGCTGAGGAGTAAAATAAATTTAATATTCAATTAAGGAAACAAGAGCTTAATTTTAGTACAGATGAGGAGCATGACGTAAACCAGAGCATCCTGCCATCCATCATGGTTAGGATGACTTTAATGGATCTTTAGAAATGCTTATGGAACCTATGAATTTCTGGGCACTACTTTGGGATCAGCAGTAAAAGAAATTCATTCTCTAGTTACCTCCTAAAGCAACTTAGCATACCATGTATGATGAAGAATTATAGTCTGCTTGAGGAAAGATACTTAACTCCTTACAATGCAGCAATAAATGATGCCTGAGCAGAGATGAAATTTGAAAGCTTTGCATTTGATGGGCTTTGAGGATACCCCTTTGCAAAGTATTATATTTTTATTCCCTTTTTTTTCCTTTTCAAAATGATTGTTTTCCCACACACTTTCTAATATGACCATGCAGGCAGAAAATATTCAATGTTTATTTTCAATTATGACAAAAATTTTTAACTGTTTATTACAGGGGAGAAATGTAAGCAAAAAACTCAGTATAAATGACATACTTTGTACTATCTGCACCTCAAGAAGCTATGTCCAGAATCAGACAGCAGGATGACTGCTCAGGAGGAGATCTTTTTGTAGTCAACATGCATCCCCTACAGTCACTTGTACCCACACACCCCCTCTTCTCCTAGGAACCATCCTTCTTCCTCTGCTGCTTTAACTTCTCTTCATATTTACTATGCTCTGAAGAATTTTAATAAATATTCCATGTCGTATCCATAAAGCAAATAAAAATGATTAACTAACAGTCAGCACAAATGCCTCTAAAGCAGCATGCACTCCTCTTTCATGCAGGATCATCAAGTTCAATACCATGCTAAAGGTTAAGTTTATTAAGCATTAGAGAGAACTGAGTTCTCATCATTCAACCCCTCCCTCCCCCCCCCCCCTTTTTTTTTTTGAGAAAGTGCAATAAAAGGAGGTGCACAGCTAAATGGTGACCTTTACAAGTACTGTCTTCCTATGGGAGGAAATGTGCTGTATTTGATTGTTACCTTTTAGAGAAGATTAATTAGTCTGGCATGCTAATTGATACTTTTTGGTGGGTGAGAACAATCAAATAATTAGTTTCCCTTTAAAGGAATTATGCAATAAATGTAATCCAATGAATAACTGCACTGCTGTATTATAGCTATATATTTGGTTTGTGTTTAAAAATGTGTCTTAAAAAAAATTAAAGCATACATTTGGGTAAAGTTATTGGATGGCATTATGTGACACAGCGTTTTCAGCCAGTAAGACACCCATGGATTTAAATCACCAAGCACCAAACCAGATACACAATAAAGGTCTCCTGTTGAACAGGATGACAAATGTCACCAACAGAAAGCCTAGGAATTAGTGAGCTACAGCACATCTCAGATCTGCATTACTGCCTGTGCACCATTGCTGTTGTCATGCAACTCCCACACAAACACAACAGCACCGGGTCTGTAAAAAGCCAGCGCTGCTAAAACTGCTTGGTTTGCTTGGCTTTTACTTGTAAAAGCATCTTTGAATGTAGGCACAACAATCTTCCCCCAAGCCTGACCTGCAGAAATCCCACATCAGCCTGCAAACACCGATGGAGACACCGACCAGGCCATGATGGTGACAGAGCTGCCACAGACTCCTGTGCCACCCAAGGACCTCCTGGAACCAAGCCAGGGGTGTCAGCAAAGCCCTGTCCCACTTCAGCCAAGCTGAATAATTTCTAACTTTGCAAGCACGGGCAGCTCCTGCGCCCTGCAAGGCCACAGAACGGGGCAGGCCTCGTGTGTAACCCGCACCCGCTGCCCTCACCTCGGGGATGGCTCCACACCCTAAAGCAAACAAGGGCTGAGCCACACAGAGAATTTTCTACAGCACCAGAACTGTTCTCCATAGAAAACACACACCCTTTGAGAGGCTACACCAAGGCTTATGTGCATCTAACTAGAGGTGACACTCCAGCTCTCACCACAAAACCATCACAAATTGGACTGCTTAAATTTTAAGGCTTCATGGCAATCCTTACCCAAAACACCCCGGAACAAGCTCCTAAATGAACAAAAATTAGGTGTTAGAAGGATGACACAGTTAAATGATGGAGTTTATAAAACCCCAGCAGATGATGTTTTTCTCCTCAAATCAGCAATTCTGGTACAAGCGCAGGAGGCTCAGCCCAGATGCACACGAGCAGGAGCTGCTGAACTGGGACTGGCAGTGGGGAATTGAAATAAAAGATAAAAACCTGCCTACCTCAGTCAATCTGGCCTAAATGGAAGTAGTTTATTGCTCACTAATTGTAAGTTGGGAAGAGGGATCAACCAACCAGCCTGATCCCTGGTGCTGACAGAAGTACAAGGATTCAACTGTAATATTTGGTCTTCCTAGTAGCAGAAATACAAATCCATTTTCATGGGCTTTATCAGACACCACATGTCTCCTTGGACTTCTCCTAGGAAAGGTCAGTAATTAGTGGCCAAACTCTGTTAGGGTGCCTCCTAACAGTTTCGGAAGGACCACAGTGGAATCTGAGCCAACAGTTTTGGTGTTGCACATTGAAGAAGCCAGGAAGAGAACTTGAGCTTGGAGACTGGACTAATTAATTTGTTGTTATTTTTGGAAGCCAGGAACAAAATTAGAAATGAATTATTTATTAAATGAGAGTGCCCT
Organism: Ammospiza caudacuta; assembly: GCF_027887145.1. Taxonomy (NCBI): domain Eukaryota; kingdom Metazoa; phylum Chordata; class Aves; order Passeriformes; family Passerellidae; genus Ammospiza; species Ammospiza caudacuta. Next base: position 22,318,651 of record NC_080603.1, read on the forward strand.
TTCTATCTAGGAAGTGTTTGATTCAATGGACAAGGCTGTCTAAAAAAAAAAAAAAAAAAAAAAAAAAACCCCAACAAAACCCCAAAGCACTTCCTTTACCAGAAGAGTGAGTAGTGAAGTAGTTGTACAACACACAGAAGCACCAGCAGGACAGACATACTCCCCAGGTGATTCCTGTAGCCATGATTTATAGAGATCAGTGGGAAAGGGATGAGGAGAAAAGCAACCTGAGTTCAAGTCCAAACTATTTGTATGCTGGAAAGCAAAATAACTGCGCACAAATTGAGGTGGGTTTTTTGTTTTGTTTTGGGGATTTTTTAGCATTTATTTCAGGAAACAGCTCCAAGGCCACGGTTATTCCCCTGCTCAAGCCTGGTAAAGAAGCTGAGATCCTTTTTTTGTCTTTTGTTAAATTCTCTTCTAAGCAGGCTTGTGACTGTTGGGCTCTCACTTTCTTGGCTTTGGGAAGCTAAATCTAGACAGTTTTGTTGATAAGGAATGGCAGAAAGCAAGCAACGTGACAGGAGGAGGAGGACATTTCCTAAATGAGAGGTAGGCTTGCATCAGGCACAAAGGACAAGAATGTATATTGATGACTTTTAAACTGGAATTAAACTGACATTATTTCACTCTTTTCATAACTGGAAATGAGGAGTAAGATTAATTTTGCAGCAGCAGATTTTTCCCCACGACTTCAACAGAATTAGATTAAATTAATGTTTCAGTTGTGCTTAATCTGAATTTTTGTCTTCTAAGCTGTAGGCAAATGGTTTCTAATCACTATTTCTGTACCATCTGATGTTAAATGTTCATCAATTTTGTTTCCCACCAATATGATTAAACTCTTATTCAGGCAAGAAAACACTGTTAGTAAGGAAATCAATTTCTTTTAAAACTCTCTCATGTACTTCCATTTAATAGATTCTTCAACCAAAACAGGGAAAAAAATCACTGGTCTTGGAGTTATTTTCTAGCTTTATGCTGAGCTGTGAGATTGTGATGTTTCTTCCCTCTAATTCTACCTGTCCCAGACTAGCAGCAAACAGGACAATAAATCTGATTTCCCTCCTACACAACTCTAAAAAAATAAAGAGCGGTTAGAACCATAAACTGACAAATAGTGCAATTTTAGCTTATTTAATGAAGGACAGAATGAACTTCTACATTAGAAAATGTAACTCCAATTAATATCCAGAATAAAACACCCTGTGCTATTATCAAAAAGCCATAAAACATCTGGGGTTAACAATAATCTGCCTGGAGAGTACAATATATAACAGAAATGAAATGCCTTATTGCTGTTCATCATTTTCCATCTTCACAAGGCTACTGTGCTCACACATTAATTACAGATATTAGATAAGCAAATTGTATCCCAATGCCCTGGAAGCCTGGTGCTCCAACAGCTGGAAGAGCAAAAAAACAAACATTAAATGGGTGAGATCCTTTCCCTGCCAGGTCTGCCTGGGAAAGGGTTCACAAGATCCCACTGCCAGGCCTTTACCTTCAGCTGTACTTGTGAAATGATTCCCCCCATAAGCACCTTATGCATTCCAGCTTGTGTTAATAGGTGAAGGAGTTTTTTGGGTGAGGCAAGGGGCATTCAGGGGCTCCTGACACTGCTCTCTCTCAAACAAACCAGAAAATAACCTGCCAGCAGCACAGCAAGAGGGGACTCGGCCATTTGGAGTTAATTTGTTTGATTTAAAGGTACAATAAACATACTGGAGGACATCACCAGTCTGTTACATTAATATCTACTTAATTTAGGGTAAATGCACATTTTAATGTGAGGGTCAAGCACCACAACAGTTACTGAGGCACCAGCATTGCCCAAGCTCTGGTGGAGAAAGCCCTTTTTGAAAAAAAAAACAAAAAACAACACAACAACCAGTACAGGATTTCAACCCCAGCCATGTGCAATGCCACAGCTTTTCAGACCCTCAGAGATTTTGAAGCCTTTCCCAAAAAGCCACATCTGACTTGGGAAGCAGGGACAAGGGACGTGCTCTCCCCTCTGCCTCCTTAATGATCATCCTTGGGCACACCTGGAGCCTGATTTTAGGGAGCTGGCTCCAGCAAGCCAAGCTCTGAGAGGGAAGGGGAGTGGAGCACATCTCTCCAGAGCCAGCTGGGTCACAGGTGTCCCTTCTGCACTGCTGAAAGGACAAGGCCTCTGTGTCACCCTGCGCCACCCTGGCTGAGGACAGCCACCTCTGAGCCTCACACAAAGCAAAGAAAAAGCTATTTATTCACAAAGTAACAATCCACCCTGGCCTGCTTACCAAGAGTCTTCCTCCTCTGTGAAGCATTAATAACCTCTTTTTAGCTACTTTCAACAACACCACACCTATATGATAACATATTTAACTCCTTAGACAAATAAACTCGGCCTCCAGCGAGGATAACTTTGTAGCTCACCAGCAGACACAGGGTTTTGACAGCTGACTGGTCATAAACAACCAAAGGTTTGAACAAAAGATAAAATACTTCTGTGAGCCACCATTTCTGCCAAGAGTTTCAATGAAAAGTGAGGAACAGCAAAGAGAGAGGATAAAATATCTAGTCTAGAAGCAAAAGAAGTCTGCAGACAACAGTGGCCTGAAAGGAAGGGGAAACTAGCAGGATATGTCACTAGGCATAATTAACAGCTAGGCAAGAAAGAGCCAGATTTTAGAGGAAATCCTCCTTCTGTGGAGGTTTAAAGGTGACAATAAAGCTTAAACTGTCAAAAGCATTTGATTAGTATGTTACAGATGGAGATTAAAACTGGCAGGTTAATTATAAAGAACTCCCCACGGTACCCAACTCCTATTAATGCTTCTCCTCCTTTACCTGGACCAATCAACCTAAATTCATAGTTTCCCACCACATGAAAAAATACAGCTGTTGATAAACAAACAGCTTTTCCTAGAAACAAATCTAATATTCGTGCCATTCTATTACCATGCAAACACTTCAACAATATATTTTAGCTGTAGATCAGCACCTCCACTGAAAAATTTAATTGTGCACTGCTCCCTGAAAACTGCTTAAAAGTATGTTTTAGAAACTGTTCACAGAAGGTAATAAACCATACCTAAAGTCACATAAAACTTATAATCATTGTTGCAGCCATTTTAATACTGAAATACAACTGTGCAGAAGTTGAACAGCCTCTGCTAACACTACATATGCCCTTTCAGTTCCTAATTAGCTGATAGTACTCCGGGTGCCTGTAATGCACAATTCAAATGCCTTGCTTACCAAAGTGTTTAGCATTCCACAAATAAGTCTTTATACCAATTAAATCCCTTGTTGTTATTAAAATGCTTCCATACTGTTGTAATAACACAGGATAACACAGCCAATGCGGCTCTAATCGTGCAGCTATTCTTTGAATAATTGTGGGATTTATGAATAATCATTGCTAAGGATACACTACTATTCAGTAAGGAGTACACAAAACCTAATAATACCTTTCAAATAGATTTGATTTATGTTACAGTATCTTTTAAGTGTGGCATGTACACTAAAAAAATCTTCCTGGGCCACTGAGAAGCAGCATTTTATAGGGCAGTAATTTACTGTAGCAATCCCACAGTAATTTACAAGCACAGTAATTTAAAACTGTATGCAGACAACAAAATCTATTTTCTTCTCAAGATCTGAAAATATTGCTAAATATCAGGTTCTATCCAAGAGAAGTTTATTATTTTTCATTTTCTCTAGAAAAGGCAAATTAAGAGAGATTATTTGCTCACAGGAAACTTTCAGGGCAAACTCAGTAATGAGTCCAGATTCCCTACCAAATAAATCAGCAAGTCAAGAACCTGCATTATCTCCACAGAAATATTTAACAGCAGTGACTTATAGCTTAGTCCAGTTCTAATCTTTTCTGCTGAAACTATGTACAGTAGGAGAAACATTTCATTCATCATCAGAGCAACCAAATCCATTACTTATGCAGTAACACATAAACCCATCTTAATACTTGAGGAATTTATCTTACTCTTACCTGAGCAAGTCTAGGAAGCTGCAGAGCAAGGAGCTCCTACTATCAAGAAGATTAACACTAACATTTAGAAACTGGCAGGAATGCTAAGGAAATCAATAGGACTTTCAACAAGTAACTTGACATGATCATATACTAAGTTCACCTAAAGAACAAAATTAAAAACCAGCCACTACTAAAAACCTTCAACATAGAATAGCAACAGAAACATTTTAGAGAATTATTTAATTATTAACTTACATATATGGAGACATCTGGAATTATTTTCACACACAGGACTAGTCAAACCTGCAGAAGTCAGTGTAGCAAGGGAGCAGTACAGAGAGATTAGATCACTTCTTGGAAGCTGAATTAGCCTCCAAATTCCTTCACCTGTAGCTAATATACTGCCCCTCCTACCCCAATCCATCCAGCCTTTTACTTTTCACTCCTGGTAACAGCTGAGGAAAGTGTCAAGGAGATCTCCACGTGTTCAATTTCCTCCCCAGGGAGGATTGGCAAAGCTTCCAGTGTGGGACGTGAGCTGTGCTTCACCAGGGCAGGCAGAATTGTCATTATGGGGTAACAAGGGAAAAAACAAGGACCAACTGCTGGAATCAGCACCTTGAAGAGACAGACAGACACACAGACACCCCCCTTTCAGACATCTCTAGAGCATTAACTCCATTTCACCAGCAAGGTCTACACCTGCACTCCAACCAGCTTGGGAAGTTCCAGGTTCCCTGCATTGCTTTAAGAATACCATACCCATAACTGCCTGGAAAATAATTGTTTTTTTAAAATTGCTTATCTGTGGTGTTCATTTATAATACAAAAGGAAAGTCTGAGGATTCCGCTAAGCAGCAAAATATCATCTGGCAAAAAAAAATAAAATAAAAAGGACACAGACAACTACATTAGAAAAAGATTATTTGTAAAAATTATTCTCCAAGATATCAATATTTATACATTGCATACAAAAATATAATAAATACAAACAGAGAAAGAAAGTGAAAAATCACAACAAGCTGCTACAGATAAACAAATCTGTTTATTTTTTCCTTCAGAAGACATTGGTTACTCAGGCGAAACACACTATTAGCAAATCACGCCAAAAAGAGAAGCCTAAATATTCCAGAGATTTATAACAGCTAAACTGTTGCTTCTGGTCTCCTGCCCAGTGAATGCTTTTCTAAAGGAACAACAATATTTCTATGCCAACCATCACTACAGAGCATTGGACTCCACCTCTTCCTTTTTAAAAAGCAAATTACCCACACGCTATAAAGGAGACATTTACTGATTTTATTAAGTCTCAATCAGATGGACAAAGCTCACCCAAAAGGCATTAGAATCACCAAGTGAAGCCAGGCAATTCCACATCAACAACAGCGTTCAGCAGCATCATAAAGGAATTTATTACAGAAAAGAAAAAGGCATCTTGGCACACAGATACAGCTCCAGACAATTAAAATAGTAAGATAAGAACAGATGTGAAAAGCTCTTCAGAAAGATAGCTGTTCTCAACGAGTCTTTAATGGAAAATCAAATTCTTATTTAGTGCACCCAGAACACATCACTAAATACATTGTTCATGAATTGACACTGTGCCTCAGGGGCAGCAGGTTACTGCTAAATAACAACAGCATTTCCACCCAGGGCAAGGGCCTCAAATTGCACATTAAGTATCAGGGCACAGAGACTTCATTCAAACTGGGGCCTCAACATGGGGAAGAAAGAAAATCCTCATTTTCCTAGAAGGTTGAAATTGCATTGTTTGAAAGCTGAAGGTTTATTTTCTGACTTTGATCAGAAGCTTTCCTATAATTTTCTCACATATAGATGTGCCATGCACTCTACAAACAACTTGTAGAACTCCACCATTTTTTTGCAGCATTCTTACAAAATTACAGTGTACTAAACATTTTTGGGTTTTTCCCCCAAGCATGTAAAATTGCAGGGAAAAAATTGTTTACATAAATTATACAAGTACTTTGCATACATGGAAAGATTTATTTTTTTTTAGCAAAGCAAGTATCTGCAAACATCAGATTCCAACCCATTTCTTTACATCCAGGTAGCCAGGGAACCATGTAAGGTTTTCTTTCTTTTCTGTTGTTTTATTACATGGATTGTTTAAAATGTAAGGCAAGCAAGCACAATTTCATTAAACTAGTGAAGAGAAAGGCAGAGGCACTAAATTGGTACAGTTAGAAGGCTCAGATTACTAATTTATGACAGCCAATCTAATCTTTTAGTGGCAAAGTAAGTACAGAAGATTTTATGTCTGAACTTCTTCCTGATGCTTCATTAATCTACTTGCTCACGTATATCTAAATTGTGCTGTCAGCATGTGCCACGTCCCCAGGCAGATGAATATGGGAGCAGCCCTACCTTTGCATCCACAGAAAACATTCCACAGTGCTTGAGAGTGATCACTAGCAATAAAAACCCTCCTCATTAGCCATTTTTATAGAGCAGCCACCACTTTGCCTCATCACCAGCACCTCTGCCTGTCCACACCTCTGACTTCCCATCTTGGAGCTAAAAGATAAAGAACCTTTCTCTGCCTTCCAAGCTGTCACTGAAAGCCACCCATGGCCAAAAGCACAGCTACAGCAGGAAGTCATTAAATAAATTAGGTGCATGCCTCAACCCATCATTTGAGTTAATGTATATAAAACGTGGGCAGCAAATAATACAATAAACTGTTTAAGCACCCTTATCTTAATTTACATTTACTTGTCTAGTAATTTAAATTACTTTTTTTTTTTTGCAGCACCTGGCAGTAATCATTAACATTATATTTAATTTGTATATGCATTACAGCATCATCCAGAAACACGAGGTGCAGGAACAATATGCCAAACACAGCACCTTGAAAAATTTCAACCTAATTTAACTGCACTGATTTTTTGGATGAGGTGTAGATCTCTGTTAGGAATCCATATGCAATTCACTTCAACCAACAGCTTCACACAAGAGGAACTTGTTAGATGAAGGTAAAATATACAAAGAGTAACACAAGTCTGAGAACACAGAAAATACTCCTTTGGGTTTTGCTTTTATCAATGCAGTTGATAGCAATTAAACCTCAGAAGCTGCATGCCTAAACAACATAGCGCAATTTATTTTGATTACAGAGTTTGTTTTTTCATGTGTAACCTGCCAGTTAACAGGCAAGCCCAAAAAGCCATACATCTCCTTGGTAACAAACTGAGCCCAGCTCAAGATCTGAAAAACTCTTCATCCCCTCCTGTCCCTTGGCAGCCGAGGGAGCCCTGGGTGCCACCACCCTGGAGTTCCATCTGGAGACAGGTGACAGTCTCCATGTCAGGACAGCCAGGCACTCCCAGATGGATTATCAGACACACCTCTCACAGCCAGACACACAAATACACACCAGAGGATTTTGTCGTGGTTCCACTGCCCTAAATCCAGTGTGGTTTGGCGCGTCCCACTCCCCAGCCACTGCAAGGCTTGTCCAAAGGACAATTCCCACTCTCTGGCTTTTCTCCATGGATCTCTGGTGTTTGTCGGCTGTTTGTGCTCCTGTGCAGCGAGGGGGAGCTGATGGAAATCTCCCCAACTGCACCATGTGCAACTGGTTGGAAGGATGTATTGATGGCACAATACATTATACTGGAATTTTATATAGATCTTATGGATTTCTTCCCCCTTCACCCCTGAGCATTATTTCAGAGAGAGGTTTAAGCAAGAGTGAGCCTGACTTTTGTTTTTATCTCTTGACTATGACAATATAATTAAGCTGTGAATGATATATCAAAGTGCCATACACAAAGATGAATTGACAGGAGTAATTTTTACTGCTCAGAACCCTTTGGTTTCATATATCATAATATCCTGTAAAGCAAGCCCATGACATCTGCTTGACTGTAAAAGCAATAGCTTGGTACAAACCTCAATTCATCCTTCAAACAGGCATTTGTGCTCCCTGCTTATTGCCACCACTACCTGCATTACTGCAATTGGAACCTGCATCATTCATTATTTCACTTTTTAACTGCTTACCACAAACAGAGAGGAGAATATGCTATATTCCTGTATGGCAGTGTTTTATATAAATGCTCAACAGCTCAACAGATGTTTTGCTTATTTTGAAGGTGCTAAAAAACACAATTTGGCATATTGGTGGACTTGGCAGGACTGAGTTAATTTAATTTTTTTTTAAATTTCTTTATTAAACAAAAAGGAAGGGAAGATTTGTATTGCAGCTTTCACCGCTTCTCATTTCACTTCTTGAGCTGGAAAGGATCTTAGTTTTGTACCTACAAGAATGAGAACCTCATTTACAGCTAGGATCCTAAGGCACTGCTGTAATGCAATTATTATTATCATCACCATCACTATCAGTCCAATCAATCTGACTGTGTGCTTCTAATGAGTTCGTGTCTTAGGGCAGTTAATGTTCACACTATTTTTTGTGTGGGTTTTTGTTGTTAAATAACCATTCTTTGCAGCAAATAAATTGAAAGCTTGATCAAAAAAAAAATTAGTATTTAGAGAGCAACTATGAAAAATCTGATTATAGCAAAACATTATCAAGAAGAGCAGATTAACCCAGCTCATTTGGGGGGTGAATATTTTCTGGGTTAAGAGATATGACTTGGCCAAGAGGCAATTTCATTATATGTTTGCTTCTTCTGTAGAAGAAGAAAATAATTTCCTTGAAATAAATAAATTATACAGGAAAGATTAAATACTCTCCTACAGAGGCCATGTGTAGAAGGAATGCTAGCTATTTAAATGGCTGTTTTGGCAAAACAGAAATTTGGAAGATTTGTTTCCTGCACATTCCTGTGAAATTCATTCCAGGACCTTGCCCCACTTTCCCCTTTCTTGGCCATCAGAGGCCAGAGAACTTCCAGCTTGAAAAAAGAACCCAAACTTAATTTGCTCTTGTCTGATAAAATACTCTGCTACACAAGTCCCAGTTGTGAATAATCACCATTCAACCACATGAATCAGCCCTCGGTGCATGGATTTACAGGGATAGACTCATTGTCAGCTGCATGTTTGCAAGCTTTGCATCGAAGCCACCATTTCCAAGGCAAGAATATAAAGAAAAGTGAAGGTGAAAACTTTTTCATTATCTTAGAAGACAGCCTATTACCCATATCACTTTCTCAGATATCCATCCATCCACACCTAATGAGTCCTATGATTTAGTCAGAACACATCCATAAAGATGATTCATGGCTGCTATGCAGCCACTTGATGTTAATAGCAAAGCTGATGTCTTAAATCACAGCTGTTTCCCTATGATAGCCAAGGGGCAAGGCAATACTTTGGAAAACACAGGGAAGAATTTATTAGAGCAACTCTACAAAAGCAACATTTACAAGAAAAATGTAAAGCAAAACATCAGTTTCTAAAGTGTTATAGTATCAGATGCTGTACAGTAATCTGCATATGTTAATATTGCTAAAAGTTTACCATGTCTAGATTAAAAACTTCTGCATTTAATTTTAACTTTATCTGTAATCGTTTCTTGTTGTTCCACTACCACAGTGAGGTCAGTGTAAAGCCTTAATAACATGAGGCAAGTAAAGTGTCATTCTTTCCTGTGTTAGTAAGCATTTCGCCACAACTGAGAAGAGTAAATTTCAACAAAACTAAGTCTGATTAAGTTAAATTAAAGCCTGATTAAAGAGATCTGCTGATTTTTAATTATATTGATTAAGGAACAGATAACACAGTATGTTAAGAGTACCAGTACTAAGCCAGAAAGAAACACCAAATGACTCAGAGTATCCAGGAAAACTACTTGCATCCCTCAATTTTAGCTGGTTAGCAAGTTCTGCTGGATCACAGAGCAAAAAGGGTTTTACAGGGCTGAGTCCTCTCTACATACACCCCAGTCACAAGCAATTTGACTCAGAAATATTTAATTTATGTAGGCTGCACACTCTGGAGCATTTAAGAATATTATAATACAGCCAGGAAGGAAGGAACACATGAGTAAGTTTGGCATCACACAAAAGATGACAATTAGGCACAAGATACCCATCAGCTCTTGGAAATCTCTTAGCAGATTCATGTTGCAGCATCAAGCTCTGTTGGGAAATGGTTGGATTTTTAACTAGAACAAACAATCCCTGACATTTCACTTGCTTTCAGCAGGGATCCAGTTGCCTTACTCATCGCTATTAAAACACCTAAATGAATCCAGCAGGATTTCTGAGAAAGCAGTGAATGGGCTGTGATTTTGCAAAGCACTGTCTGGTTCCTGTCTCCATTCTTCTGGCCAGTAATTTCAACAATAGAAATACTCAACTCAAGTTCCCATTAACAACCAAACAGTATTTTTAACAAGGAATAAAATGACTGCCAAAAACTGGGGGGAAAAAAAAATACAGAGACAAGAACATGATGTGCATACACCCAAGCAAAGTGGAATAATTGCACAGATTAAGTAGGTCAACTACAGGTATAGATTTCTTTTAAGATGATCCAAAAAGGTATGAGAAACTGCATGTGAAGGCACGCTCCAAGAGAACTCCCTTCCCACATGCAAACAGGCTCGTCTTAGTCAAATCAAGGGAGGCAAAACTGAAACCACCTACCCTAAGGAGCTCCCAGTGCAAAGCAGGTCCTAGTTCTCAACTTGCTGGCTGCAAAGTGGCTGTGGAATAACCGGAGTGACGGCCGAGCACATGTCCCACAACTACTTCTTCATGATCTTTTTGTCAGGTGATTTGTAACCAGGAGCCTGGATTGGACAGGAAATTACCTTCTTCACAACTGCTGTTTGGGGCTTTGCACTGTGAGGAGCTGCTGTTCAAAATACAGGAATACAGCAACTGGCGCTCTCCTCACGGGGAGCTCTGAAGTTTCCCGTGACTATTCAGATTTGCAATGTGATTTTCAATACAAAGCTAAGCCGGTGTATCCAAAACAAAAAGGTGAAAGAAGGTCAAGAACTGCCCTGTTAAAAACAAGCCTTCCATTTCAGGGGGAAAGAGGAGATATTTTCAAAAGGAAAAAGTCTCTGGGGAAGAAAATGCTGGTAACTCTTGGGAACCTGTGGGTCAGTTTTGTTATAGTGGGTTTTGGTGAAGCATGTAAGAAAACACATGAACAAACATGCAGATTTCCTCCAGTTGCTAAATGCCCACGGAGATTTTTCATTTATGGATGTTTTTAGCTACCAGGAGTCTTTCAACCCACTCATTATTTTCTTCCTAATTTTTAAAAAGTAATTTTAAAACAGAGGATGGAATGGAATCAACAAGGCTCAAGCAGGCCATCAGGAGAACCTCTCATTTCTGGAAGTGTTGAAACATTAGGTTTATAATGAGAAACTGATGCCAATTCTAAATAAATCTGAGGTTTTCCCCTTAACTACATACATGGCTCAAAAAGGAGGTCCTTCAGCACACAAGTTTAATAAGGAGCACTCACAGATCCCCTGACCCATGGCAGAACCCCAGGGAGAGGTCAGCACCAGTGGAACATTTTGTTACAAAACCAGCCCGTGAACCCCAGAGTGGGAAAACACAGACTCCTGAAGGCTCCTGCCTCGGGAAAGGAATGAGAAATTCAGAGCTGGGAAAAACCTCTCTCCTCCACACTCCATCACTCCCAACTCCTCTCTGAAGCGAAGCAGAGCCGGAGGCAGCAGAAGGAACCCTCCCTCCTCCCTACCTGAGAGCAGCAGCAGCAGGGAGACATCGCTGTCCACGGATTGCGTGTTTGAAACCCCTGCATGGCAACGCTCACACACAGACTGCTGCCACCGCACGGGGTGGGAGCCTCCTGACACACCAAACCCTGCTGGCAACCCTGGCTCACAGCCGCCAGGGCAATGAAGAACACGATCTCGCTGATAAGAATATGTGTTAATCACAAAGAACAACTTCCCATGGCTGGTAAGTTCCCTACTCCCATCTCCACCCCAATGCCAAAATCTGTGGGCACTCGGTAACTGTAAATACGGTTTAGAGATCATTACACACATTCCTACACCAGTGTGAATGGCAGCATTGTTATTGCAGGAGGAAAAAGAGACTGAAACAAAACAAAGCAAACTACTGAACAACCTGTCATTGTAAATTAATGGAGTTTTGGAACGATCCAGGAAAGTTCCTAAAGTTTCTTCCTCCTCTTTATAATGTCATGCTTCTAATTTACTTCATTTATATTAATAAATACTGGATTACACAACTATTAATCTAGCTGAGAACTGCACTAAAGCTCACTAAATCTGTCTCTAATTATTATGATTAATGGCGCAAAATGATCAGCTTCTCAAATTAACAACCTAAAGCAACTGGTGTAGGAAAAAGGGTATTTCTCTTAGTAAACAGGTTCTTTAGTCTTTCTAGTTAATGAAATCTTGAGCAGTCCATTCAGTAGTACTACATTCTAATTCACCATGACTCCCATTTACGTAGATTTGCATTGATTATGCTGCCATTATGTATTTAAGATTAATTATGGTTAAATTGCACTTAAACTCTGTCTCATTCTTAGTATAACACAGTAGAAATCAAGAGCTGACTACCTTATTCTTTTTATTTCTGTATCCAGAGGTTGTACTAAATTTCTTTTATTTTATTACTACTCTTACTATTCACCAATGCTAATTTTCAAAGGACAAGTTCTCCATTTAATATCTAAGCTTTGCAAAATTGTGTCCAACACTTCAAATTAATTAACAGATTTCAAAAAATAATACCATAGGAATTACTGTTATTGCTGCATTTCTCCTTTTCTTCTGTGATAACTACTCCAAAATCTGTTATTTTATGGTGGTTTTTAAAGAATGTTAAAGTAATCTCATCATTCAACCTAAATTAAGAGAAAGAGACTGTAAGGAGAGTCTTATCAAACCCAAAAGGAATTATCAAGTATTTTCAGTTCTGAGATCCTTAGATTTGGGTTCCTACACTGTCAGTTCTATCCAACCATCACTGAAGACAGCTGATCCAAAGTCAATTCACAAATTAGAGAAAAGATGCTGAAAATAAGAAAATAATGGTAAGCTTATCCTTTACCACCCCTCAAACTAAAAAGAAGCTTCTCCCACCCCTCAAAGCATGCAGTAAGGACCATGTCTACTACACTGGTTTCCAAATGGGAAGACAAGAAGCCCCCCAACACCAAGACAGTGAGAGGACTAAGAGGGATAGAAAGCCCTTCAATAACATTCAAATGAATGGCAGCTTCCTTTGCCATTTCAGACACACTGAACTCTGTCTTCTTTCCTAAACAAGCACTGATAGCTCTTGCTCAGTGTATTTTCACCAGCAGTCTTTTTTTCTCCAACACCTCTCATCAGTAAGGTTTTTATTTTTTTTTTTTCCCTGTGAACTAAAAACATGAACAGCCCTGGCATGGAAAATTAAGCCCTGCAGAACATAATGAGAAACTTTCCCACAGGTGCAGGGAGCCTAAGGGATTTTTCATTAAGAATTACACTTCAAACTATATAGATATGGTCAATGCCATGGGGATGAAATGCGTGTCTAAAGAGTGGCAAAGAGAGCTGATGTTTCTACTTTGTCCTTCCTCATCACAATCCATTCCTAGGACAAGTGGAATATTATTTAACAATGTGCTTCTATTGCAAAGAACCAGCATCATGTCAATGTTTTTTATTTGTCCTGCCCTTGTCCTATGGCATTATAATGTGCAATACCATTGCGTCAGTTGGTCTCATATGACAGGTCTCACATTTCCACTGGGAATTTTTTGTGGGCTATAGCTCATAGGAAAACTTGCAGTATTTATTCAGCAGATCCTCCTGAACTGAACAGTGACTGCATCCCTCCACAGCACTGTCCCAAGGCAGATGCCACATATTTCATAGTCCCTCCTGTTTCCTTATTTGTAGTAAATGTATATCAATTCACAGAAGCCCTTCTCTGACACAGGATTGAGAAGAAAATATAGAAATGCTACTTTCAAATAAGGATTGAGGAGCTAACAGAATCTACAACACTGCTGGTGAAGAACTTGCTCCTACTTGAAGATTCCTCTTAAAATTTTCAAATTACATGCCCAGTTTAAACAAGTTTGTGTTCACTGCTCCTGTCATCATCCAAGTTAATAACATTCATTCTTTAGCACACGTGAGTAACCAAGGCAGCAAAGATTAAAAGGGAAAGCCAATAGCTAAAACAACTGGTTTGGCAGCTGCATGGAAGGAACAGGAGCAGTTCAAACACAAAATTCTCACATGTGAGTCTGGGAATGCCCTGCAGAGGACTGCTTAGGACACACCACTGGCTGCTGTGTGGGAAACCTCAGTACAAGGCTGTTTCAACATGAGAGGTGCATTTGAATGCTCTTCAAAGCAATTGTGAAAGCCATGCAAAACCCACTCGGTTCTGCTTGGAAGGTTATTGGGAAATGGCAAATTACTCATTGCTGCGTGGTTTTCCTTCTGTTTCCTTGCTCAAAATCCAGAGCTTGTAACTAACCTGAAAAATCTCAAAAATACTTCTGATACCTGCAAAGCTCACCAAATGCACCCTCGACACTACTGCACTGTGATCACCCCTCTGTGAGATGAAATGTGAAATAGAAAGTGAACAAAAACTCCTTTAAGTGAAGGAATTGCACCATATCCATAACTAGAAGATGAAACTGCAATTGAAAGTAATGGGATATTGTTCTCTGCAGGTTCCTGAGTTGCAGAGGTGAGAGGGGGCATGGGGGAATGTTGCTCCCAATGCTGGCAAGCATCTAATATAATGCTGTAATTAAGCCTCATATAACCAAATTGAATATTTTAACCCATCTTTTTTTCTTTTTTTTTTCTTTTTCTTGACAGATCCATTCTACAGAATATGGTTCTAACACTTTGCCCTTGGGGAAAGAGGAAAAAAAATAAATTGCCAGTTTTACTCAGAGGTAATTGGGCTTTACTTTCTTTCTGAAACTATGGTTTCCTTCCCTTACTGTATCAGCAGAACCTGAAAGAACAATTTAATCACTTCTGTGACACTCTGACTAGTCCTTACACTTACTTTTCCTGAACTAGTAAGAAATTCACATCGCCCTGAAGAGTAAAACCACCTGAATTTCATCTGCTTTCATGTCTCAACAAGAAATTTCATAAAACTCTATCCATCCGAAGTAACCCTGCAAAGTCTAGAGGGTTACTGATGCATTTCTTACCTCAGACTGAATCAGCAAGAACAGACAGACCCACTTGCAGATACCTTGAAGACTAGAAAATTGTAGATTGCTTCTGTGCATGTAGAAGATAAACATAATTTGTGATTTCCCAAGGCTCTGTGTGACACAAGCTCATAAAACACACTTGTGCCTGATGGCACCTATTATTTTGTATCACTACCACTCACCTCTCCTGTGTTCCTGTGAATTTTCATTAAGGCAAGAAGAGTTAAACATGTAAGGAGAATTTTAGTAGTAGCTGATTGGGTAAAGGGGATATTGAGTTGCAAATATATTTGCCCCATTAAGACTATTTTACTAATGCCACCGTGAAAAGACAGTATAATATCAGGTACCACTTCTAGAATGACATTCTTGTTCATGATGGCTGTTAAAAATTGTCCCCAGAGCTAAATTTTACATTAGCAATTAAATTGAGGATATATGGAACAGGAGTTTATAGAAAAAAAGCATACAAATGCTGAGAAACCCATTTAAAATAAACTTTAGAGGCACTAACTTAGTCATACCCAAAGCCCCTTCTTTTTTATTTTGCAACCTTTGTAAGGTGTTGCCCTTATTTAGGTTCCATGCTAAAAAATATTATCAATAGATGAGAATGTAGCATGCAGGCACTGCTGCTGAGAGCACCAGGTTTTGATCCAACTCCTCAGCCTGTAATGCCGAGAATCCAGGGAAAATACAATTTACTGCAAAGACAATGTCACACTGGGTTTTTGGACCTCCGAGTGAATAGGAAATACACATCCCCACCAGATTCCCAGCACAGTCCATACAAATTCCTGCTGATGGTAAAAAGAAAACCCTGATAAAAAAAAAAAAAAGTCTATAGGGTTTCAAATCAATACACTCCAACGATGTAACTGCACATGCCCATGTCCTCTACGGATAAATGGAAAAGGGTCCATTTTGTTCTCACATCTGGGAGCCAATTAAGCCACATTCAAGACACTGTAAACTGCTGTGACATACAAGTCTGGGACCAACAAAACCTTGAAGACTTTGGAATCTGTTCACGCTGAGAAAAGTCAGTGCAAAGTTGCTTTAGAAAAAAAAATACTGTTAAATTTACATTATACAACTGTACCACGTGCCCACTGCTGAACAAAGGGAACTGACAAATTCTCAGTGCAAGCTTCAACACTTCACAAATAGGAATTTATTTTTGAAGACAAAGTCATATTATTTCCTACCTTCAGCATCATATTCAGAGTTTTAAAACACACACCTTAGGTATCACAAAGTCAGGATGAAAGGAAGCAACACCAAAATAGACAAAAGCCAAGCATCTTTGAAATGGACAAGGTTTGCAATTCTCCATGCAGAGAGAAAATTACAGTCCTTAAGGTAGAAATTGGTTAGATAGAGGATGCAAACAGTGAAGGATGGAAAGACCTGGTAAAGAGGAAGAAATATCTCCTTGGTGGTCATAATCTGCATTTTATAAATCTGCATTCATTTGAAGTCTCACTAAAACAAGAGTCTGCTGTTATGAGGAACCAGATTATAAAGTAGATATATTTTAAAAGAATAACAACTAATTTTTTACAACTGCCTTGTGGCATGCAATAGAGTTTTACCTATTAGAAAAAGTTGGTGAACTGAGGATCACACAGAAGTGCCTTGCAGGCATCTCCCTCTTGCCACACAGAGCTTTCTCAGGTTCTCTATTTTATTTATTTACTTTATTTTCTCGATTTTAAGTAGCCTCCTGACTTGAAGTTCAACTGTGTGTTCCACTTTGAGCTGCAGGTGAATATTATGGTCCACCCACAGTGAAGTTCATAATGTAATTTCTCACCAGTTAATGAGAAATAAACAATTTTGAAAGAGGTAAATCCCTCTATTTTTAAAATAAAGCTCCCACAGACTGCTGAGACAACAGAGCAGAAGTCCTGCAGCCTTGTTATTGCCACACTTCCAAATCACAGCTCTTCAATTGTCTGAATGGACAATTTAACATCCTCTCTCCATCACCACAAACAGTGCATTATTTTTGAGATTTTTTTTTTTTTTTTCAGAAAGCACTGGTTGGTTCTTAAAAGACAAGACATTTCTCAGAAATGCACACTAAAAACCTCGCTAAAAGCTTTCAAAATTCTGGAGAAGCTGCTGAAGATTCCCATGTGAGCACCAAAATGCTCGAGGTGGGTGCTCTCTGCGTTCACTTCCACCATCCTGTGGGAGAAAAAGGGTGGGGAATGGTGGGGAGCCAGGGAGAAACATTTCCTGAGCATCTCTAATTACAGGCACCACTATCCTCAAAGAGAGGTTTAATTGGCCTGATTCTTATTTTAGCCTCGTCAGTTGGCTCATATTTAACAACTACTGAAAGACATTATGCTGTTGGTCTTGAAATTATTTTTAGGCACCATTAGAAGCCTGGCATGGGCAAAAATTCTTAATTTAATTTGTCACAAAGAGAGTAATGAAGTTACTCAAATAAGAAAGACTCCATACTGACAAAAACAGAGAGGAAAGTGAAAGCTCATCAAGTCACACATCAAAATCTCCCAGAAATCTCCCACCAGTGAGGAGGTGAGCAGGCAGCTCAGGTTTACTGTGCCACTCCTGCAATATTTAAAGGATACTACATATCATCAGCTTGGAAAGAAATTGCAAATCTAACCTAATTCCTGCTGGGTTTGGGATGTAGAGTTTTGACAGAAGAATTAAAATGAAAATATAAGTACCATAAGAAAAAAACACAAGAATTGTCAGTTCTTTGTTATTCAGCACTCAGGTTCATGTTATTTTTGATATAAAGTTCCACTGCAGACTTATTAAAACTGCCCATTTATCTTTTGTCCACATATTTATGGCATTTAGTGGCAATGCAAATTATAATCTAAGTCTGGATTTCTTCTTGCATTTCACCAGTAAGTCCCTTCTCTTGAATGGTGGAAAAATTATCTCTAAAATCTCTATGATTTTACGAATTTGCTATGACTAAGTGAAAGTTGGCCCATTTCTTGGTGATGAGTGAATGGAAGGCACATGTGCAGTCAGCTGGATTCAGGTCTGCACACAATTATTCTATGGCTGATCTTATCTCCAATTAATCCTCTTAGAATGAGATTTTAGGATGTAAAACCCCACAAAAGTTTTCAAGTGGAGTTTTACTTTCTAACAGGTTTGGGGTTTTTTGTAATTTTTCTGCTGCTTTCTCTCCATATTGTCATTGTCACCCTTCCTCTTTATATATTGTGTTTACTTGTACCAATCAAATAATACCATTCTATCCCTTTCTTTATTGTTATTTTAGATGTTGCAGAGTGAAAAAACCCACAACCCCTTACTTTTCAAAGCTTAGAGGTTGTCCCTTATCATGTGTGAATAAAACAAAGGGTCAGGGATACAGACAGAACAGAATCACAGAACAGTTTGGGTTGGAAGGAAACCTTAGAGGTCCAGTCCTACACCTCCACAATCAGCCCACAAAGTGCATTTTGGTTAAGCACCCTGAAGGAGAGTTGGAACTGCAAGCAACTAAATTCTGCTTACATTCTCCAAAAAGCAGAAGACATACTATAGATTATTTGTCACAAGACAAGATATTGCACAGGGTAATAATTAAAAAAAAAACCCCACACACGAAAAACCATTAATCCCTTTAGAAAACACTGATATTCAGGACAGAATTTTGTTCAAACCAGATGAAAACACTTACTTGGCCTTTGTTACCTTGGCATTTTCTGAAAAACTCGAATCAAATAAAAACTTCTAAACGAATTAACAGGCAAAGTTACACAAAGCTCTGAGCAAGACAAGAAAAGCCAGCAACTGCATTATCCAATGTTACAAATAATCATTAGAACAGAGCAACATTTAATATCTTTCCTTTGAAGTGCAGTGGTATGGGAAAATCCCAGTGATGGAAAGCCTGGGGTAATTGCAGCGAGCAGGTGGTTCAGCCTGGGGAGCTGCAATCAGGAAGACCTTTGTATTTCCGTTATTATTTTTTTGTAAGAGATCAGAAGACAATGTCTTGGGTTAACACGATGGAACTTCAAAGCGCAGGTATGGTTGTGCTGAGGAGGAGAAAAGCAGTGCAGAGAACCTCAAGGCCTGGCAGCAGATCCAGCAGAGGCTGGAGGCATGAGCCAGGAGGATGCTCTTACAGGAAAGATGTCAGGAGGCATCCAAAGACAGTGAAGCCCCAAAAGACAATGTGATTAAACCAATGATTTTCTCTGTACACAAATAATGTTACTTTGTACATGGCAGAAGTTTTGGGACATCCACAGTGTTTTCTAAAACATGATGATGCATGTGACTAATACATCTTAAATACAGTTTAGAATGTGGGAACTGAGAGAGATATATCCTTAAAGAAATGAGTTACAGAAGACCAAATGACACAGAGATTCCTTTAAACTGTCACTGAAAAAAGCTACATTCCTCCAGAAGTGCAAGTTACTGCACAAATGACTAAAGAGCTTCCAGCTAATGAGGGAAATATGACTGAATTTCCAAGGAGGCTTCACAATGGCTTACAGGAGATCTTTCATTAATATTTACCTCTGTGGCTCAACTCTGACAACCATTATTTCCTCAGCTTCCAGGTAAAAAGGAGATTCTTTCAACTGGTATCCTGCTGTATGTGGCAGTATTATGACACTCAGGGACGTGGTTTAATGTGGACTTGGCTGTGCTGGGCTAATGGCTGGACTTGATGGCTTTAGAGGCCTTTGCCAGCCTAAAGGATTCTATATTATGAAAAAAAAAATCCCACACAGATTGTGATGTGTCAGAAATTACAACAACTGATTAAATGTAATTCCATATATAACTTGCACATGTAAGGAGAAGGTTTTGACTTTCACTAAGAGGAAACTTTCAGGAATTTGATGGTTATGGTACTCCAGCCAACTTGTCAATGGCAGCAGGAGGGAAGTCCATGCCCAGCAACAAGTGCCCAGTACACACATCTAAGGGGCATCATGGGGAGGATAAGGAATGTGTTCAAATACTTCATTAAATTAACTTCTCTCTGCTTGCAGGCATTTCCTTCAGCTCTACAGCTGCTAAAATTTAGAAACTAATACCAATCCTTATGAAATTTTAATTTGACATCTGTGATGAAAGACAAAAAGTCTAATTTATCATATAACAGATTCACCTTCACACTGTGCTGTGGTCTTTTCCCTTTATCCAGGCACCCTTCAGTTAGGGAGCATTGCAATTCACCTGCTGTAGCAATACCTGGTGAAAGACAATTGCCAGAAGTGATGCTGGTGGGATTTTGGTCAAAAATTCAACTACAGGTTGAGCAGGTGCTTTTTTTAATGCCTGTCCTCTGGGGTGCAGTGACCCAGCAGCAGAGTTTTCATGTGTGTAACAGCAAAAAACTACAAAAAGATGAAGCAGAAATGCCACACACAACCCACAGCAAAGGGTAAAGAGCTGGATTTCAAACAGCTGTTTGCTATCTGGATAAAATTTGTCCTTTAAACATTTTTTTCAATATGAAGGGGTATACTACTAGGTCTTGCTGGTGATGCTCACCAAACCAAAAAAGCCCAGTACTTTCTCTGGGCAGAGGGAGACTCATTTTATTTTGACTGCTGTTGATAACAACCAGAAAAATTCCTGTCAACCCACCAAAAAAATAAGTTCCAGCTGGAAAATAGTACACAGTTCTTGATAGCTCAAGTAAACTGCAAGTGCTGTGGCCTTCACATGAGTAAGTCTATGGCAGGACTGAAATGCAGCTGTGTATGATTCCCAATGTGAAATTCAAGAGAAATACCAGGACACTTGCAGGGATAAAAGGTGACAGGGAATCTTTAAAAATAAATCCAGATTTCATCCAAACACCAACACAGCTCAAATCCACACACAACAACATCAACCATTAATTTTACAACACAAAAAAGAACAATGCAAATGAGAGAGGAGAACAAAAATCTGAACCATTTCTCTGGTGCATGATGTGCAGGGAGCATTTGCAGCACTTTAGGACACCTCTGCAAGTAGATTAGGAATTACTGTTTCATGAAGTTCCCTACCACTTCCTCTGCCAACCTCTTTTGCTTCTTTATGTTGTCCCTGTAGCCATCTATCCTCACACAGCTAACACACACAGAGGCACAAAAGCCCTAGAGCAGGCCAGGATGCTTTTTCCTCACATTGTGTATGAAAGCAGCCTTTTATTCACACTGGCATTACAAAGAAATCCAGCATTTAGTTACTCTCTTCCCAGTCCTTTTGTCATTATAACTTGTGACATGCTGGCTGATGCTATCGGCGTTAAAGACCCCGTTCCCCAGGTTGTCTCTGTGCAGTTTATAAATCTGCTTTGGATTATATTGATTTACTAATTGACCAAAACACTGGATTATACACTCTGCTGGACACCTTACACATTAAACAAAGTAACTGATAAAGACAGCATGCTCTTTGGGCTGATTTTTCTAGGATTTGATCTTTTCTAGGAATGTACATTTCAAGTCGGTTCTTAATAGCAGAAAGGAATCACAGAAAAGAAAGGAAACAGGGGAAAACAGTCTTTGGAAGCTGTTATTTGCTACTGGAGGAAGGCTGGCAGAGGCAGCAGCAGGAGCCTGACTGGCAGCAGAGACCTGATCAATGCTCACTATCATGCAATAAATGGAAATTCATTAGGTAACACCCTCAGCAGCCCTAGAGAGGAGCCTGCAGTGTTCCCCAGGAAACGGAGAAGCAAACACCTATCCATCAAATCCTTGGAAAGAGCAGTTTATCTTCCATCCTGTTGAGTATACATCTGTTATTAATCAATAGCTGTTAGGATTTGTGTCCCCTCTCCTCCCATTTTTATGCAAGCTGGCAACTTTCTTGTGACTGAAATAACCCAATTAATCTTCCAAATAGAAAGGCAGCCTTTTTTTTTTTTTTTTGACAGGCAGATGTTTGACAATTAATCTGAAGGAAGTGAGGAAAAGGAGAAGGAGCAAGTACAAAATAAGGGAGCACACGTGATATCACAATCCAGTGCTGTAAATAGTTCATTGCTCCACCTGCTGTTGGGCTCCTTTTCCTCTGCAAATAGCACGTTGTCCATGGCTAATGCCAAACACAAAAACATTGTATCTACAAAGAGCCTCACCACACGAACCCATGTCATTAAAAAGGACTAAATGGACTAAAAATGCACAAACCTAAAGGCAAGTCAGAAGGAGACAGAACACTGATTTATGTCCAAAGCCTCTTTTCATTGGGATGTAGAAATATAAAAGACAAATGAGCAAGGATTGCCACATGGGCTTAGACGCATCTTTGAAGATCTCTATTGTCCAGAGAAAAATAAAAAAACAATGCTGCAAAAGAACACATTCTACAATACAACTATTGCTTACCTGTATTTATCAGTTACGAAGCTATTCCTGCCAGAAGGCCACATTCAGTTAATTCTTTAACATTTTGTGAAGGAAAACCAAAACCAGTCTGACCTTGCTTTCCCCCTAAGCCCTTCAAATTATGTTTTGCAGCCCCTGTGTTCAGCTGACCCAAAACTGTGTGTGCCCAGGTGGGCCCTGCTGGGATCAGCACACTCAGACAATGCCCAGTGTGAGCTTTCACCTGCCTGGGGATTTGAACAACCTGCTCTAGTGGAAGGTGTCCCTGCCCATGGCTTGGAATCAGATGGTCTTTAAGCTCCTTTCAACCCAAACTATTCTGTGATTCTGTGTGACCCAGTCCCAAGGACCAGAGCAGAAAGAGGGAAGGGATCTGAGTCCCCAGGCAGGTGCTCTTCTCACCTGGTAACCCACAGCCCCACCCAGCTCAGGATGCTCTCTCCAATCCATCAGCCAGTTCTCCTCCTGGAGCACTCTCAGAGATCAAACACAATTCAATTCCTGTGGCCAGAGGTGTGGGTTTAAGTGAGCAAGAGCATTCATTTCAGTAGTCAAATTACACCTTCCACTGCAGCTAATGAAATCTGCATTTCATTAACTTTTCTCTAGGCCACCCATAAGTGAATGTTTAACTGGAAAAGAGCTGTGACTCAGGTTGGGGCACAAAGGTATTAATATAAATAAGTGATGTATTGTGAGATGCACTGCAAAACTGCTTATGAATGTAATGGCTCTGCCACTGACAGCTGTTGAACAGTGGAAGGTCAAAAGGGCTTCTCTGAATTTTTAGCAGTAAGAGAAGATCCTGAACTTAGTAAAGCATTTTAAGTAAGAACACTTCCTTTTATCCTACTTTAAATTATCCACAGGATTTTTTTCTTAAAAAAAGCTATTCCCTTTGTACAGCCAGTTGTTTATGAAGTGTGTGATCTGGGTATCCTAACAGCAACAGTCCCTGACCATCAAATCTGTTGGACTTCTATCAACCAAAACCTCTCTGAGCTTCATACCCATCCTACAATATCAGCAATACACTGACATTAACGCAAGCAGCACCACAGTTGCATTTTAAATCTGTCATCCCTGACTCCCCAAAGGCCGTGCAGCCCTGCCCTGCTCCACATTTAGCTCCATCCTTTCAGCCTTCCAGGCAGTGATTCAGAGGTATGAGAACAGCTTTAAAATCCCAGGACTGTAAGCAAATAAAAGGCCATAAGACAGCAGGTTCATGACCCTTGGATCTGCAGTATCTCAGCTTTTGGCCTTTTAGTCATGGGTTTGATTCTAATCTCAGCCCCACACTCCACATATTTGCATCACAAATCTTCACACGTGCCCACAATAACAATCACTCTGCAAGAGCTTATTCTCAAACACTCCACTCTGGCATTCAAAGCACATGTCCACCTGAATCCAGCTCCAGATTCCAATTCATAAAGTGTGGTAAACAAGGGCAAAGCTTTGTGGGCAAACACTTAACATCTTCTGGACAATTATTTCAGTTATGTCATTTATTATTAGCACAAGTTATTTGGCTGTTTTAAAATATATCTTAGCAGTTTATCTCTGACTGAGAATACCAGCCTGTAAATAATTCAGCACTGCCACATTATTCCCATGAACTGATTATTCCAAGGAATGCACTGTACTTATATCACTCCAGAAACAGAATTGTTTTTAATGCCTCCCAACTCCCTTACAAAGAGAGGAGGAGTTAATGCACTTGAATCTAAAACTAACTAGCAGCCAATTTAGACATCAAGGGCATCCCTTTTTCAGTACATTATATTCAAGCACAAATTAACTTTCCTCATGCTTCAACCTTTCAAGAATTCTATGGCTCCATCTAAAATGTTTTGTTAGAAAACATCTAACATAGCTAAGTGTGAAATGACACAGTTACTGTTAAATCCTCTGAAATCCTGCCCACTGCCCATATTAGAAAGAAGTTCTTCCTCCAGTATTATGTTCTTATTTGTAAGAACCACACAAAATACCACACTGCTTTTCTATACATCAGAAAGAAAACTTCACTTTCTCATTATGAGAAAGTTGCCTCACATTAGAGGTCTATTTCAGTGACATATCCAGTATTCAGCCAGCTGAATGCCCTGGACAAATGTATTAATATCCATTGTACATTTATCACTGCATCAAAATCCTTGTAACTATAATTACTGTTAAGAATTTCACAAAGAGAAATAATAGACTGAGGGTTTTTTCCCCCAGAATTTGTTCCATTGGATAGCAACACAAAATTGCCTGTTGAATTTATTTTTATCGTCTGTCAAAACCAGCCATGATTGTCTTTATGATTAAAATCCACAATTGGTCTGAATTCTCTTAGAAATTATATTTTTTTCTGTTTGTCACTATGACTATCATGTCTATGGTTATGAGGATTTTTTTTTTATTTCTCTTTTTTTTTTTACTTTCTACATACAAAAACTCTGCCTGATCCCAAGAATGTCAAAGACTTGAGAAGTTGAGACCTTCTACATGGGAAAACCAAACCAGACAGAGATCCAACACCTTGCTGCAGTTTTAGGATCTGCAAACACAAGGAGGGATACACACCTCTGTCACACTTTCTCCTCACTAGAGCAGCCCCTTGTCATCAGGCATGGAAAAAATTCCCTGTTCCATCCATCCTACACCCACATATTTTATATTTATCACCGCAGTATAAAATCTTTCTGTCACACTTTCAGTGGTGGTGGGTTTGCTCCACCTGTTTTATTTCCTTGATCCAACAAAGTAGATGAAAACCAGAGTATTAGTTTTAGTTATCATGTTTAAATTCCACTGTTTGGTCAACTCCTTCACTTCTCCCACTGACAGATTGCAAACAGATTTTAGGGCTGAAGATAAAATGGGGGAAAAAAAGAAAATTCTTATTTTAATCCAATTCTTCTGAACAAAACTGGTTGTCCATAGAGAGGATTTTTTTTTTTAGTATGTAAAATCATCCATTTTGTTTAATGGGTCAAAAATGTGGTTTATGGATAGGATCCAAATTTGTTTCAGATGGACAGCTATTGGTAGTCTGGATATTCCTGGCAGAGCCAAAGAAGAAGAACGCTTTTTCAATACATTTTTGTGATTTCTTCTGAGAAATAATAACCATTCATCCAAAAGGTGGCAGAGCTTATGCAGGTGTTGGTGTTTGCCATGAACTGACACCATTTACCCTCTCAACTCCTTGCTGGAGTTGTAGAATAACCAAAGGCTCATGGTAATTAGGAATCTCCAGAAAGAAACTGAGAAATTCTGAACAGCAAAACAACTGGGGGAAGCAGGGACTGCATAGAAAGAAAGCCATCACTGTTGAGGGAGGCCTAGAGAGGAGAAATAAAGGTTCTCACTGAAAAGGAAGAAGAGAGATGTCATGCAAGTAAATTCTCCAGAAAAATCTGTTTTAAAAGAGAGAGCAAACAAGGATATATTTATAAAGATGCATATTTTATGGCTACGTTTATCTCCCCACTCTGATAATGCTGTTTGGAAGTGTGTGCTACACAGCACAGAGACACAGGATGTGCAATTTTGAAGTCCACATAATTAGCATTTGCCACCTAAAAAACCCAAAACATAAGAAATGCAGAATACTGGGGTTTGTTCCTTTATCTGCCTGTATTTTTAATAGCGTCCAAAGCCCTGCCCTCCAAGGGAAAGCTTTCAGCATCTCCTCTTCTCACTTTTGGGAAAGCGAGGATGAAAAACGATGAGGCTGCATGAAGCCCCACACTAATAACTTACTCCTTCTTCTGTGGTCTCAAGTCTCACTGTAAAAAGCAATTCTGACTGCAAGTAGCTTGAAGAGGGACAGAAAGTTGGTTAGGTGAAGTGGAAAACACCCTGGGAAGGATGCAAGCAATGTCAGACCAGTGTAATTGTAGCTTTTATAAAACCTTTAAGAATCCCCTGGTCCAATTCCGAGCACAGGTGGTTGGATTTGAAAGTGTCTCCAAAATGAGATTCTGGTAATCACTGAGCTAGAAGGAATGAAATAGAGGAGATTTCTGAGCTGGGACAAATAGATTTCATTCATCTGGACAGTCTATAGTTAAAGACCAAATAATTCTGTATAAAATGCTCCCTGCCTAATTCTAAAATATATTTCTTCCTGTCTATGGAGTTGCACTCTGCAGAATATTTTAGATACTGTGTGCAGACCAGCAAACCCAAACTCCACGTAGTGCTGTCTATGCCTCATTTCCCAATTCAAAGTTCATTTTTATTTATTCCAACCTCCTAAACTGATTAGGCAGACTCAACAAGTAATGTCCTACAGCAAAAAAGTCTTATTTTGAAGATTAATTCACACAATTAAACACAAAACCGAATAGTCAAAATTTCCACGTGCTGAAAAAATCACTCATTAAAATTATTCAAGTAATAGCAATTGAAGGAGTTTCCATGTGAGGGGAAAAAAAAACCCCAAAACAAACAACAAAAACCCAAAAAAACACCAACCAACTAAACCTCCTAAAAAATGAGAAGCTACATTTGTGTTTTCAACTGGGAATCAAAACTGTAATAAGCCAAATAAAATCCTTCAACTGGTTACTCATGGCTAATTGGTAAATACCAATTACGGACCTCAAATAAAGTAACTCCGTACTTTTTTTTTTAAGCTATGAATCTGACCCACTGCTGTGTCTGATCCACCAAGTAAAGATATTTTGTGTTCCAGCTGGGCTAAATCTAAGCCAAAAGAGGTGCAGCTCTACAGGTATGTACTGGCCCTAGTTTCACATGGAAAAGTTGCTTCACATGGCAAACCATGGGCTGTGTTTGGTGCTGGAGCTACAGCTTACCCAAAACTTCTCATAGTGGGAGGAAACTAACAAACAACAGGAAGTCAAGGATAAGAAAATTTTAAAAATTTATATTTTTTCAGAGCAGAAATGGATGCTCAGAAATATGGCCACATAAAATCACTGATATCTAGACACACCTGGCCTGTTTGACACTCTCCTGGAAAAATAATCCCTGCTATGAATGGCAATGAGGACAATCATTTTTATTGTTAAAGGATTTGAAGCCATTAAGGTATCTGCTATTCTTACTGCTCTCATTTTTAGTCTTTAGCCTCTAGAATGCCAGAAATTCAGCAAGCTTTTCCTCCCAAATAAAATCTTACCTACCTCTCCATAGATGCAGGCCACATTTTGACTGGAGTCCCAAGCCACCACTCTTTAATCACATAACAGCATCAGGCTTTCACTCTGTAAAATTCATGTTTCAGACCTGTTCAAAACATGCCCTGGTGGTCTCCAGCAGTTGGCAGAGGTAGCTGGTTAATCCAGAAAGCAGCTGCCAGGCTGTGAGCTCCAGCAAAGGGAATTAATTGGACACACACACACTCAGCTGTTGTGAGAGTACAGGATGCATCAGGGTGGGATTGCTCAGCCTTCAAAGGGACCAACTCTATTTCTTTCCTAGGAGTGCACTCGATCAGGAGCCACGTCCAGGATAAGCTGGAGAGGAGCAGTGGCCAGCCCTGCTGCAGGCTCGGGGCAGCAGCTGTGAGAGCCCTTGGGGTGCCATCCCTGGGAGCAGCATCACTCAGAGCTCTCCCTGGAGCCACCCAGCGTCCATGGCAGCGGCCAAACGCACCCGCTCCATCCCCCCAGAGGAAACAGAGCCAACAGCTTCCATCCTCACACACCAGCCAGGCTCACCCCTGCCCACAGCCCCTTTGAAGGCTCAGCACCAACCTCTGATTCTCAGGAGGGGACAGGAGTGGGAGCACTACAGCATCATCCTCATCATCCTCATGCCTTGGCTTCCCTGGCCAGTCCAAACAGGTTAAACTCAGCAGCTGAGGGCTGCTCTAACCTACTATTGACAATTTACTGATGTTTTGCTCACCTAATTTGTTCCACTGTCCACAAAAGCATGCAGTTACCTTAGCAACTACTACATTATATTTTATCTCCAAGCTGCAAAGCTTTCTCTTTCCTAAACACAAACCCCACAAGTCTACTCATACTGCATGTAACCTCTGATATTAGTCCTAGCCATTTCAGGAAACAGAAATAGGCACAAGTGTAATGAAAATAATAGTCTCACCTCTAAAATCTATAGAAGTTTTCCATTTATGAACAAATTTTCTTCGTAGATTTGACTCTTTTCTGTGTCTGCTATTTTTCTATGGGTTACAATTTGAATAAAGGAAATTAAGAGGACAAAGAGGAAGACCTGTTTTAAGGAGTGAGCTAGAATCCTGGGAGAAGACACATTAAAGAATCAAGGGCATATCTTGAAAATTGCTGCAGGAATAAACAAATGCCTTTAGGCCACTGACTTCTGTCTTTACTGAATGGATATCTAGAATGAGAACTCATCTATTTTTGTATGGTCAACAGAACACTGAAGGTTTTTTTAAAGTGAAAGACACATTTCTCTATGAACATATCTAAAAGAAAGAATAATTACACTTGGAACATATTTGCAGTTGGTTATGCACCAGCATTGCTCCTGGGCACCACAGCTTCCTGCACCACGTGAATTTGAATTCCAGTGAAACAAACTTGCTTTGAGAGGCATGTTGTCATCATGTCATGTGAAAGGGAGACACATACATAAACACTGAGTAACCTGGGACCTTCACACTGCCTGCTGCCAGATGAACCAGCCTTGCATCTCCATGGGACTTCCACTGCTGGAAATGTTCCTGTGGGGCTGTCCAACACTGAACTGCACAGGAAGGAGGGCAGGGAAATGAAGAGCTTTTCTCCAAAAGGAATATTTCTGGGGGGACATAATTTTTATTTATTTAAATCAACCCAAAAGCACAGACTGCATTTTTTCACAGCTGTAAAAAATTATTGAGGTTTATCTTCGGGAATAACTAAAGTTAGTGAACTTGTTGAGACTTCTGATTTCAGCAACTTACTGATTTAAACCCATAGATCAGCCCTTAGACCCAATTTTTAATATATTATTTTAACTATCTTTGAAGTTAGGAATAATCTTAAATACTGTCTTGAGTTAATACTTTAATAAAATAACTTCTGCAGAGGTCTTGTACAACAGAGCGTGATAACCTTTTATAGCTGTGACAGGATGTTTGATTTCCAGCTCCCTGCTCTGCAGTGCCCATTTGTGCATATTTGAATACACCAGAGAATGGAGCTTCTGCTTTCTGCAAAAGTTGGACACCTTTCAAAGGTTAATTTTCACATTAAAGATGGATAAAATAAAAAGCAGCTGGACAAAGAATTTTTCTGGTCTTTCTTTTTTCACAGGAAGTTATTTTTTTAATCAAAAAGGCACAGTACCTTTACAAAGTGATAAAACTTTGCGGGAAGCCGTCAGTACCAAGTTCAATCCAAACTGACAATTTTAATTGCAGTTAATTAAAGTGTTGGTAGGGAAGTAAGCTAGCATCCAATAAATTATTAGTAATTCATCTTCCTGCAAATCTCACTGAGGATGGGTCTGGGCACTCAAGCTCTATGTGGTTTCCCAGTTTACTGACCCTGCAAGTTTTCTCCTACCAGTTCAGTCAGTTTTCTCTCCAGTACAGCAAATTCAGGCTGACAAGTTTTGTTTTTCTTTATTACCCTCAAAAATCCCTGGATGGATCCATTGACCCTCTGCAAACACCTCTGCCAGGTCTGAGTCACTGCCTCATTCCAGCTGCTGCCCCCTCCCTTGTGGAGAGTTTAGTTCAGGCATGGCTTGAGGAAAAAGGCCATGAAGCCATGCAATTGAGAGAAAAGCAACAGGTAGCTGTGAAGCAGTTCCAAAGCAGTTCCCAGCCTGACTTCTATAAACAATTAGTCTCTCTCAGGCATCATTGTATAAACAATAAGGTTCTCAGGCAGTCTTCCCATAACAAGTGAAACACCCCCTTTGGGAAAAGATGGCACCCTGGGAACAGATATGGAAGTTTTGGGAACCGTTCATATCACAGTGGGAACACTGGTTTTATTTTGTGTAAACAATCAACGGTATTGTAAAACAAAAGGAGTGGTTAGAGTTTTCTCTGTTAGCCTATCATATACCTGGATTTTGGAATATGCATGAAGTTCATTAGCACTATTATTTAAACTGGCTGATGGATCAATAAAGGCGGGTTCGATGCATTATAGGATGGTCGTTCTCCCCTCACTTCAACACTCCCTGTCCAGCTGGAGCTCAGCAGGGCTCTGCTCTGAACCTGCTCCTTCTGCAGCGCCGCAGAACCCTGAGCCTGAGTCCATCACCACCCCCCAGCTCAGCACCTGGGGCTTCCCAACCCTACTGACTGTTTCTGGGTCCACCGCCACTCTTGAATGAGCATTTATCATTTATTTTTTAATAACAGATACAACTGTGACCTTTCCATTTAACACCTGCCTTCCTGTACCCACCATCCCGCTCTGCCCTGAACACCATGATTCACTCTCTAAAAAATCAGAGATTTCAGAGGAAGACACTGAATTCCTGTCTGCTGGTATCTATTAAAAACTGTTCCACACTTTGTATCATCCCCTAATTCACCCTGTTACCATGTGCAATGCTCTACCCCTAGCACAGATGTAGAATAACTAACTATACACAGCATTAATACCACTTTGTCAACTTCTCCTTTACCTACATCCCTTTCAGCAAGGGAGATGCAGAATGAAATGCTACCGAAAGGTAAGGCTGTATAAATGTACTCAATTACTTCTACATTAACATTTATTTAACTTAGTGAATAATCTGATGTAGCTAAAAGGCACCAGGAAACCACAGTAATGCCAACACAGCATTAAAATGCCTCAGTACTTGCTAAATCCTTTCTCCTGCACCACTCAGCAGACAGAGAAACCTCCCCTCCTCGAGCTCTACAAAGAAGTGCCACAGCTTTGATCAGTGATATTGAAATTGCCACCACATTCCAGCTTAGTGTGGATGAGTTTCAATGTTGTGGGAAAAGATTCTCAATGTGTGCGACAACAGCTTGTCTAGGCTGCACACAGGCACAACCAGCACATATGAAATGAGTTACAGAAATTATATGAATTAATAGACTACTGTAATTTATGCCACTCATTCTCTCAGCATAATGCAGCACCATGCCAGCCATTAAAATTCATAAAAACAATTCATTGCTTTTTAATTTTTACATATTTATGAGCCCTCATTTGAAATGAAAATTATTTTCTTATTGACACTTTCTTCCATCTTGACAAAAAAAAAGTACAATTTTGAACATTAAAGCCTAATGACTTCAATATGTTTTGCAGATATTAATCATACTTGGAATGCCACAAAAATGAAGAGACATTTATCCAAATCCAAAATACAGCAATCAAGTAATTAAGACACCTAATCCAAAGCCAATAAACAATATTTCAAGCAGCAAATGCAATGATGTAATTATAGCTGTTATAGGCACCTTTGCCTATTAAGAATATTTGAACAACAAAATAAAATTAATGGCAACCTCAGCTGCTACTATAAACAGAACCAGCTTCCATTTTAAAAGAAAACAGATGTATTTTCTTAGGTTAAAATGCACAAAGCATTTCCTGTATATGATGGTAGACATGAAACTGTTTAGTGAACTAGCACACAACTTAAAAAGACCTAACTTTACAAACCACTTCATCAGAGAGAGGGAAAATCCTCCCTCTGCCTTGCAAAATAAACATGAAGTTGCAACATAAAAATTGGGAGGGACATGAAAGGCACAGGAGCACCCTGACAAGGTAAATAGTTTGTTTTCATATTAACATTCATCTGAATTTATTCATCATGATTCCTTGATAACTTTTCTCTTCTTCATTACATGGATATAAGGATGTTGAGATTGGAAATGGATGTTGAGATTGCAGATCTGGAGACCACAAACTGACCCTCACTGTATTTTCTGGGGGAGAGGGGAGAAAAAGGAAAAGGGAAAGAAAAGAGGAGGCACTAACAGTCACCTGGAATAGAAAAGCAGCATTTTCCTCAATACTTTAAAGAACACTATCCTTAATTTCTCATCAGCTCTTAATGTAGAGAGCCTATCCAGCCTGCTATGAAGATTTTAAAACACCCCTGGTACCCATTATCATTCCCTTCCAGCACCATCTCTGGAACCACACATTTCTTCTCCTCTCCCCACCAGTTTGTGCCACACACACCTGATTCTGCTCCAAGTACACATTTAGCTGGAAATCCAGCTCAGCATTGCTTACTGCTGTAGTGGCACAGTGGGTTTTAAGCAGATTTTGCACATATTTTAAGTAAGGGTTCTAAAATGTGCTATTATATAAATGCAGATGGATAAAGCTTTCAAAATAAAGCAGATGATAAAAGTTCACTGAATGATAAAATATTATTTCCCCACCCAAATTTTGTGAAGCACTTGGGAGTTTCTATAACTACTACAGAGCTAGAAAAAGAGCCTGACAACAACAAAAGCAAACTTTTTTTTCATGTTACTGTCTTCATATAGGTACAAATATTGTCAAATTGGGTCTGGAATCTTAAACTCTGATCCATGACTTTCAAAAGTTTTCTACATAAGAAATAGTTTAATGCCAAGTAGTAAAACAAGTATTTGAAGGGATTTTTATAAAAAAAGTTAGTACTGGGACTGTCAGGAGAATATATCTCTATTTCCAGAGTGATTGTGCATATTTCCCTTTGCTTTCAGAAAAAGAGGATCATTAACATTTAAATTGAAGTAAATGAGACCAATTTCTACTGTGAAGGGCCTGCAAAGCAGGAAACATGATCCAGCATCCAGCAAACCAGCAAATCAAGTCTGTTATCAGCACCTCTTGAATAAAACTCTGTGTAATGTTGTGTACCCAGCAGGAAACACTTTTCTCAAGAGAGGCACAGCCCACAGTGACCTTTGAACAGGCAAGTAGGTATTGGAATAAAATCAGCCTTGAGATGGTAGGGTTTGTAGTAACTTTACATTTACAAGGTGTATGTCAGCACTGGCTGTGTTTTAGGAGGCTTAGTAGATCCCTGCATTGTTAAAAATAACACAGAGCAGTTCAATCCTTACAGTACTTACAGGAGCTGAAATAATCTTGAACCTGACACGAAACACGACTCAAGAGGAAAAACTGGAGGAGGGTGAGAAAAGGGTTTTCGTTTTCACAGACTCACTGGGTTTCAATCCAGCCACAAATGTGCAACACCCTGAGAGTGTGAGGAGTGAGGATCCTGCAGGGACACATGGGGCAGGGCTCCAGGGCCCTGGTGCATTACTAATGTGACAACAGATCACTGACATCCCTGTTAGCATCCAGATGTGTCACCTGAGGCTCAGATTGAGGGGAAAAAAATCCTCTCAATCACACACCTGTCCTTGCCACAGACAGGTGCCACCGGGCTGCAGCTCAGTGGAGCTACAGCACTTGAATATATGGTGTCACATTAGCTCTGAGCTGTAACTGCAAGTCGAGTCCCTGTGGAATAATCTCTTCTGTGAGCACTTTCCAAAGTGCCTTGGGTAGGATTAGCTTCTCTCTCTGAACAGGGAAAGAGAACAAAAATATTTTACCTGGGAAAGGAACTGTATATCACTATTTTGTTTGTTATTCCTGCTCTTAGAATCTTCCCAGTTGTAATTTACACTTTTATTACTGTATCAAAACAGGGAACATAAAAGTTGAATGCCAGCTGCAGCCAGGTTCATGATGAAGAACACTTCAGAGCCCTAATGAGTGTTTAACACTCTCCTAATGCAGGCACTGTAGAATAATCATCTCTATAATCAGGTTATGAAGCTTCTTTGACAA
This sequence comes from Ammospiza caudacuta, assembly GCF_027887145.1. NCBI lineage: Eukaryota > Metazoa > Chordata > Aves > Passeriformes > Passerellidae > Ammospiza > Ammospiza caudacuta. The sequence goes on from NC_080603.1 coordinate 22,352,862, forward strand.
AGTCCCCTCTCTCTTTCCCCCCTCCAACACAACAAACAGCCGGGCTGGCTCAAAAGTTAGGAAGGAAAGGACACACCAACATTCCTACCAGACTGATTTTAAAAAAATATTTCAAACTTCAAACAGTGCTCAGGATCTCCTAAAAAAAATGTAAAAAAAATATTGAAGAGTAAGAATGCAATAGGCTTTCATAATTTTTACACCCTGATATTGCCAAGAGCAAGATTAAACTGTAAGAAATAATGACAAGCTAAGGCTTTGTCATGCGTGTGATATGTGCCACAATGGAAACAGCAAAGGAGTCACTTTTCATCCCACTGTCTAGCACTTGGTTAAGAGGGTAAAACCACATCAGTGGAAACTCTCAATTTCTTTATTCACTGGCCTGGGTGGGGATGGAGGGAAGTGTTCAAAGCCACGTTGGACAGGGCTTGGAGCAGCCTGGCCTGGGGGAAGGTGTGGGATGACCTTTCAGGTCCCTTCCAACCCAAACCTGTCCATGGTTCTATGATCATTTGAATGCTACAATCTCTTCTCCCCCAAGTACACAATTTTGGAAAACAAACCAGACAAATAAGGATTAGCAGCTCTTAGTATTTTTTTCCTTATAGTATTGAACTTGGAAACTTCAAACTGTTCCAAATATTTATAGTTCACCATGTTTCACAGCTATAAGAGCCCAACTTGACAGCAAATGCGATGCAATCACACAGAAACCTCAGTTATCATCAATTTTTCTTCTTTCTGTTTTCTCCACATTCATTAAGCCTTTCATTCTTTATCAGAAATGTCCTGAGAGGATGGGAATCCTTACTCCAGAAAAAAAACCATTTTATTGTTGCTTCTATCAGAATTTTAATTGTCTTTTCCAAGATTAATGACCAATGATTGTTTTAAATTTGGGTTTAATTACTGTATTGGATGAAGACTGAATCACCCCTCTAACTTCTGTGCAGTCCCTGGGCTTCTACCAAAAAAAAAAAATTTAACACAACTTATTTTATTTTTTTAATGCATGAACCATTATTAATCATAGAATTTTAGAATGGTTTGGGTTGAAAGGAATGTAAAGCCCATATAGTTCCAACCCCCTGCTATGGGCAGGTTTTTGGCAATTTAAACATAGGAAGGAAGTTAAGAATACAGCACTTCATCATTGGTCTTTTGTCCAATATTTAATACCCACAAACTATTCTGTATTCTGTACTGTTTCTGTAAGTAGGAAGTCCTTACCAAAGGAAGTGTCCAGCTCCCAGCTGGGTTTTTTCAGCACTAGCTGCAAATGTCATTTTTGCAGTTAACCATGCAGAGCATTCCAGCTCAAGGCAGAGCCCTCTGTTAATGCAATGGAATGGAAACCAACAGCAGCACAAAACCAGGCATTTCTGTAACACTTCCCACCAAAATAAACACATTTCTGCTGCTTACTGGTGGACAGGAGGACGAGAGCAGCATTCTAGGCCAGGCAGAAAACAGGGGGTTCCTAGATAAGCACAAAGTCCCATTGCAGATCTGGGTTACTGCATCTTCTCTTGGAAGGTTTGAGACGCCAGTCATTGAGTTTCTGACCAGGGGTGAAACCCCCCATGGACTGAGCCCATCATCTCCAGGTATTTCCATACCCTGGCAGCACTCACACACTGCTACTGAGAGCTATTGGTGCTCCTGACAGATTCCTGGTGATCTATCAGCAGTTTATTCTCTGATTAAATGCAAGGCAGCCAAGCAGCAATGCAAATTAGTAAGCAGGAAGAATCATTAGAAATTTGATTCATTATGGGAAAGAAGACAATAATTTCAAATTGGACTAATACAGTAGTTATAAACACATTTTCACTATGTCCTAATTTCAGTTAATTATAAAAAGACAAACTCTCTAGAAAAATTAAGTTTTGATTGGAAAAAGGGAAACTTTAGTAATGGGTAAAGGCAACATGTGCAGGATGTTGAGCTTTTTCTTAAAAAAGACTGACCTTATTAAGTAAAAAGTGCATTCATATTCATATGGAAGTTAAAATCTGCCATTAATGATTTAAGACTAAAAGCTAATGGGGACAAAGCTGAGTATATAAAACAGAGCAATTATACAGTTATAACTGTACACAAAATGACTAATATGATAATGTTTGTGTTTAATAACATGATATGGATACGCTGTCACAATGACCTTAGTAAATCAACCATAGGCTATTCTAAATTATTTCTCTTTGGATCCTTCTCCCTCAACACCCAACAGCTCTGCAGAGCCCCAGCATCACTGAGTGCAGCTGAAAACATCAGTTACTCTTGCATGAAATTGAACTTTATGAAGAATAGGAAGTTACTGATGATCTCCAAATTCAGAAGTATAATAGAAATGCTTATCTTTATACTTGGCATAATTTAAACATTTATACACTAGTAATTTAAAATGGCTGCAACGCCTCATGGTTACGGGGTTTTCAAACGATAACTGAACAACCCAGGAACATTTAAAATTCTGCTTTTTCAAATGGGCTTTCTCAGCATTCTGTTCCTACTCTGCTCCGTGGAATACAGGATTTTAATTTTCTCCTATTACAGTAAGCAATCATGCCTCTATCAGTTTTCCATCTTCACAACAGATGTGCCTATTCAAAGACCTCAACGTTCACGTCCCAAAACAAATACCAAAGTCAAACCAAGACAAAACAGAAAATATGGCCAATTATAACTTTTAGCCCATATATGCCATAAAAAAGAGAAAACAAGAAGAAATGATTGCTGTAAACAGCCTGTCAAACAGAAGCACTCCAATAGGATAAACATGACCTTTTTTTTAATATATACAATCAACTTTCCCTGGAAAGCCAGACATGGGTCAGTGGGTGGACTGGATACTCCCTCTTCCAATCTAAATGAGAAATACAAACAAGATAAAGTGAATCAAATGAAATGCAGACAATTTTACTGCAGTCTTCCAGAGGAAGAATTCAAATAGACTGTGATTGTCAGGACAAACTTGTTAAAAAGATTTAGCAAAAACTTAGCAAAAAACGAACACGTATATTTGGGCTTATAATGCCTGTAATCTATTGAAGCATATTATTGCAAGTCAGAAGTTTTAAAGCCTGGATTCAGTTCAAACCCTCATTCTCAAAGATTTGTGTTTGCTTATCAGATAAGAATTTCCATAAAGGAAAAGAAGATGACCATCACAAAATTTCAGTGGGCTATTTCACATCTGGTCAGAAATAATTTAAATTTACCAGCTGGGTTTCATTGCCTCCACTTAGGACCTGTCTGCACTCAGAGGCAGGGAGGATGAAATGCCTGAACACAGCCAGAGTCCCACAGCCAAAATTAAAAAAAAAAAAAAAAAAAAAAAAAGAAAGAAAACAACAAACTCTACTTTTTATAAGCCTGAGTTTTGAAGACTGAGATTTCATTTGGACTGAACTCAATTACTCAGACTTTACCAGAGTTGTGCTGCAAACTGAGGTTGCTGCATTTTTAAAACCCTGACAAATATCTATATACATGAGGCTGCTTCATCAGCAATTTTGTTTCTTTTCCTGGGATGCTAAACTCTGCTGAAAGAAACCTCATTCCAAGACTTCAGCATATAGAAAACTCTAGTTCACTTGCTCCCAAGGCAGTTTTATTTTCTAAAGACTGGTACAAAATTAAACAATAAATTAAATCTGAGTACAAGTTCATGATTTGGTTTAAAAAACATCTGTTTCTGAATAAACAGAAAACCCAATTTTTTTAACTTTTGTTAGAAAACATCTCTTTTGAAATATGAAGGTGATTTTTCTTTCCTGCATCTTTTAGCTTTGCTGTAATTGCAATAAAAGATGCAATCCAGTTCAAATGGCTGCAGCTAACACCAAACTCAGAGGGAAAAAAAAAAAAAAAGAACAATCCAAGTTTCTTAAACCCAACAGCTGACAAAGAGACAAAAGCCAGGTTTTACTGGACCTTATCCTCACTCATTTGGAGCACAGCAGGAATCATCCACGCTGCAGAACTGGGACACAAACCTTAAATCCAGCAAAATGTTTCCTTTTGGTTGGCATTAAAGACAAAGCAATAGACAGAAATAAAGCTACAATTTTACATAAATAAAAGAAACCAGGGAACACAATACCCTGAGGCTACATCTATCTATAGACACTAAGACTCCTTTTGGTCTCAGAATCAGTTTGATTTTTCCCTTGCTTTTGTGTAGATTTAAAGAAATAAAAACACCTTTTCCACCTTTGCAGACTCTGTTCAGGAAAGGTTTGTTGAGCAAGGTGGATGCCTGGAGAAATAATACGATTATTGCCTGTGGATGTACCAATAACTTCCTAGGTTAGGAGCACAACCATGTATTGGAAAGGGAAAACACATGAACCCTAAGTTTTTTAAAGGTGAATTCAGTAGTAAGATAAGTGTATAAACAATGGTGAACATTAACCACTGCTCCTGTGTGTGCAACCACAGAACACGTGCAGCAAGTGTTGCACAACCCTCCCTCGCTGCTCTGCTCATCTGTCTCTGCCCTGGTCTCTGGGAGGTTCTGGGTGCTCTGAGTGCTCCTGATTCCTGGGAAATGGCTGCAGGCAAAGCCAGATCACTGTGTGCCTGTGCATGCACACATTCCCACCCACCACCAGGCTCCCAGCGCCTCCAAGATGGATTTCAGGTCACACAGATCAATTAACTCCTGTGCTGATGGATTTCAGGTCACACATCAACAAACTCCTGTGCTTGCACCACCATGCGAGGCTGGGACAGGATTTCCAGATGTGTAACCTGGAATCCCTCATCTTCAGCTGGAGAGTGCAGTGGTGAGGGGCACACTGGTCTATGGGCCCCTGAGACGTCCCTGAAGGATGTAAAGAGTGCAGTGGTGAGGGGCACACTGGTTTATGGGCCCCTGAGATGTCCCTGAAGGATGTAAAGAGTGCAGTGGTGAGGGGCACACTGGTCTATGGGTCCCTGAGACGTCCCTGAAGGATGTAAAGAGTGCAGTGGTGAGGGGCACACTGGTTTATGGGCCTCTGAGATGGCTCTGAAGGGTGTGAAGAATTTAGTGGTGAGGGGCACACTGGTTTATGGGCCCCTGAGATGGCTCTGAAGGGTGTGAAAGGTGCAGTGGTGAGGGGCACACTGGTCTATGGGTCCCTGAGACGTCCCTGAAGGATGTAAAGAGTGCAGTGGTGAGGGGCACACTGGTTTATGGGCCCCTGAGATGGCCCTGAAGGGTGTGAAGAGCCACCTTCAGCAGAGCCAGATGTCAGCACCTGCTGTTTGCTGAATCCAAGACACCCAACGCTGCAGGATACAGCTTACTTTAAAAATACAAAATGCAATGATACCAGAATAAACAAAGCAATACACTGCATTTCCAAGCCAAATTTCAGCTTTCACGCTTAAAAAAGACTGTGTTTGCGATAATATTTGATTAAAGTAAATTTAGGGGGGTGGATTTTTTTTCCCCAAAATGTTTGAAATCTTACAGTACTTAGGATTTCCATGAGTAAAACAAATACCAAATCATTATGCTAGATCAACTTCCATCCTCATTAAAAAAAAAAAAAAAAAAGAAAAGAAAAACAAAGGAAAAACAAACCAACCTACAAAACCCTCCCAAAATTATTCCTGCAAATACTCAAGAATTCATGTACAAAGCAAACAGATATTTGCATTATTAAAGGAGCTGGAAATGCCATAAAGCAGAAAAAGAAACAACACTGAAGTGATTACAGGAAACCTTTCACTTCTGGATCACCTCTGGACTGTGCTTAGAGCTACTCAGACTGACACTGAACTTTAAAGCACAAGATAAAAAGAAGAGTTCACCTCACTGCTGTCCACTGGGCACTGAAGGAACTAATCCCTCCCTCACCCAGAAACCTGCCCTGGATCTTCCACATGGCCCAGCATGGAGGGAACAAACAAAATTACATCCAGCTCACATTCCAGCCTGGTTTAGAACCCTGTGATTAGCACAGTGCCCACGGCGTTTGGGATCTATGGCCAAGTGGGTGTTGGCAAAGTCTGTCCTGAAACAAGGAACACCCTGGGGAAGATGGAAACCTCCTCCTCCCTGATCTGAGGCTTCTATCAGTGCAAAGGGAAGTGGCTGGTGATGCCAGGCTTCCTAACTGACCACAACTGCAGCACAAATGTTTGCTGGGCAAATTATCACACTCATGTGGCTCCTCGTTCTTTCCCAACCTTTCACTTCCCATCCTTCACGGAGTTTTACACATCCTCTCGATTTTTAGCTCAGCTCGTTCAAACCCCACCTTTTGCACAGGAGACCTTGGGTTTTTTCCATTTCATTTGAACACTCTGCTCTACTGCTAGAATTGAGCCAATTAAAGCCACAAAGGCACTTGTCAGTAGTCCTTGGGATATCGATATGGTATTTACCTTCTTAGATAAAGGCACTTGAGAGCTATTGACAGAGTTTAACCCTGTGCTGCCTGCAGAGCACGTGCAGCTCCTGCTGCTGATCTCAAATGAGATTTGAGGGGAAATGTGAAGCAAGTTATTTGCACAAGGGGCAACCCAAACCAACAGAGAAAATCTGCTGTTCAACCAAAAATTGAGAGAAGTTCTTCTTTCTTAGCCCATCTGTGGCTTTGTCTCCAGAGTACAACATGACACTGAGATTTAATGGGTGCAAGCTTCCACTTTACTCTCTGCCTGTCAAAAAGGGCCCCTCCTTGCATGTAAACATCCCAAAATTCAGTGGCAGACATCTATTCTTAGAGCAGACACCATGCTATACCAAGCACAAATTCCCTCCAAAGCAAAAGCCAATTAACTGCATGTCTTACAATTTGTTAAGAAGAAACAAACAAAAAAAAATCTCCCTAAAGTTTAATTGCTTTTTAATATAAAATCTTTACACTTTTTGCAGACGATTATGTTATTTCACAGTTTATTATAAAACATTTTCTGTTATCATTAACTGAAAGTTAATAATTTTCTGGTGTGGTGGCTGGAGTGTAGTAACTGCAGTGACACACCAACATGAATTTTAAGTTCCTGCGTACGGCAGCAGTACTAATCTGACCTGCCAGCTAGAAACAATAGACAGAAAAATCCAGGTATATAAAAATTAGAGCTCACATTTTCAAGGTATTGAGCTTCTCTTTGTCACCAAAATAAATGGTAGAACACATAAATGGCAGAACTTTCCTGGAGTACAAGGCCTAAATAAATGGCTAAAGGGTAACTGCAGGTCTGGGTTCAGAAGCTGTTGGAAGCTTTTAGAGAGAACTAGGCATTTCAATGGTTCCTTTTTCCTGTGAAAACTGCACACATTTCACTCTTTTTAGAAAATGAAAGCGGACAAAAAAGTATTATTCAAGTTCTGCTAGGGCTCTTCAGAGAACACAAAATTGGGGACGGTGCAGTGTTTTACATTTTGCTGAGAGGGCTCTGCAGTCAGATGGAGATGCCACCTTGGTCCTGCTCTGTAAAGTGAACGCAGATGCAAGCTTTGATTTAGACATTCAGTTCTACATGAAAACATTTAAGTCAGAACTTGCCACAGAAATCCTTCAGAAACCACATGGCTGCTCCGTGTCCTTGAAACAGCCACAGCTGTCTGCCTCGCTGAGGTCCGTCCCAAAAAACACCTGACGCTCACACAACACATTTTGTCTCTGTGTGCTCTTAATAGGCTTCCGTTTACCTGCTGGAGTGCAACCTGTCAGCCTGGCCACCTCAAATGCCTGCAAGCCTCAGTGGTATTTGTTTCTATCCCTTTTGCTCAAAGCCAGGCTGAGTAAAGTCAGCCAGGAGGGCTTGAGCATCAATTCGCCACTGGCAGATACTCTTAGAGGGAGAGATTTCCTGCCGGAGAGCTGGCAGCAGCCACCACAAGCTGCCCCTCTGAAGTCAGCTTTGTCCTAGTTTGCTGAGTTTACTTCTGTAAGAGGTCACAGTCACGTGCAGAAAGTTTGAGAAACTTCAGATGCCGTGTATCATAACACATGGCTCACCACAGGGTGAAGAAAAGGTAAAAATTTATGGCTCACTACAGAGTGAAGAAGGTAAAAATTTATGTAAAACTACCAAGCAGGAAGGGACAGAGGTGCTCCCATCCCTTGCTCTAACTGGGAGACAAGTACAGTATTTCTCAGGGGAGCTCTTGGGAGTCTCCTTCACACAGCACCTTCTAATCCCATGGTACAGCTTTACAAACATCCTTCCTTTTAATAGCAATGCTTGGCACTAAGACTGGGTTCACTGTATCTCTGCACTGAGCCAGCAGCACTCGTTTCTCTCACATTCCCACACAACTCTCTCCTTGCTTCAGACACCTGGAGGGAAAGCACAAAGTGCTTTTGGCCCCCCAGGCACCTGCTCAGCACTGAGAGATTCTGTTATTTCTGTGTCCACGGTGAGCTGCCCTCGATTGTCTTTCCAAGGGCCAGTTCTTTGGAGCTCTCCAACCCATTTTCCCCTTTGTAGCTCCAATTCTCCTGGCCAGGGAAAACTACCTCTCATCTGCCTCAAAGCAGTGTCTCCTCAAAGCCCATTCTGGACATGGGAAAAGAAAGGAGCTTTATGTTACCTTGCCTACAAGGACACCTGCACTGGAGTTTTACTGGAGTACAGCCTGTATTTGCAGTCACCTGAAACTCTTTTTGGGGATCACCTACCATCAAACCTCATGGATCACATGCAGACCAACCACCAAACAACACTCTTGGCTCTAGGCCTAATGTGGATTAGAAAGGTGGTCTACATTTCTAGTTCTGTTCTCAGTACATCTTGCTTCAAAATTCCAATTTCCCAAAAGCTTTTCCTTCTCCTCTGCATCATCTGAGTAAGAGCTCACTGTGCCACACAGCCACTGATTTCAGAGCACATCACAATTTCTAGGTTACTATTTTAAGTCTGACTTGCAATTTTTACACTAACAGTCATCATCTAACAGCCCTGGTTTAAGAAAACAAATGCAGAAAAAATAAGGTTCCAGCCATTGTCTCATCTGGCCCTTGAAATTATAATTCTTCCACAACAGAGAAGTTAATTGAATTCCAATTTTAAATGTACCTCTAAGACAAGAAACACACTGTACACATTACTGCATCCTATGGTGAGAAAGAGTCTTTGATAGAATTAGAATTTGCTTTCTTGCATCTCGAATGCAAATTTCTCTGGAGATAGCTAAAAAAAATCTGGTAAGAAACAAAAAACTCTTCAGCAATAAAATATTTTTAGTACATAAACAAACTAAAATATTCTCATTTGCATATGGTGCATCTTCATCTCCTGTGACATGTTTTATTTTTATCCTGTATGACAATGCTACTGACAAACTAAATAACCAGAAAAAGCAGGCAACATTTCTGATGCCAGATGCTGAAGATCAATAGCTATTTCCCAGAGTTTATGGCATAATTAAAATTTGTAACAGGAATAATTTTCTCCTCAGCCCCTCAGGCTAAATCTGGAATTATTGACTAAGTCTAAGTTATATAGTGTAGCATTTGTTATTATGTTTATGGATAATATAAAGGATTTTATGCTTTTTACATGTAATCTGGTAAGTATAGGAACAGTGACTAGGAAAGAATTCTCTGTATCAGGAAAGCGGGAGTTACAAACAGGCATGTTTGTTGTTCAGGCATGCAGAGGACAGGGTTTATATAATTATCTGCTGGTTAAGCTGTGCTCCAGTTTACAGGAGGTGGCCACGATGCCCATGAAGTGCCAGAGAACTGAATTTTGGTCCCTCAGAGCTCACTGTGCCTTTCCTCCATGGAGGGGGTGCCAGGTTCCAGAATCACTGGAGCAATATATGGTAATCTAAATTAAATTTACTGCCATATGGGAATGGCTGTATATTTATAACCACAAGAGTCTGCCTATGCCTTCCTCTACCCAAGGCATGCAGACAGCAGAGAAGAAGAGAGGAGAGTTGATCAAGGACAACTGCACTTCCATAAGGATGGAGAAACCACAATCCTGCACAACCATCCCATGGCTTGGGTTTTCTGTAACTATCAGGTCAAACAGACTTGGTTTATAAGTGAAAATAGACGTATTTATTTGCTATCAGCCCTATAAACTCATCCCTGGGCAGTGGAAGAGTAACTGCATTATTTCATGCTCGTGCCTCAATCAAGGCTAATAACAACACAAACCAAATTAAACCCTCCTGATACCAGTGTAACCCCATTCATTGCATTTTCACAAAGAAAGCAAAACTAGAAAGTTGGTAAACATTTCTGCTGATGAGGCACAAGAACAAATAGAGTCTGACTCAGTCCCTCTTTGCAAGGCTAGCAGGAATAAAATGTGGTAAACTTAATTGTGTTATGAGGGCACAGAAAATCTGAGCATACACAGACAGCAGAAATGCCACTTTTAAAAGCACTCCTTGAAGAAAAAGATGAATATATATATATAAATTGACAAAGCCAGCTATTATGCCTAGCACTATGGATTCAGAGTAACGTTTGGGCTAAAAAGCACAGCTCCACTTTCTGTAACTGTTTCTACAGGGATGGATTTAGTTACCTTTAGCTTATGCTTTTTGTTCTTCTGAATGCTAAGAGAGCTTCAGGATATGACCAAAATTCAACCAGAAACATGAAACTGGAAAAAGGCAGAAGCAGCTGCAGCAACACTCCAAGAGAGCTGACCCTTGGCACCAGGCAGGCCCAGAGGTACCTGTGGCTCTCCACCAACTGAAACACAACAGTGGACTTTAAAACATCCAGAATTTTAAAATTTGAGTGAAAAACCCCAACATTACATAAAACATGAATTTTTTTCAAGAGGGAAGAAGATGGCAAGTCTCTTTGAAATTCATTGTTGGTTTGCAATGATTTCCAGCTACTTGCCTGATGTACATGAAGTCAATCTTCCTTGCTTCTCTGATTGCTGACTAAATGCAAAATGAGCAGTTTTGCAGTTATTAGTCTCAGTTCTATATATCCTATAACCAGGAGACTAATTAAGAGATCAGGCCTTGAGTGGGGCAGGAGGGAAACAGAACCAACCAAATCAACCCCCCAACACAAAACCAAACACTCAGGGGAAAAAAGAAGTTCTAAAGACCTGGATCAGAACGACATTGCAACAAAAACCCAACCTCACCTGTCTTTAAAAAACCCATCTCAAGAACTCACTGCAAGATATGACAGCATTCAGGACACTGCTCCACTGTGCTGATGATCAGTAGAGATGCTGTTTTTTCAAGAAAAGGAAAAAGACAAATAAAATAAAACCTCTCACCATCACCACCTTTTCCACTAGGACTATGGAATGAAATCCCTGTATAGAGATGGAAAAATTTCCAGCCACTTCCAGAAAACTTCCAGTACTTGAAGAAGAAGGAAAAAAGAGAGTTTGTCAGGGCCTGCTATGAATGCAGAGCACTCTTTAGTTTATGAACTAGCTCATATCTGCATAAGAAGTTTACATAAAGCCAGGTTTCCTTTGCCTGAGCTGCTCAGACCACATTGATATTCCCCCCGCGCCAAGCTCCGCTCTTTGCTTTTCTCCAGTAAGTGACTGACTTTCAGAAAAAGAGGTGCAGGAGCAGCCAAAACAAACATAACCCTTACCACACACACTGAACAACGGTGTACTGGGGGAAAAACCAACAACTTCCCTTGGATCACTTCCCTAGCGTGGCAAACACTGAATGTGACAGGCCCGACTGCTGACAAGGGCTCATTCCTACATTTGGTAGCATTTCAAAGGTTAAAGCAGCTTTATGAGGAAAAGTTTTCAAACACTTTGCAAACATGATCCTTTTGCTGTACATCTACCATGTTTTCATTTTCAGTTTTATTTATTGCAGCAAGATGTTGCTATCTTGTTTCATTTTCAGGCACACATATTAGGATGCAATCACCTGCAACGTACCTTTAAGAACTGGAAAGGATTGTGACAGCAAAACAACAATAATACCAAGCAGATTGGAGCTGAAAGTCTTGGGCTTGACATCCAGTTTTGTGGTCAATTCTCACCACTGCAGACAGATTCCCTCTTATCCTGCTTCAATTTATGCAGTTTTCTCAGATTTAATATGCTTATATTAGTGATAATATTTATGTAGAACTGAAATCTCAACTCCTGATTTGCAAGCACATATGAACTGGGAAATGAAAGCTAAAAAAGCCCAGGTATTCCTGTGATAAAAGAGTTAAAAGCACCCTGAAAATGTTCAAATGACTTCAGCTGAAGAAAAAAAGAGTGCTCTGTGCTGTTCCAGCTGCTGATGGCTCTGCGGGACTATTTAAATCTTGTATTTTTCACAGCACCAGGATAGTGATCAGAACATACTTCTCCAGCTTTCTAGATTCACCACTTTGAAATGAAAGTCAAAAATCTACAGGAGGCAGCAATAAAACGAATTATTTTAAATTACCTATTGTTACTGTACCTGGTTGGGGAATAGAGCCAAGCTGTGCAAGAAATGCTGTCACAGGAAACCCTTGCTATTATCATTCAAAAAGAGCCAAAAAGGGACCTGGTGATGTTCTGTCAGTGACTGTCCAGAGAGAAAACCTTGACTTGCAGGGCTGAGGTCATCCAACAGCAAGGGGAGAGAGGAAGCACTTTGACAATGCACCTTCAGAATTGCCACCTTTTGTTAGAGAACCCCCAGTTAATAACTGCAGCTGATTACAGCATTCATTAGCATTATTTAGAGCCCTGCTCAAAAACACAAACCTGAAAGGAAATTGTTCATGTAGCCTAGGAAGCTGGGTAGACATGGCAGCCAAGAAGCAAGAAAGACATTTGAGACTGAAATTTGCTTTCTGGGGCATTGCCTTCTCAATTCCCTGTGCTCCATGCAAGCATGCCAGGATCTTTATGTAGGCTCTTGATATTTTCCTATCACCTCTCTCAGCAAAAAGTAGTAGCTGCTTCTTTCAGACCTGTAAATATTTCATGAAACTACATATATATTGATCTAAAAATCAACATCAGAACATAAGAACAAACCTTAAGGAACACACACTTGGAGCTCATCCAAAGCCCAGATTAATTACAGAGGGAATCTGAACTTGCTGGGAACTGCTTTTAGAAATAATGCAGCTGTTTAATAATATGTTTATATTATATATATATATATATATATATATATATATATATATATATATATATATATAATGAAACCAGTTATAAAAATGTTAAACTTACATTAATAAGCAGCACATAAGGGAGCCCTGAAGAAAACCCAAATTTTCTATGATGTTTTATTAATAATGCTTATATGACTCCCCTCATTCTTGCTCACTTACTTGTGCCTCTCAAGAACCAGAAGAACAAGCTGCATTAACTTGAACTTCTCAATTCAGCTCTCTCCTCTGTGGGCCAGAGGCAAGCACGGATTACACACACTTAGCAAGCCAGCAAAGCTGCTACCATCATCTAGCAACACAGTACAGAGTAAAATCAATTACAACTCATGTACAATGTCATCAAATTAAAATTTACACTAATTGCATCTTGTGGGGCTTATATTGTCACATTCTCCAGTAAACAGTACTTAATTCATGGGAAGACTGAAAACAACAACTCGTGCGAAGGGAACGGATCTTGATTCTAAAAGCAAAAAAACCCAACGACGACAAAAGAAGGAAAAAACCCAAACCACCACAAAAGCACAAGGTACTCCTGGTGAGTTTCAGCGCATTTCTGAAGGGCTCTCAGTGCACTGCCTGAACCAGGAATCAGCCCTGGGCTGGCAGGCACAGCCCCATTGTTCAGAGCTTTGCTCTTTTCACTTGTCACACCCCGGCTGCGGGAGCGGGGCGCTGAACCACTGCCAGCAGCAGCACAACAACCAACAGAACGGAACCAAGAGTTAATTTATTCTCTGGGCTTACTGTGCTTGGTGCAACACAAAACTGCTGTGACGGCAGAGTGACCTTATATTTACTGACTGACCAGATGGCGAGAATTACTGACTTATGTAAGCCCCGAGCCTCCTTCCCCATCTGACAGCGGCTGGGGGAAATCAAATAAAGGGCTCTGCACAGTCTTTAGGGCTCCAGCCTCATCATCACAACACCATTAGAAGGAAATGCTGCAGGGAAAGGCAAGGAGGGAGCAGGACTGAAACCCTGGATTCTCAAAACCAGGGTTTTTTTTTTTTTCAGCAGAGCTGAAGCCATGGGTACAGCAGAGCAAGAAGGTTTGTGCACCTGCTGCCCAGGCCGTATCTCTTTTGCTAATGAATAAGTGAAGCCAGCCTCCAGGGCTGTCAATCTGGCACCTTTAGTAATTCACACAAGCCTCAAAGTTCTCTAAAAATAAATAACATGAAAAGGAACCCAAGTTGTCTACCTAGCAGTGGTTTTGACAGGTTATCTTGAGTAATGTTAATCTTTGCACCTTGCTTTCCTTAAAAAATGCCAGTTGAATCACCAATTATTTGGGACAGTTTCTAAAAACAAGCACAAATGGAAATAAGGTTGATGGCAACTGAAAAAAATTACACTGGGGGTGTGCATGTGTGTTTGCATGTGTGCACACAGATTTTTTTTTTTTTTAAAGCCAGAATTACTGTGCAGCCCTAATTCTTGTCCCATTTCCATTAGTGCAAATCAAGAGGAATTCCATTTGAATAAGCTCACTTAGGCTAATGGAGAAAAGGCACAAATTAAGCCAGAATCACAATCACAGTTCCCAAAAGATCTGTATAAAATACAACATGCTTGAAAATATTTTCCATCAGTTTTATTTGTAGATTATATTGGCAGGAGTGAAATAACTCCTCATGGACAGCACAAAAAATAAGACTGGAGTTAGACTGGACAACCTTCTGAGCAGCAAACCCCTGTAACCACAAGTCAGGTCCTGAATGAAGAAAGAGAGGAAGAAACAATACCAATTCTTTCATTACCATGCCTGAAATGGCATTTAGACCTGTACAGCATTGAATATTCCTGCTGCTTTACTCAATATTAAAATATGGATCAAAATCTAATTTGCTGCCATGTATTTTCTGGATCGTTCCTACATAATTATTAACACACAGAAAAAAAAAGAGAGAGAGCGTGAGAAAAAGGCAGTGGAATAGAAGTTCTCTGTGAACTAAACCTGCTCCAGCATTGATGGAGTTATTCCCTACAAAATATGGAAATCTGAGACACACATTTGAAACCCTGGATTACATGCATGCATGCATATAAAGAATAACTTCAAGGGAAAAATAATAACACATCTTGTCACTGACTAGAAAGTTACCACTTCAGCTCTCAGAAAACCTTTTGAAAATTTTACAATGGTTTAAGGATTCTTGCAAAACACAAAATAGACACAAAGCTATATCCCTTGTATGCAGAGAATGAGAAAGAGGCCAGGAAGAAACTGGTAAAGTCAAGCAAAAGAAAATCATGGGCTGAATGTCAGGGGAAAAAAACCCACTGAATGCTAAGAAGATAAAATAATGGAACAATTCCCCACGATGATAATATTTTCTGGGATGTTAAAACAGCCTGTTGAAAGAAAAAAGGGCTACTGGGAAAATATTCTTTCTCAAAGCAAAAACTTGACATTAATGTTGCAAAAGAAGGACTAAGCAAGATTTATGAAGTGTTGCGTTCAGGATTCTACTGAAAATTTAAAACACCTAGGACAGAATACTCTGTTCTTACAGTTAGTCACACAAGTGCCCACAAGGGCTATTTTGCATGCATGTGTTGGTGTAACCTCAGCACAACCCACAAAAGGAAAAAAAACACAAAGACAACAAGCTGAAATAAGGCGCGAATGCTAAACAGAAACAACATCCTTCATCTCCCTGCCTCTGCCATGCCCTGCTCACATGCAACAGGCAGGAAATTTGTGCAAAATAGTTGTGCAAAGCACTTCCTACCCAAAAAGCATTTGCAGAAGGTTTTTCAACGAAGCTACAGAACAGTAACCTCATCACCCACAGATCACCCCCAATTTAAAGCAACCTTATTGACAGTACAGCGCCAAATGCTTACACGATCTTATCAGACCTTTCCTTGCCCTCCTAAACGCAAGCAGTGGGTTATTTTAAATAATGCATTGCAGAGATGAGTGATGTGGATTTCCTCCTTTCCCCAAACACATGCAAGGACAGGTCCCCTCGCGTGGACACGCAGCGCAGCCGGCAGCAGAACAAGCTCCCACATGCAGGGCAAGGATGCCCCAGAGCTCCCGACAGCACAGCATTCCACGTGTGCCTACCTGGCTGGGCTGCACTCGCTGCACTGGGCTCGCTCTCCCCCATTTCCACTGAATTACAAACTCCCTGAGCTGTTCCAGCCGGGGGACGTGTTTGCCGTGCGAGTTCTGACCTCCTGACTTTCCACCGCGGCGCGGTAACCCTATACCTGACTTTCTTCTGGGAATAATCAGTATCCTGCTTCCTGAGCTACCTGGGCCTGCCTGACCTGTTTCTCTATAAACTGACATCATATCCTTTGATCTGCTTTGATTAACATGTGCTTCGGGCAAGGCTGCTTTGTCTCCTCTTGGGCTCCCCACCCTCTCCTTTCACTTTCACGCAGGTTGCAAGACGAAGCGTTGCTCTGGTTCGTGGCAGGTGTTTGGCACAAAATGCCAAAGTTGGCAACTGCTTTTAAAGAACCTCTGAATTTGCATTTTGCAGAAAATCTAAATGCTAACTAACAAACCAGTGTCTGGGATGGGAACTTTACAGCTCTGCACCAAAGAGAACAATGATTGCTGCCCATGCAGAGCCCCTTGGCAAAATCTTTGCAAAGAACCTCAAACCCAACCCACCCTTCCCGTGCCTTTTCCCAAGGATTATCCCCAAGGAAAATGCTCTCCTTCAACACTGCAATTTCAATATTGCTTTGATTGTTTAACAAAAAGGGCTTCTAAACAAAACAAAAGGTTGTTTTGCTTGTCTTATCCTCCCTCTCCAGCACAAGGAGATAATCTTATCCGCCACACTCCCAACTGAGTTACAAGAAAATATTTGCTCTTTTCTGCCACGTAAATCAAACAACAGGTGTCTGATACATTTGTAATCAATTTGTTGAAAAAGCACACCTGTCTCTCTGCCTTCAAAGTTAGTTTTATTTCAACATCTACATTTGCAACTGCCAATGACAAAAATCAAAGAGAAGACACAGCGTTATTTTAAAGGAACAAAAACCAGCAATTTAAAAGAGGTAATTAGCTCTCCCCATGTTAATCTCCATCTGGATTACACTTAAAATGGTCTAATCAATAGCGTTAGAAAAGTTTTGTAATCCAGAAGCAGTTAAGTCTGTTTTTAAAACCAAAATTTATTGGTTTTTCTTCTTTTTCTTTTTGAAGTATTGAAACAGAAATACAGAGGGTAAAAACTAGAAGGTGGGCTTTTCAAGATAATTCAGGCTAGGTAAAGCGTACTTTTCAAGTAAAATTTCTGAAACAAGCTATGCTAATTCAAACAAAAATCTCATTAAAGAGTAAGAACATCCCCACCCCTCAAGGTAAGCATCACATAAGCTGAAGTAAAAGAAATTTATGCCCTGAGTTTTGCTATAGAAGGTAAATCAGACAACCCCCAAACCTCAGTCATCAGACCAGAGAATTCCAAAAGAAGTTTTCACTTGGTTCACAGAAATGAAGGCATTTATGAGAAAATGCTCATGCTTTATTCTTGTCTGATTATTACATTAGTTGGGTTAATTCTACTGCTCCACAGCCAGAAAAGACTCTTTACCAAGAAAACAAAGAGAGAAGAAAAATATAATTAGGTCTGAAATTCAGCCTTTTACTATTTTATTTCTGTTAGCTTAGCTAAGCTATTGCTACGTACTCCCCCATAATCAGCTCCTGGCCCAAAATCTGCAGTCAGTGGTTCCTACAATTCACCAGGCTCGTGCATCCTGCTGTCATTTACTGCCAGTGGGCTGAAGCTGCCCCTGGCCAGCTCAGGGTCAGTGCAAGGGGTGAGACTCCAGCAGACACCTGCGCAATCTCCCCAGCTGCTCCCTGACATCCAGCTCCAATCCTGAACATCATCTTTGAATTAAATCACTGAGTTTTCCGTGGAAAGTGCCAGTGAAACAGTCCACTGAAACATCCGTTCAGTGGGTGGAGGTTTTCAGTTCTAGTGCAGCTTCCTCTGCTTAAGGACCAAGATTAAGTGAAGTTATTTCGGTGTGCAAAGAAAAGAGTAAGAAAGAACTTTGGGGGCTTTGTGTTTACTTCAAGAGGGAAAAACCAAAGTGGTCTTTCCTGAAAGCTTCTGTTAGGACAGCTACTGGACAACAAGCGTGCAAGAACACACACTGAGCCTTTATTAAAGGCTCTATGTCTATTCATGCTTTTCAACCAGATCCCTATTAAGAGAAGAGATACCTATGTTAACAATCCATTTCTGGGGACAGCAGAGGAACACATTCAGAAACTTCTCCTTGACCACCAGACTTGGCGAATTCAAAGATTTGGGACTGAGCCTCTATAAACAAACACGTGTGGGTTGCTCTATTTTTAATACATGCTTAAGAAAAGCAAGTTTATTTATCAGTGACTTTCTGCACCGCAATGTAAAATATATTTGATAATTAACTGATGAGAGAAACATCTAAAGCATTTCTGCCCTCTCCAAACCCAAACTGCCCGACTCTTGAAAGAGAAATCCTTAAATAACCTATGTAGGTATTACTTCTAAGCATGGAAAAAAATCACAATGATTACTTTTTACCCTCACTGCTGTACTCCATGAGGTGTCCCTCCACCCCCATAAGGAGAGCTACTCATTCCAAAGAAAATGGAACTCTAAGGCTATATAAATAACTCCTCTCCTTAGCTACTGAGTACCAGCACTTGCTTCAAGAGTAAGGTTTTGATTTTAGGCTTTTAGCACCTACAAAAGGATTTTGTAGTTACAGTTCTAGCATTTTCTCACATCACCTTCTGTTAACTCTTAAATATTTTTAAGAATTCAAGAGATGAGAGTGATAGTACTGAAAATACTTCTTCCCTTGAAACGAAGACTACAAGTGGGAATAGCGCAAAAAGGACGGAAACTCAAGATTTTTCACACTCCCTCTCTCAACAATGACTGATGGTGAGAAGTGGCTTTCTTGCTTTTATGTTCTCCTAGAACTGTTTGTTGTGCTCAGTTGTGTGCAATGATTTAAATGGAGTGTTTTCCAAAGGAGGAACTCTTAATTCACTCATCCTCTCCAGAAACACGCAAGTGTGAAAATGCAGTGGCTTTGTTCTGCTCCCAGAAAGAAAAAAATAAAAAAAAGTGATTCTATGTATTTACTGCACATCAAATACAATATTTCTTAGTCTAAAGAGTGCATCTGACAGAAAGCAAACAGAAATGTAATTTGATGATTGCAGTGATCAGGGCTGAAAAAGAGAAAATTTGGTTATGCTGTGCATGAAGCCATGGCAAGCAGATCTCTGCATCGTCCTGCTGACACCATGGATGACTGTAAGCCTAAATTCCATGTCACTGGAAACAGAGCACGCCCCACCAATAGTGCTGAGAATGGGCAGAGAATATGAATTTTGCCCCAATCTTCTTAGAGTAGGTCTGCAAAGCTAGAGGTCCTCACAACTAAAAACCTTCAGAAAAGCCAAGGTTTCCCCTGTGTGCTGGCCCAAAGGCTTTCAAGACTCACTTTTACTCAAGAATATTGGTTTTTTTATAGAATTAATGCAAAGAAAGCAATATCACCCACAGCTAACACTGCTGCTGTCACTCTTTACTGGTAACATGCTCTTTTACACTAGATACTCTACAAAGGGAACAGAAATACACATTTTGGGGTTTGGTTTTTTCTAAAGATCATCATTCCAATGTTTCCAAAACATTAATAACAAGACACAATTATTACATATGAAATTGCAGTGATAATACATATAATATCCAGAACTGAAACATAAGAACTGTGATTATGCAGAGTTCTTTTACACAATTGCTAAGATGACTCTGATCCAGGCTCTGTGAACACTTGCTCCTTGTTAATCATGTGTTTTAAAGTGCATCACAGGACAGAAGCAGCCAATAAAGTTTCTCGCACCAACCACCAGTCTGGCACCATGGTCTGACAGTTTTGACAAGATGATAATAACAAATATTTCACCTTCAGCAATGGCAGGAGTGCTGGGAGCAAAGGGCCAGTGCCAGTCCTGTCTGCCTCACTAAACCAGAGGGGCACAGATTCTGATGTTTGCATACTGTTGGTGCTTGGGTTTTCTTGTTGTTAGTGCTGGTTGTTTGTTTGTTTTTAAGAGCAACATGGCTATTTCATTTATCACATGAAAAATGGTACAGCAAAAGGAACAGCATTGTTTGGTTGGCCTCTAAATTACAAGCAGTTGTTTAGGCGACAACCTCAGTTAAAACAGGAGATGGGAGGGAACAGTACTTTCTTCCACAATTAAAACTGATTAAACACAAAGGAAAGGATGACCAGTCTCAAAACCCACAGTGAAAAAGGTTTTCGATGTCTGTGCAAATGATGCACTAAAAATAAAAGAGTGAGTGCCAGCAGCAGAGACCTTGCACAGACAGCACTGAGCAAAGCCCAGGAAAGACTTAATCCATCATTCCTCATCTTGTCTAAGTTTTATTTCCAACTCTAATTGTTGGAATTAAACTTCTTCACCAGTTTCAAGGATGCTGTGGTATAAAGCTTCACACAGGTGCTAACACCAACTCTTTGAGACTTAGTGAGAAACAAAATATATTTGTTCCATTTACTTGTAAGCATTAATAACAAGTAATTACTGAAGGGATCAGAAAAAGATCCAAAACACAACTCTGACCTGCAACTCACTGATGTGGACTGAACAGAATTAAAATTTAGATCTTCTAGATCCCAGAGAAGGTTGCACGGAGGAGCAGTCTCCTTTTTCAAAAGCATATCCAGCAAAATGACTGACATGTTGTTCAAGCTCAACCTAATCCCTTGCTGAGTGAGAAAATCACATGCCAAGGGAATTTATTAGTATGCAGAAAAAAGAAGGATTCATTTTTTTTTGTTGTTTTGTTAACAATGCATACATTATTTTCACAATACCTGAATAATGGGTAACTCTTCTGTCTCTCTGAGACTTAACAGTCCTGACATGATTGACAATGTAACACAATGTGACCTGTTTTACCTTTTATGACCATAAGAAAACTCAACATTTCTCCTTCTTCCCTCTCAAAATTGTGATTTGGAAGGCTGAAACAAGACCACTTTCCGCACAGAAGTATTTTTCCCTCCACAGAAAACAGGTGCTTTGTCAAAATGAAATTTTTGAAGTTCCTTTAAATTCCATTTTCTAATCAGTTCCTGTTCCTCAGTTTTCACCCCAAGAGCATTAGCAACCAAACCTCAAAAAAAAAAGTTAGCAATCAAAATCAGCAATGGCCTCCTGATTCACTTTTAATGTTTTATACTTCCTAGTTAATGAAAATATAGGTCTGTAGAAAATAAATAACTCAAGCTTCAGCAGCTTCAGACTTGAGCAGCTGAAGGATGAGCGCACAGAAGCCAAAGCTGCAGACACATTACTGTGAAGTTGGTTTGCAGAAGGTAGAAAAAAAGAAGGATTAGTTTCTCCTGTTTCCTTCTAACTTGTTTTTTTCTGTATTCAACAAACTCCTATATTAATTAAACTCCACCTTCAATAAAGGTCTGGTGCACAGAAGATTGTACCTTTTAAATCTGGGGCTATAAATTATAGTAATGCAGAGTATACAAAATATAATAAAAATCCCCCTGCCCTTTGATCCACTTGATTATTCAGTAAAACAGTGAATTAAACCACAGCTTTTTAAAGATGCTGTTTGTTTGGCTGAAAAATCTCTTCACAATTTATTTCTGCCACCTTTACTTTTGATGAACCTTGTAGTTATAATTGAAAGCAAAGGAAAAATTGCATGACAAAAGTAAGCAGCTTAAGAAAATGAGAATGGAAGGGTGAGGGAATGAAGAAAGTTTGTCAGCAAGAGAGCTCACGTTGAAAATGCTAATACTAACTCCATCTTGCACAACTAAGAAGTAAATCTTACTATTCTAAGATCACATTAGGAAGCACAAAATCTAGAAACCTAATACAGGAAATCAAAGCTGATCAGTTCTAAATGGGGGGGGGGGGGAAATCACCATTTTATTCTTACTCTTTTAGAAAAAGCACCTCTTCAAAAAAGGGTTTGGATTTTGGCAAGATGAACACACATCTCCAGATCCATCTAGCACAGCTGGGAAGGGCTGCAGTTTAAGTAGGTCAGCTTGCATTCCAGGCACATATGTAAGCTTTTAGAACACATTTACTCTATGAAATACAGTCATTTAACATGGAGATGGATTTTCAAGCCAATGAAGACTTGAATGCTGAAATATCTCCTACCCCAGCAAATGCAGAAGAGCCAGGAAGAATCTTATGAGTGAATCTTCAATCACTACAGATTGCTACAACAGGAGAGCTGTTAAACACACACACAGACATATATAAAGATATATAGCTACGTATAGCCTACAGAGAAGCAATAATATGCTACAAAGGACCCCACAGTGTGGGACTGCCCTGTACAGCAGGACAGGCAGCTCCTGCAATCCACACATCCCATCAAGCAGAGCCTGAATCCCTCCAGAATGGAGAAAAGCAACCAAACCCTGCCCTGACACACCATCCACCAGGCTAAACAGGGTCTCTGAAAAACAGTTTTGTCACATCCATGGACAAAGGAGGGCACAAACTGACCAGAAAAGCCTCTGAGCTGATATTCCCACAGCCATTTAATTATTTTCTGGCCAGCAGAGTTGCTGCCCCCTTGTGCCAGGTGTGGTTGTCTCCTGACAAAGCTCAGGTAAGGCATCCCCTTCACTGGCCCCACTGATGCCTTTGCCTTGATTCCAAAATTAAGAGCCAGACACAGTTAAGAGATAAAGGGTTTTTACCTGGGTATTTAATAAGGATTTTCATGGTGTAACAATTTGCCAACATGTCAAAATGCACACAGATGGTAGATCACTGATAAAATTTTATCGATTTTGAAAATTACCTTATCTAACAAAGACGCCCTAATGAGAGGCTTGAATGAATAGCATGACATCTCCCTATCCCAAAGTACTCCCCCCTAGATGGGTTTAATCCTAGTTTACAGGATGTGTTTCAGAGGGGACCTTGGTTTTTTAAGGTAGATTAGCGTTTCCTGGCCTCCAGCTGTGAGGTCTTTGGGATGTTTGGTCTTCTGACCTAACAGAACAGCAGAACTATGCTAAAATATCAGATTTAAGGAATTACAAGTACGCACGCTAAGGGTACTGAGAATACTTAAGAGGTATATGTAAAAGAAAAGGCAAAAAATCATCATGGCATCACCACAGTAGGAAAGTCTCCAGTGTTTCCTGCTACATACAAGTGTAAATCAGCACCCACAGGGGCACCCACAGGGGCACAAGCAGCTCTCCTTGCTGCTGGCAGGGTGAGCACAGGCTCCCTGACCCAGCTGCTCCATGCAGGGCACACCTTCAGCCTCACCCCCACCTGTGACGGTGTTCACAGGGGTCCCAGGATGAGGGGACAGATGAGGACCTGACTCCATGTTTCAGAAGGCTTGATTTATTACTTTATGATATATATTATATTAAAACTGCACTAAAAGAATAGAAGAAAGGATTTCATCAGAAGGTTAGCTAAGAATAGAAAATGAAAGTATTAATAACAAAGGCTCTGTCTCGGACAGAGAGTCCGAGCCAGCTGGGCTGTGACTGGCCATTAATTAGAAACAACCACTGGAGACCAATCACAGATGCACCTGTTGCATTCCACAGCAGCAGATAGTCAATGTTTACAGTTTGTTCCTGAGGCCTCTCAGCTTCTCAGGAGGAAAAATCCTAAGGAAAGGACTTTTGATAAAATGTGTCTGTGACACCCATCTCCTGCCCAGGGACAGCCTTGCCCATCCCAGCTGCTCACAGCCCCCTGCAGATGCTGCACAGCCCCTCAGCCTGCAGAAAAGCACATTCCATTGCTTTTTAACCACCAGCCTGCAGGATCAGATGGGCAGGCACTGGGACTGTACAAAGCCACGCTGAGGCTCTGGCCCAGCACCATCTCTGCATCCAAGTTGTGCTCCAGACTGAATAAATTCCTCCTTTTTTCCAAACTAGTTGTTAATTATTTACTATAAGTAACTCCCCATACAAAGCCTTTCTAGTGTGGAATAACACTCTCTTCATTGCTGTTTGCATCTCTGAATCGGCTTTGCAGTACTGCTAAAAAACAGAAGGAGCTCTATTTTTCCAGAGAGAGTAAAGGCAGCAAAATCTTATTCTCCCCAACTGAGGGGGAAAAAAAGACAAATTATTTTTAGATTAGCACTGTTTTCCATTTCTCCCCAAATCCACAATAAAGTTTTATTTTTCCCAATTCCAGTTGCAGTGCTGTAGTCTTAGAAAACACAGATGTTGGCTTGGTATTTACTTGTATGCAGTTATTGCATTGCTTCCTGTATTTTCACATGGATTTTTTAAATACAGAAGCAACATAGGAAATTAGATCTAAAATGCATCAACCATGACCCTTTTTTTCCTGTTGTATCATATGCTTTAACCAATAAATTGTCTCCATATCTCAAATGGACAGGAAGGATATTATGTAACAAAAGACAGCACAGAATCCAAAATGAAGGATGAGAAGTTAATTTTGTGTCCATAATTAAGAAAAGAAATCAGAATTTCACTTTCATACAGTGCTCATGGTACACACAAAAAAAGTAAAATCTTTTAATTCTTCTCTGCTCTGGGTTGAACTTTCCATGACTTTGTGCTTCAGTTCCATAAGAAATTAAGCAGTCCAATAGAAATTACTACAATATGGGTCAGTAAAAGAAGATTAAAATCCTTGCAAAAGTCAGTTGAAAGTGTCAAAAGTAGCTGATTTGAACCATCATAGTGTAAGTTTCCTTAACCAACATTTCAATGAAACCAATGTTTTAACAGATCAGTAATACTGAAATTTCCTAAGACAGCAGCAGGCATTTCAATGGAATGCTGAAAGCATTTAATATACTCCACTCACATTCCTTACAACATGATGGACAAAAAGGATTTAAAGTATAAAATTATTCCATTTGAATTGCAAATAAAAGAACATTTCTGGTAACATGGCAGAAGTTGGATGTGCTTTTTTCGACAGAAATGTATTGTACAGACAGAATAATACAAACTGCCCACAGTTAAAAAGAAAAAAAGCTTACTTATTGTCTTGGTTCAATTATAATTATTTTTAAAGTATTTTGCTATCTTAGAATCTGCTATAGGGGAGTAAGCAGCCAGCAATTTGGACACCTTGGACATGAACATAGATTCATCCTAAAATTTTAATAGTTTCCTTCATTGATACAGCAGATTAAAGCACAGCTTTGAGGCTTTGGGTCCAAAGTTTCTGTAACACCAGTGCAGTTGCAGCTCCCTCCATGCTAGTGGTTAAATTTGGGTTAATACAATTCTATCCACAGACAATCACACGTGCAGATGATGAGAAAGAGCAATCTTGCCCCAGACCAAGGCTGCCCTAAAGAATACAAGTTACCAGTCCAGAGCAGTTTATCCAAACTTTCCCATGAATCATCGTGAGCTACGAAACATTTCTCAATACCCTGTAGCAAACTCAAGGCTTGTAATACAAGTATAAACCATTAAAAAGATAAATAGTAAGTCAGATGCTGCAGCCTGCAAGAGAAAGAAGGAGAAAGACTATTTTGTTAATGACAATGGCCTCAAGGCTTTGGCTGTCCACACTGAAACTTTTCAAACCTTTCACCTGATTTTCTGAGGATCTCCAGTTACAAGGAAGCAGTTCCACACAGCTGCTGTCTGGCCTCTGTGTATTTGCTTGGGGACAGAAGAGAATGGATTGTACAGGAAAAAAAAAAAGTTAGATAAAAATGCTGATAAAAATCAGATTATTATTATTATTCCAAGTCTGATAATTACAAAGCCTACAGTAAATTTAATAGATTTCTTTGCAAATTCCATCAATACATTTCCATGCAAACAGTGTTTTTTGACAGCTGGCCAGGTTACACACTACGCCAAAATGCTCTACAGTTTCAGCTGTAGGAACAACTATTAACAAAAAGCTTGAACTCAACAAGAAAAAAGGGAAGCAAGCATTTAGCAAATAACCATTGCTCTTACAAGTAAGAGAGGGGTTTGATTTTTTTGTTTAAGAATCCCCAAGATGATGCAATTGTAGATATACACACACTTGAACCTCACTTTTGCCTGGTGTGAGAAATGGGCAAAAAAATGCCAGGTAGATCTTCTGTCCAACAGCTCAAAACAAGAACCCAATCTGCTTCCTACAGCTTTGACCTCATCATTAGGCACAAAAGTTGTTTCTGAGAAACAGAAGAGCAAAGAAAATTACTTGAAATGTTCAAAATACACTGGATTATGCAGCCTCTGCAAGCCAGTTGCACCTTTCTCCTTAATAATTATCTCCATGTAAAAGGAAAACAGTTACTGGATCAATGTTCACTTGATGACAACAACATTCATGGGGTAATGTCCATGTACTTTCCCAAAAGTCTTCTAGGGACAACCAAATTAACACCACATCCCTAAGGAAACATCACCCACCTACAACCCTCGTGCAGCACAGAGAGAGATCCACGCCTTGTGTGACACCTGTGTTCAAAATCCATTTGAATTGTTTAACAATAACTTGTACAAGGTCAAGTCTGTCAGAATCCTCACTGCGCTCTCACAGCCTGACATTATTTCTCTGTAAGAAGGGAAACAAAGCAGATGTGTCATTCCAGAGTGTGTTTAACCACAATAAGGCTTCTTCTCAGGGCTGCAATTACAATACAAACTCCAGCTCATTATCTTTTAGCATTAATGATAATTTTCAGAAGGCTCTCAGACTAAGAAAACAGAACTTAACATGGAATTAGGTCTACGAGCTCTCAATTTTAAGCAAGTCTCTTCCTTGAAACCGCAATAAAGCATGGGACAGGAAGCCCACATTTTCTTCCTTTAGGTAAAACTCTTGATTTGCTTTTATTCCACTTGTGTTTCTTTTTAGAAGCGTGAAATACACAGAGACAAAACACAAAAGATACAGATCTAACCCAGCCACGAAGCACATTGAGGATAAAGTGTGCAAACCCTCAGAAATCCTTCTTTGTGAGCTCAAGAGATGAGCCAGTGTCAACTCCTGTGCGGTGACAAGGGACCTCAGCCCATCCTCCCAGGTTGCCAGGCAACCATTCCTGCATCCCTGGCTTTATTCATCAGCCATTAGGCACCATCAGGCTCCCTTTCTTTTCTCCCTCACACAGGCTCCCACTCTGAGATGGATGAAGGGGTTCCCAAGCAGAAGCAACATTCTGGGTTTTAATAGCTGATAGGTTTCAGCCAATTCGCACGACTCAGATAATTGCTTTGTAGTGAAAGGTTCGGCAGGATTGCAAGGTATGGCTGCATTAGGAAGAGGTTTCTGTTAAAAGTTGTCATTAATAGACATCTAATATTATTAGACAATGAAGATCTCATGCTGACAACACTAAGTGCCCTTTGAATTTTTTAAAAATAAAGCAACAGGTGACAGTTTTTTAAACCCAGAAGAATGGCATTCACCATGAGGAAGTGCTGTTCTAAACCATGTCAAGATAAATAAAAACCAATTATCTCAGAAGCAGAACTGTGCTATCTTTAACTTATTCCGGGGAAACAAAGCAGAACTTCAGCCACTGGAGGTACTGATCCAGTCCTGAGTATCAGTGCAAATACTCCCCACCTCTGGAGCACTTGTCTCTCTGTAATTCTCAAGCCCCACGTTCAATTCCTCTTAGGCACCAGCAGAGCAGACCTGCAGCCCAAACAGAGCTGGGCAATGAAAATGCCTTCATCCACAGACACAGCAGGGCATGTAGAAACAAGAAGTTCCAAATACTGAAAATTACCCATTCTGAGTGATTTCAATGAATGAACAAGACATATTAAACATTCAAATCAGGTAAAACCATGATAAAAGACACTTAGTTGAGATTAAGAATACTTAGCTGTACTCACAGGTAACTAACTGTTCATAAAGTTTTTTAAAAGAATTCTTTTCTGCAATGATTTCACAAACAAAACAAACTTGCCACAGCAAGTTAAACAATTCTGCAGGAGAAAGGCTAAAAATATGCAGTTAGAGGATACATTTTCCATATACATGAGGAATCAAAGCATATACATATATAATGAAAGTTGTAGAGTGCTGAAAATTAGTCTCTGGTTTGGCTCTTACTTTCCTACAGATATTTAATTCCCCTTCATCATTTTCACTGCCTTGCTCCCTATACCAGGAGTATGGTACCATGAAAGGAAAATTAAGAGGAAGAAAAATGTGAATTACCATTCTACCAATTTTGTTTGCAACTGAGCTCGCGACATGCAGAAGCTCAGAGCTGCAACCTGATTTTCAATTATTTATACTTTGTTGCCTTTTTAATTTCATATTTTCCATTCAATTAGAATCATCTCTCCTTCATATGCATATTCAATTTTCAGACAAAACCAGACAGGTACCAAGGCAGTATGTAAGAAACATAAGCATTCATGCCACTGTCATTTCTTTTAATTACTGAAGCCATAGTCAAATTACTGGCTTATGCTTACACTTTATTTTGACTAAATTTTAAATTTTGCAACTTAACTCCTTAAAATACTTTTTATTCTGAGCACATGATATCCTCACATTTTTTCCAAGCTGAATAACAACCATGATGAGAAGAAAAGTTAGAAGAGGCTTTTGTTCATTTACCTTAAAGCCAAGATGGGATCAGCTTTGTAGAGACTTTGTCACGAAGGCATATTTTCAATCTGGCCTCTACACTAATTCTCTGCAAAAGAGGGATACATCACATTTTATAATACCACTCATTGAAACAGAAAAGTGATCATTTGCAATGATGCAAATTGTAAATATAAACAGAAGATGCATTTTCCTGACACTGCAGCAAAGTAAAACATATTTCGAAGCATGATGGTACTTAGGAAATAATTGTCTTACTTAGAGAAACAAAATATCTGCCTAAAATGTTAAAACCAATGTCCTCGTACCCAGCAAGGTCTGTTTCATGAAGATTCATGACTCTTCAGCAGGGAATTTATGGTTTTGTAGTATAGTTCTGCTATACTACAAAACACTGGACAACAAACAATTGCCTTTGTTATCCATCAGTAAACAGGAATTGTTCTCATTACAAAAAACAAACAACACTGATATTATGATCATTTCAATATCTCACATATTTCCCAGCAGCAACCTCATTATCACCCATATAAATCTCCCTCCTTCTTTAATGAAATTCAGTTGTCAATGTGTTCCTTCCTCAAGCAAAACAAGGTAGTTCAGTACATATTTAAACAGCCTCTGTGCATATCACTGAAGTTCAGTCCTAATCAAGGTTTATAGTAAAGATTCCACAGATTGCTCCACTAATAAGCAAGCTTCCATTGCAGCACTCCATAAATTATAAAACAAAGAGGGAAAAGGACCAACAGCACCAAACTTTTGTCATAACTTTCTGTAAACACAACCATATCAGTAAAGAAGTGATTAAAAAAATTAAAAAATAAAAATGCACTGTGACTGTTGAAGGAAAGACTGTGGTACCCAGTGCCAAGGTCTGGTGTTGGACCTCAGAGGTCTTTTCCAACCTCATTGATTCTGTGACTTCTTGTCCATGTCCAGAATGCAGAACCCACCCAGCTCCTCCATTACTCCATTTCATAGCACCACAACCAGCACTAATCCAAATGAACAAACAGCACACTGAACTAGCAGGGGGTCCATCTCCCAGACACTTGGATTTAATATAAATTGAACTGGTTTTACAGTTAGAACAGAAATAGCAATGTTAGACTGGGATGCTCAGAGCTTCGTACAGCCAAGTAAAACTAAGAGAAAAATACCAATCCTAAAGAAAATTCATGGTGTGCCCCTCAGAAACCCCTCTTCACAAAGGCAGTTGAAAATGAACTGCAGCAAAGCAGCAAAATTTCAAACTGAAGGATGGATTTACTGGGTTCCAAAAATCACATTTCCTTGACAATACAATATTGTACTACTCTTCTCCAAAAGAACATCTCTAGACTATACAGCCCCTGTAAGTACATCTGCCATTCAGGGTCTGACAAGACAAAAGGAAGATGAAAAAAAAAACAAAAACAAAAAAAAAAAAAAAAAAAAAAAAAAAAAAAAAAAAAAAAACAAAAAAAAAAAAAAAAAAAAAAAAAACCAGCCTTTTCCCTGGACCAGCAAAAAAAATCTTATTTGCTCACAGGTCTCAGATAAAAGCTTCACGTTACAACATTTTATCCTTCTTACAGTTTTACTGCTCAAAAGATGAACTACGAGATTAAATCCAACTTTCTATTAAGCTCTAGAGACAGTCACATGCCATGCAACTCATAAGGCTTCAGAGTTTGGACACAGTAGTAGATACTGAATATATGAGGGGAGCATTTCAAAAAGGCATTAACACTAACAGGGCTTACATATGTGTATCAAGGGAAGAATAGCTGCTAAATTATGACACTCCTCAGTCCTGACCCAGAGGTACAGAGAGAAGCTGTCTGTATAATTCCACTGAATTCTGAGAGATTCTCCTAAATTCACCCACTTAGAAGACGGATTTATTTTTATTTTTTTTTCAGGCATCTACTGGAGAAGAAAAGAAGTGAGGGGGGGAAAAAAAAGTCAAATCATACACAAATCACTCAAACATGGTTGTGTTTTACCAGTGTGAAGAACAAGTGCAGGGGCAAATTTAGCAGACACAGAATGGGGGTTGTTTTGTTTATTTAGTTGAAAATCAGTGGAAAAAGAACCCCACAGAGAACAATTCCACAGAACATCAACAGATTATAGTTTTGTCCTGTCTCTCACATTTGGACATGCAGAACACTAAGTTTTTTTTCTGTCCCCATGACTAATAACTGCAGGCTCTCACACCCCTACACCTTCTAGATATACAGTTTAAAAGGAGCAAAACAATTTGTTGATATAGTAACAATAAGATTCAGGGAACTGAAAATAAAAGGTCAGTTTTAGTTTCAGTGTTTCAGTTTCACCAGCCAGAGCCATTCATTTCATTAGTGACCACCTTCCTTGGCAGTAATGACTATGTTCATCCATGCCATCTATATATAACTTTTATGCAGCTAGCAAAGGTACAGATAACGACTCTGAAGTAATTTCAGTAGGGAAGCTTGAGGAAAAATATTCCCGTACACAAATCCTGAAGAAATTGTTCTCTTCTCAACAAAGTTTATATTTGAGATGGTAAGTATTTCTTGCTAGGAGAGAATATTGCAAATTAGAGCAGAAATCCCATTTCACTTAAAACTGTAATTCCTGTGTTTCACATGAGGCTCAGAATTCAGTGGGTAGAGAGGGCAGGGAGAGAGAGGAAGGAGGGACACAAGGATACAACAGCTCTTGGATTAGATGTTGCCACTTTCAATCCATCATCACATTTTCTCAGATTATGAAAATTACTTTTTCCCAGTAGTACATTTCACGCTTGACAGATTACAGATCAGTTTACACATTCACAACTGGAGCACTTGGATTTTACAAAAGTTCAGGTCTTTTGAGACCAGCATTTGTTATGTGGTTTGACATGAGTCAAGAGAAACATTCTATGAGACAATGCCAGAGACACTTTCTGGCAATGAAATGGGTGAAGTCACAAACCCCTTAATGATCTCTGCAGCCAGCCTAAATTTAACACATTTTCTTTGACTTTACAGCTGGCTCAGAAAGGTCATTAAACTATTATATCTACTGTTATGTAGAGCAGCACTATACACATGTAAAGTTTCTATAGCAACACTTTCTTAATTCACTCTTTAAGCAAAACACCAATTAGCTTTTTATTATAGCCAATTAAAAAAATCTGCACACTAATTGACAACCTCTCTACACAGAATTTAAGCTTATGCAGAGGAAAATTGCAGTAAAACTTTTTTTATGGTAATAGCTTACTTCCTATTCTCCCCTCTTAAGAGAACAGTAAATTATTCCTGATCGGTGCTGAACATCTATTTTCCAATCTAAACCATCCAGACACAGAAGTAACCTATCCTGATATGCCTTAAATCTGAGGAGAGCCTGCAGATCACAGGTTTCAAAAAGACATCAAAAATGTAATCAGCTGACTTCTTTCTGCATTGCAGGAAACTGGGCATTGGCCCCTGCACCTGGAGATCATGCAAGAGGCAGCCAGCAAAGTGCTTCTCTTTCAGACTAGCCAAGCATGTTGAGCC
Source organism: Ammospiza caudacuta (assembly GCF_027887145.1). NCBI lineage: Eukaryota > Metazoa > Chordata > Aves > Passeriformes > Passerellidae > Ammospiza > Ammospiza caudacuta. Next base: position 22,385,090 of record NC_080603.1, read on the forward strand.
AAGTGAGAAAGATGGCAAAAAAAAAACAACACCACAAGTCAAATTTAGCAGGGCAGAAAAGACATTTTCATTTCCTTCTTAGTACTTAGTGTTGGTTTTCTCCGATGTCTTCTGCACAGCTGGTGATGACAGCTTCTTTGTATGTCACTTCAAGCAGCAAATATCAAGACATATTAGTCAGAAACCAGTCAGTGAACACAGTATAAAAGGGAATACAACATGATGCAGACTATCAGGAGAAATAGAAAACAAGAGAAGTTAAACCATCCTCTTTTTTCTAAGATATTCTGCAGGAAGCTGAATAAAAAGCATCGTTCCCCTTACAGTTCTTCCATGTGAGGTGTTGGGATTCACCTTACTAATAAATAAATAAATACACACAGAATGAGGTGGCAGATGGTTCCTCTGACAAGCTCAGCATGCCCCAATCAAGAATTAATGGTACTTGAGGTATCAGTAGGTCTGCTGATTCTTAAGGACACGCTATAGAAACTGCTCCTATTCCCATCATCTTATTTACATTCGGTGTCCTGTTGCACAGTATTGACACTGAGGCATCTCACATGCTCTGTGGGGAAACCACAAGAGTTTCCCTTGAAAGGCTGACAGGTAGAAAGAGGGGTTAGAGTGGTCTTTCAAACCTACCACTGTAGAGGAGAGATCAAGGTATTCACACAGGTGAAGGAAACCACTGTGTGTAACCTTGGGATTGCTGCAGGTCTGCAACAGGTCTGGATACACACTCAGGCTCTGCAGTACTCAGGGACACCAGAGATAAGGGATAAGAGCCAAGCAGCAGAGTTACAGCCTTTCATCCTCAGTTCTTTAGGGAGGCAAATTCCCAAATGCAGCTCCCTGAATCCCCAGGAAAGGGGAGCATTTTCAATTTCCAAGCCTTCCAAGTGCAAAGTGCCCACTGTGAGATGCAGGGCTCTGCCTCCTGCAGGGAGACTGTCTCAGTCCAAGACACAGTGCAGTGTTGCACACAAAACAGGTACTAATTCCAGTGTTGCACACAGAACAGGTACTAATTCACACTAATGTCATCATTTCCTGTCCCAAGGCTTTAAAGATTTCTCCTCTAGTAAATCCTTGTGACCAGCACATCACCAAAATATGGTCAATTCCCCATCCCTGCAGAGAACATCTCTCCCTTCTCTGTCCTCCATGGGAGAGCAGCCCATGGCCCAAAACAAGACCTGTCAGTAACAGTGATGCAGAATTGAATACTTGAGACTACCAGAGCAACCAAATAAGCTTTTTTTCTTTTTCATTTTTTAAAGCTATCTGCATTGACATCTCAAGCCATTTAAAAATTTCAGGCAGTCAGTCCACCCTGCCAGTTAAATATTACACAGACACAGAGTGCATTCAAAGAGACGGTTCAGGGCAAAGTTTAAAGGCAGCTGGTATTTATTGGCAGCAGCCAGGATCCCCTTCAGTTGCTTTCTAGGAATGCACATTGCCAGGATCAGGAAGGCTCCAGCTGGTGACAGTCACTTTTCAAATGCATCAGCACCGGGTATCCCTTCCTTGCCGCCCTCCCTGATGTGCTCCGTGCCCAGGCAGCCTGCTCTGAGCAGGCACAGCTGGTGACAGTCACTTTTCAAATGCATCAGCACCGGGTATCCCTTTCTTGCTGCCCTCCCTGATGTGCTCCGTGCCCAGGCAGCCTGCTCTGAGCAGGCACAGCTGGTGACAGTCACTTTTCAAATGCATCAGCACCGGGTATCCCTTTCTTGCTGCCCTCCCTGATGTGCTCCGTGCCCAGGCAGCCTGCTCTGAGCAGGCACAGCCGTGTGCTCAGGTGGTTGCTGTGTGATGTGAAAACCCTCCAGGGATGACAACAACAGGTATGATTTCTGGCACTCTCATCCCTGCCAAGAAAACACCTTCAGTGGCCTGAAGCAGGAACCCAAGCCAAGCTGTGCAGCCATCCCAGCCTTTGGAAAAGCAGACAGCTCACAAAGCAACATCAGGCAGGTAGAAGCTTTTCCCCATATTCCCTGTTATCAGGATCACCATTCAAAATATCTTCATTAAAAGAGCAATTTGCACATCCAGCTGCAGGTAGAGGACACAGAGCTATGTGTCACTTTAAGACCCCAGAAAAACAATTTTTTCTTGCATTGACTTTTTTCTACTGTTTTGCAGGAGAGCTGGCTGCAATTAAACTGTCTTTGTTTAAGCATAAAAACTCATTTCTGTTATTTCCAAGAAGTAATGGGAGGCTTTGTTGCTTCTGTAAATTACTCACCCACTGTTACGATCTACCATAGAACTAAAGCAAATTAAAACAATAGCCAAGGCATCACCGAGAGCAAAGATTTTCAACAGTTTTCAAAGATCCTTTTTGACTCCTTTAATTTACTTTTCTGCTTTTGAGACACATAAAACACAGAAGCATGATTGCAGTAAATTTTGATAACTACCATAGATTTCTCCCACTCTCTCAATGAAGGAAAGTATTTCAGAAAAACCTTCCATCCAAATTTATCTTTTCAATTTCTGCACAATCCCGTGTTGGCAATAATATGCGCCCGTTACACTGGATGATGAAAAGAAGAATTTAAAGGAAACCATAATTTTCCTGCAGCATTTTTTAACCTCGGAAAAGAGGACTTTCTCAGTCTCATGTCTGGACACAGAACCTGAAGGCAAAATTACTGCACAAATCCTTGCATCTTGGTGAAGAAAGAAAAGTATCAACTTTATGACCTGCTACACTTCAGTAATCTGAAATTACTACCCTCAAACCTAAGAAAATGCAGTTTTATTACTATTTTTAATAATATGTTTATATGAAGTATATATGATGAAATGTTATCCAAATAATGCTATTTTATCACTGCTCTAATTCTTGGTATTTGTATAGCAAGATCTCTGACTTGCAATCAGATCAAACAGGTAATATGGAAAAGATCTTCTTCCCTTGTGTTTTCACAATTTACTAGAAGACTGCAAGTTAGGGGTAGCTTCAATAATATTTATAAAATTCTAACCCTAAATTCCCAATTGCCACATCTGTAAGCTCTGAAATCAGGAACTCTGAGTAAACAGAACAGGTGAATATTATAATCACCATCAAGTTCTCAAGCCATGGCATGACAGGGAAATTATCGTGTCTTTCTAATTTTCATATAAGGTCTTCTGGAACTCACACTTTCTTTATCAGGCCAAATAAATACAACAAATCTCCCAGTCCTGCTACTGAAAATGGCCAGCTCATAGCTAAAGGATACAATGCTTTTCTATTTTATCATTTTGGGATTCATTTAGAAGACCTAAACATATGCTAGATTGAGCTGGAAAAGAAGGAAACACGTCCAAGGATCCCACAATTTCAAAGTCAGGAAGTTCTGGCCAATTAAAACAGAAACAAACACTGAGGAAAATACAATTATATGCTTCTATGGAGGAATAACACTGTTAAAACAGCCCAGTCTATCTCTTATTTCCTTCATCCAAACCTTTCAGGAAGTATCTAGACAAAGTAGTTCTCACATCTTGTATTAGGGGTAGAGCAGCACGTATTTGTATTATACCCATGAGAAAAATCAATGAGATCTCAGCAGCAGGTGCAGTTTGATGGATACACTGCTCTGAGGAGTGCCAGGGGCCAGCTGGGCATCAAGGACAAATGTCAGTGCTGCCACCAACCTGGCAGCACCTCTGGGATATCCACTCTGCACCTCTGGGCCTCAGCAATGGGCTGGGAGAGAGAAGAGCCCCTACACAAGGAGAAACACAGAGCTTATGTTGGCCTTTTGCTTTGTCTTTGAGACAAGGACTCCAACAGTTTGCCTTTATATATTCAGATAAAAATAACTGAATATCTACCACTCAAATTAAAGGACACAGATGGCTGCTTTGAACTGAAAGGAAAGGCCAAAGGCACAGGCTTGGTTACAAAGTCCCCTGAGAATACGCAGAATGTTGTACCTTTGTTGGGTGGAAGGAGCTGTTATCTACCTTCCCTGCTCCTAATGGGATTCCCTGGGGTCTCCTTTTCATCACTTTCAAAAGGTCAGTCTTTGTCTCCAAGTGCTTCTTGTCAATGTTAAAGCCACATTCTGCTCTTTGATACCGAGATAAAAGAAATATCTGCTGGCCCGGGCCACCCCAGGCTGAGAAAAAGCCCCACTGCAGCGTTTCAAAGCAGCAAGTGCATAGCACAAGATGACCAAGGGAAGGAAACATTCTGCAGGAGAAGAAAATAACTCTCCGCGATAAACTCGGTGACACATTTCACTTCCAGCCTGGTCCAAAACGCACTGAAGTTTGCAGAACTTCTGTTGATTTTAACAGGTTTGGGAATATGTCCCTCACGCCCGCTGAAATTATATCAGGAAAGGAGTAGCAGTTTATCAGGTTTAGTGGGCACACACAACACATTTCATCTTTAAGCTTCTCTCCTTTAACGAAAAGGAAGGTTCACATGCTCAGGGGATTCAGGCACAAGAAATAAAGCAAATGAGAGGGAACGCAGATTTCTCAGTGGGAGAACAAAGACAACAGGTTCATCTTCAAAAGGGTTTGTATTTTCTCCCTCAGCATAAGTTTAAAAAAATACAGATAATGTACATTTTATTTTGACTTGTATTCTCATCAAGATGCATCCCAGTTGAAAAAAAAGGTATGTCTCTCCATATAAATAGATTAAATCATAAACAAGTAGCAAAAAGTCAATTTCCAGACTTTATAACTATTTTCATCTAATAATTTGTATTTTTTCTACTGCTAAGATCTAGAGCTCACCAAAACCAGGTTTATATAGCATGACTATAGATAATCATCTGCCAGCATTTTTACATTAATTCCTTATATCAGCAGACTTCATAAATTGGAAATTTTATATATATATATATTTTATTTTTTTTTTTAAACAGAAACATTGTGGGGTCCAAGGGGTTTTTTAATTAAGGAGAACAAACTAAGCCACACATTCCCATCTTGCCCCAGCACACAACCAGCCCAATTCCAAAAATTAAGATAATTCTTGGCCCATCAGCAAAGGCTGAGCTGCTGTGTGGAATGGGCTCATCACTGTGCAATCTTCATCCTCCATCCTCCAGTTCTGCCCTGGCTGGGACGGGAGAACTCAGGGGCTCCATGGGGAAACGTGACTTTAGCACCCAGCAAGTTCAAAACCTCCTTCTGTGTCCAGGGAATCCCAGAGGGTGTGTGAGGCCAGGACAGTGAGATTATTCAGCCCCGTGCCAACAATGAGTACAGTGACAGGATACATTTTTGTCTAATAAAATGGTTTTTTTTGGTGTAGAGACGCACCAAGCAATAACCAAAAAGTTCCTCCAGGCACGTCACACACAGCAGCAGCTCAGAGCTGGGTGCTAATGAAAGCTGACTGCACTCAGGACACTTATCCTGAATCATGCTGGGCGTCTTTGCAGAGAAGGACAGAAATGACACACTGAGCAATGTATCCAAGGCCTTTTTTTATTGCATATTCTCCTTTTTTATAAGTTTTACAGACCTCGAGTGTGACTCCAGTTGGTTAATAGCTTTTTTGCCAATCACTCCATTAGTTAGTAGAAGGTATTTTCCTTGTCCATCAAATTTCTCTACTCTTAAATTGGTTAAATATTTTCTCCACTGATTCTCCTGGGATAGATTTTATTCAGGTGCTAGCTGTTTTTCACTTAGGAATAGATTGTTATGTTAACGAACTGTTCACACCAGGATTGTTTTCACATGGGAACTTGCTACCTGCAACCTTCACTTGGAAGACATGACAGGCTACTGATCTGACACAGCAGGCCTGGTTTTATGAGGCCTTTCTTTTATAATTTTTCTACTTTACTGCAACAGTCAGGTCTTCCTGCCCAGCCCTAAACAGTGCTCCCTTCAGGAGATACCACAGCTAAGCCATGCTGTGTTTTCACCAAGGGCGTGCACAGGGACAAGAGCCTCTTCTTCCCCTCTAAAACCTTCCTGAGACAACCTCAGCAGGGCTGACCCTCCTCCTCCTCACTGCTCAGGACCAGGAGCACTCAATGCCATGGATTCACCAGCAGAGAAGGTGCCAGACCTGACTCTGCCTGGAATTTCATGGCTAGGACATGCCCAGGATGTGGCACCTCCATCCCAGGTCCACCCCTGCAAGAACAACCTCTGGACTTCTCAGCCTCAGTCCATTGGCACCTTCTGATCTCCATCCTCCTTAGACAATCCTGGTTTAGGGATCTCCACCTGGTCAGCCACAGCACTGGCAGCCTGCCATTTGTCCAAGGTTAGAGGGAAAAACAGGAGCTGATTCATTTTGAACAGTTCAGCTACACTGAGTTTTGCTGACGTATTATTGGTCAGCATATTTATTATGCTAGATATAAATAAAACATGAAACATTGTACTTGAAATAGCCAAAATAGCCTGCAATTCTCCTACTTCCTTAGCAAATTAAATGAGTTTTCGCCCCACTAGCTTTTGCTTTTTTTATTATTAAGGAACCAACACAGGGAGAAGTCACGACTCTGCCTTTCCTAGGGAAAAAATAAAAAAGGGTAAAAAAAAAGGGAGTAGCCATGGGATGATACAAACGACTTACACTAGTGCTGTAAACTGAATTCTCTGCCATTGTCACTGTTGCATTATTTTGGTAATCCAATTAACTTCTGATGTTGTCAAATGCAAAATCAAAATGGGTTTGCACAATGAGTACTTACACACAGTAGTAACACAACTACACCAATTTCTATTAGCTTGTGCTAATAAAGAAGCTAATAAATGTGTTAAATACTCTCAAAGGCTAAGGGTAAAAGCTCTATTTTACAGCAATGATTATGAATTCCAGTAGTCCAGAAGACAAGTATTGCAGATGGTGTCCAACAACAATAGAAAGCAAGAAAATGAGATTTCAGAATTTTATAAGTAAACCCACTGCACTACTGCAATTTATGTTTGCAGTTTGCTGCTAAACCTAGCTATGTCACCAGCAAATATCAATAAAGATCCTATTGATTCAAGACTATGCATTGCTAAAAGTCAATGTTCCAATAAGTGGGACAAAGGCAACATGAGAATTGCAAAACCCTACTCAGTCGAGCATCTAAAGCAAAAATCCCATCCTAAGCCATTCTACAAAAGAATGATCTTCAAAAGGAGAGCAAAGCCCAAACAAGGCAGAGCAGATAAATTGGCTAATAATGCAAAACCAACGTTCTTGTTCATGCCTGCAGAAACAAAACAAAACAAAACACAATAATCCTAATACCTGTACCTATTCTATTCTGAAATAATTTCTTTAACCAGTGGCAGATCTATCTTGCCTCGCTGAAAGGCCATGGAATGATGACTTGTAACTGCTCCAAAGGCCAAGCCCGACTCTGCTGGGTGAGTCAGGAGCAGTCCCAGTGGAAGTGGAAGCTGCTGAGATGCTGTGGAGGGCAGGTCACACACAGCCACCAGCAGCAGGGTGATTTACAACTCTCGCTGACAGCACGTCTCTGAAAAGATCAGGAAAGCCCTGATTGCCTATTATGCATTATTAAGACACAGATCAATAGAGAAACCTCCAGGGGCCACTAACATGCACTGCACGTGTGATTTCACCTTCTGTAGGCACAGGAGGCAGCTGTGGGAGCTGGGTCCTGCAGCCCCTGGCCAGGGACTGCACCCTACACCCTGGGCCATGACATATTCCTGCAGGAAGGTCACACCTACCTTCTTCCCCCATCCTTTTTTTTTTTTTCTTTTCTTTTTTTTTTTTTTTTTTTTGCCTACTAAAATTCAAATTCAAGCCATCACACCTTGACTTGTGCTCCTCCAGCTACACCCACTGCCATTAAATTTCAATTTAAGCATTTCTGGGACAGAGGCTGGGCTGAGAGAGAGATGGGCTTGTTCACAGGCAGCAACCAAATGCAAAAAGTGCCAGACTCCCACTGCAGCCTCTAAACATTACTCTAAATGCCAAGAGTAACCTGTTATTTCAACATGTTTTTCAGCTGAGGGATTGATTTTAAGGATCAGAGAACAGAAACAGCTCATTTTTGAAGGATAAAAAATAAAATAATAGGAACTCCAGATGCTCAGTAATTTTCTTCACAAGACAGGAATACTGCTAAAATTATCCTCGCTACCAAATTATATCCCTTTTCCTGAAAACCTGAAGATAAAGGTAATTTCTGAACAGTAGCATATGTCATAAATACATGTACCAGCACCATTCTGAGCCTCACATCACCTTGCCAGCAGAGCTGGGCAGATTCAGGTGATTTACAGTAAGCATAGTTAATAACTTACAATAATCATGCTTAGCATCAAGCTCAGAATGAACTGCTGCCAAACTGACAAATGTGGCTATGAAAATTGATAGCTTTGAAATTTGTTTCAAGGTTCATGTACAGAAAACCTCCGCCAGCACACACAAAATTCAGAAGGCTTTTAAGAACAGTATTCTGCATATGACTGAATTAGTTAATTACTTGAAAATCACCCACCCAGAAGAAAAATTGTCTCCAGCTCTGGTGATTGCCTATTTATTTCCAGCACAGAAATAACTTTATTCATTGGGCAAGGAAGGATAACGGATTCTTTGCACCTTTTGAAGGGTAGAAATAAGTATGGAGAGTAAAGATAAATCGCTAATTTAAAATAGGTATTTAGGCCATAAAACTTTCAGTTGCAGCACCAATGCAACTTCCATATGATTCACCTTCTGCCCAAAGTTCAGTGATTCTAACTATTAATTAGATGTTTCTCCTCCATCCTCTTGGATTTATTCTTCTAGACAGAGAAAAATGCACACTATTAGGAGTTGAGCTCAAAATCTTACCCAAAAAAAACCAATAAAATAAACTAGCAACACAGGTTCTGAACACTGGACACTAAAGGAAGAACTGGCAACAAGACAGAATGGAAAAGAGTGGAATAAAATAGTTATTTTCACCCAGCTTCCATGGCAGCCAGTTCAGTCCATAGGCTGGAGTGCTGAACTAACTGCATGGCATCTGGCTCCAAACGCCTCCAACTGCCAGATTTTGACCCTGTGGGTTAAAATTCCAAACTTCTCAATCCAGGGGCAGATGTTTCTACAGATTTCTGAAATGTGATTTCATTAATTCACCAAAAACAAACAGGAAATCCCACCACAGCACATTTCCCCTAATTTAGGGCAAATGGAGCTCACAGTGCAGCAAGCGGGACAAGAAGGGCTGGGGAGAAGCAGCAGAGAAAACTTGGAAAGGGTGAAGAAAAGGGCAGAAATGGACCCAGAGAGCAGTGAGACTCGTGGTCAGCAGTGTTCTCCAGAAGTCTTATTAAAATACACCAAACCACTGATTTCTCTTGCTCCTCTGGAAGCACACAGGCATCATCCTAACAAGCTGTGCATCCCTCATCCTTAGTGAATGCAAACTACTCGTGGTCTTGCTCTTTTAAAGATAACCAGAAGAGCGTTTTTACACACATCTCTTGGTGTCAGGCTCACTGAGAGGTGCTGGTCAACTCTGTGGGCATTGTGTGGCTCATTAGAGTTATTCAGCCTTCCTAGGAAACTGAACAATAAAAAATTTTTAAAAAGAAATAATATTGCAGAGTTGAGCAGTGAACAGCCATCAATTTTAAACACAGATGTTTTTATTATTGTAATTTTGTCCTCTAAATTGATTTAAGTGGAGGTAAAATAGACAGTGCAGTTGTCTAGTTCTTTACTTATATTATCAGTACTCTTCAGTGAGAAAAAGAAACAGAAAATCTCACCCAGTTGCATAAAAGCTTGAAGAGAGCCTACTGAACCAGAAGAAAAACTCTAGCATCTTATATTTAACACACATACACCACAGAAAGCTGAATCAATAGCAAAGATGGATGAAGTGTTTCTAAATGGGATTCTTAAGCATTAGAGGGGAAAGAGAACCATGGGCGAGGACATGGAGGAAAAGAGAAATGTGAAGGACATGAGGAAACAAAAACAACTTGGGAGTTGAAGTCCGCTGCAAGAGAGATGATGACTGGTAAATATAGCTAATCAGCCCCATGGAAAAAAAAACCTTCAGCTAAGACTAATCCTGTGCTGCAGGTAAAACAGACTGCACAGAACTTAATGTGCAACAAGATGGGGTAAACCAGCACCACGAGCAGATGGTTGTGTCTGAACACAGTGACACAGCATCATCTTCAACTCTAGATTCACACCCCACACCTTCCTACAATTATCACTGTAAACAGTGCAGTTCACTGTCTGCCTGCTATAGTTTGAAACTGCTGATGCTGTTTAACCAACTTCTGCCCTTAAAATAATACTCCATTTCTCCATAAAATATTTATGTTAAGCTTCTAGCACAGGCTCCTGCTCAGGGTCTCTTAAGCTCTCATGAAGAGCTGAGTCAACGTGCTGAACCTTCTAAACTGTTTCTTCCAGGTTACCTAAAACCAGAAGAAAACTGAAAGACAGGGTCACACCTCTCAGTTCTCACTGAATGAAGCTGTAACTGATATTAAAGAATAACAAATTAAATAACATGAATGCAACAAACTTCTTTTAAAAATGCTGCTAATCTCCTCAACTAAATTAGGCTCCAGCAAATGGAAGGTATTACTCCAGCATGCTCTTATCCCATCCATCTCCTACTCTCCTACACATTATCCAAGTTCTGTGCCAAATGAGATCATTCCACTACAGCCCACACCTGCTGCATATTTAATTGTTCTGACATTAAATGTTCATGCATGGGGCACACATCACATCATCTCTGTGACCATGGGAATGTGATCTTCGCATTGCCAGCCTGCCAGAACTTCCACAAAAGTCAACAGCAGTTGCGCTCATGAGAAATGTGCCCAGTGTTTCTGGGTTTAAGCAGATTTCATGAATTTCATGGCCCTCAAAAAAGATGCTCTGAAGTTCTTCTTTACGGCCTTATTTTCCCTTGAAGGGAAGTATCCAGGACTTGCATGACTGAGATCATTTGAACATAACCTCATGTTTTTGCTGACATTTGGCTATCCTCACCCCCAGGCAAAGCACTACAGAAATGTATATGGAAATTACTCAGCCAGTAAAGAATCTGGATAGAAATCCCAGCTGTCGTATGAGAAATATAGAGGATTACGGGTGTCCCAGGCATTTATTAAGTTATACTTCTTTGATATTGAGCTAATCATGAAGACTAAAACCATCTTGCTGATGTTTTTAAGAGGAGGCAACTGAGATGTATTAGATTTTATGCCTTTTGAATTTATCTGTATAGTTATGATAGTCCTACTGCAGTGCTGAGCAAAGAAATGCACCTGGGCACTCACACCACCCAGAAGTATCCACATCACAGCACAGTTTGGGGTTGTTTTGCCTTTTTTTCCACCCACACTCTCTGTTATTAGACAAAACCAGAGTAACTGAATTTCTGAGACTCAGATTCAATTAAACAGCATCTTAGCAGTTGCAACAAGCACAAATGCAGTTACCAGAATTTGATAAAGGAGCTTCAGCACTAGAATCCTCTCTGTCTTTACTGCCTGATGTTTAGAGGCTGTACAAGTATCACACACCCAGAATCACACAGTCATTGCTAGTCACACAGCACTTCATTCCACAGCAAACTGAATGCTGCCAGGAGGAAAGTCATGTGCTGCTCAAGCACTGAATGCAACTCAACTGCCCTGCACAGATCTGCAAAATATGTACAGCCACATATTCCATATCCAGGGCTCTGCCATTGTATGGCAGACTGTAAACCCTGGAAACAATGGCATGATGAAAAAGAAAATATTAGAAATATCGCAGTTTGAAATAGAATTTGTTACAATTTTGGATTGGTAGAGGATTCAATAAAATGGCTTACCACAAGAGAGCATACTTGCATATAGAAACCACTCACCAGTTAGGGAATTCCAGCAGAGGAATTTAATTTTTTTTTGTTAATTAAAAGATGCAGCTAACCTGTGTATCATCATTGAAACCAAGGACTTTATCAAAGTGAAAAGCCCAATTAGCATCAGTCCTCTTTGGATGTATAGGCTAACATATCCTTCATCAGCTCGGTGAAAACCCAAGGGTGCCTTTGCTCTCCAGAACTGCAAAACTAATAAACAATTTCATTTAATTTGAAACAGACTACACTGAAATCCAGTTTACCTCCGAGTAACAGTGGATTGCATGCTTTTCTCCAGGGCATGCGTGGAAAAGTAAGTATTAAAAACCTAATGCATGAAAAAGTACATTGAAGAGACTGGCATTTGCAAATTGAATAGAGTGGCACATTTATCAAATTTGAACACAGCATGCTCAAAATCTCTTCTGAAATGCATTGAAATACATTTCTCTTACAGCCTTCAAAGTATATAAATATTTCTCAGCTGAATTAATATGGCATCCAAAAAGTAATTTTTGTTGTTGTTTCTGTTTTTAAGAGATTGTAATGAAGTGACAATCTGCTATCCAGTATTTTATTCTGGGTCTTTCCATCACCAAAAGGACTGTCCAGTGTGAAAAAACTACAAACTGGGAAGAGATTTCACCATTTTACAAGGGAGCCTTTTATCTCTGGAAGGAAAATGCCTTTCCAATTACCATGCTACTTCTCTGGCTGTGCCTCAGTAACAGAGCTATTACTCCACAACGGTGCTCAGTGTTACACCTTAGCTCAAGCAGATTGTTTTTGGTGCATCCTTAACTGTGGCACAATCCAAATGCATTGTTTTTTTCCTTTAAGAACAGGAATTTTTTTAAAAAACCGAAAAAGCCCATCCTAGAGATAGAATTATCTCACTGTCTGACAGAAAAGCCCCCAGATGTTACAATAATAGGCAAAACCAGACAGAAATATGTTTTGGGTGCAGTCTGCAAGTTTTATTAAAAGGGATTTACAATCAAATAAGCGGTGACGATAATGTTTTTCTCTATAGGTTAGACCTAATTCTTGTAACTTTTGAAACGCTACTGGGAACTAACATTTTGCTGATGCTGCCCAGTAGAAAGAATAATTTTCCAAAAATTCAATATCCAAATATCTAAATACAGTTCTCTCTAGATTCTCCTAAATACTAATACATGTTAATGCTTTTAAGTCAGGATCAGGAAAATCAGCCAGGTCACTGGGGCCAAGATCAACTGGACTATTCCACAGAGAAATGGAAGATTTGTATTTTCCTAGTCTTCATTAGAAACAAAAAAAACCCACACAGGGCACAGAACACCCATGCCAAAACAGAGTACCAGAAAAAATACAACAGCAAGGGAGGGAGAATCATCAGAGAATCACAGGATGCTCTGGGCTAGAAGAGACCTTAAAGCCCACCTCATTCCACACCTGCCATGGGCAGGGACACCTCCCACTGTCCCAGGCTGCTCCAAGCCCTGTCCAGCCTGGCCCTGGATGATTCCTGGGATGGGGCAGCCACAGCTTCTCTGGGCAATCATTGCCAGTGTCTCACCTTCCCTCACAGTCAAGAATTTCTCCTTAATATCCCATCTAAACCTACTCTCTTTCAGTCTGATGCTATTCCTTCTTGTCCATCACTCCATGCCCTTCTCCAGCTCTCTTGGAGCCCCTTGAGTCTTCTCTTCTCCAGGCTGAACACCCCCAGCTCTCTCAGCCTGTCTCACAGAGATGCTCCAGGCACTGCGAATCCTTGCCTTGCAGGAACCAAACTGGATCTGCCAATCGCAAGAAAATAAATCTCATTCCAGGTGACTCCCAAAGCATTTATGTCATTGTTTCCTCAAAGCTTTTGGGTCTCATCAAAACATAAAATCACAGCCACCACCAAACACAGAAAACAGTTACACTACACAGTTCTGACCAGCTCTAATTAAGATATATAAACTCTTACAGTTGCACACCAGCCTGGTGTTTATATGAATAACTTAAGTATTTAATAGATACCTTCACTTTTAATTACCATAAATGTCAAGAGCTTCCTGTAGTATAAGAGCTCCCCAAATGTTTCAATGATTTTTGAGCTTTATCTGAAGTGGTTAACTTTAGGATTTTGTAATGAAACCAACCCTACAACATTTTAAAAATTAACAACCTTCATGCCTACACATTTTCACCCTAAAACATCCAAGGACCTTCACTGAATAATAGCGCCTCTTCTTGCACTTGACATTTATTAGTCATGATTTTAAAGTGAGGAGTACTTAATTACAAATAAAGGATCCCTGACTTTGATAACTCTCAAGGAACTGCTAAGCATGAAATAAAATATGATACTGGAGCCTCCCCTTCAACTTTGCCATGTATATTTCTTTCTTTTCATAATTCCAATAAAATAGGCTGATTGTCAAAGTCTAATTTTAGACTTAACGAAGCAGTAAAGGTTGGGGTGATGAAAAAGAAGCTGGAACAATAACAGTAAAAACATAGTCATGGACTGCAACGATCCAAGAAAAATTTTCTGGCCAATTTGATTTGATTGTATTGAACAATGACGAAGTATAGAAGCAATTAGAAATCACATCCAGTATTAGTAAGTGACTAAATGCTGGTTAATGGCATTTTATGCTTCCTGAAGACTGGCAAACTTCTACCGCATTTTTAAACAAGAATTCAATTTTGTCATCAGGATGGTACTTTTCCCTTCCATTTAATTGTGGCCAAATAATTTCCTGGATTTTATTTTGCTACTGGCTTTACTACTACAAAACACTATTAATATAAAAGGTTTTTATGAAAAAGTTGTTCATGTATATTTGAGCATTGACAAGAAATTAATATGAAAGCTCGATGAAAGAAAATTAGCATATGATTTTGGATTAAACAGATACACTTATTTTGGATATATAAATTTTGAAACGTATTAATGGAACTGTTAAGGTCTGAAGATGTCCACACCCCCAAACTGAAGGCCACTTTAGCAAGCCCAAAGAACCACAAACTGCTCTGCATGTTGTGAAGAGCTGAAAGCCCAGTTGTTGTAGAATTTTAAAATACACCAACAAAAAAGGGCTTTGAATCCTTAAAAACTCCAATCACACACGCACAGAAGTGCTTTATGTCAGTGTTGAGACTGACAGTTATTCACAATGGCTCAGCTGAACACTATGGCAGGGAGTCCTTCTTGACATGAAATTAAATACACTCAGCTTTAACACTTCATAAGCATCTTTGTATTCACCAAGGGTGTGTAATGCCATGGCCACAAAGAAACCAGAAAACGTGGAGCCAGAATAATACTTAATATAAATGCTCACAGCCAATTTCCTCAGTGCCTCAAGGTGATAAAAATACACATCTGACTGCTAACACCACGAGCAAATCCAAATTACTATCATGCTTTAAATCAGTACCCTTGATCTTCATGTGGCTGTGAAAATAAAGAGATGGGAGAATTTTCAGGAGGCACAAACAAGAGTCAGCAGCTTCATGCACTTTCTACACTTTAACCTTCTCCTTCAGGTGCTGCAATACTCATGAAGAACTTATCCTAGCTTACCCCCTCAGGTTTTCAGGCAATTAATTACCAGGAAAAATTAATTCACAGGAGATCCTGCAACAGCTTTTCCACTTGGGTATTACTGAACACAAACAGTGAGCATCTGTCTGTACTACCTCCTGTGATTAAAAGTCAAACCTTACAGATTTTTTGTGAGTACCAAGAAAGTCACGTGTCAAGTTGTCTAACAGAAACCCAGGTTCAGCCAGGATTCCCATGGCAAACCTTAAATAGCAAGTGCCCATACAAGGCAAATCTTGTTTTACTGACAATCATATGACATGTGGAAATGTCTGAAGGTTGGGTCATTCCCAGTTTCACTCTGTCTCTTTCAGATATTTAATTCAGACAAAATTTTCTGGCAAGAGATACAGCAAGCTCATATTTATTGCTAAATTTTAGTTTTCAAGATCAAATTCCTTAACAACCTAAAAAAACAAATTAAATTTTCCTTTTACAGAAATACTATAATCACACGTAAAGTAATCCAAGCAAGCTCACTCATCACACAGCAAGGAAAACAGGAACAAAAAAAAGCAGGGCTACAGCTGGACTGCTCTTCTATTGAAGCTTTGTGCAGTGCATGATCCTTCAAGCCCTGACACAGATGCAGCAATTACAGTTCAAATTTAACATAGCTCCTTTTACTCTGCTCTCACCTTTAAGCAAATTGCTATTTCAGTGAGGGATAGGTTCATCTTTTATCCCTCCCTTCCCCACCATGCTCAGAGATAAGAGGATTTATCAGAGGTGGGAGAGGCAGTACATTTCATGTTTGCTTAGGGCAAGCTCTCCACCTTTCTCTATTCTCACCTTAGTCTTGCTCCAAATTGTACATTCAGCCACTGAAGGGCTGTGTTAATCCTCTCCTGTGACCCATTACCTTGGATTAAAATGGAATAATCTAAAGATGGGAGAGGGTTTCCCTGGCACAGACCAATTCCAATATTCAGAGTAAAACCTTAAAAGGATGAAGGAGTAACAGGCATGTATTCAACCTAAAAAATGGCTGGACACAACTGTAACACTACAGCAAAGCTGCTTTTCCGTTTCTCTGCTCAGATAATCATGATAAATATCAGCAGTTTTTAAAAGGTAGGGTCAGTTGCTTGTAATTATGTACAAGTGCTTGGACATTCACTGCAAGATCACAGCACACCCTTTATAAAGTGGGGTTGGCTGCTGCACACACTTAACTCACCTGTGCTCTAAGCACTGCTGGAACGAGGAACAGAATCAATTTTCTGGCAAAAATCTAATTCTGAAATTGAGTTTCCCTGCATATTGCAGACTATCACATTTTCTAAGTCTCCTCCCCTTCAGCCTTCACCCTGATGCTGACAGAATTTGGATTAAGGGTTCTGGAAATCTTTTGCCAAATGTTTACCTGAGCTTTTTTTTGTTTTTTACTTTAACACAGAGAACAGTAAGCATGCTTTCAGTAGGCTCCTTTAAATGCTAGTAATAGAACTGTTATTTTCCATTTCATTCTAGCAATATTTACTCCATTTAACCAACTGAGTTACAGTACTGTGCTCTAAACAAGACTGGAATCACCAGGTACCATGCTTGCTTAAGCAGAGTCAAAAAACCTTGTCCCACTTGTAGAAGAGTTTTCAATGCTTTCCATCCCAAAAATATCAACTTCCACTTGTATCTACTGAGAACAGCAGAAAGAGCAGCACATTGACAGCATCAAGCAGCGACATCTGCACCGTGGCACCTTCTCACCTTTGAGCACCACCAGCTTAAAACTTGAAAATAACCAAAGGGGAAGCAAAGGTGCCACATCCCAAAAATGAGAGAGGGTTTTGTTTCTCTTTCAGAAGAATAAAATGGGAGTAACTGGTGGATGGGGATGGCAAGGAGATACAAGCATGTGGAGCAGAGCCTGGAGCAGTGCTGCTTTTCACAGGTAACTGAGAAATTGCTCCAGTTATCCCAGGGAATTTGTGGAGAAGTGTTTTCATCCAGACGCAGCTTTGGATCTCTGACACTTGCTTAGAGAATCTGCCAGTGATAAGCAAAGGGAAATTAGCCAAGAACTGATTTACCCTTGGCTTTAACAGGAGATCGCATTCAACCAACAGTAAGGCCCAGTTTATCTAGAAAAGGCTTGTCAATTATTTTTACCAGGTCAGCCTATTCTGTAAATCAGATTATTTAACTACTTGTTAAATAATCTTGTTCTTGTTTCTGACTTCAAACATCAGTCCAGTTTCTCTGCATTGCCACTGCTTCGCATAAACACTAGGCAAGTTTTAAAAATTACAGATTATGACCACATCTTCAGTACCATTCTGAATCTTTAATTACTAACAAATATAAATAATCTATTGAAAATAGTATTATATGTCTAGCAATTTAAAATTTAACAATTATTTAAATTCAATACTTTTAAGTCCTGGAAACACTGAAATTAGTCAAGTAAAAAAATTATTTTAAACTCATGCACTGGAAAGCACATTTTGTGCACTTCATTTCATTTTATAGTCTCTAAAAACTATTACAATTTTTAATAAACTTGTATCTGGGATTTGAAGCCAAACACTGATGCTCAAAAAGCACAAATTATTAACTAAGAGACACCCAAAGTGGTAATAAAATCTACTCCCCAGTGGTAAATTGCAAATGGGCTGCAAAAATTACATTTTATTAATCCAGCTGCAATTAAACAATAACAGCTGTACAACTTGTATTGCAATGCCCCACTTTCAGGGAGATGACAAATATTGTTCATTATTCATTATATATTGCTGATTGGCAAACATTTTTCTCAGTCCAGTAGTGACGTCTCTTGGGTATGACTGCTTCTCTTTATGATTGCAAACTGAGTTCTCCTGGTGTCTTGGGGTTTGCAAATGCTACGAGTCTGTCTTTCCTCTAAGATGTTCCACATTTCAAAGAGAATGATAAATTTCTGCTGAAGCCAACAAAACTTAAGCAACACATACATATAGACAAGTATCTGGCTAACAAGTTTTTAAAGTGTTCCTGACAGCTACTTACTTTTCTACAATTAATAATCCCTATCACAGGCTCTATCTCTTTCTTGGGATAATACACTCAATGTTTGGCAGGTATGAAAATGAGAAGCAAAGACAAATACTAGCTAAAATCTGACTGAGAAATGTACACAAGCACCCATTAATTTATACAATGAAAAATAGCAGCTAACAAAATTTTCCTTCTTTGGAATGAATACTGCATGCAGTAGATAAAATATGGGCATCATCCTGCTTCCATATTTTTGCCATGCTCTAAATACTGCTCTGTAAACATTAGGGCAGCTAGAAAAACATCACAGTAAGATAAAACTGGGATAATTTCTGGAAATAGACACAAAACAACAGTGTATGGTATACAACAATCAAGTATTGGCTTTCTGCTGTGTACATCTGACAATCTTAACTACTCAGCTTCATCAGGATCCTGATGGCTCTGGCTCCAGCAAATCTGCTCTGGAATTCTCCATTTAAATTTAATTTTAATGGAAATGTTGTCTGCAGTCCACAATGTTTTTAATTAACTTTTACTCAATTTCTGTCCGCTTTTTTAACCACACAGTAAAGATAGCTCTGACTCCTACCTGAGACTAAGATCATACTGAACTCTTCAGCCTTGGTTTTGTTTCTGAGTAGACAGTAACTGTTAGCAGGTTAACCTTTTGTAAAGCCAGTGATCTGAAGAGCACAAAACCAACAAAAACAACTTTTATTTCACATCCTGATACAACCAAAGTAAATAGTTGGGTATGTCTGACAACAACAACAATACTATGAATTGTGAAGGAAATTAACTCTACCCCAGTCAAAGCCAGCACAGATCCAAAGCCTGGTTTATCTTTGTGTGTTACTTTAGGGAATTATTTACACATACACAAGTCACATCAGGACTGATGGGGATCTCCACTTCTGGGTACCAGGGATCCATTGTGACCAGTCCTTACCAAGGCTGGGCACAGAGAAACAAGCAGCTGGAAAATTCATTTCTCATTAATTACTGCCCTTCTCCTGTCCCTTCATCCAAAGGGAAAAAAACCCATGGTTTTGGTGAGCAAGTAGGCAGAGGTTTGCCAAATAAATGCATGTCTACCAACAAGATGTTTTCTGCTTAAAGTTTATAGTCTGACAACAATAAAAGATGGCTTTACCAGACTAGTAGCAAAACAAAGATACTCTGGAATTTAAGCAAGGTTTTTTTCACGAGGAATTTTTTTTCCTCGTTCTTTTCCATTTTCCTAGATCAGGCAAACAAAGACAGAGTTCTAATTTCTCTCCTGGTATTCACTGCATTTGCCTTTGCTTTCACTAACAGAGTATCTCAATTGCATTGACAACAATATCAACTTCCTGACTTACCTACATCATCTCTGATGTTCAGTGGGTAAGTGACAGAACATGAAAATCTATTTTTAAAAGCACATGGAAAGCTAGTAATGGCAAGCTGTCTTCTCCTTGTTACAGGGTTATTGTCAGAGTAGGAATTACCATTCCATCTGGAACGAAAAGGCTGCTATGAGAGCATTGTTTACTTATAAAATATTAGTAATCCTTATTTCTTGTCATATCACATTTTCTAGGTAAAACTTTCAGCTTGACAATTCATAATCACTACTACAAAGAATGAATTCAGAGTGTTCCTTCCACAACAGTGGAAATAATCCTTGACTTGTAGACACAAGAACTGGGTTATGAATATACTTTCATCCCAAAAAATCCAAATCTCACACTTAATCTGAAGATCTGTAAAAGTCTTGATGTAGACCTGAGCCAGGACCTTTTCTCCTGATGAAACATCTTTCCTTCTCCTTGCCAAAATTCTACTAAATCCATCAAAAAGGTCTTTGGATATGTGACAGCCTCTACTAAGCTTGCAGCTGTCTTCAAACCTCGCGCACACCGTGGCATTTTCAAGATCAGAAATGCACATTTTGAAGGCTTCCTGTTGACCCAAGGCAGCTTCACAGAGTGGCACATCTGAGGATGGGGAGGAGGACAGCACCAGGCTGCCTGCTTGCAAAGCCCCTGAAGGAAAGAGCAGGACACTTCACAGACCTGCCCGAGAGAAAGGAAGGAGCAAGGGAAAAAAGCATCTAAGAAGGGGAAAAGAAAAATCAGGGCACAACATTGATTTTTTTACTCTTTTCAGTGAATTCATTAATTCACTGACACAAAAACAGTCATCTAAGAATGTCAGATGAATGCACAGTACCAACTTCACTCAGCAGCTAAGTCCCTCGAAACTGCATTTACTACGTGCTGCATGAGCTTCACTTCTTCATAACCTTACTTCTAATATGAATAAATAGCCTCATCAATAGAAGAATAGTAGCTGGTGTGGGGGTAGTGGTTTTGTGTGGTTTGATTTTTTTTAATATATTTTTTTAAATAAAGAAATATGCCAGTAGTCATGAGTTGGTATTTCCAGGCCACAACACTAAACTGGTCCCTAAAAGGAATTTTTAATTTTTTTTTTTTAATTCTGTAATTTTGTATTCAACCCTAAACTAATTCAGTATGGAATACAAGAAGACATCATAACCTTATTACATAAAATCTTTATAAAAAGCATTGTGCATTCTGAGCTTGAAGTCATTTGGGGAGAACGAACAGAACCCCACTTTTTGCACACAGCTGGCGGGTGGTAGAGGAAAAAAGCACTTTATCTCTTCTTATTCCTGATTTTCCAGTAGAGAAAAAAAAATCTTAAAAATGGGAACCATCTTAGCTTTAAGAAGGGGTTTACAGCTTGTGCATACCCTGAGTCCTGCATTCCCTGGCAGGCTCCCATGCCAAGTCCAGTGCTCTGCCATTTCTCTAGACCAGGCTAAAATGCACAGACTGCCCCCAAGTACACGACCTTTTCAAAAATTTTCACTACACAGAACTTTTATTTCACCACAAAGTTTACCATTAACTTGCCTGCTGCTCAGTGAAATATTTTCAAAGGACCTCAAGTGTTACAGACACTTTCCATTAAGAGAAACTCAGGAAAACTTACCATTCAGATAAGCTCAGGAAAAAAATAAAAAAAAAAAAAATATGTAAGGCCTAAATGTAAGAACACCCAGCAGGCTCTGACACATTAGAGCAGTGTGGGTTCCCGAATTCAGCTCTCAAAGAACCCAAATACAACAATAATGATCTTGGCACAGGGCATTTCCTGCAGATTAATGACCAGCAGGGAGGAGTTGATGGCCCACAGGGAAGCCAAGGGCCATTAACCCCAGCCAGTCATTAATCCCCAGGAAATGCCCTGTGCCAAGATCATTTTCCCATTTCAAAATGAAAAGCAGCAGAGACCATATAGGTTGTTTTGTTTTGTTTTAATGAATGATGCTATTCAGCTGTTATCTCCAGGGTGTAACACCTCTGCAAGTTAACTTGCCATGGTTTAACTAGGAGGATGGGAGTGCAGAGGATGGGCAGAGCACAGGACCCAAGCAGAAAACACTGCTTGTACACCAGGCTGACAGCAATTAGGGGATGGCTGCAGCCCTGTTCCTTGCTCAGAAACATGAAGTGCTGAATCACTGTGTCATGAGCAAAGATATTGTTCTGAGCTGCATTTAATCATTCCCAACTGTGCTGCTGAGCACACCCTCTGTAATAAGACACATTTTGCCTCATCCTCGCACAAAACGAGGATGTTGCTCTAGAGCAGTCAGTGCTATGGACTGTGTAACACTTCACTGAAGAAAAAGGGCAGTTATAATCAGGACCATTCCTGTCACATATACCTCCTACTAACTCATGCATCCCAAATAACACATCCCAAAAAACCCCCCTACCACGAAAACAGAATAAAGTCAGATTTGCATGTAGAATTTCATAGGAGGTCTGAGTTTATAGCATGTAACTATGGATTAGCATAGACATACAGTAAAAGAGAACAGTAAATCCATGTTTACAAGCTGACCTGTCATCATAAACTTCAGTCTTCCATTAACAGGCAATCTGAGTGCTTTGCTATGGTTTTTTTTTCAAAATGGGTCGCAAAACAGATGGCTGGGAGGGGTTCCCAGTGCAGCTCATGAGTGAAGCCAACTCTGCAGGTACAGCTGGGATCCCATGAAATAACCCTTGTGTACCTTGGACCCCTGATGGATTTCACACAGTATCCTCCAAAATTGCCATTTTGAAGGTAAGAAATTTGCACACAGAGAGGGATTTTTTCCAAGGGCATCAGGTGAATAGTCATCTTTGAGGCACTGAACCTTATCAATGAAATCCATACAGCCTGTCACCAAACTGGCTGGGAAGGCAGTGTGCAGGAGCAAGCCCCAAATTCACTGAAGTACATGCTTTTAGGAACATTTCTGTATGTTGACAGTATAGGGATGCAGAGAAAGGCAGTCTTATCTATAAATTTAGCATATCACTGGGTTATCATGACTGCATGTCGCTGTGCCTAATTTTGTTGGTCTATAATCATGCAATTAAAGCTCCTCACTAACAGCATTATCACTGCTTTAAATACCAATATATCACCAGACTTCAGGTTAAGAGACTTTGTTCTATAAATACCATCCTGGTGTTTTACAAATTAAATGATGTCTCGCGTGGAAAAAAAAGACACAGCAGAACAAAAGCCTTAAAAATTATTCTAAGCAAGTAACCTCCAAGAAATTTTAGTATTGTCTTACTTATGAATTGTGTTCTCTCTGACTAAACACAGTCTGCAGCTTCCTCATGAGGGGAAGCAGAGGGCCAGACACTGATCTCTGCTCTCTGGTGACCAGTGACAGAACCTGAGGGGATGGCATGGAGCTGAGTCAGGGGAGGTTTAGGTTGGATATTAGGAAAAGGTTTTTCACCCAGAGGGTGGTTGGGCACTGAACAGGCTCCCAGGGAAGTGGTCACAGCCCCAAGCCTGACCGAGTTCAAGAAGCATTTGGCAAATCCTCTCAGGCCCAGGCTGAGATTCCTGCAGGGCCAGGAGCTGGACTCTGTGATCCTTGAGGGTCCCTTCCAACTCAGGGTATCCTATGATTCTGTATTGAACTCAAATAGTCGTAAATAAATAAACAGTTTTCTCAGAAGCTCATCTTCTTTCTGGCAGTCACAAATTCACCCTCTAACACCTGTGAAAGACACTACTGCTCAGATTTTTAAGCTGAGTTTACAGCACAGAGTATCCTATCCCAGTCCCTTCCTCATCCTCTGTAAAGTCTCATTTTCAAAGACAAGGCCACATGAAAACAGATTTTTCTGTACTAGGGAAGAATTTGCACATGTTTTATTTAGCAGTAAACAACTGTGTGTGGTTACCTGCTCTTACAGTCCCTGATCCTATAGAAGCTAACAAGAATCCTGCCCCATCCAAGGAAAGGAGCACATCCAGTACTTTGGAATATTGGGCTCTCATCAAATCCATATGTGAGCAGAGGGGAACGATCCCAGCACTCTTCTAACAAGTGTTTGTGGTCATCTGGTTATACATAATTTACTGGAAATAAAAATAACTCATGAAATTATTCAGGAGGGACTGGGTAAAACCAGCAGTGCTTTTCAGGAATTTGTTGCCCAGCTGCTACAAAGATCAGCTCTTCTAACCTGTTGATTAGTTTGATCCATTTATTGATCCATTGATCCATTTATTCCTACAATGAAAAGCAGAGCTGAAGGGTTTTCTGCATTAAGTGAGCAGCACATCAAAACCCGCAGTGCATTAACAGACACCAGATTATCCACTCTGCTTGTCCACAGAGTGCAGCAGTGCTCCATAAACCAATACAAATAATGCACATCACTAATTCAGCTCCTTGTCCACAGATGTACCCACATATCACAGCAAGCCAGACATGTGCTCCAGAAAATGCAGCTTTGAGCCTCTTGCCCCAGCCTCCTACAGATATATCAAATTGGGAAAATATAAAGGGAAAGGTGAAAAAGTAGATTATGATGAATAAGAGACCAATTTCTTCAATAGAGAGGAAAAAATGCTTATTTATGCTGATACAAATCTAGCAAAACTTAAATGACTTAACCAAAACTATATCATTTGTTAGTACACAGTACTCAGAAAAAGCAATCCTGAAATGAACTGTATTGTTTTGATTACATTTGAAATTTAAACCTTAGTATTAAATTGGAGAAATTAACTGAACACAGTAGATATTAACACAGACAAGTGTTTCACAATAACCAATCACTATTTAGCATGGACTTTCTGCCCTAACTTTTTGAAATCAATACTCTGATGCCTCAATGGATAGCTGTTTTTAAAATACTATAGTCCCAAGTAAGAAACCAGTTATTGTCTCGATATGTAATCAGATCCCTTCCCTTGGTGTGCACAAGCAACACCTGAATTCTGTCAGTCCCATGTCTTGGATGTTCTGGTCAAAATTACAAAACACATCAATAATCTCAACAGTTGACAGAACAGTGGACAGAGGAAAGCTTAAATAGTTATTCTTTCAGCAAAATCTTGGAATGCTAGTGCAAAAATCTTTTCAACAGGAAAACAATTCCTTCTTTGCTAACTGCATGATCTTCAATTGCTGGCAATGTTTATTTGTGCTATAGCATTCCAGAAGACATATAAGTTGTTAAAAATTTCTGCAAAATTTTTTAAAATTTGCTCAAGTTAGAAGCACAAGTTCCAGATTAAATTTAAGAATAACATAAACATATATATTATATATACACATATATATATGCACACATATGCCCTTGAAATCATTCTTAAAAGCTCCTCTGATAGACAAAATAAATGAGAACCGTTCTAGAAGAGCTCAAGATCTCTACTGAGCAGCCTCCCAAGTCATTCTCACATTCAGGAAGAAAGGGTACATGTTGGGTAGTTAGTTGGCAGGTGTGCAAAAGGCTGCAGGTGTTTGGGGGACAGGTTCTTTGGGGACAGGTTTTCCATCCACACATCACATTCTTTTGTCCTTTAGCTTGAGGCTGCAAGACAACAAGAGAGGGTTTTTTCCCTGGGGTGAAAAGAAAATCACTTCCGCAGAAAACAGAAAGTCATTTATACAGAAAATAGAAGAAACCAAATTTTCTCATATATAGCTGAGGAGGCTTTTAAGAATTCCATGAGCTTTTCAAGAAAAGATGTTTTCCTAAATATTAGCTGTTCTCAACTATTGGTAATTCAGTTCTAAGCCTGAATGGGACTAACCAGGTCAACAAAGACCACTGCAATTTACAGAAAAGTGAAGAGATTGTTCTCAAAACTAACAAGCAGGACACACACACACACAAAATTCAACCCTCTACACAACTACTACAAAGGCACATTGTACTGCCTGCAGCTTTTACTTTGAAGGTCAAATATTCTCCAAGTCATCAAAAGAAATTGCTCTTCAAAAGGTGAGAATAACAGTGCCTGTGTACAGAAATGTTCTGCCCAGCTATTTTGTGCAGCGAGGCCCAATGATAGCCTTTTCCATCCCTAGCTGGGAACTGCAGGCCAAATGTCATGCTAAGATAATAACAGGCTGATGTTAAAATATCAAGAAGCAGCTTGAAAGTGAAAAACAACTTCCAGAGGATGAAGAAATGGCAGCATTTCCATACTACTGCAGACCAAGATGATTTAGGGGAGAGAACAAATTATGTGCACCATCTTTGTTCCTCTAATTTATCAATCTGTAATTACTGTCATTGTCATAATAATTTGTATTGGTTCTAATTTGTCCAATTAAGGAAGAGGCAGATGCTAAAATGCAAATTACATAATTACAAGTAGGAGTGTTACTGATGTGCATGCTCCAGTCAGTCATGGTCTTTAGAGTGGACAGCTTCACCTCTGTGGAGGCAGAATTCCACATCCTTCTAATACTTTTCCCATAAACAAACACTAATCTGTAACAGTGTGATGTCATGGTATTTATTCCAATACTAATCAACATGCAAAAAAGCTCCCAACTACTGAAATTGCTCCATTGTGTCAATGTTAATAATGCTGACTCTTAGTATACTATTTTCTTGAGCAGATAAAAGTTAAATTCAACAGAAAAAAATTAAAAATAAAAAATTAGGACTATACTGACCCATGCATTTCCACTAAGTTTCCAGTTTTCCCAGACCAATTTTTGTCTCTTCGGAACTCAAAGTTCTCACATCACCCTTGAGGTGCTGGCTCTCACGAATGGCTGACACAGGCATTCCTACACCCAGGTGCAGGTTTTTGGTGGGAACACAATAAAAAGCGTACAAGCCTCAGCATTTCTCTTGCATGCCAACACTGTCACCATCCACTCACATCTCTTCATTAACATTCTCATTTGGCATTACTGATGGGGTTAATTTTGCAAGCATGAATGAATGCCTGAGCTCTCCTCGATCTTACCTCACTGCTGACCTCCAGAAGATCCTGCTCATCTTTTTACTTTCGCCCCTGCTGTGAAAAGCAGAAAAGCTCAAAGGCTGTTTTGCCTCTCAATCTCACCCCGATTACTGAGCACACTGGAGAATTCTGGGGCTGCACACTCTTGTTTACAGTTCTCTAAAAGCATCAGGAATGTTCTTTCTCCACCCACAATTAAGAGGGAGTCAATGCTATATCCCTCACTCATCCCCTATTTCCACAGTGAAATGACTCATTTGAGAGCAGAATTTTTCTCCAAACCAGATCAAGCAGAAGGGGAATGCTGTTCTTGTAGTGCTGCTCTTAGAAACAGACTGAAACAGGACTGAAGGACTTTCTGGTCACAGCAGCACAGTATGGTGTGATTTCCATCATTCTTGGCTGGTCTCTTTAAATACCTTGTTTCAAATATCACTTCCACATCTCCCCTCAGTTAAGTTCATAAATAACTCCATCCTGCAAAACGGAAATGTACATTTTTGGAAGTTCAGCAGCTCAGAGGGATTTTTAACTCATTGGTTTGTTGGATTGGCTTTAGTTTTGGGCATTTTTGTAATCCTTTGAAAATACATGGATAATTCCATTCCTTAACACCCCTTTTTCTCCCTGTAGAGGCAAAGGTCATCACATATTTGCTCCTGAAATATTTTCTTTGTGTGTCCTTTTTACTCTATAAGTAAAGCAGTTAAAGAGCCCCGCTGACTTTATTTACTTCGTTATTTATTCTGCAGCAGCCAGACACTTGCCTGTTTGCACTGTTCCTGAGAGCTGTTCCTGCTAAAAGGTAATCTAATTGAGCCAGAGCCTTCAACACATCAAGCAGATGGCTATAAATAATGCAGAGATGCTGAACTTAGTGGAGCCATCACAAAAAACATTCACACCAGTCAGTCCAACTTGTTAGAACATCTTTAGTCCGAGTCACGCTACACACATCTTTACAGCTAACTCAGGAAATTCGAGATCCATTTGTCAACGGGGCAGATTCTTCTTTGTCCATCTGTAAGACAAAAAGTCCGTGCACTTGTACAGCCCCTAAAATTCTGTTTCTACTTACACTGCTTTGAAAAACTCGTGCTGAATACATAAACTGGGAAGTACTGGGCATTCAGAGAAGAAAAAAAAAACAACCACAAAACACAAACCAACTGAACCGGTGCACTTTTTACACTACAGATTATCACATGAATGTTCAAATAATGAGAATTTTTTTCTTTATTAAGACAGAGATTACAGCAGTGTATGATACAGAAAAGGATTTGTTTGCTTCAGTGCTAACTTCTCAGACTGCTGTCTGTCAGCTGCTCAGTGTGGATTCTTGCCTAGAAATTCTGGTTTTAGAGGGGAAAATAAATAACTGAAGAACAAGAATAAAAATTGGGACTTCTGTTTTTCAGCTTTAGCTAATAAGAAAGCCTACAGGTTTATATTCCCCATTCCTTTACCACTTTCTTCTCCTATTTATGTGTGTGTCTCTGTAGCACACTTTTAAGAGTGGCAAACAGCCCTACAAAATTTAGCTAGCACGTCAAAGTTACTTCTGATTTTATCTTTAAACAGATTTCAATAACAATCTTTTCATTTGAATAAAAGCTTGCTTAGCTCTTCTGCAGAGAAAAAGCCCAAAGAATCACGCATCCCTCTCCTCTTGCAAAAGACTTTATAAACATATAAAGATAGTTTGTCTTTAAAAAAGAAACACTTTAGGAGCCATTTAAAACCATTTCACCGCTTTTTAAAATGTATGTTTTCATAATCTGCTGCTTGTATAGAAAGCTAGCACGTAAAAGAAAGTGGAAATTCATGTCACAAACATTAAGTCTTTCAGGTTTCCACCAGCTACAGAACAAAAACAGCCTTAAGTCATCAACCACCATTTACCCCAGCTTTATTTTAAAGGAAGTTTGGGATTCAACTTTCAGTCAACTCAAGCAGTAATCATCTCAACGAAAAACTACAAATACATTAAGCAGGCTCCATCTCTAACCTCTCCCTTCCAGCACAAGCAGCCAGAAGTAAACCTCAGGGAGCAGGATATTAGTCTACCTCTAAGCTTCAAGCAAGCCCACAAAAAAAAGAGATTTAAGGGAGCTGGGAAAGCTGACGAAAAATATTATCAGGAATACCAACTCTATATATAACACAGAAGATAGACAGCTGATGCAAGCAACTCTTCTTTTTATAAAGTAAAAGAAGCTTCTCATTAGCTTCTGAATTCAGATATCAGGTAAATACAAATAAATTTATTTCAAATATTTTTTGTCTGCCCATTCTTGTAATTACATAGTGGTTTGACAAACCATATATTGCCCTTTTCCTCTCTCTCAGAAACAACTTTGTCACTCTCCTCTAATTATTAAATTTTTTTGAAGTTACCAAGTTTCTTGTTATTTGGGAACAGTACAGACATTATTTTACCATTTGTGAAACAATCCATAGAAATAATTAGCCCTTATCACTTTCAGTGACACAGAACACAGCTCCAAGTGCAGCCAAATCCTCACACCAAGGGAAGCAGTGCCAGTGCTTTGTACACCCACTACAAAGAATCCCAAAGAATCCCACTCCAAGCAAGGTAGGCAGACAAATTTGGCTTCTGTTCACTAATATGGATTTATGTTTATTTGCACATATATGTATCACATATGTACTGTATTTTTAAAGGAATGCAAGGCAACATGGATTAAGGAGGAACATGAAATAGATTTTAAAAAAGAGAAAAACTGAGTAACTGATGACTGACTGTACAGTGCCTACTTGCTTTGATAGTAGTACCAGTGGAAGTAATTTGCATGTTAATTAAGCCATGACTGAAGTGAAACCCATTAATTTTGCAAGAGATCTGCCTGCCATTGATGGCTTCCCCAGTAACTGCTCTGTACTTGTTTTTCCCTGCCATAAACTCTGCTCCAGTGCTGCTGTAAGTTACATTGCAACTAAACAAAAAGCTGCTTAAGGGGAAGAATGGCAAGTGCTTGCCTTTCAAGGAAAAAGAAAAGCCTTGCAAGAAAGCTTTCTAGAACATTCTAGAAGAAAGCTTCTAAAGGGGAAAATGAAGGGGCAAAATGAGGAGATAAATGTAGATAATTCTAAACAAAACATTCACACAACAAACATTTTTCAACTGCTTCTAATGGGTTTTATTTGCTTTTGCTTCTTCTTTTCACATATTAAAATACATTTACTGTATTATGCATCTTATTTCTTACAGTGATGTATGAGTCTTCTCTAACCTTTTTCTTGAGATGTAACTGAAGTGCATCTCAAGTGGTTCTGTCACAGTTTTCACACATTATCAAGTTCTGGTAGTCATATGAATTCTGCTAATACTTAGCTAGGAATACACAACATAAAATTATTTCAGTATGAATCATGCCTTAGCACTCCACATAAACGTCCCTGATGTTTCACATTTGCATCCCCTACTTATGGCTCTTAAGCTGCCAAGCATATGGTTTTAGACAAGATTAAAGACAGATTTAGAGAGATACAGGGTACATCTATCTACACCACCTTCCACTAATATTACTTAATACCAGATATATGCAAGGAAAAAAACCCCAAGTTTTAGCTAGAAAATAATATGCCTTCATTGGCATTGGAGTACCTAGAGAGGTTCACATCCCTCACCACCAACCCCTGTGATGGCTCCTCATGCATCTGGTGACATACAAACCACAATTTATCAGTGTGTGAGAAAAATGGGAGCCTGGAATGGCCCCGCAGGACCTGTACATGGCCAAGCTCAGCCTGGCAGCCCCATGCACCAACCTGTGAATGGGCAGGAAGCTGTGCTGGGGACTTGCACACTCCCAGAAACTTGCCAGGTGTAGCACAGAGCTCTGCAGGACACAAGTCTTACCCCCAGGAGTGGTGACTAGGTCCAAGGTTTGGGAATTCCCAACCTACAACAGGCTTCCTAATTGCATGCCCTCTCTGCAAAACACTGAAAGATACCAACAGATGGGACACTGAATAAAGGAGGCTTCAGATAAATCTTTGTAAGCATCACACCTGCAGAGTGACTAATACAATGCAATGCACTTTCTAAATATTTCAGAGGATACCGAGTCCATTAAAACACAAACCAAGACTCAGTTCTATGTAGCAGCAAGTGGGAACAGCCTCTCCTGCTGCCCCCTGAAAGTGCAGCCACAGCTTTTCCCACTGGGGTCACACATCTGCCTGCCAGATGCTGAGCCAGTGCTCTGACACTGCTTCTCCTCACCCTCTGCCTGGAGGAAGGTCCCCTCAACACAAAACCCAACAGCAAGGGTTTTGTTTTAAATTTGGGTGAACCCTCAGACACTGGCAGTGACCAATTGGTTTTCTCTCCAGAGATTTTGTTTGGTTTTCCTGGGCAGCCAAAGCAAACCTGGCAGTGTGTCAGGTGTTTCCTTCCCCATGTACAAACAGCACCCAAGTTAACCATTATCTGTCCTAGCAAAAAGTTACAGATTCAGCAGCACCAGCAGGAAGGAGGGTATTTATACCCTATTACATAAAAAGAGGATCTTAACCCTTTAGAAATAACATGCGGGGTTCAAGAAGCCATAATGTTAAACCTACCAACAGTTTTAACCTGTTTAGACTTGAAAAGCACTGTACTGGCCCTCAGTCCTGCTGACCCCACTGGCTCCATTTCCTTCCAGTGCTGGTCCTGTCCCCCACTGCCTAACCAAGCACATCTGGATTTCACAACCCTGGGCAAGAAGCAGAGAAAAGCCAAGCAGCCACTGAAGCACTCCCAAGCTGGAAACCCAACACTGTGTTGTTGAAATTTCCAACAAATCACCACCAATTCAAATAACCATAAATACATGCAGAAAACATGCACTATACCACAAAACTTAGATCAGTTGTTTCAATGACCACACAGAAAATGATCACCATTAAATCAGCAGGCATCACCCAAAGTTCTCATCCTGAGAGCAGGAGGCAGCAGGTAACACAGCCTGGGTGATGCGATTCACCTCAGTTATTTTTTATTCCCTTTGAGGCTTCTTAACAGCAGTTCAACAGAGTTTAACAGAGAAGAGACACACAATTTCCAGAACACCACACTTTGAATCTGTCCCAGAATGAATAACTGGATGGAAGTTTAGAAAATGAAGAACACCGAGCCAGCCTCATAGATCCATAACTGAATGCCCTACAATGGCACAAGTTGGGCGAGTCAGCCATAAATTTTTACACCTTAAGCTTTCAAGTGGCAGAATGGAGACTTGGGAGATATTCCTGGTCCCATCTATCCATCAGGCAGCTACAAGTTGCATTAGTCTAACACACCAGGAAGATTGAGCCCAATGAGACAGTAAATTGATGCTACTCTGAAACTCTACAGCAGCACCAGAATCAACATTGTCCCTTGGTGGTACCCAACACTTCCTTTGCTAAATCCTGAGCTCTCGGCATTCCCTCACCACCAACCACAACAAACATGCAGTGTAGCCAGAGCACACAGAGCAGCACTCCTGGTGTGCAAATAAAACATTTCATCAATTACAACTGGAGATTTATGAAAATCAGTGCCAGAGTGTCACTGCAAAATGTCTTTTTCATTGTCCCTTTCCCTACTCCTGTATCCCTGGATACTGGAGTCAATTATTCACAGGGTTTTTTCATTCCCACTGCCCAGCCTTTCAGCAGAGGCACACCCTGTACCCCACAGCACTCTCTTCTCTGCAAGTCAGGAGTTTTTTCCTTTGCCCCAGGTCATCTGCCACTACCAAGCAGAAGCATTACTTTGTTCTAATGATATTTATGTCCAGGGCAACTGCATTTCAACACTGATTTTCCCAACAACCCCACATAATGTTGCCCTATTAATAACACACTCATAAGGCCAAATGCACCTTCTTTAGGCTAACAGTTACAATGATTACTACTATCTACAGATCCATAGACCAATTATACTTTATTTAACCACAAGGGTTATTATACAGGCAGCTCTGGAGAAAAATAATTTCCTTCACCTAATTATTAAAAAAGCAAAGCCAAATAAACCACAAACAAAAAAAAACATATCCCCCAAAACAAACAAAGAACCACCAAAACCACTTGGGCCTTCCTGCATGCAGTTTTTGTTTTATAAACGTGAATCACAGAATCATTAAGGTTGGAAGGGACCTGTGGATGTCATCCAATCCAACCTCCCCCACCAAGGCTCTGGCAGGGGCTTCCTATATTCACATGTCACACCTACAAACCAAGGAGCATAAGCACACTGACATAAAGTCTGATATTGAGTTATTTCATAATAAAAAATTAAGACTAGAAAATAATCCAACCATTCACTGGTAGCTTTTGCTACCCTGCAATGATTTTATTTATGAACATGATGATATTACTAAATCTAAATTAAACAAATTACTTTCTAATTACCTGAGGTATGAACAATTTTGATCCTCTCCTGTGCCACCCCTCTGGACTAATCACACTTTGCACAAGCACAGGTGATGGTGCTCACCTACAGCATCTCTTTATCTGCTTTGAAATTTCCCCAGTCACCCAAAAACCTATGGCCCACCTGTCCAGAAGACGCTGAATGCCATGTTCTCTTAAGTTTAAATGTTCTACTAATCAGGCACTAAGGAGTTATGTTCAGGCTGACTGCAGGTCATTAACAAACATGAATTGCAGTTAAGGAGATGAGTTACTGAGCTCCAGTATGATCAGTATTGCAGCAAGGACAGATCTGTCCTTCTGTAAGGACAGGCCAGAGTTTTGACCCTTTACCCTATAACATCTTCCAGCTATTGTCACACCTCTTTGACAGCTCTCTTTACGAATGCTACTATGTTAAAGAGCCAAAACCCTACCAGAAATCATCCAGAGTTTTATTAAATAATCCGATTTTACAAATTACCTCTTTTTGAGTCTTTGAAACATGCTCCTCAATGATTTTTCCCCCTTTTAATCTGAAGAAGACTCAATTACTACATCAAAGAGAAAACTAATGTGAAAATTAAAAGAGAAAAAGTAATTTAAACCAGAAACTGGCGAAAAAAGAAGTCATAGGTGGTAATGTATTAAATTCCATTTGTTTCCTATGAGATGAAATGAGATACGGAGACCTCAAATTTTAAAGAAAAGTGTAAACTCTGAGTGGTTTATGGGAGTAGAAATCAACCTATTGGCCTAATACTCTGCTGAGAATCAGGAATGATAGAAGCTCACTCAAACAGCACTAAAAGAAAAAGATTTCCTACATGGAGCTATAATCACTAACTTTATTCCAATGGAGTCAGCAGCACAGTTTCCACAAGCTTTCTGCAGCCCAGCTCAGAGTGCAACACCCAGATTTGGATAAGGAGCTCCAGAGAGCAGCAACAATGAGGGGCACCTGCACCTTTCATCTGCCTGCACAGCTGCACCCTCATCGTTTTAATAATTGATTTTTCTCTGATCGTTATTTTTGAATGACAGCCTAGCAGTGGACTGACATTCACACTAGTTCAAAAAGATAACTACATAGCTTCTTAAATGCTAAAAAATAATTTTATGGGAGAAAAAGAAAGTCTTATACAGCATGTCCAGTGTTTTAGAGAAGGCACAGTGAGGGGTCAGCAGAGAAAAGTGCCTGTCACTCTCTCTGCAATTACCACCCCTGCCAGAGTCCCATCAGCTTCAACACTCCAGGGTCTGGTGAGAATCTTCTCTTTTGACACACAACTTATGTCATTTATTGACCAACTATGAACAACTCAAAAACTTAAATGAAAACCTTGAGAGATTGGTATTACCAGCTTGGGAGTAACAAAGGAAGAGGGTGGTGAGGCGAACTGCACAACCTGTAAACGCATCCTGCGAAGTATGCAAGTGTTTCATGATGCTCAAGTGTCAAATTCACATTAGGAATAAAATAAATAACAGAGCCAGAGATAACCTTTATATATTGTGGTGCACACAATAGTGCCCAACTGCTGTGAAGAGATTGTGTGTAATTTTAATGTATATAAAAATATGAATTTGTAGTGTATTTATCTATATGTTTCTAGTATATATTTATGTGAGATATATACATACATATGTCTTACGGTTTTTTTTTTTTTAATCTTGGAGTTTTCCTCATTTTTTACTTTTTCTTTGGCCACTACAACATACAAAGCCATTTACCTCCCCAAAGCCCTTGAAATCTTAGAAGTTCTGAAATATTTAGATCTTTGAATAGAAAATGAATAGCAATATTTTAATAGACAGAAAGCCAGTCAAAAGCAGTAACTGAATCTGCTGGATCAATTGCACAGATTGGTCATTAATCAGAAGAATACATCTATTGTCATGTTCATAGGATTCTAATAGAGACAAAAATAAAAAATAAGGTGTGCAAGGATCTTGATTAATTACCCTTTTCACTGACAGTTCCTCCAACATAAATTTTATTTGATGCCTTTCAATATAGCCCTCCATCAGCATGGTAGTGCTTTCAATTTTGATGCAACTCCTCATGAAATGAGTATTATGCCTTTTATTTAAATAGTTCTCATCCAAAGAACTGCACAGCAGCAGAGAAAAGAACAGTGACTTTAAGACCATTACCACTAGAAAACAAAAAGTTCCTTGATGGCGTAAACAGACTTAATGAGGCACTGTGAAGGTAAATTGTTTTCATGCGGAAGCAATGACACCCTGAAAGGCCAAAGTTTATGGTCACTGCTTGAGGAACAACCAGTTGTACCCTTTGAGCCTTCTCAGAACTGGTTGGATTTACACAGTTTTTCCTTAAAAATATTTGTCTTTGCAGACAGAGCTTCTTTTGCAAGCTCCATAGAACATTAAGGTTGGCAATAACCTCTATGATGGACAAATACAGTAACTAGGAAAGGCCAAATAATAGACTGTGTTCAAATCAAAGATTAATAGGGGTTTTTTTGGTAGGTTTCTTTTGAGGGTTGGGTTTGTTCTTTTGCTTTTGATGTTATTATTACTCCAAAATTTAAACTCAGGAACAAGTAAAGTCATTTTGTTACATCTTCACAAGGAATATTCAGCAGTGTTCTTAAGGAAACCAGTCAATTCAGAGAACACTTGCAGATTTTGAGGGTGTTTAGAGAGATTTCTATCAAATTTTTGGCTTTTGCACAAATTCCTTTCACATAGGTCAGTTTTCTGAATTCCCCTTGACATAGGGCAATTTAAAACATTTAACTCATCCTAGAGCAAGTTCTTAATTATTCAACAGCTGAATAAAGCACATTTAGTACATACCAGTACACCTGCAGCACTCAACCAGGTAAGATCTAAGTTTTGAGAGATGGTGAATGAATGAATTTCACATTACCAGAAATACTTTTTTCTGGGGTATTGGGGCTTTTTTGGTTTGTTTTGTGTTGCTGCTTTTTGGTTCTGTTTTTTTGACTTGCTTTATTTCAGCCACTTGGCTTCAGCATGCACTGACAATCACTTGATAGCAAGCAACAAGGGCAGCCCTGGTGATGGCCATGGTTTTGAGACCAAAAAGCAGCATAAATATTCACAAATACCATAGTTCTTCAGTTGAAAGAAAAGCATCCTGTCAGGAACACTGCTAACAAAAGCAGACGACCCAAGCAGCAAGGCACAGACCCAGCACAGTGAAACAAGACTTCACTTCAGCAAGACGAGGGCTGGATCACCACACAAGAGCAAGAAATTCTGGCACAGAAGCCCACTGCATATAGGTACCATCCAGATATATCTATATATATATATTATAGATTACCAAAACAGAGATGGGTTTAGGAAATCAAGCGAGAACCTTTCCAAGATTCCAGCTTTCAACATGAGCTTTCACAGTATTTTCCTCAGACCTACACAATGACTTTGCCTATTTTTTCCAGCCTGCGGCATACCAGAAATTCTATTTTTAATATTCAATTATAGATGATGAGACAAAGAAGTACGGTCTGACAAAACTGGACGGAGCTGGGTATTACACAACCCTTTACAAACACCACTCCAAGTATACTAGACATTAAGCAGGTGAATAATTTGTATTTAGTTTCACTGACAACCACAAGGATTATTGTGCTCAAAATTAAATACTGCTTAAGAGCTTTTGTCATTGCAGCTAAGTACAAGTTTATATCACAACCACAAAGCATCCACAGCCTCCTGCTTTCCTCCTGATACGAGACTTTCACAGCAAACTGAGTAAAACTGCTGCAATTTCACACAAGTTTCACATGCTTAAAACTGGATTAATGTCACTGGGGAGAAAAAAAAAATCCACAAAGCAAATAATTCACACAGTAATATTTAGTATAACACCATTTCAAGGCCTTTTCCTCCAAATGAAAGCAAAGAGCTTCACAGCTGGTTGGGCTGGAAGGGTCCTTAGAGCTTATGGAATTCCTGCCACTGGATATCTCCCACCAGAGCAGGATTCCATGAGGATCAGGGTTTGTGAATGTGAGGCTGCTCCTCTCTGTCTATAGAAGCATTCCCAAGTGGGTGATCTCAAGCAGATCCCCATTTTAAATCAGAAATGAACCTGACTTAGCTGGTGAATAAAACACCCTCTTTTAAGATCTACAAATCTTTTACTGCAGTTGATAGCAGGGGCAGACACACCTCACAACTCTTTGATATCACTCACTTGTTAATGTATACTTCATTCTATCCAACTTTCCCTTTTATAAATTTAAAAAAGTCCAGGAGATTTTCATCTTACCCCTGGGTAAACAGGTCATTGTTTCTAACTGATTTGCAAAAGTAATTCTGAATGCAACCATAAGCATCAAGAATATTTCATTCAGGCAAAGTTGAACTGCCTGACACGAGATAAGCTTGATGAAGCAACGGATACAGATAAGAGCAATGTTATTTTGGTCAGTGGCATAAGGAAACTGTCAAGAGAATTAATCAACCCAGTGTATTTATTGTAAGGGATAACCATGCTGCACTCCTGTTTTCACACAGCTGCATTTGTATTCATTCCTTTATTCCTTGAAGTGAGTTGCAGGCTAAAATCCCAGGTCAGGAAAAGGTTGAGACACTCTGACAGGGACAGGAGGACCACGAAACCTTCCTTGGGGACTCCAACCTGACACCAGAGCAGCCTGCACACATGGACATCAACCAGAAAAATCACTTGCACAGCTCAGGTACATTGATCACTGTGTGCTAAACATTCCCAACTCCTCTCTTCAGACTGCCAGGAACACAGGACATCAGTAGAAATGCAGAATTTGATGACAGAAATCACTTTCCATGTGATTTCCAAGGCCCTGAATAGTCAAACCATGTTTGTTTGTTTTTTTTTTATTATTTATTTTCAAACACTGAATGATTCAATTTGCTCCATTGAGCAGGGCAGAAACACACTTCTCCTCCAGTCCAAGGACACCTCCACCCATGAGGATCCCTCAGAGGTCCCTTCTCAGCAGAGGAAATCTCTCTGCTCAGCTCCACATTTTCCCAGGACCGACAAATACAAAACTGTATTATTGGTAACCATCGAGTTCCCAGTGACAGCCACATAAGCCCAGTATACTCAGGGACAAAAAGCAGCTGCAAAAACACTGACCTGCTACAGGAAGGGCAAAATGATTCATTCCCGTAACAGAATTAAGCTTCATCCTACTTCCCAGCACCTTTAAGTAATGCAGGGCACATTTTTTCCCCTCCCTGTAAAAATGATCGATGTGTAATGTGGCCAGAAATGTTTTCTGCTGTTCTAACTGCATTTTCTTTCTTACCTCACACAACACTTTGTCCGGAAGGGATGGATAAATATTTGGCATGGCATCATTCCCAATGCTCCCCTACAACCTAAAACTTTTTAAAAGATTAAATGTTTTGTTTTCCTGTCTAATAATTAATGAAAAAGGTTTTTTTGTTCCTGTATTCATTGTAATTACAAAACAAATTACGCAATTCCACACACACAAAAATCCTCTGACGTTATATTACTGGTTCTCCCAGTGAGGATTTGACTAAGAACAGGATCACAGCTAATGAAGTCAGCACTAAAACCCTCATATAATCTTCCTGAATACCCAGGAACTTCCATATGGAGTAAAAATAAATCATTTTTATGACTGCTTTCTGACACAATTAGGAGGAATATAAAAGAAGACACAGACTAAAAAATAACATGAGTATCATGAAAATATGTCAAGTGGATGATGTGACAACTAGGATGGGAAGAAGCCAGTATGAGATGAAAGCAGGGTAAAAACATACCATTGCTTTTATTAGAGACAAAGTTGGTACAGTGTACTTAAAACTAGTTACAAAACTGTGTTACTGATATAAAGATTTCAAATCTGCTGTGCCTGCAATCTGCCACAGACTAAACTTAAGACCAAAGATTTGCAGCTTTTTTCTCTTTGCTGGCCCATTAGTAACATACCAAAGAATAAAAAAGTCTAAGTGAAAAAAAAGCAATTTTTTAAAGAGTAATAGCTGTACTGTAGTTCAGTATAATGCATTTCCATGCTTTTAGTCAGAGCATCACAGAATGGCTTGGGTTGGAAGGGACCTTAAAGCTCATCTCATTCCAACCTCCCTGCCATGGCAGGGACACCTTCCACTGGACCAGGCTGCTCAGAGCTCCATCCAGGCACTTCCAACCTGCAGAAGGAAACAGCAGCAATAGGAACAGCTCAGAGTTGTGAGCATGGTGAGGATGAGACCCTGGTGAGATAGTGAAAGAGCATTCAGTCACCTTGCAAGCTGGTAAATTTAGTTAATTAAAGAATAAGAATACCCTGAGTTGGAAGGGACCCTCAAGGATCACAGAGCCCAGCTCCTGGCCCTGCACAGACACCCCAGGAATCTCACCCTGGGCCTGAGAGGATTTGCCAAATGCTTCTTGAACTCGGTCAGGCTTGGGGCTGTGACCACTTCCCTGGGAGCCTGTTCAGTGCCCAACCACCCTCTGGGTGAAAAACCTTTTCTTAATATCCAACCTAAACCTCCCCTGACTCAGCTCCATGCCATCCCCTCAGGTCCTGTCACTGGTCACCAGGGCAAAGGGATCAGTGCCTGCCCCTCCTCTTCCCCTCGTGAGGAAGCTCCAGACCCTGATGAGGTCTGACCTCAGTCTCCAGCAGGAACAGACCAAGTGACCTCAGCCCCTCCTGGTATCCTCCTCCAGACCCTGCACCATCTTCACAGCCCCCTTTGGACACTCTCTGGTGACTCTGTCTCTCTTACTTTGTGCTGCCCAATGGCCCACACAGGACTCAGAATGAACTCGAGTTCCACAGTGCTCAATTCTCCTGCTGAAGAGCCTAAGGCACAAAAGCTCTGGGTGTCCCCAGCCCCAGCTTTCCTTTCCTCCTTCCCTACACAGAGCTCCGGTCACCTCTGGATAGGGGGATGGCTCAAATTCAGTAGTTAACATCAGATGTTCATCATTTTTACTTACTGCTATTACTCCTGTTAGTCATCTGAGGACTACATTAGAAATTTCTTTCCTGAAATGGTTTTAGGCTTTACCCTGGAATTAACTGTCTCTATAAAAAAGGAAGCATTAAAAAGCCATTTAACAGCTGGATACAACATCTGCCTTTCCTAGGTCATTAGTACTTAAGAACAGTTAATTTATGAAACTGCAAGGTTACAGAGAC
The DNA here is from genome assembly GCF_027887145.1 of Ammospiza caudacuta. Taxonomy (NCBI): domain Eukaryota; kingdom Metazoa; phylum Chordata; class Aves; order Passeriformes; family Passerellidae; genus Ammospiza; species Ammospiza caudacuta. The sequence continues at coordinate 22,425,373 of NC_080603.1, forward strand.
TGACAAAAGAATCACACTTCTCTCTAATTTAAACCTTGTCTGTCAAGTGTTCCAATTAAACCATCTTTTTTTTTTCCTTTTTTTAAATGCAAGGCATGCCAAAGGGAAAGAGCCATCAACTCTTCATATTTCAGCAGCTTTGTCACTATAAGAGGCCATTTTGCTTTGGACTACAAATTATGGAGTGATATGATTTTATTTAGTATTTTCATATCTCAAATTTGTGTTTGCAAGGTTTAAAAAATGAAACTGGAAATTAAAAATAAATAAACGGAGCACAAAAAACTCTCTCATGCAATATGCACATGACCTCCTTCCTAAATTTAAGAAATTTAAGGCAACCTCAAGATTCTTTGGGATTTGGTAGGTTTTTTCTGAGGATGTATGTGAGGCAGGCAGCACTCAGCCCCATACATTGGTTTCCTTACTTTGAACACCTGGACTCTGATAATATAGTGGCACCCAGCCTTCATTACCAAAAATCATAAACCACTTGGCAATTCAGCAGTTGTTTAGGAATATGAACTAATTTATATTCATTAACAGACTTTTAATAGTTAGCATTGATTTTCATATGAAAATTATCATCAAAATCCATGAGGCTGTATAAAAGGTGATGTGACTTACTTTCAAGAATAAAACTAAATTTAATTCTATGAAGAATAAAAAACTGAACCTGAAAAGCGCAATTTAAGAATATTGTCAAAAAAATAATTCTTTTGAAACACTCAAATTCTACACAATAGAGAAACATTGGTTCCAATTTATATTGAAGCATCTCTGTTCTCAAGATCAGAATATTATATTACTGTTGAAACTCCTTCCCTGCCAAAAGTAACAAATTCATATCTTTTCCTTTCATGGTTTGAAATCTAAGTTTAAAAGTGGTTTGTATTTTCCCCCCCTTAATCCAAGTTCTAATGACACTGATGTAGGCAGACACCTTTTACAGGTACTTCCATTATCAGGGCTTGTTAAGAAAATATTCTTTTGAGAAGGAGGATATTGGCATGCAGGTATCTCAGCATGAACAAAAACACGTTTTACAAAATCTGACATCAAAAGTTACTTCTGCAGAGAAAGAAGGAGATCAAAACCTCATTTGCACACCCACACTCATCCAAACAGATAGTTTTGAAGAAGAAATGAAAGAAGAAGGGCATGAAGTATGTAATGGATAATTGGCTACAAATTAATGCTCAGGGGGATGCAGGGACCCACACAGAGCTCTTTTTGTTCCCTCTTCACTCCATGAGTGTCCCCAGCTCAATGGCCGTGGGTGGGGGAGTTTCCTCCTGCTCGGATTTCAGTGCAGAACTGGGACCTGCATTGATGCCTTGTGCAGGCTGACTTAGAACTGAGACTAGATGGAGCTAAAGAATAAAGCAGGGTTTTATTAGGGGGCTTCAATAGATCCATCTTGGGCAGCACAAGAGGCCAGCCAGGGCTGCACCAAAAATGAACCCAAAATGGTCACAAAAATGGACGACTGCTCATGGGGTCCCACACTTTTGTAAGTTCTGGTCCATTTGCATATTAGAGTTAATTGTCCAATTCCAGCATTAGGTTATGAAGTCCCATCCTTATTGTTTTCTCTCTTTACTCCACGTTGTTTATGCTCTTGGGCCTGAGATTTGATCATTTGTCCTTGGTCCCAGCTAGAGAAGGAATTGTCCCCTTACTCTGTGAGTAGAGCTCACCATTCCCTCATATGAAGCCCAGACCCATACACTAAAGCAGTACAGAATTTGAAAAATATAAAAGCTAAAACCTGAGGCATCAGCATCTGCTGTGAATTATGGTTCTAACTCACACCTGACCCAGCCTCACCCAGAGCAAAGCCTCTGCTGGCCCAGGCAGTGACACCAGCGTCACCCCAGCACTGCCAGAGCAGCCCCTGGGTGGCACAGGGTGCAGCTGGAACCTGTCTCACACCTGGGTGATGCTGGTCACGCCACACAGCAGCTACACTCCAGATAAACCCAGTCTGGGAGTGCAGAATCCATCCTGGAAACAAAGCACAGCCTGCCCCCAAACACAGGGCAACAAGATCGCACACCTGGGCCCCAACAAAACTCATCCACAACTTCAGCCAACAAGTCCTGCTTCCCTTCTCTGCCCTCTGACAGGCTCTGAGGAACCAGGCTTAGCTTCAGTGTCAGTGCTTCTCCTGAACCAGCTGCAACTCATCATGTGATAATCCCATCCTCAATTGCTAAATCCCTCCTTTTCAGCGCACATTTCCTGGTGTTAAGCCAGTTATTCGCCTGTGGCTCCCTATTCTTTCAGACTTTCCCAAGACTCACTCGGTTAATATCCACTATGTGGTTTTTCCACACATAAATTGTTTCCATCACTCCCAACATTTCAAACAGACAAACACACACACATGGCCTGAGAATCATGTTCTAACACACATATTATACTCTAAGTCTGCCAAGCTCCATTTTTCAACTTTCAAGCACAGAGGGGGAAAGTGTTACATCAGGTGTTAAAAAGTTGTATATTCTCCTATGGTGAGAAGTTTCATGCCAAAATTTAGCACAGGGTACACAAAGCTTTATAGTTATGTTAACAAAGCTGTGAAAACAACTGTTTTCCTGGTGAAAATTGTGAAAGACTGTCTTCACATCCTCAAGGCTGATTTGTGTGAAGCACAGCCTATAAGAGTATCAAGCACTAATCTAAATAATTTCCAACATTAATATACATAATAACACTACAAGCTACTTAATCATGTAAGAATGAATGCAGCAACACCAGACAGATAAGGAAATTGAAAGAACTCAAAATTTCCATTAGAACTCCAACATTTGTTTCACCTGTGTTCCAGCTTTTCTGCTGACATGCACCATGCTTTAATTCCAAATTCTTGCAATGCCCAAGTACAATAGCCCACACATGATGCAGTGATTTAAGTCATATGTACAACTCAAGCATATCAAGCTGAATTTTTTTAAATTTCCAAATCCTTATTTCTGTTTTTGCAATTTACACTGTATGGGGAAATGGTTTTAATTGTAACCAGTTCATTGTCTGATATGGAAGATAATGAAGTACCTAGAAATGTTATTACTTGGCAATATTTCTTCAAATGGAAAGAGAGTAGATCTAGATTAGACATTAGGAAAAAATTCTTTTTCTGTGAGGGTGGGTAGGCTCTGGTACAGGGTGCCCAGAGAAGCTGCTCCATCCCCAGAAGTGTCCAAGGCCAGCTTTGATAGGGCTTGGAGCAACCAGGGATGGTGGAAGGTGTATCACAAAATGTAATTTGTGGCATCACAAAATTAATATAATGAATTTGCAGAATTAAGGCCCAGGGAGCAGAAGGAGATAAAATTAGAAATGAATATGAGAAAATTAGAATGACTATGAGACGACAGTGCATACAGTAAAGGCAGATGCTTTCTAATTCACAGCTGAAAGAGCTTTACAAGTGAGCATCTAACCCACTTAATGGGTGCTCAAAGGACCTAAAAAAGCCAGCATAGACAGCATTAAATTTCATTAACTCACATTTTCAAAAAAGTTCTGTCACTATGCAGGCAGCAAATCGTGTTTTGAATGCAGTTAATCAGCCATACAGTGAGAACTGAGAGGGACAGCCACAAAAAATAAATGCAAGTATTTCAAAAGCATTTCTTTATATTGCTGGTTTGGAAAAGGACCTATGGTCAAATTCTGTCCATTGATAAGTGAACTCCTCCCTGCCCAACCAGTTAACAATATTGCATCAGACTTCCCAAGGAGGTGTTATTAACTATCAGAGACCAAGAAAGAAGATTACAACATCCTAATTACACAGATATGCATAACATCAAAGGGGCCACAAGAATCACGTAATTCAACAGAAAACTAAGAAGGTTAAACCACTAACACTTTAATCCAAACCAAAGCAACAAAATCAGCATGAAGTTACAAATCACAAGACATCTAAATGTGAACTCCAACTGCAGATTTTTGTCTGGTACAAACACACACGTCCAAGGGCTGCATTGTCCCACCCCGCAGATCCTGACCCTGACTCAGGAACGGAGCTCAGGGGGAGTTTTCCTCAGCATCTGCCTGCAAGGTCCCCCAAAAAACAGCACCAGCAAAGATACGAGTCTGCAATCACTCCTCTGGGTCCCACATCCTACCCCAAATCTCACAAATTCATAATTACCACAGCATCAGGGGACAAGAGTAAGAAGGAATGGGTTACCTGTGAAATGAGAAAGCAGTAACTAAAGCCAGTAATTTCTTCCACTTTTCAATATCCTAGTGATTTCTGAGCTTTAATCAGCCATTTCTTTGCCTAAAATATGCCATCCACCAAAAGACACACTTTAGAAAGGAATTTTTAATACCCTGTGGGACCAAAGTGATACATTTTAGCCCATTTCTTCTTAATAAATGTAATGATTTTAATCAAATTTGTTCAGAGGACAGAAGATTAGTTAAAGAAGAGAAGTAACTGGAACATTAAATTAAGGTATCATTGGGAATTAAAAATTTAATTTTCTGTTATTATCAGTGGTATATTATGAATAAAGAACATAGAATATGCAATTAATATGCAACACAATATGAACAGCATTTGAGAAAAATGAATTAGATATGTAGGACAAAAAGGGATGAATTCTTAAACCAAATTCAATTTGCTTTACTCTGTTCAATCTTCCTATGGGTCCCTGTTTAAATATTTCCAGGTATGGGAAGAGTCACCACTAAATTCTGATGTGTTTTAAGGGGATTAGGGTTCATGACAGGTAACCCAGTATATTTCCTACACAAATCAAGGCATTACTTCTGTCAGCTTGTTTTTGAGCAGATATCTGATTCCCATATGGAGCTCCATGGAAAGGAACTGAACAAAGATCAGTTTTTAAGCCAAACAGCACAACTATGCCATTAATTAAAAAGTTAAAATATTCTTAAAACATAATCTAAACTCCCAGGCTATCTAAGGTTAAACTGTGTTATTCAGGGTTACTAACCAAGCACAAAATTACATTTTCTTAGGTCACTCCCTTTTCTGAGTATGGGTATTTCGAGGGAGAAGAAAAGCAGCAAAGTCCTCTCAGACCAGCAGTACCTTTCTCCTGCATCAACAAAGGTAAGAAAGTAAGAAAAATATTCCCCATGTTAAAGAATATCCATTTGATTTAAAAGCATTTGCATTTACACTCACATGACATGATTTCTTCCTGATCAAGACAACTGGGACACTGACAATTTTCTTGATTTCAGCATTTTTTGTGAAACTCTAATATTGCTAAGGATCTAATTAAGTTTTCCTTAGCTAAGGGTGATTACCACATAGGTTCTGAATTCACAGGTATTTGAAACTCTCTGGAAAATAAGTGGCCAACATAAAGAAAGGTTCCTTTTATTACCACTTGACTCCACTCAGGTGCAACAATGCATAAAACAAACCAAGTGCAGGTGTGCACACAGGCACATTCAGGCTTTGTGGTGTGTGTTTGGGAGCCTGTTTTCAGATTCCTCAACTTTCCTTCTCCTAATCCCATCAATTTTCCTCTTCCCCAGGCAACCAGATTATTTAAGCACACTGGAGCTCAAATAAAAGCTGCATACATGGAGTCCTGTTTTGTATATTAAATATGGATGGAAGGACAGAGAGAGTCCCTCAGTTCTGCAAATCTCATAGAACTGCAACTGCCAACTTTATGTATGGGTTAAACTTAAAAAAGGTTGGGTGTTTTTGTTCAGTAACATAAACTAATGTTTCTTTACGCTTCATGAAGCCAGCAATTTTTTCATCAATTCATTCTAAAAAAATTCTAATTGCATAAATTGACAATTATCTGCTTACTCCATATTATCTACTGACACTTCATTTCTAACAAGCCCTGTTTTGTACTTTTCCAAATGCATCCCTCTTCCTTTTTGACAACCAGCATTTTAGAGGGCTACTGTGATCACCCAGACTGACCTTCTACATTGCACAGGCCAAAGAATTAAACTCAGCAATTTCTTCATTGAGCCCACATGCATCTGGCTGAGCTAGATCACATCTCTCACAGTGATATACAACTTTCATTTAAATATTCAAATAAACAGCAAATTACACATTGGTAATTACTGGTTTGGATCTGTCTATAGCTGTGACCTTCAGACTCACAAAACTAGTGAACACATTCATTCCATGCACTTTAGGTTGAATTTCCAGCTTATCCCTAAATTTCAAGCATTTGGTAAATCCTTTCAATTGCAAAAAGACAATTATTACTTGATATCAGTTCTGAGGCAAAAATCTGGCCCCAAATTTTCTTCCATGCCAAAGGAAACTTGAAGCAACACAGCTGTCAAAGAAGTTCTGGAAACTGGCTAAATTATCCAAAAAGAAATAATGTGCAGCAAAAGCAACAAGTGTTGAATACTACTCCATGCCAAATATATACTGAGAGATTATCCTTAGGAGTTCTGCTGTAGCTCAGAGATCAATAATTTTGTACTTAAGCTTGTCAAGTCATAACATTGCATCTCATCCATCAGTTTTGACTGATAACAGAGAAGATGCAATTTCAAGAGTCTTGTCAAGAGTTTTCATGGAGGGGACTGTGAAGTGCTTTCTTCAGAGATCAGCTACAGTACATACTGTAATACTTTTTTTTTTCCTAAGAAAAGGAAAGAAAGAAAAAAAACACTGATAGATTTGAAAAATTTCAAGTGCAGGGACTAGGCTTTGTCTGAAGTTACAAAATCAGCTGCATGTTCTGAAATCAAAGTACAGACCTTGTACCTTTGTCACACAAGCACACAGCTGGGACACCAAAGGTGCTTAAAGACCAACCAGTTTTTGGAACCAAGGTGACACTGCCCTCATGTAGTCAGAATTACTTACAGGGTTATATTGATTAACTTCCAGCACAGCAGCTTTGGACAATTCCCTGTTTCACAGCTCTCAGGGAGAGCCACATCTCTCTGTAAATTCTCTTCTTCCTCATGGTCAGAGATGACCTAACCAAGCATGAGAGCAAGAGGCCAAGACAATACTTTAAATCATATTACCAGAAGTTTTTCTTGGATCAGAAAACCTAAGTTAACATTCAAAGGAAGTCCTTAACAAAAGAATTGACCTGAAAATATGTCCTTTATTTTGCTGCTCTTAGCCTGATGTCTTCTGCCAACAAAAAAAAAAGACTCCTCTTTTTCATTATGTTATTGGTATCAACATGTTTCTATATGCTATTCTCTGCATGAATTCTTGGGTTAAGTCATACTTTACTCCCCCTCAGAAAAGATAAAGAGTCCTGATTTTTTTTAATACACTGCAGAGACATCTTATTGAGGAAATTAGATGGCTCTGAAAACTTCAAAAGCAAATTTCAAGCCATAAAGAGCTTTTATTATTTTGAAGTATTTAACTATAATTTGCCTTTACCTTATCCCTTACTTCATTACTGCAATTATTTTAGATTATCAGGTTTAAGAGAGGAAAAAAAAGCAGTACAGTAAAGTTGAAAGCAAAAGGCAGCAAAATATTTTCAGTGATTTCAAATTTGCTTTTGAAATTTGTATGCACATATGACTTGACAACCTAAGAGCAAAGAGGAAAACTGTAGATTAAGAATATTTTTCCAGGTGAAGCACATTTAAAGGAAAAATAAGTATCTTTTTGAGATGTTTATTCACTGCTTAACTTTTTAAATTCTTTACTCCTGTAGAGAGCTATAAAGAAGCATGGTGTGTTTAACTGATTAGAGAAAGATATCTGCTTACTCAGCCTAAACAGAGTTTCAAACTTTTGCTAAATCCAGCTCTTAGAACTCAAGGCCTGTCAAATAAAAAATACTGAATATATTATGGTTTGAGAATAAGCCCATACATGGACAGTATTTATTTTAAACTACTGAAAAGACTATTAATTGGCATTGCATTTGCAGTACAGGTGTGCTGCTGGAATGCAAACAAGCACAGATCACGCAGAACAAAGGACAGGCAGTGATTTTGAAATGATAATTAGAAACACGAGGGATATGAGAGTGTAGTGGGGAAAAGTGAATGTGCTGATTGTGAGAAAAAGAGAAACCTCCCAGAGCAAAGCATCCAGAATAACACTCCCAGTAAAGGCAGGGAGGTGCAGCTGGCAGAATCAGACGCGCAGGTGTGCGCATCTCTAGAAAGCCCTGGGCTGGGCACTGCCCATCAGCCACCTCCCTGCAGCACAGTCTCACCACATCCATCACACACCAGCTGCAGCTCCCAAAGCTCTGTCACGGGAAAGCAACACCAAATAAAGCAACTGCTTCATTCAAATAAACGGTGCAACTCCCATTACATTAGAGCCCTAAGTTAATTAACACCCAGAGCAGCAATATCAGCACATTGGCTATGCGGACTTCTGTGGAAAATGAAAACCAACACCTTAATGAGAATGTTTAAGATGCAAGAGACACTGTTTAGTAACAGTTTGCTACTACAGTTCACTTCTATTGAACTTCAAAGCCACAAGAGCTTTGACACAAAATTTCAATTTTTCTCATATCTTCTGCTTCCCTTCTATCGAGATGCAGATCTGTTCTTGCAAGTTACAGCTCTCACACCTGTCCAATATGTCAGACACCAATAACCTGATTCCAGATTTTCAAGTGTGTGTGAATGGAGAACAATTGAGACTGTAACTCAATGGGATTTCTCAAAAAAATCTATGTCAGTCTTGGAAAGCATTGATTTGCTCAAATTCAAGCACACTTTTCACTATGAACCCGGTAGCAAGCCCCTCCTCAAAACAATAAACAAAAGCACTGCTACTTATCAATGGGAATTTCAGAAGTAAAAAGCTCTGCAAAACCATTACTGCTGATTCTTTATGGAAGGCATTCACAAATTCTGAGATTATAATAAAACAAATACTGCACGGATTAACAAGCATTCCAGATTATTAAAAAAACAAAAAAAAACCAAAAACAACATTTGAAACGCTCAAGAATTACTTACTTTGATTCAAATCCTAAACCACCACTGTTATGACTATCAGGTATATTCATGTGGGCAAGGACAGAAAATCTCACACCACAAGTAGCCTCAATGGCTTGGTAAGCCTCAACTTGCCATTAAATGAAGACCAAGAACACAGCATCATTTGACTGCTGTTTTAGCTCAGTGGTCATTCTGAAATTACCATGTCAAACTCTAACACAGGCAGCCCAGAGAAGGTTCACAGGGCCTTTCCCACAGCAGGTAAAAAGACCTGATTTCCATTCCACAGCACTTACAGCATAAATTGATCTCCACACCACAAGGCATTGGAGACGATGCATCAACGACAAATGCAAACTAAGCAACTTTGGAGTGGTTTATGTTGCGACCTATTTTTCAGGTTAATACGAGATCTTTACACTGGTACATTACGGTGTCTGAGGCCACTGGAGTTATACTGCAGTTTCTTTAGCAGATTGCATTATATTTCTTCATAGTTCCTATCTACTTTCAAATTTAAGCAAACCCCAGGGAATGCAGCCGTTCCGTATTTTTCTTGATAGCTCTGCTGCTCTACCCCCATCTCTCTCAAGAGAGCTTGTTAGGTGTAATACCTTTAAGAAAAAGGTTTAAGCAACATTTTGTTCCAAATCCTGGGAAAAGAAAAAATAATTTTAATTATGTTCTCATTTCCATGCCAGGCCATCTTCTTTACTATGACATCCAACTACATTCTGCACTGCAACAAATTCTGAGAAACAAATGAAGAAACATCCCCGCCTCCTGAAGCGAGGAAGGCAGTTAGTTTTATTTATCCAGCAGTAGGTATCTGCTATGCCTATCATAAAAATACAATAAAAGCAGTTGAACAGGTATTTCTTGGAGCAAAGAAAGGCGAGAGGAAAGTCTGCAGTATAGCTTGCAGACAAGTCTTCACAGCTGCATTTGTCAAGCTTCAGCTGATTCTGAATATATCCATTCAGAGTATAGGAAAAACCAAATGAGAAACAACGGGAAAAAGAAAGATGTCAGACTGCTTCTGTTGGGTTGAAGGAACTAATACCACTATGAAAGCTATCAAAGAAGGTGCTCTCACTTCTTATTGCAAATGTATTCCTACAAACATTGCAGAACCACCCAACTATTCACAACTAAAATGCAAAGTGCCACATTCCCTCTCAGCTGCCACGTCTCTGCCAGAGGCTTCAGTTCTGCTCCAGCCTTTATTTCTACTCATATCTCAACATGTACCTGTGAGACAGATTTTTCTGTGTATTAAGAAGACGACAACTAATGGATAAATGAAGAGGTGAGCTTAGATACAGAAAAGTATTGGACACTCTCCCTGCTGAAGCTGAAACCTCTGTTACTTTAATTAAAATATCATTTATTTCCTGTGCAGGTGTTTTGTTTGGGGAGAGGAGCTGGGATGATTTTTTTAAATCAAAAATTGTTCCATTTCTTGGTTCTGGCTTCAGCTTTTTATGATAATAAAACCACTGCAAAACATTCATCTGTGTGGAGATGAGCTCCCTTCCCTAACACACTTGAGATGCCTCGGAGCACCAAAAGTGTTCATCCGAGGATGGTGAAACATTTTGCTTTGAGCAGTTCTGTATCCATGCATATAAACTCCATTTCCAGCAGGTGAGATTCATAATGTTGCTGAAATCCATCAGAGCCTTGTCATCTACATCACCAGGATAGGGTGGTTTATTCATAGAGGGAGAGCCATATTCTTTCTAAGAAAATATTAAAAAACCCTTACAATTGACAATATGTTACATAAAGAAGTGTCTCTTAAGTAAGCAGCTGGAACAGCTCGATTTCCTGATCGCTGATCAGTATTGCTGATCATATTTAAATGTCACTGCAGCCTAGCATTTGTGCTTGATCCTGCTTCCATTAAAACAAATGTGAGAACTTCCAAGAAGATTATCTCCTTCATAGGCCTTAAGGCTATATGAAACACTCTTTTTGAACTCAGAAGTGCTATAAATAGAACAACATAGTCCTAAAGAATAATTAAGTATACTGAGAAAACCACGAGGATGCTAAATATTGCACCTCTGCCCTGAACTACAGCAAGATGTGAAGCATCTATTGCACCTTCTGTATTTTCTTTCATTTTTCAATAGTCATGTGAGAAATAATGATCTATACATTCACTAAAAATTTGGTTTTGCACACTGGATATTTAGCAACCAAGAAACAGTGATTACGCTCCCCTGCTTGAAACTAAAGTCTTCCTTCATGTGTCATACAAGAGAGTCATTGGTTCTAATCTGCACATATGGAACCACTCATGCCTTTCTTTGTGCTAAGGCATGCAGCCTCCGCAAAATCACTGAATTACTGACCCGAGTGAAATAGTCAAGGCAGGCCTTAAAGTCAATGCTTCCTTAATTACACTTCTAAATTTCTGTTGCACATTCCCAAAGCCTCTGCCATAGCAAACTAGACCTCAATATCATTTCTTTAAGAAAAGGGCTTTATTTTGGGATATGGCAGCAAGGGTCACTTCCAGCACTGCAGCTGAAAACATAAGTACAGGAAGGATTAATGCTGAGTACAAACTGAAACACAGCAGAAACAAACAAGTCTGGTGGGCTGGAAAGAACCTCTCGATTGCAACACACTCCATAGCACAATCAGAAAGATGTTCTACAGGGGAATAATAAAAAGATGGTAAAACAATGTGCTTGTGGGTTTTGGAATTCCTGCTGTAAGCAGGGCAACATGTCAGCTTGGAGGGGCTGCACACAGAATCTTTCCTGATCAAACCCATCAAGTACTTCCAGTCTTTTCCAATCTGTGCAGTGCATGGTCAGTGTCCCTTCCCTTCCAGCCAACACGAGCCTCTATTACAAACTCATGCTTAGAGCATTGGTCAGTTAACAAATAAAAATAAAAAAAAGCCCAATCAAGGCTAGTTTTTAACATGGTCTCACTATACAAACTCAGCTCTCCACCCACTGCTGGGATAAAGAAAACTGCACAAAATCCTCATGCTTTGCATTTACATTGTGCAGCCATTGCTGGATTAGTTTACACCAGCTGCAAAAAATCATCACCTGTAACAAGAGATTCTTCTTGTTTTGGCAGAAATCTTCCCATAGTCTTCAGTCCTCACAGAAGACAAACATTTTACATGCAGTTTTCTTCAAGGCAAAGTACACAGCATTCCATGTTGATTTTTAATTTAAGATAAATACTTTCACTTCCAGTTTGCTACAAGCAAAAATCACTAAAATCATGAGCCTTTTACAAGTTCTCTAAAATAAACATGCTCCTCTAGAAAAACTGTTCTTTGTTTTACAGATGATTTCATAATTCAGTGGCATTTCCATGGCCAGTCATGCACTACTGCAGTCAGAAAAGATGAATTCATCCCTCTAAGGAATTAATACAATACTGAAGGATCATGTTATGGTCTTCTAATTACTTTATGGCACCCTACAGAGAGAATCAACTTTGAACAGCAACACATTTCTGTTAATGAAAACATTGCTCTACTAATGTATCATTTTAGTATGGCGTGTCAGGCTGTCTCAATCGACCTCCTGCATGCGAGTCAAGCTTCTACAAATGCTAAAAATCTTAATTATTATATTTAATTCAAGAACACTAAGCCAAATTCTTCCCCAAAACAGAAGAAAATAAAGGAATACCCCTAACAACAGATGGTGAGGGAAGGAAGGCTGTATTTGTTTCCTTTATATGAAGACATTGTGCAAAACCAACACTCCACTGGAGGCCACTGTCACAGCTGACAAGTTTGCATAACCTCTTTCTAGAGCTACAGAAGAAGCACAGGAATTGTAATCAACATCCATAAATTACAGCTACAACTCTGAGAAATGCCCAAGGACATACTTATCAAATAGAGCCAATACTATTAACACAATGGCAATTCATTGATTTTTCCTTACAGTAATTCCAATCTATATGCAGGCATATGAACTTGGAAACCGATTCTGAATAGGATTTCAAACACTTCTGTTCTAGGAAATGTTAAAAAGAAAAAAAAAACCAAACCACCAACCCAGCTGTAATTATCATTATTTGTTTCTGAAGCAAATACTACAGTTTCACAGAAAAAGCTCAAAATGCATTAGGTCCTGCAAATGCTTTTCTGTGCTGAAAACATTCCCAAAATAACGACACCAGGAAATGTAGTCAAATGTACTTCCCTGCCCCTCCAAACAGACTATGCAGAGATGATCACACCACGCGCATTTCAAGTCAGGTTTTGACCAAAAACTCAGGTTTCTAGGGTTCAGCATGAGAGCTTCATCCCTTGCCTTGGCTCTGCTGAGCTGGCAGCAATTGAACCATTTCACCATTAAGCTGCTCCATGGTATGTTCCTGTATGGTCTCACTGATTTTCTGATGGTTAATCTCACACCATCGTTAACAGTTGCAGCTACAGGCAATCGTGAGAGAATGATCAATTAAGCACATGATTAGCAATTTTCTTTGCCTTGTCCAACCCCTTCAAATTAAGTGGTTCAGGCTTGACCATTGTGCCACAATAAAAAGGAGTAAAACACATTTAACCTCATTATTCCTGTTTGAATAGCAAATTACCTAAAACCAACTCATTCAGGCATGGCAATGAGGAGCTGCAAATTGTTAGCATTGTCTTCTCCACATGTCCTTTCTGCTGCGAGTTCTATTACATCACTTGCAATTTATAAAGCAACAACACAAAACACTTCAGAGGACACCAGCTGGATAGTAAGTGTTTTGTAACAGTTAAAAGGGGGCAGCAGCACAGAGCAGAGCCTCAGATACGAAGACATGAGGAACAATTTGTTTGTTGGATGAGTGACCTCTCTAAAGTCAATGGAATAATATGGGATTTAATTTAAAAAATAATGTGGTGCAAAAACTGGACTGTTTTCAATTAGGAACTATCTTCAGGATTTTTTAAGTAAATCTTCTAAAAGTGAAATTGTAATAACTTAATTGACAAACTCATTAATAGTAACTCCTCCAAATCTTATCTTTCCCTATTTGGTTATCATCCCTTATTTCCCCTCATCCTCCCCCTCTTTGTCAATTATTTTTTTTCCTATACTGAAAAGCTGTCTTATTCCACAATAAGTTGTGTATTTGGAAACTGGGACGGGTCTGTGATTCATCCTGATGAAATCAGACCAGCATCCCCATGACTTAGAAATGCAAAACCTTTATTAAATTAAAAAGGAAGAGAGACATCTGTGTATGAAGATACAGTGAAAGAATATCCTGAGTCCAAGAGCTGAACAACTGTCAGCAAGAACAGCAGAGTCTCATTACTGGGGGAGCATTGGGGAACAGAATGGCCACCATCAACAGAAATTAAATTTTAATAGATCCAACATTTTAACTTGAAGTTTCAGAATAAAAACTGATGCAGAAAGATACAGCTCTCAGAGCACTTCCTTACTCCTTTCCTCCTGGCTGAAAAGCAGCTTACAGGAAACCTGTATTAGCAGCACAGGACTGCCTTTGGTTCACTTCCATGAAGGGTTCTCATAGGAACAAAAGCTCTGCATATCCCTTTGGCTCCTCCAAGGCTCATTCCCAACCTGCAGGTTCCTCAGTGAACTGAACAAGCAGTGGTGGTGTTCACACATCTCTGTTTTATTTTAATAATCTGTTTCTGCTATTTGCTGGATGGAGACCTTAGACAATCTCCCACTGAAGTTATTTTCTAACTCATGGCAATGTTGCCAGCAATGACATTTCATCCACTGCTTGTAGGGACACCCAGCACTCAAGAGCAATCTCATATGAGATTCAGACAAATATATGGAATTAATTCCCATATATGCCAACAGCTGGGGCACAGATATTTACATCTGCACAGCTGTGGATCAGAGTATGCTCAGCTCTCAGAAGCTGGGACACATCAACATCAGTAACATGATCAAATGTGGCTGAGTGAAAATCTGGTGAGTGGAACTCTAAACTTCTGCAAATCAGCCAAGTCATATTTAAACATTTTTGTTCCAAGGCATTTTGGGAGAGTTCTGGATTGGCCTTTGTAGCACTGCTTTATTCCTTAGTGCATGCCTCATTTAGATGTGAAATACTACAGATTTTCATTTAGATTTACCTCAAAACAATTTACTAAGTCAAATGACAGGGGAATGAATAGAGCTGATAATGAGGAGTTCTTTATTTTCCCCCTAGTTTTCCTTCCTTCCATCTCTGTTTACTGTAATAATTAATTACATAAATATAACAGCCTTGAACTGTCTAGTTCATTCCTTGAGACTGTGTCATCATCTTCCACACTGCCAGAACTCATTTTGTGTCTTCATAGATTCATATCTTAGATTTTTTTTTTTTCATTTTTCTAATACTAATAGAAGAACAGCAAGGTTGGGCAGCCCACTGCTAAAAACACAGTATTAGAGACTGCCCTAGAGAGCTGTGCCACAAACTACCATGTAAACAAAACTGTCCGAAGTACAAATTAAGGGTGTTCTTTGGAAGTTCCAGTTAACAAGTTTTGATTTCTAGTAAAAGAAGAAAAGGTCTGAACTCTGAGGAAATTCAACAGTTATTTCAAATATTAATTTAAAACTTTCTTTCAGAACAATTAAACACATTTCATTCTAATTAAGCAAAAGGTATATCAGAACAGCAAAACCAGGTATGAAATACAATGCATTCCAAATGCTTAAACAGCAGACAAATATGCATACAGCGAGGAAAGGAGAGTTCTGCACTGCTAAAGGACAGCCCATCAAGCTACATTAAAATCCCAGGGGAAAAAGGGAAAGAAGCAAAACCTGCACACAGGGCAGGTGACACCATAAATTGTTCTTGCTTTCCTTACAGAATCCAATAGTTCCCCAACTTCTTAGGAGTTTCTGGAGTACAAAAGTGACAGCAAAGTGATTTTCTTCAGGTCTCTTGTTTTTAAGAATCTGACAATAGCAACAGTGATAAAATGCAGCAAGTTGTTCTTTCATATGCTATGGAAAAAAATGCATTTAAAGAGGGATTTTTGGCTGTTTGCCAGATTGCAAAACACACATGAACTGTTGCTGAAGAATCCCTTTAGAAATACAAAACCAGCACAAACCAATTATTTCTGTATGGTGTGAGTTTGTTGAAGTTAGTGGAAAGTGGTAATCTCTCATCCTATTACTATTTGCAGGTTACACTTCCTGGATGTCACAGAAAATGCAAGAACAAAATTTACTCTTTAATGTAGCACTAGGTCTGTCTTCAGAAAACTTCAAGTCCTATGTAAAAGATCATGGCTATTTTTCTGGATGTTAATGAGGTTTCTTTCACAGCAATTTTAGTAAAACACTGCATTTTTGATTGCAATCTCAAATACTGAAGCGCAAGGAAAAAATAACTAAGTAGGTTTTTTTAGATGCAGTTGTAGTTCAGGTACTTCATATCTAAACCAACTCAACTATTTCTTATAATGACTTTTCAACAGATATCCCATCTTATGGTAACACTTTTGCATTAAAAGAGGTAGACTGCTATTGCACATCATTTCACTTACCCAGCCAGCAAGTACATAAGAAAAACAACCTTTTGATCTCCTCACAAGCAGGAAAATGCACTATAACCATTTAACATACAGTGAGAGACTGAAAAATTATTAATATGGAAGAAAAAACACCATCAACCCTAGAAGTACATATTCTTTAGAAACAAATAAAACCACAGCTATTCATATTTTATGTGGCTACTACCATGGCACACAACATTTTACAAAGTAATTACCATAATGTGCAAATATTTCTGTAAGAGAAACTACAAAATAAATCTGGTTTTTAGTGGTATTTTCAAGCGTGGATTGTATTATGCAGCCTCTATACACACAAATAAGGTAATTGGTAAGAACTTCTAGCATTTCACCCTTCACAGCCACTGAAAAGTCAATGTTATTTAACTGTTGCACAAATGTTAATAAAAAGTCATAATCCAGGGAGCTTACCCCGGGTCAACAGAAGGAATCCAAGAACCAAAGTTATTTCCAAAGTCCAGACAAGAGATCCGGAAGAGAGAATAACAAAGGGTTTGTGACAAAGCTGACACGGAGTCCTCTGAAAGAGGCAAAATCAATTGTGACATTTTTCATTTATTTGTAAATGCCTCTTTGGCAGTATGCTCACTCCAAACGACAGCTGACTCTTATAGAAAAGGGGAGGTGATGGTAAAATAGAGGAATCCTGACAGTTGCTTTAATGAGATTCTGCATTAGGATCACTCCACCACTTTCCCTCAACAAGGACTGTGCCCTTCACTTTCAATCTTATATTCTCCAATTTGGAAAGCATTAATCCCATGAAAAACTCAACTCAGCCTCCTCTAATCACCATCACAGCTCTTCTTGCCACCTCCTTCCCCATCTCACTGACATTTATGTAAGGAGTCCACTCACAATTTAAAATACGTATAATTAGCATAGAGCAAATTAAACTTCAACCTGATAGCATTATTTTAATCAAAGTCTAGTTGCAGTGTGCGTGGTGAGGACAAGAATCTTGAAACAGACCTCAGTTGATATCAGGAGTGCAAACTCACAGAGCTTTCCTTCCAGCTCTAGGAATTATGCTGCTGGAAGTGTTCAATGCAGGAACCTCTGATGCTCACATTTTCTTTATTACAAAAATAAATAGGGAAATCTGCAACATGATAGGGGAGTTGCCTGGCAAATACTGAGAGAATAATCATTCTGGGAACAGAAGCAGACAAGGAATTTTAATAACTGTAAGCATAACAGGCAGCATGATAGCACCTATTTCAAGAAGAGGCCACTGGCTTGAGGATCCAGTGCTTGAGCACACTTATTCTGGCACAACTCTTATCTGACATAATCCATTCTTATGTTTCCCAACAGTAACACATTTTCTCTTGCTCAATCTCGTTTTTTAGTGCTATATCACATATCTTTCAACGAAACTAGATGACAGCAGTGAATAGATCATGGTAGCCTCAGGCTGCACTGAAATTAGTATTTTATCCTCTGTTAACATCAGTAAACCATTTGTATTACAATGATAAGGTTTTGTAGGAAAAACAAACACACACAAAAAAACCCCATACAGGCATTGCTACAAGAAGCCTGAATCCCAGCTTTTTTGCATGCTCCAGCATCTTCTGAAAGATGAGGCTGGTGAAGGCACAGAGAACAAGTCCTTTGAGGGGCAGCTGAGGGAGTTGAAGGTGTACAACCAGGAGAAAAAGAATCTCATCGCTCTCTACAAACACCTGAACGGAAGCTGGGGCAGGTGGGGTTCGTCTCCCAAGCAAAAGGGCAAGAGGACACTGCCACAAGCTGTGCCAGGGCAAGATTTGGACAGGCTGTTAGGATAAATCTTTTCACTGGAAGGCGTGTCACACCCTGGCACCCCCATGGCCAGAGGTATTTACAGGATGCGGCACTGGGGGATTGGGAAGCCTTGGGTTAATGGCTGGACTCAATTATCTGATTCTAGGCAAGCAGGCTTGACTTGAAAAAAATTAAAACATCTGCTGTCCTACTGATTAGAAAACAATTCCATCTCACCTCTGGATGAAAGCTGGCTAGTAAATCATGCTTGGGAAATTCACAGTTAATTACTCTACACCATAATCTGCTAGACAATATACAACATAAACATTGAATAAACGCCATTTATTTCCCAAAAGAAGAGAGAGATGGGTGATCTTCATGAGTTACAGAGCAGTTTGCCTGACAGCCTTCAGAGAAGAGGGGAGTAATCCACAGCTCAGCAAAACTTCCATTTTTCATCAAATTAATTAGTTAAATAAAACACCCAAAACCTTTTGAGTATTGTGGAGTTTTCCAGAAGAAACCTTTTTGGCACCTTCAATTTGAGGATGCAAACTAAAGGTGCAACTTTGAAACCTTTTACAGAATCTTTCCTGGTATATAAGATCTTTAAGAGTCTCAATTGATGGAATCAGGGACTGTGATTCACTTCCAGTATCAGCATTTTTTCCCTCTGAGATTCACTCTGCTGAAACTCTTTTAAATCAGCGTAACAAAGCCCAGCACAACATTAAATCACCTCCCAAGCATATCAATCTCAGTTACCTAAGAGAAAATAGAGTACACTTCAAAACAAATTCTCTGGAAGTTTCTGCTGATTGATATCAGATCTCTTAAGTTAAACGACCCCTCATATTTCATTCCTAAAAATATACAGTTACTCCTAGTAACCTTTCCCAGTTGGATGGAAAGCAGGAAAGGCCAGATTCTGGCCTCTGCTCTGGTAAGGGAGTACCAATGAAAAATAATGAAGTCAGCACACATTTGGAAAAAAAATTATTATTTAGCTCCAAGGAAGGTTGCTTTGTAATTCAGACAGGTGATCCGGAGGCACAGCAGAGCAATAATGACTAACATCACATACTAGAGGGAGTATAAATTTTAATGATATCGCTCATAAAACTCACATTTTAAAGGTTACAAAACAGAAACAAGCTTACAAAGAAAACACATAAATCATTCAAGGTGTCAGGTTCCTATTCCTTAGCTATTTTAAGAGCTAACGGCCTGTCCATCGCTAAATAAACTCGAATATGCTATACTCATTTATACAGGACTGAAAAGGGAATGTACACCAGAGTTCAGCAACCATCCACCCCTACAGACTCTATTCTTAACAACACAAGAGCAACAGCCATGTATAACCTCACTGATTTATTCATTACTCGACAAAATTAAACAAAAACACATGACCAAATTCACCTACATCTAGACAAGATCACAACAACACATAATTAGCACCATAATTACAAGGACTCCTAATCCAGAGACATTAATGCACTTCAGTACTTGCTCATACACACTTCATTGTAGGCCTTTAAATATAGGGCATTAACAGAGGATTAATGGGGCATTCCCATCAACAGACCACATTACTTTCATCCCATGCAGATGAAAGAGAAACAGAGGCTTATATTATCATTTTTAATTACTGTAATTGGTCTGCAATTGCAACTGCATCTATTGTTGTCCCCATACACACATTATCAACACAGAACAATTCAAATGGCTGGCTGGGAAATGGCCACTTAGGGCCAATAAACCACTGCAAACAGTGAACTTTGACAGACCCATGATTCAAATCCACAAATCACCTTTTGAGCTGGGTTTTACAAAAACGACATGTAGTTTGGCTCGGTCGTCATTTCTCTTAGCCACAGAAGGTGGCACCTCCATTTCACTGACAGTAACTTCCACAGCACAAACTCCCCACTCCAAGGGAGCAGCACCCAAGGGCCAGGCTCAAAAATCTTGCACTGCAAAAGGCTTTTCTGCAATCCACCTCAGAGATCAGGCCTTCAGGATTTGGTTTTCAGAGTCACTCAGTCTTTACATTACTTTTTTTTTTTCTTAATATCACTTATATTAGAGCTGTTTAATGGATAACCCAAAATTGATTTATTAATTTTTTTTTTTTCAGAAGTAGACACACACTGAAAGACACTTGAACAAGGTCGTTTTGCCTCGCTGCAAAGTCCAACAAGGTTATCAGTAAAAGCCTTATCCAAAATCCTCCTATGTCAAACAGAGTCTTTCTACTGGCTGGATTTAATACCGAATGCAGATTTGGGATCTATTCTCAATCCAAACTGGAGTGCAGCTATCAACCACCCAACTCCAGAACTCTGCATGGCTACACTCATGGGATTTCAAACTGCAACCACACATTGGAAATTTCTGCATCCAATTACCACTTATCAGAGGCCACCAATCTCCTAAACTTTAATGGTTAAAGAAAACTCAGTGTTTGGTTTACAAAGGCAATAAACACCTTAATGCTTTCAGTAACCTCTTTGCCTTATACTTGTGTTTTTAGTTCTGGAATCTTTTCCTGTACCTCTGGAGGAACTTTAATAAAGTAAACTGCTAACCTATTATTTTTCCAGTCTTTGTTTTCCCTAGGAAATGATTTAAGAAGAAAACCCTCGGACAGTGATCTCAGCATTCATACAGCAGTGAACTTCAGATACAGTAATTGCATAGCTGTGAGCTATGACGACTTTCCCATGGGGGAGAAATGACCTGGTAATTCACCAATGACAAAGTCAAAAGTAAGGTAAGCCGGGGGAGGGAAAGGATTTCCCCCCAGGATGAGATAAATATAATTTCTCACAGCAGTGTATATGTCTCTTAAGCCTCAGGTGGTTTTAAGTTAATGAGATTAGTTCCAGCAGGCAGTGAAATCCCAGGATATAGGAATTATATTTCAGCAGTTTTCACTTCATCCAGCAAGCAAGGTGGAGTCAATCTTTGTGTCATTTTGTTATTGTCCTGGTTTGGGTCTTGTTCTCAGGCTCAAGCCTGGCTAAAGCACCTCATAAAATAACTTTGACTTAAAAGCTTAAGCATCATGTAAAGAGTGTGTTTAAATGTTTAAAAGGGAGGAGAGAAGCACCACGCTTAATCTGCAGAAAAGGATTTTTTTTGTTTAACTTTTCAGATGTGCTTTTATTCAAAGGAATTTGTTCTTGTACTTTTCCTAAACCAAGGTCACATGCATTTTTATCCTGAACACAAAAAAAAAGCCCCCAGAATGCATTACAGTAAGAAACACTGCCTTTAAAATATTTACACGCTAAAAAGATGGACATGAACAGGTTTGGATGACTGGCTAGTTCAGTATTTTGGTAATAACCAAAAAGAGCTCCTATCCAGTAACCACCCACTGGATGTACAAGCTGCAGCTTCACTCCAGTCCTCCGATCTGCTCGTACAAGAAAACCTTCACTCCTTTATATCCTTAGAACTGTAAAGCAGAAGGCTTTTAGAAGATTAAAAAAAATAAGGTCAGATGATAACACTGATTTCCACTAAGAATTCCTCGACAACCAGCCCTATTTTGACTTACAATCACTGAATAACTGCTAATGTAGCAATTGTTTTACCCTCTAGGTACTATTTTTAGTTGTGAATTTAAATTTAACCTTCCTGACATCACCACTGTAAAGAAAACGCAGAAAAATCTAGTGTTGCCAACATGCTTTAGGAAGCTCTTTCCCATCCAACAGGGGAATGACCTTTACTCCTCTTGTGAAAATGTGCAGACAGCACATTAAGGAAACGCTCATGTTAGTCTCAGGCCTCTTTCCAAGACAGTCTGATTAAACTTCATGTCCAGAAAGCACATGGAGGAATTATTTTTATTGGGGTAATTGAACCCCAAAATACAATATGAACTCTATTAAAAAGACTTTTTAGAATATCCAAGTCAAATACAGGGAAAGCTGTGTTTATTTTAGTTTTGACTTACAAGCCTGACTTTAACACAGGCAAATCACACCCACACAAGCATCACTGTTTGAACTTTTAAATCGGTTTTATTTATTTTTTTCTACTCCCAAATCTGCCTTTGCATTCTGTGTCAAAGCACCACCACATTATCTTTACTCTTCATCCTGTCCAAAGATATCCTTCCTTCCTTCTTTAGGTTTTAGCACTTCATAACCAGGTGCTTTCAGTTACATACAAAAAATTCAAGCACCTCTTTGCAAAAAGACAGAGAAAGCTCCATCAGAGCTCAGTGAGGAGCGGCAAAAATTCAAAATTAGGAGACTCATCTCCTTTTTCGCTGGAAGAACCTCAGCTGGTAAAAACAGATAACAGGTTACTAAAGAGAGGCAACATCAGCAAATGAATGTGAGGCATGGTCGCTGTCATGATTCCAAACTTTGGAAACTGGTATGTTGGATAAACACCTGAGCATCCAGTATCCACCACCATACGGGCTGGCTGTAACTTGGGAAAATGCAGCTGCACAGGGATGCAGCATCACACACAGGTGAGATAAAAATGCATTTGTCTGTAAGACACCCAGATGTCTGCTGACCTGCCAAGTAAATACACATTTGCTGTCAGGTAAACCCAGTGAGTATTGCCCCATGTGCACAGATCAAAGCATGTAGATTTCAATTAAACATAACACACAAATATGAATTCCAACAATACAAAAATTAACTACCAGGGTAATTACTCTGGAAGCACTGCAATTATGAGTGTCATCAGAATGCATTATGCTCTGTGTTGGCAAAAGAATTATTTTGTAATGGGTCAGAGAACTCCTCTCCACACACTTTAATAATCAGCACACAAGCTTCAAAGGGGGTATCTATTTTAAATCTCTGCCATCATTTCACTGTTGGACTATGAAAGAAACAGGCCCACTGGAAAAATACTTCCCAAATTATAAAAACAAGGTGCATTACCTTAAAATGTTCTCAGAAGAAAACAAAATGCAGTGGTCTGCAAGTATCTACATTTCCTTTAAGGTCAGGAAAGTCAATTAAAATGAACAGTTTTCATTTCTTGCACAATTACAAGTCAAGCCTCATTCATAAATACCTGCCACACAGAAAGACACTAAAATAAGCATTCGTCAATAGATGAACAATATTCTAGAGGATTTTTGCAGGAAAGAAGTGCAGCTTTGCCATTCTATTTTAAATAGTTAATGTGTGTTCAAGTGGCCTTAATCTACTCAGACTAGCTCTTTAAAAAGAAGTCTAAATGCTTGCTTTAACCTTCCCTTTCTCTTGGTCAGTTCCACCTTTGCTATGTGCAATTTCTTCGCTGAAAGAATCACTGCACACAAGTTCCCTTATAGAGCCTATTATCAGCATTTGGCTGGAGACAGCCCTAAAGCATTAAGCTTCTTGAAAAGCAAAAACAAGAGTCAAGCTCTAGCTTTTCACAAGAGCGAGGAAAAATGGCCTGGTTTTGAGAACAGCTCGCTGCACCCCTCTCAGCCAGCAAAGAACTGCGATTTTACAACTGCATGTCACAGTGGATGTCTCTCCTCCATCCAGAGGGCCATGCATCCCCAGAGCTGGTTGTATGTAAGTAAAAACAAAGTTGTGCCCTGATATTTAACTCCTGGGGAGCAGACACAGAACAAAGCATCTAAACCAACACTGCTGCTGTAAATAGAGGGAAATTCATCCAGTTCTGTCCCAGAGGGGGTGAAGAAAAACTCATGCCTAGCTGTGTGTATTTATCCTCTCTATTCTTTGTTTTTTCTTCTTCTTGCCTATTTGTTTCTCTCAATGTCTGCAACATTAAAAGAAAACTATTACCCTAGAAAACTGAGTGTTTTACAGAAAAAACTCAGTTTAATCTCCACTCTATTTCTCTAAAAATGGTGGAAAGGGCATGTATACTTACAGAGATTACACAGAGACACACTTTCGTGCAGAAGCAGAAAGTAGCCTTAATATAAGTGGGGAAATATCACAGAGTTCAGTGAGGAAATCCCACTTTGAATGTGAGCATAAAGCAGGAACTGCAGCTCTGTCTGGCCTGGGACAGAGCACACCCTGTCAGAATCTGGCATGACTGAGTGATGCTAAAGAATGGCAATACTAAAGCTTCTCAATTTTGCTTTCATTGCAAATATCCTTAAACAAGATTACTTTTGAATAAGAAGAAGAAAAAAAAAAAAAGGCAAGGCAATAAAACATCTGTTTGAAGTCTTCTACTCCCTGAAATTTTTGTTCCTAACTCTAGAGGTGGCTGGACACATCAGGAAAGAATTACCTTCCTTTTGCTGCAGGAATGCAACAGATTAACCTAATGCATGGATGGAACCTTGTTTGGGAGAGGAGAGAGATGCTGGCATCAGCCTGATGTATATGAAAGCAGACAGGCTACAAAGTTCAAGGAAGTATGAAAACTGTATGAGACAGTTTTGTGATTAAAAAGGAGATAATGAAATGGACAGAAGTTGTCAAAAAAATGTCTCATTTTGCTTTGCTTACTGAAATAAGTATTGATGGTTACATTCCCAGCTTCATTGCAGTAAGCATGAGATTAGGGCTATTGAGCTAACTCACAGTGATGCATCGCATGACAGCAAGAAAAATTAAACAGTTCAAGCTGCAATCTTGTCAGATCTCAAAAGGCTGGCAGGACATGAGTGATCTAACAGGGAACTTCCACACAGAGCTGAAAATACAGCTGGGAATTCAGCTCCTGTTTGTACTGAGCATGTGCTCGGCAAACTCGGTTCTGGAGGCTGAGGCTTCACCCAGGCTCCTGACCATGGAGATCAGTAATAAACACCAGCACGTTTATCCCCTCTCAACACAGAGCAGCTCCAGCTAACACAGCTCACACAGGAACAAAAGCAAATGCTTTCGGGGAGTTTTGAGTGGAGCTACTCAAGTAATTTTATTATTTAATGACAGGTAAGACCTTTTTGGTTAAAAAACAGAGCAGTCACAAAGAGAGTGGTTCATCAGTCTTCCAACAAACGCCCTTCACTTTCCGTGCCAGCCACAACCACTGCAATCTTTTCTGCACTGCAACCACTGAGTGGGTGACAAACAATTACCCACCGCCAAGATTTCTGAACCACCAGAGCACAGAATCTCCCTAGAACTGCTCTGTACACTCAGCTATCAGGATGTTGCATATCCTTCATTAAAAGGACCACAGAACCACATGAAAACAACAGAGGATTTCCCCTTGCACTGCAAGCCTAGGGCAGGAGTTTCCACACACCAATGATACATTCCAGTTGTTGAAGAATGGTCTATTTTAAATAAGTGACAGCGTGACAATGCTCTGCAAATGTGGTACCAAGGTTTACCCTGTAATATTAAAATGATGGTGTGGATTGTACTGGAGGAAATTAAATGCTGCTCCAGTTCACTAATGGTTTTCACACCTTAGATTCCACTACAGTGCCTTGGTCATTTCACAGGACACAGCTTATATTAAGTCTTGTGTACTTGCCTGCAAGAGGTTCACAATCCTTTAACCTCAAAAACAGGCAACATAATATCTTTTAACACTATAATGTAAAAATTACCACGCAAACATTAGCAAGAATGCTCCAGAACAAACTCAGGCAAGTTCTAATTTTTCCTGTTTTTTCCAACCTCACTCCTCTGTGAGTTTTCATGTCACAGTGACTTCATCACTGTCACAGAGCATAGCATAAATGTCCCATTTCATTACAGTGGAAAAAATTTCTGTGCCCAGTCTTAAGCAAACAAGCAGGGAACACGATTTACTTTTGATATGAAGAGATTGATAACTTTGAATTTTAAAACTGTACTTGGTGTTTCCCTGATCTTCACTTCCCATAATAAAGGTAGAAAATCCTCATCTGCAAATTGCTAAAAATAATCAGTTGCAAGATGTGACCTTGGATAAAGCAATGTTAAATTGGCCAGCAAATTTTTTGGAGGCATCACTGTTATTAACTTGCAATTTTTTCATTTCAGTCTGCCAGTGATGCTTGGCAGGTTATAATTTTTCATTTTCTCACTTGGCTGATGCTTACCCAAGTAGAGATTATGGAGATAGTGGTGGAGAATTTTTACAAAGATTTTTCCCCTTTCACTCAATCATATAAGGATTCAAACAAAATTGTCTCTGTGAGGTGGGTTACCTGTGTAACAGGATTACTGACTAAGATCCTCTCAGTATTCCAATGGCAGGAACAGTTCATGGGCCCTCCAGTGCATTAATGGCCAGCTGGACAACTGCTGGACAACCTGCTCAGTGCATTTCCACCAGGAATGATGTGCCCAACATCACTTCTGCTTTAATAGTTAATACACAAGAGAAGTTGAAAACTTTACTGAATTGGTATTTTCCCTTGAGGTCACTGCTCCTTCAATTTATTTTTTTTTTTAAACCACTGATCCCTTTCTACTAAGAGTATTCCCCACTCATGACTAAGTTTCTTTGCCTCCACATCACCTTCCCACTCTCTCATTATTTCTTTGCCACTGATTTAATGCATAAAAACTGTAATAAACAGCTCCTCCCAGTGATCATCCTGAAACAACACTTCCTATTTCTTAGGGGGTTTTTTTTGTTTTATTTTCACTCCAAATATCCTGTATTCACAAGGAAAATGTCCAGAACACAAATATCTGACTGCACATAAACAGATCCAAAAATGTGCTATTAAATTGTTCTGCCTTTAGTGGTGAACCAAATGCATCCTCCTGCCAGAAGATCCATTTTGTGACAATCCTCTGACTAAAAATACCTGTCCCCCCAGCAACTCTGATCCAGGAATTGTACATGACACGCTGTGAATATCTGCAGCACTTTCCTCATTATCAGGAAGGATTTTGCTATTGCTGCTCTCCCAGTCAGAGTTTGTGCAGGAAGGGAACGGCAAGGGGAAGGTGAGGAACAATTAAAGGCTGCATCAGTCACCACACAAGGCATCATCATCCACCAGAAACCACAGTTCAAACAAAGCTGGAGACAATATGAGGTTTTTACTATTGGATACGGCCCAAAAGGTATTAAAACAATCTGACAAAACATGCCATTGCCTTCTTCATTATCCATTTTTAGCCTTCCTACTCAAACCATCCATATTCAGCAATCACCGACCTGAGTGTGGAGACAACAAGCTCACATTTAGTTATCTTTCCTCTTTTTAACTTTTCAAGTATTTTCAAGTGTTTATTATGCTAGCAACTGTGTCAAGAATTAAATACATGGCAAGACTGCCACTGAAAATAAGCTTCATCATTCAGTCAAAGAGGTTAAAATTTTGGCTGATAACTAGAGTGACACAGTAAGGTTTCTAAAATCTTATGACTATATAAAACTATTAACTCAGATCTAATTCACTGCTTCTTATTGCATTTTCTGAAACATTAGAAAGACAGCATAACATCACTCATTTTATAGACAGGGAACTGAAAGCACAGGAAAGAAAAGTAGCATCAGATAAGGCCATACAGGGGAACAGTGGCTGTATTTTAATAGTGACCAAGTTTTCAAAATCAAAGTTCATTCCCACTTGTGTTCAAATATATTCTAGACATTTTCCTTGTGGACAGAAAATATTTGGGTAAAAATTAATAAAACAAAATAATTAAAAAAATAAACCCCAAATAACAAAAACACCTTCTAGTCTTCAAGTGAGACAATTTCCCCTTCAGTTCCTGACTGCATTTCCAGCAGCTACACAGTCCAGAGAACAACAGATAATGCTCAGGAGCTCCCCAAGAGCCCATTCCAGGCTTTGACAGAGCTCCTAGTTATGTGATTCCTGGCTTACAACCCATGGAAAGTTGCTTTTAACATCTGCTGCTCCATTAACACATCCAGAAACACCGTGGAATCAGCAGAGAGCCCAGGGAACTCCATCCCCAGGGGAAGCTGCAGCAGGTAAGGAATTCAGCTGTGCAGCATCCATCCTGCCCCTCTCCATGGAGGTGCAATGCTGGTCTCACCATACAGAGTTTGCATAACTACAGAACTTCCTCCCAGATAAAATTCTGACCCTAAAAAAAAAAAAAATATTTTTTCTCAATTAACTCAGAACTAGGTTGGAGAATATATATTTCAGTAATATATAAATATGCTATTTTAAGTTCCTTTTTAAGCAGGGTTATTTGGGGCTTGGGTTTTACATTTTTTTTTTTATTTACCTCTCCAACTGGACTTGCTCCATAAGCTGATTAACACTAATTTAGCTCTGTTAGTGACCACTCGTGCCAGTCAAAGCATATCATGTGATGGACGGACAACACAAAACAAAAAAGGACACAACTGAGGTGTATTAGTCAAGGCTGAATTTCTCAATACAACACTGCAAAATACTCAGGTCTTTCCATGCATTTCTTTCCACCAAATTAATTCTCTTAAAAACAACCAAATCTGCATCAAGTCTGACCTCAGGTCCACTGAAGTCCAACAGCTGACACATCTGGAACAGACATGAATTACAGCTGTAAGCAGCTACAGCACTCTGACAACCTCTACTAGTTAAAAGGAAACAAAATTTGATGTAGTACTAGGAGCTGAATTTTAGCAAAAAAACAGCCTTCAATCTTTATGCACCTGCCTAAAGCGAATAAACTCATGCATAGATCAGGAAAAAATCAAATTCAAATAAACTATTCATGAATCTTTGTTACTTATACATAAGGAATCCAATAAAGAAAGCTACTCTGGAAGCAAAGAATGCAATATAAATGTGTTCCAGCTTCCGTTGCTGGATTTTTTTTTAACCATATCCCACCCCTGCTTTGCCCTGTGGCAACGTGTTTGAATAACTGAGACTTTTCTTAGGTACTCATTATTGTACAACAATCTATTCTGCAAATGATATTCTATCTGTCCAACAACACAACAAAGAACCCACTTTCTCCTCCTCAGAGCATCTTTTACTATCAAAATAAAAATATTTCTTTGATGTCTGCTGATGCAGGACAACACAAGTTCTGTGCTGTCACATTGGTGTGGCAGTCTCGCTGTAAGAACCCACATACAGATCTCAGGTCACCCTAAATGCACAAGGAATTCCTGGAAGGGGCCCTGCACATGTGAGAACTGGGGCTGCTCCATCAGCTCCTGACCTTCAGCCAGCCAAAGCCAGCCCAGCACTAAATGGACAACCCTGACTATTCCAGATTTTGTTCCAGCCATTTGTGCAGCATTTACAGGCATCTGGACTTGCCAGTGACTGCAGATCTTCATTCATAACAAAAAGTAATTATCTCCTCACAAGGAAGTGAAGTCTGTGAGATTTCAGCAAATGTTCTTCATTAATTTGTTGAATTAGCAGAAGAAAGCAGATAATCGCCAATATTAATGCTTTGCTGAGCAAGAGCCCCGACTTGAGCACTGGGTAAGTCACCTGTAAATCCAGAGATCTAAACTTCATTGTCCCCAGATTAGCTTGATTAAAGCAATCACTACAAAAGCCAAGCACCTCGGATACCTCAGTGCTTTTTGGATCAGTACAAGCTCCAGGTAAAGTCTTTTATTTTTCCTAATACACCCACACATCCCCACCCCTGGAAAATGGGGCTTAAAACAATGTCAGAAGAAGCCTAAATTAAAGAAACAAAGGTGAGTGGCTGAGCATGAGGAATAAGTATTGCCTAGAAAGACACTAAGCTATTAATGAAATCAATTTCAGCATGTATTTTAGTAGTAGGGTATATAAAAAAAATCCAATATTAATATAGAGTTCATGAAGGTAAAACCGATCTTAGAAAGAAAAACCCACACAACTTTCCAACAGTTTAGCTTCATTACATTGATTGCAAAATCTTGCATACTTTAGGCTGTGTATATTTATTTTGTTCAAGTCTAACCTGCTGCCCAGTCCACCTCACACAGCCAAGTGAGAATATAAAAAACACAAATACCACGAAAATGACAAATCTTCAAAAACGTCCCCTGGAAAAGATCCAGAATTTTCTCATCTTAACAGAATCTTAGATAAACACTGAATCCCTCTTTACTTCATAGTGGTGTTCTCATTACAAAGCCCTGATAAACCACACTCAGTACTGACTCTGCACAAAGTGCTCCTCATTAAATTAGTTTTCATTGGCCCTTCCTTTTAATTTTTAACCTGCTGCAATAACTGACAAAATACAGCAGAGAGCTCTGCAGAATCTGATTAGTATGCCAGGGTTAGAGAAATTGCTCTGAAACAGAAATCACACACACTGGCCTGCAAGTCAAAGTCAGTGCCTATAGACTGTCAGAAATTAGGTTTTAAGCAAAGCCTAGATTGAGAAAAGATTACCAGGAAAGACTGAGGTAATATTTATATTAGCTTCTGTACATTCAGGAACTTCTGGGTGCATGCAGAAGCTCCTGTATCTAGATTCCCAGCAGTGAATAATTATTCAGGTTTAATCCATTTCCAGATTGCTTTTTATTTGAGAAATATCTGCCCAAGTTCCCACTCAACATCAGAAAAAGGGTCAGTGTGCATTTTAAGGCAGATTGTGAGGCACATCTCATATCACTGCAAGGCAATTTCCTCTACACAGTTCCAAAGAAAATTCTGTTCTTTGCCACGCCACTTTTCCTCACAAACCAGTAGAGCTTTGTGTCAGTCAATCATTTCAACATTCACATAGCAGGTAAGAACACTGCACACTGCACAAGATAATTGAGTTAAAGTTTCTACAAGGAATTCCTCCAAGGCAAGAGATAAACAATAAATGGATTAATATTCCCTACAGAGCACTGTAATAATAATCTTTGAAGTTTCTCTACAGCTTTTAGTTAATTTATTCTATAACCAACGGTGTAAATGCAAGCCTTTAACAGAATAAAAATCAAATTCCCACAAAAGTAGTTTGAGATCTAAGCATCTTGACAGGTTCCCTTTAAATCACATTTATTTCAATCCTGAAAAACCAAATTACTTTGATACATTTCTTACACTGACACTTTTATGCCTTCTCAGGACATCAGGGATATTCAGACTTTTGAACCAATACTTAAAAAAATATGCACTAAAAGTCAAGAAAACTTTTTTCTTTTTTTGGTAACACTTCTATCTCATCTTTCTAGGAAGGGTCATTACTTAACTCCTTTCAAGCAACATAAAGAAAAAGAAATGTCGCCATTAAACGTAGAAAGAACTTGAGTTCAAAACTGAATCACATAGAGTATCTGCTAGAAAAAGGAAAAAATTACTTAGGCTTTGCCACTTAAGACATTAGAAGACTTTAGATCTAGAAAGATATCTTATTCTATAAGGAAAAAAAAAAAGAAAAACAAAGGGCACAAAGTATTCCTTATACATCAGTACTTTGTTTCAAAAACACACTTCTGTTTCTCACAAGACCAAGTTTTTTCAACTTTCTCATCGATGGGCAAAATACAGCAAACAAAAAAATTCTGCCTTAGGAAGTAGCAACAATTCAACTATAATTTTATTTTTACTAATGTTTTTTCCATTCTTTCCAAGTATTGGAACACAAGTCTTTTAGTGGAAGGAAGGCTGGAGAACACCAGAGAGTCTCACCCCACCCTGCCCGGGGCTGTCAGTCCCTCTGCTCTGACACACAGACAGCTCCAGCAAGCCCTGATCTGTCAGCAGCCAGAAAACAAACACATTTCAGTCCTGGAGCGTGCAAGAGAAAACCAAAACTTCTTTCAAAAGGGAGACTGTCTCAGGTTACTGGCACATAACTTGAAATAACAATTCCATAATTCTTCAAACTTGCTGTTTCCCAAGAAATGCACACTTCCTTTAATACACCTCAGATCCTTCTTTGAATAGGCACTCAGAAAAATTCCTATAAATATTCCCTACAGCCTTTCTGGAAACTCTTTACAAACTCAGAGGCCACAAGCCTAGCTGACCAAGATTGCACATATATAAATAATCTCTTTATTTTCTCCCTACATCAGGGTATAACTGCTACATATATGAAAATATGTATTTCATTTCAGTTCCCTGTACTCAAAAGTACATCAGTAATTCTTATTTGCAAGAACCATCTTGACATTACTCAAAATAATAAAGCAGCAGATGCTTCACTTTACAAATAAAAAGTAAAAGCAAAACAATAACTATATCAAAAAATCCAAACAAATAAACAAAGCTAAAACTCCATACCTGTGCCATAGAACACTTGGAACGCTTATTCCAGGAATATTTTTGTTCCGGGGACTTTCTGGTTCTGAACTGCTGGATCTTTGAACATTCATATTAATTAAATTTAAAAAAAAATACTTGAAATCTATTTTGTTTTTTTTTTTTTTTTTCTCCTGCAGAGGAGACATGTTTTGCTCTAGAAAAACTGAAGTGTTCTCAAGAACTGGTTAGACAGTGAAACCCATGTAAAACACACATGCAAAGTGAGTGAATTTACACTTTCAGAGTTAACCACCCACTCAACTTCAAAATCTACACTTAATTGCTGGCATACAAAATACACCAAGAATGAAGTGTGGATACAGAATCACTTTTTGCTGTGGAGGAGTATCAGCAGTGCAGAAAAGCCAGCTAGACCACAGGGGAAATTAGTATTTATCCACACACACACTTATGAAAAACAGCTGTTAGGAAACATGAGGGGAAAAAACCCTTTTTTGACAAAGGATGAAAGTAAGAGAACACATCCCAAAATAGTCATTTTCAAAGCATTACAAGTAGGTGGATGAAGCAAGTGAAAAGAAACCACAACTGGGCAATCAAGAAAAGCTCTTTATTAAAACTGCATAGGCTAGTAATTGATGAGGATAGAGAAGTAATTTTTATTTTTCCCTGGAAGCACCCCATTCTCCACAGCCTCTTTGCTCTCTACATGCATTTTTTCCTACTCCTTCCATGAAGACAAAAATCAAACCATCTGGCTTGTGCCAGACATGTTGTATCTGTTTTTCAGACAGCAGAAACTCATCAAGCACCTAATACATGTGATTAGCTGGTAGGAAAACAAGAATTCACTTTGACTTAAAAATATCTTTGCATTTGTTCTCATTCCATGCCAGGAGAAGCCTGGACACTTCTGCATGCTTATCTGCAGCTCAGAGAGGCTGAACAACCACAGAGCACTGAACATGCTGAGCACATGCTCACACATCATCTCTGGGCCAACTCTTGGGTCTGAAAACAAGACCAGGCTTTGAGCATCCCAGCACTGCCTCTCTCGTGGAAGCACTTATATATAAATAATACTGAACAGGCTTCATTCTCAGTTGATACAGTAAAAATATGCAGTAATCCAACGTCTCAGTACTGAAAAAAATTCCAGAGGTGTGTTTCTGTCATCATGTAAGTATCTTCCCTGTCTAATCAAAACTTTTAGGTTTTTCCCCCTTAATGCATGGCTGCAGTGGCTCTCTTACAGAATGGGGATGAGGATACAACTTCCTTTAATAGTTAAAGTAAGCAAGAGGCTGATCAAACCATTATTTTCTTCCACAGCTATTATCAGAGTCATCTAAATGAGTAGATCCACTAATATTTTATTGGGCTTCCATAGCTCAGCCTCAGACAGAGGCTAGAGCCAGAGGCACAGTGTACAAAAATTTCATTTTTGTACACAGGTGACCCCCAAGGTTTCAGTTTCCCCCTCACAGGGGCTCCCACAACAACTGCAGTGTCAACAGGAAGATTACAAAATTCTCTAAGCCCCCAACATAATGCTTTATTTGTTGTAGATACAAGGTGTGTATCTACAGCAGTTCAGTATTTTTTGCTGCTCCCTAATTACATTTCAAATATTCATGCAAGACATTATTTCTGTGCTAGAGCCCATACAGATGTGTTCCTACCAAAATAGTACTAAAACAAAGTTATTTGAAGCAAATCACCACGAGGAAAATACGCTTCTTAACGTGCCCAAATATTGTCATAAAAATCCCCAACAACTAAGCAAGGGAATAGTGAAAAACAATTAACTAATGTGGACAGCAAAACAACATAAATCCCTGCCTTTAGTCTCACCCAGCGTGATGTTTGTGATTCATAGATGTAAATGTCTTGGAACACATTTGTAAAAAGTCATGTTTAATAATTTAATGTGTCAATGCAGCCTGCAGCACCCACCTAAAAGTTCCTCTGAGACTTTACTAACAAGTTCATTTTTTCTCACGATTGGCATGACCAGTGGATTTCAAATTTCACATTAAAAGACAACTAGGAAAATTCATCATCTGCCTACTGTTTTTTTTCCCCCAGGGGATTTTGGATCACATTTAGTGCCAATGAGGCATCAAATTGGCTGCAGAGAACCAGCTGTGGTGGTGGTGGTGGTGAGCTGCCCACAGGTGCTGAAGGAGCTGACCTGTGTCACAGGGGACTGATCCCCAACAGCTTCCAAAGCTGGAATTTGAAAACTGGAAGAGTCAAGTCTTAAAGGGCACAAATAAAGATGCAGAAACTCGAGATCATTCAGTGTCACCTCACTCAGGACCACTCTTGCCAAAGTACTGCACAAAATAAACTTTAGGCAAGCAACTGTTGCCTGCACTTGGGAACAATCCACATTATACAAACACAGTGGCAAAGGGTCAGTGTGACCCACATCTCTGCTGCTTTAGAACACACTGACATCAGCTGTGACACAACCTGAACTGACATCAGCTGTGACACAACCTGGGATGCTCCACAGGAGCTAAAACCACATTTCTCTTAGGCAATCTGGAATAAAGCAGTAGTTTCAAAGTGTAAAAACTTCCTCGAAGCCCCACATACAAACACCATCTGCTCTTCTGCAAAAGGTATAACATTTGAAATAACATTCTTTTCTCTTCCTCTTAGTATACTCCATCATGAAGAGAAAACTTTATTTATATAAAGAGCCCGCAAAATGAAGTTCCATAAAAACAGGAACATATGGCCAAATAATTCTGAATAGCACTTAGCATATTCATCTGTAAAATAAGAACTATAATGGGCAGATAAATACACCCAAGTCTACTTGGAAATTGCCAGTATACACATGGTTTTCTGCAAATAATTAGCTTTTTAAAAAATTTTTTCACCCATCACTCTACATTACAGTTTTTCTACAGTTAATCTTTTTAAACCACAAACTTGGCCTGTGACACCTTATGTCACACATATTAACAGCCTAAGTCAGTGCACAAAGAAAAAAAAATCTTAAGTTTTATGAAAGTTAAATTTTTACCACCATTGCAAAGACAAAGCTTAAAACAAATTTATGTAATCTCCAACACAAGCAAATACAAAATAAATGCAGAACTTTTACAGAACTTCTTGGAACATAAAAATAAATGCCTAAGAAGAATAATAACTAAAAACAGTCCTGAAGGAAAGTATGAATTCACCTATGAATTAATTTCTGCTATTAGTAAGGAGAAAAACAACACATGGTCAAACATCTCTGTCTTGCACACTCACTGCTGCAGGTTTTTCTGTAATTACAGCCTTCAGAATCATCCATCATCCAGCTGTTTCTAAGCTGTTAAACATTTGTAAGGAAGTGTGCAATCAAAGTAAGTGGCTTAAAATTTGTGGACTGAGCCCCAAAACCTCCACTTTTTCAGCTTCTTCCAACACTTACATTGAGCAATGCAACAAATATCCAGCTCTCTCTTCAGCACGTATCATGAAACTTTCTGGATACTTGCACATAATCCCTTGAGACAAGAAGCACAATCACCTTCAGACACTCAAAAATCCTTCCAGCTGCAGACTCTTCCTGCTGTAATTTGCTGCAGTTTTATAACCAGCTGGTCCTCATCATATACATGATTTGGTTCACCAAACCCCGCTCCCTAATCAATCCCCTGGTCATTGCTTCAGTATCCTCTGGGATTTAAGAAAAAAGACTGGTTTCACTGAGTGATGTGCTCTTAGCTTGGCCCTTTCCATTTATTTTGATGATCTCTCATCATATTGAAGGCTGATTCCTGACATGCTCTCCATAAAGCTGAAGAGTTTATACAAGACAGGCATATCTTATTTGACTTGTGCTGCAGCTTGACTTCTGCTCGTCCTGTCAAACTGTGTCAAAGGGAGAGTTGGTTATTTTGATGTTCCATTCTTTTATTTCTCCTCATGCTGCTGTCACAGTTTAACACCCAGCAAAGGGGTCCAACCCAGCCCCACACAGCCACTCTCCCACTGTGAGAAGAGGGAGAAAATCAGGAAATTGAGAAAAGCAATGGGCTGAGATAAAGCCAGTTCAACGGGTGAAGTAAAAGCTGTGCATGAAAGCAAAACCCAACATGGAATTTGTTCCCCACTCCCCATGGGCAGGCAGGTGTTCAGACAGCCCCAGGAAAGCCTGGATCCATCACACCTAAAAATGACTTGGGAAAGTACGTGCCATCACTCCAAATGTCCCCCTTTTCTGCTTCCCTGCTTTATTCTGAGCACAACCCCACTTAGTCTGGAATATTCCCAGGGTCAATAGGATCAGCTATCCCAACTCTGACCCTTCCAACTCCTTGTGCATCCCCAGCCTCCTCACTGGTGGGGTGAGGAGCAGAAAAGGCCTTGGCTCTGTGCAAGCACTACTCAGAGCTAACCAAAACATCCCGTTATTACCAGCACCATTTTCAGCACAAATCCAAAGCACAGCCCTGTTCCAGCTACTAGGAAGAAAATTAACTCTATCCCCAGCAAAACCAGCACAGCTGCCTACAATTCCACTAAGCCTAAGACCTGAAAGCATTGACTGCTAAAGGCATGTAAAACTGAGCACAGGAAAAACCTCAGAACATTCCTGCTGGCTCTTCACTGCAGGAGATAATGCATTATAACACGGATTTCCCCCAAATCTCTGCAGGATCTACAAATCCCTCCTTGCAAACCCTCCAATAATTCCCACATGCACACAGTATGTTCTGTTACCACCCTGTTGTATTCAGCAGTTTTCTATAGTAGCCCAAGTGTTCTCTTCTATGAAACTTACTCAATGACGGCAGGATTTGGTTGGTTTTTTAATTTCACCATTCTTTCAGATTCTGAACTTCAACCTCCTTAATTTCCACAGTGCTTTCATGAAAACCTGTAAGGAATCTTAGCAACTGGCACATTAATTTAGTTTTTAAAATGGCCAAGACCTCCTAATGCAGAAATTGAGTGTAATGACATCTTTGCATTGCTAAAGAATTGTTAGCCAATCTAATTTTTCAACCTTCAGTACAGTTAAAACAAATTCTTGTTTAAGAATTCTTTGTTTTGGGGGTTGGACTATAGGATTTCCAGACATCTCTCCCAACTCTAACTATTCTGTGATTCATCATTTCCAGGCATTTTAGACATCTAAAAGTCTTCAGTTATCCATCAGTTCTGTTCTAATTTCAACAGTCTCCTGGGCTAACCATATTTTACGATTGTCTTTTTATGTAGATGCAAGTATTTAGATACAGGAAAAATACTTTGATCATCTGCTGTGACTTGTATAGCAAATGGACACATGCCCTCAATTAAGTTTTACTTAGGTACATCTTAAAGGAATAATACAGTATTTGAATTAAAATTGTCCTTTGATGAATATCCTACCATTATGTGCAATAAATTACCCTCTTGCTGAAGATGCAGCTCTTATTTCTACTGCAAATGTGTCTGGCTCATATTTTAGCCACAGGATCTTGATATCCCATCATTTTCTGCTTCATCACAGAATTTCAGTTCGCAAGGCACATGCTTTAACACTGCAATCAAGTCCCTCCCCTCCTTTCTCTTTGATAATATTTAACATATTGAGCTCTTAGAATTTCTCCCTCAGGAGCAATTTTCAGCCCTTATTCATTCTTAGAGTTCTTCTCTGAAGTCTCTTTGACTCTATCCTGCTTGAAGTATAAACACCCAAACTTGACAGAAAATTTTGGGTATGATCTCACTAGTGCCAAACACAACGACACAGTACATTTCCTGCCCAGCCACATAGAGATTGGGTCATACTGGAGCTTTTCCACAAGTTCTCTCAAATTAATCTGTATTTACATGGAACTGAGAAGCTAAAAAGCAATCCAGAGAAAACTAAACAGACTCCACAATTCTACCAATTCAACTTCCCTGTTGCTTATATCCCCCTCCATACACACGTTTGGGAGACACATCTCTCTGATTTTCAAGCAGAAAGCCCAAAATAACTGTGTGACTGCTGTATCATTTGGCTGTGGATAAAGGTGGAATGATGTACTTAGTAGTGTATAGAGTTAACCAGCCTGAATTCAACATCAAGGCTTACTGAGGTCAACAACCCAAGTCAATAGTGTTATATCATCAATTTTCAACACAAGTAACAGATCAGTAATAAATAACAGCATATTCACATTTTTATTCAGTTCCTGTAACTATTCTGTGCCTAAGATATCCACGAGAATTATAAACACATTTGTACAAGAAGCCAGAAGAAGCAGTGTTGGTGAACCTTCACTTGCCTACTTCTTGACTATGTTTTCACACATGCAGTCTTGGCATTTTTTTCCCTGCTAGATCCCAACTGACCAACAGCTTCCATGGCAAGAAGATTGCAGAGAGAAAACAACTCCTTTTCTGCACTCAGCCTGGGCTGTGACAGGTGCACTTGATTATCAGTTTTTTGAAACTGTGCAGGTACTGGAGGATGAACAGTGACCTTTGCTGCTTCCCTGCACAGCAGCATTAACCAGGCACACTGGCAGGCCCAAGAGATGCACGCCTGAGGAGGAACAGAGTGCTGTGACACACATGGTGCCAAGTCTTTGAGAACACAATGCTTTGTTTTCAACTGATTATAGAATCACAGAACCTCCTAAGCTGGAAAAGGCCTCTAAGAACATCGAGTCCAACCATTAACCCAGCACTGCCAAGCACTAAACTGTGTCCCCAAGTGTCACATTTACACATCCTCTAAATTCCTCCAGGGATGAGAACTCCACCACTCTCCTGAGCAGATCGTTCCAGTGCTCAACAGCCTTTTTCTGTGAAGACTTTTTTTTTCCAACATCCAATCTAAACCCCTCCCAGGCATAAGCAGTTTCTTCTTGTCCTTTTCCTTGTTATTTAGGAGAAGAGACTGACCCTCACCTGGCTAGACACTCCTTTCCCAGTCAGAACACTGAGTTACTTACTGGAGGCAATTTCCACATTAGTATCTATTCTGGATCCCACAGCTGCACACAAGGCCCATTTCACAGCTGGATTAATTGCAAACCAAAGTATGATCTGCACAAAAATGCCAAACAGGATCCCAGTCCTGCTAAGTTTTAACTTAGAGCCATCTATCAATGACATCCTCATATTACATTGCATACTCCTAATGAACTCATTTATAAATGTATTTATAATGCATGTGTCTAAACACCAAAGCAAACATCACAGGGGAGGAGAGGGTTGGAAAAGAAGAAAATGAAACCAAACAAAATGAGAAAGCATAACACTTCCCAAGAAGAGTTTAGGCAATTCTATACTGCAGGAATGCTGGCCTTGCCAACAAAATTAAGTTTAGAGTAGAAGATCCAGAGCCACTGAAAAAGTCTGAGGATTTAGAAATGTCTGTTTGACAGATTGCCATAATGAAGATCTACAGCACACGTTCCCTGGAGGATTACATGCGAATCACAAAGAACTTCTGAAATAAATCTGTTTATTAAGGGGGAGATAAACCACTTTGAAGGTCTATTTTTGTCTGGTTTGTGTTCATACCCTGAAGTTATTTAAAAAGGGGGAAAAAATAATGCAGGTATGTACCACAGCAGTGACAAGCAAAGACTTCAACTATGAGGATTAACAGAGCTGGAGTCATATGATCCAGCATGACTATGGGAGCTGCTACCAAAAACTGCAGCTTGTGACATGCACGTGAACCACGAGCATCCTTCTATTGACTTAGACAATTCTGACTTTCTTCCCACTTAAACCTTATTTTCTGCTTCAGATAAACAACCTGGACCGAACTCTTCAATGCAAAAAAAACAGTTTTGCATTATCACAAACAGAATAATTGCTTCATCATCAAACAATGTGACCTGTTAGTAACAAACGTTAAGGATGTGAAAAAAAAACCTAATTTCAGATAGACACTAAAACCAAGAAATACCTGATGAAACTTGGAAAAAAGTGTGTTTCTGTGGGATATTTTTTTAAAGAAAATGTGTGCGTAGCTCTAGGGTTTTTAATTAAAAAATTCCAGCAGAAAAAAAACTGCTGAAGGTAAGCTACAAAAGATCACTCTTAGGCTTGTTTCAGGTGATTAACTTTATGGTAGATTATCATACAGTTAAGACATCTACTAGGAATGCGATCCATGACCAAAATTCAGGAGACACTCTTTAGTATTTTGATGATAGCAGAGATAAATGCTGTGTTATGGATGTACTGGGACTCATACAAGAGCTCTTTAGATTAAAATTCTAAAAATACATAGAGTTATTGCTTGATATACAGGACTGGCATCGTTACAGTTCCAGTCATCTAATGCTTTCCATA
Organism: Ammospiza caudacuta; assembly: GCF_027887145.1. Lineage (NCBI taxonomy): Eukaryota > Metazoa > Chordata > Aves > Passeriformes > Passerellidae > Ammospiza > Ammospiza caudacuta. The sequence continues at coordinate 22,465,953 of NC_080603.1, forward strand.
TGCTAACCACTGAACAAATAAATTTGCCTGTAAATGCAAGAAATATGTACCGAGTAATAAATAAGCCAACATGAAACAGGCCGTTCATATCAGGGTTAAAAATCTAAATTCTTTATTTCTTCCCCGAATATTTCTGTCCTGATGACTCAGCAACAATTCCGCAAGTTTCAGCTGAAGTCAGCGAGATGCCTCGAGTGCTGTTTTGCAAGTGTCAACTCCACGCTCGTTACGGAGTTTATTTTAATTACAATTTTGAGGCCCTCTCAGTTACAGGAGACGAACACCTGCCGAAGTCAAGGAGCTCTGCATGGATGCAGAAACCAGGACATCGAAGATCACACACAAGGGCGACAATGACAATGCTGTCCTAGACTGAAAGTTGTGAAATTTCCCGGCTGCGTTTCTGGTACCCTGAGCACCCCCAAACCCCGAGGGGAGCGCGTCCTGCCATCCTCCCGACTGCGCTCACGGCTTGCAGAAAGTTTCCAACCCGTGACACAGCTCACTGTGTTTGGGGAGTCTGTTTCGATATTTAGTAAACACACCATTCAGTTTGTAAACTCAAGCGAAAGACACCACGCTGGTGTCCCGTTTCTGGGCGAACAGAAAGCAAAGAGCAGGACACGGAGCGGCTCCCCGCGGGCAGTGGGAACCAGGGATGGAGAGAGAGCGGGAGCTCCGGGCTGTGCGGGACCGTCCGCACGGTAAATTTACCTGTCCCACCCCAAACCACCTCCAGCCCGGAGCCCCGCAGGAGCAGCCGCGGATCCTTTCATTTCCCCGAGTTCTGAGTTACTTTTAGGGGAAAAAAAAAAAAAAAAAAAGCCACGCACGGAGCTGACCGAGCTCTCCTCCGCGCTGACAGCTCCTCCGCGGGGTCGGGGTGAGGAGCCCGGGTGTCCCGCCCGCCCGAGCCGGCGTTACCTGCGCTGCCCCGCGGTACTCGCGCTGTGCCCGGCAGCACCCGCGTGCCCTGCGCGGTGCTCGGCGTTACCTACGCTGCCCTGCGCGGTCCCCGGCAGTAAATGCCTGTAGCCGGTGGTACCCGCGCTGTGCCCGGCGGTACCTGCGCTGCCCCGCGCGGTGCCCGGCGCCGCACGGCCCGGCCCGGCCCGCCCAGGGAGTTTTCAGCAGCCGTAAAGCGGAGCGCGCCCGGCCCCGGCCGTGAGGGGCCACCCCGGGGAGCGCCCGCGGGGCCGCGCCGGAGCCGCCGGGCCCCGCCGGGACGGGACAGAGGGGAGGGCGTTCAGGGGACCGAGGAATGGTCGGGTTGGGAAGAGCATCTTGTTACAACTCTTGTGCCGCGAGCAGGGACACTTGCTACTAGAGCAGGGTGCGCAAGGCTCTGTCCAGCCCGGCACTGAGCACTGCCAGGGATGGGGCAGCCACGGCTTCTGCGCGCAACCTGCGGCAGGGTCTCACCGCCCGCACAGGGAAGAGTTTCTATCATATATCTAATCTAAGACTAGCTTTTGGTGGAGAGAGGGTATTCTCCATCATATCAATCCATCCCTTATCAAAACCCCTCTGTTAGCCCCTTTAACTAGAAGGAGCTCTGAGGTTTCCGTGGAGTTTTCTCATCTCCAGGCTGAACAGCCCAAAGTCTCTCAGCCTTTTGCACCATTTAGCAGGTAATGGTGGTGTTCAAGCCTTGTTTTACATCTTTTGTGGCGGGATAATTTCTGATGTGCAGCTTTTTGTGCCTGTACAGGTCACAGCCCCGGAGCTGGGAGGGGAGATGCGAGGAGCTGAGCTCACCCCTGGCCAGGCAGGACCCACATCCAGGTTATCCCTGAACATCCGAGCACACCTGAAACCAAACCCTGAAGGATCGAACCACACCAGAGCGCAGTTCAGTAGGTGTCTGAACTGCTGCAATGACACTGCTCACACAAAGCCTCTTAGCAGGTAAACTTTGATCTTGAATGCACTGCCATTACAATACTGCCTCCTTAGTAAAACAAATTTCCCCGACCCAGGTTAATGACTTAGTTCTGCTTGGAAGCGTTTTGCTGTTAATTCTGTCCCTAAATCTACAATTTGTCCTGTAATCCCGGATGCTGCCGTACAAGGTACAGGGCTCAGCTGTTCAACAAAGGCAGGAAAAGCATCAGACTGGTAAATTTCACTCTCTGAAGTCAGGGCTAGTATTGTTTAAGGGAATTAGTGATAGAAATGTTCATTATAAGGAGAAATATGTCCAGCCACGTTTCCCAGAAAGACGCTTATGAAAGAAAAAAAAACCCTTTAAAATGTTTTCCCTACTGAATAAAAACTACTATTGGAATAAAGGCATCTTAGCCCAGCAGCTGCTGCAGAAAAGGCAGAAAACAAAGTCTTCCAGAAGTCTTCCAGGCATATGGTGCACATATAAGCAGACAGAAAAACAAATTTCAAGCATCTATAACAGAACTGGCTTCTGCTAAAAAAGTATTAATGGGAAAGTCTGGCTGGACTGCTGTAGCTCTGAAAACAATTTTAGAAAAAAACAGAGCAATGTGGTCACTACAGAGCAGGTGAGCTAGTCTACAATTCTCATTGATAAAGTACTTTTTTCAACATTAAGCAGAAGTAAAACAGCTGCAGCTGGAGGTGTACTTTTCATGCCCAAAGAAATCTGTCAGGCTTGTAGGTGTACAAATGCATTCGCCCAAAGCATGATTCATCAGTTTTTATTCACAATTTTTTCATCTCCTGCAATAACATGTTATAACTCTGCTCCTTCCTACATTCTTTTCTTTTCTATACCACCCCCAGGTACAAGCCATGGCTATAGACTGGTTTTGTTCATCACTTCAGACTTGATATTTTGTGCTGTGTAGCTTAAGCCAGTCATGCCCATTCCATGAGAAGGGCTGAAGCTGAAGTTTAAAACAGACTTGATACCACCACAGTTCCACGTTTCCCTGCTTCAGCTGTGAACTGCTTCTGGGTAGTCCCAAGATTGGCACAAGTGTGAGCTGACACTGCAGCAGAGAAATCATCTCTAAATGCAGAGTGCACCAGCCATGACTCCACATGCTTTCACACAGGGCTCCAAACTCATTAGAGTTTGTTAGGAAAGATGTTTGGAGTCTCCTGACTCTGCTGCATCTTAGAAATTCCTGGACAGGTCTCCTAATTACTAAGCAATAGCCAACAGTCAGTCAAATACAAAATTGCATTAACTTTTACCTAAAGCCAGGCTAGCTTTGCTGCCCAGACCCCTGCCTTCCTGCTGCTGTTGCAAGAATTCCTCCCTTCCCCCCAACATTTTTACCAAGGATTGGTAAAGATCACAGGCAGAGAGCATTTGCTTACCACAGTACAGAGCTGCAACCAAAGGGAAAAGTTTCAGACAACTGGCAAGGCTTTTTTTTGTACTGAATCACAACCACACACTCTAGAAGTAAGTCACAAGAAAAAAAAAAACAAAAAACACAACAACAACAAAAAAATCGAGTGGTGCCCCAACATTCAGGGAAACAAATAGATTTACACTATGAAGAAAAACAAACCTCCAACCAACTACATTTTGCAAAAACTTACTGTGACCTGTCTAGAAAAGGACATGCAAGATAATCAAATATAAACTTAAAACCTTCTCTAAAACTTTGCTGAAAGGAAACAGCGCATGAAAACCATACAGCCCTAGAACACCAGAATTGGTGCACACCATTCCTTATCAAAAAAATATCTGATAGTTTGGGGATGACCATGGAAACATGGGAAAATGGAATATTAAGTTTAAAGAGATTTCATTGACTTGAGATCCTGGATAAGGCAGTTTCTGAGTTGTTTTATGGAAAGTCTAGCATAGAATAACTTGGGTTGGAAGAGACTCACAAGGATCATCGAAGCCCAGCTCCTGGTTAGGTTGAAAGGAATCCACGTGATGGTTTTAAATCCTGAGTTTAAATGGCTGTTTATAAGAAGAAGTTTACTTTCCTCCTCCTATATAGGTGAAAGTTGGGTTGGTTTGTTTGTCTCTTTTTGTATTTTTTACCAGCCTGCAAAGTGATTGAGCTTGAGGCATTCTGTGCAGCAGAACTGCCACCTCGTGGTTCCCTTAATCCTTGCTGGGTTTGATGCTGCGGTTTTGGGTTGTATTCGATTAACTAACAGAAAAATCGAATTTTTAAGAGAGTTGTGTCTATGACCCATATAAGAAAGATCCTACCTGGTTGCCATGCTGGTGAACTGACACTGTGAAGGGTGATGTCCTCTCACTTGCTGGAGGACACTCATCAATGTAGTTGGCAGGACTATTTATTCCAGTGCAGGAGAAGGAGAGCATTAAAACTGTCATTTTAAAGGTCTGAAAAGGACCTGCAGTCCTGCCCCTTATCGCCCATTCCCGCAGCTTTTAATCAAGGAAGGTTCTGAGACCAAGAGGACTGGTAGGCATGCCTGGAATGGCAAGTCCTGCTTCTTTACACAGGCTAAAGGCACCACACATTTAAATAACAGAAGCCCCACTTGAGGAAACAAGAAATTAAATACCTTTAAAACCATCTGCTAAATGCAGTTTGAAAGACTAAAATTCCTTTTTATGGGCAGTCTCTGCCTTTTATACTGAAAAATTAATTGGATATATGTATTTTACAGAACAAATCCACGATTCAGCAAGAAAATTAATGAAATGAAGAGACAGTTGGAGCTGCTGCCAAGAACAGTCATTTCAGACCTAGCAACCTTGGAAAATGACCTTTTAAATAATGAATTTGGAAAAATAACACTACAAAGCAACAAAAATGAGCGTTACCTGCCTATAAAGTCTGCTAATAGCAGTAGCTTCCAAAGAATGAAGACATTAAATGGATCATGGGAACTGACTAGAGCTGATGTTCCTGTATCAGGTATCCTGAGCGCTGAACTGCCTCACTGCACTCCTGAGGGAACTCCTGGTTAGCTCAGGGAATGTTTCTACCCCTGTACAATCAAGCACTCTCATCCAGAGGACAGGAGTGCACAGTTGTATGGTTTTAAGAAAGTGAGAAGATAACAAAATTAGGCCTAAAAGGGCTACCATGGCTTCCCCAAGTACTTAGGAAAGGGCAACTAAACAAGGAGGAATGCAACATACTTAGACAAGCCATTATTATTCATCATCCCATAGGCAGTGAAATACCTCGCTTAAAAAAGCTTTTAAGCATGCATGGAAGAATTGGTCTGATTCATGTTCAAGTACTGTTTAAGTAGTCCATAGTGATGCAAAACTTAATTTCTTTTGGGGTTCTGCAGTACACCTGAATTTTTTCTATCCCTTGATTCATGCCTTACAAAGAATAACTAGCAAAAGCAGGAAATTCTAATTTCTGTCCAAGCTTAAAGTAGAGCATGATTATTCTATCTGTAAAGGAAATGACTCTCTACTTAATCGAATTTTCTTTAAACTCTGAAATCTATCATATTGAAATGAGATGGAAGTCCTGTTTCTTATCAAAGCTTTCCTGCAGTGGATTCTCCCCACCTTTCCCCTCCTACTCAATAAAGCTGTATCTTTAAGCAGCAAGACATAGTTCCTCAAAGTCTTGGTACTGGAAGGGGCTTTAATGTCTTTTAGAACCTTTTCAGGTTGAACAACCCCAACTTTGCCCGAGTCCATTGGAAAGATGTTCCAGGTCTCTGATCATCTTTGTAGGACTCACTCCAGCAGGTCAAAAGCATCATTATGTTGGGGGACCAGAGCTGGACACAGCACTCACAGAATCCCAGACCCACTCATTCAAGAGATGAGCCTGAATATCATCAACATCCCTCATAAGCACCCAAAGTCGTTCCATAAGAGAAACAGTTTCTATGATAAAGATTATAGCCACAGATTATGGAGAACACATGCTTCTTGCTTTTTTCATTACTTAAAGAATAATCACCAGTGGATTTTAGGAGGTTTTTGTGAATTGAAACAGAAAATGCTAACAGGTAGAGAAGCTAAGCTTTAATCCTCCAATTTAATTTCCTTTAATCTTTTTATAGAATATATCCTCTTTTTTAACTACCCATTTTTTTTCACCAAAGCCTGACACGTCCAGATTCTCTTACACCTTTTTACCATGAAATACATGCACTGTTATTCCCCAGCCAGACTTCCCCGCCGTCTCTCCAGGTTTCTCCCCCTGATGCTCAATATGCCCTGTTTAGGCTTCTACTCCAGGATGTCTAAAACAGCAAAACTGGAGCAGGAGCAGAAGACAGAGCATTGCAAGTGGCCCTTTGGCAACCTGCAGGGCTCACACTTACAGCAAATACTCTGAGCGCAGGTAGGACGGGCGAACACAACATTAAGACTAAATAAAAACCAATTTATATTCTCCCCCGCTGAGGTCTGAAGCTGGGATGGGTAATTTGTTCCAAATGGAGGAGGAACACTACAGGCTGCAGTGCTCCAGGCTTTTCTGGGTCTTGATCGTTTAACTCATCCCGGGGTTTCTTCACATATCCTGACTTCCAGTTGTTTTTGAACAAAAGAGGTAACTGCTGAAGATTGTGGAGAAGATAGAGAGGAGGCAACCCCTAATTACTGGTTGATTTCATCTGGAGCTGCATTATAGCCAGCACTTAGCAAGAAAAGAGACTTAAACCGAACAGCAATTCTTAAACCACCATAAACATCAGCATTTTTGTTCTTTATTAACTCAAAACATTTTATTTAAAAGTAGCAGGTCTACCAAAACAAGGAACAATCTAAAAAGAACCCCTGCTGACACAGACACATTCGATTTGCTGTGATAAAAGACAAAGACCCACAAATCTTGCAGTGTATCATTTGCTTCCAAAGACAGTAACGTATAGCCTGTGGTTTTAATGATTGTCCTGCAACTGATCATTTTGAGAAGCACAGCATAAAGTGCAGTTGAGCTAAATATTATTCTCTTACCCTTCAAGAACACAGTATTTCATTTAAGCCATTCAGGTAGAGGTAGTTTTGAGGGTTAGTAGTAGATTTGAAAGCTTGCTTGTAGTTAGCTCAGCTCCAAGACCTCTGCATAATTTAGACTAGTTCACATTTCAAAAACTTCTCAGAAACTTTAAAACATCATACACATTTTAAATGTTCAGCTTAAAATAAAGCTGCTACAAGGTCCAGTTCTGACTTTGCATAAATCAGTACTTTTGAATCAAGACAAATTTCTCCCAAGAGACAATCTTCTTTCACCACTCAAAATAATGATATTGCCACCATTCATATTAAGAGAAAAAGACAGATGGCCTTTACCCAGAGATGCTCTGGTGTGCCCTTACAGAGTTAATTGGAGGACTGACATCTGAAAGAACTCTGTCTCCCAGGACTCGTTTTCTCTTTATTCATACTGTACCAACCTGAAAGACAGAAACATTTAACAGATGCTCCCCAGACACGCATTGTTTTTGCTAATATTTTCACGCTGTGGTGTAGCAATCCTGCCCAAAACCTCACCACAAGCAGCATCCTGAACATAAAATACCTACTGCCAGCAGAGGAAGTTGTCTATTTCCCTCTTACCTCAGAGAATTATCAGTGCATACCAGGAAACAGTGTCAGATATGCTCATCAGTCACAAGTAATTACAGATCTCTATCATCATTGTTTTTCCACACAGTCACCTTATCTCTGACAGGACACCAAAAAAAAAAAAGTTCCACTGTTGTGGGAAGGATTCCTCCCAAGTTTGCTGTCAGAAAAATAAGAAAATACTTAAGAGGGCAGATGCTTTAGTCGTGTTTATAAATAGCAAGAAATCAGATTTTTTTTTCATTACATTAAATGTAAACTTCACTAGCTTGTAGGCACCTCCTTACAACTGTTTTTTAAAGATATGTATAACATTGTTTTTTTTAATGTAGCTTTCAAGTGGTTTTAAGTATGTAAATAATTAAAACCACATTCCAATGTAAGTCCCTATGAGTGAGGGCTTTTGCCCAGTGATCCATCAGGAGAGACACTAGAGCTTATGCCCATGCAGTGCTTCACTGTAGAGGAACCTAATTAAATTAACTGTATGAATTGAGTGACCATATGGAACCATCAGTGATGGAGAGATACTTTAACTTGGAAGCAAAATTATCACGGGAGGAAAGAAGGTGCAAGTTATAAGAAGAAATCTGAATAATTATCCAAGTATTGGAACAAAAGCTCTGTTTGGAAGGGGAGAGTGTCAAGAGATAGTCCATGCAAGGAAACAATAACAAGTTGTTGTAATTCTGAGGCACTTAGCAGAAAAACATCACAGAAACAGAAGAACTTAATTTCTTTCCATTTGCTACCAACTGCAATGGCCACATGCTGTTCTGTGTTTGTATTTATCGTGTATTTTTGTTTGTGCCACCAGAATATAAGCTTTTTCCAGACAGAGCCCAGCTGTTTGTTTGGCACAAACTTCACTATTATACAATTCTGGGTACACTTAAATAGGGACTATACATGCTATGATAATTCTCTCCCTGAAGCAGACTAATTAAATCAAAACCTGATAAAATGATGTTACAATTCTCACAGAAATCAATAGAATCAAGGACATTTCAGTTTTACCTCTCCAGGAAACCAGCGTGTAAAACCTGAAATATTTAAAAACTGTAATTAGAGCAAGAGCATAGTCTAGGAGTGCTGACAGAGTCAGACTCAAGCCTTGGTGCATCTGCTGGGAAGCTGCCACTCAGCTCATGCTGCATCCTATTGTCAGTGCAGTGCTGAGCACAGGCACTGAAATCTGCCTTACTGCTCACTTTGTAAGTCTGTGGTGGAGTTACTTTCAGCACAGATCCAAGAAGACTGATGGGTCATCACTTATTTCCATTCCAGAACAGTTTTTACTGATTCACAGAGCAGCACTACCCACAGCAGGTAGGGTCCATCCCACTGCACTGGGGTTGTTTCCTTGCACCTGCTGAAACCTGCAGGAGTTCACACAGTCCTGATTCTCTCGCTGTCAGGAGGCCTGTGCCTGCCATAATTCAGACTGAAATCTCTAAAAAGCCTGGAGAACACCCAAGGGCTGTACCCTCTTTGCTGTTTCCCTGGTATTTTCTGCATTGTACCCACAGCAGAGCAGGTTCTGCTACACTCAAGTCCCCTAAAGAAGAGCATTCATGGAACTTGCATTTAAATCTCTACCTGGTCTTGTGATCCAACCTAATCTTCTTTAAAAAAGTTAAAATACATCATTATAACACTGGTTTCATGTCCTTTGCATTGACATGAGAGACTACACAAGGTACAGGAACAGAAGGCAGCTCACTGCTGATTCAAAGGTAGCTTCAGAGGATGGGTGTTAATCCTGTCACACTACAGCTCTACAGGAAAAACATTTACATGAGCTGCTATGAAATCCATACAGCAAAGCTTGTTCTCTAATTTGGTGGCTGTAATTCTTCCCTGTTTGCCAGACACATACCCAATGAACTCCAACAAAGGGAGTCAAGTAGTGCAAACACTAAAAGATAATTGAAAACCTAAGAGAGCACCAAAATTTCATCAAAATCTTACCTGCACCTGTCAGTGCTGCCCATTTGTTGCATACAGCAAAAGCAAACTCGAGCCAGTAAAACACCTAATATAGATTAAAGTGGATAAACTGGGGTTTTGTTTGTCCAGGGCTTACACTTTCTTTATGGCACATCTTATACCTGATTTACTTGTCCTAATGCAGGCTACTGTAAAGAGTATGTTATTTAACCTTTTAATTTCAAACACACTCCTGCTATTGCAATTTACAAGAACACAGAAGACACATGACTGAATCCCACTTGATCTCTTCATACTACTTCTGTCAGTGCATGGGCTTTAATTCCAGTCAGGATCCATAGTAAAGAGACTGGTACAGAGAAATATGTGCCAAACTTATAGGAAAATATTTTTTTAAATATTTTTTTAAAATTCTGGGCAGAAGGGGTCCATGAAAGACCACATGAGAGACAGTACTGCTTCAGCACTCAGTATTTTCTTTTATTCTCATTTCAGCTGGTATCTTGGGATTGGTAGCAGTTTTAATTCCCATGGCCAAAACTTTAAAAACTAAGGGTGATTAAGTTAAGTTTTTAAGCAAAACATAACTTGCAGACTGCTAAGGTAGCAACTTGAGTAGAATAAAATACCTTTTCAGACTAACACAAGCCTGAAGATGCCATCATGTAATAAATAGCTTTTTGCTGCTCTGGTTCACTTTCATACCAAGCATCAGTGCATGGAGCAAGACAACAATTTGGCTCTGAACAGTTGGAATTTTTTTGAAGTGTGATGGTGTAGCTGGATACTTCCATGAGTAAAAATGCTGTCAAAGCAGCATACAATTTAAAGTTCATAAGTGAAAGAAAATGGATGGCTCATCAACAAAAATGTCATTTCTGAGAATAAAGACAGATTTCTTTTTCCTTAAACACTACTCATGACTCCAAGGGAAAAATTCAGTGTCTTACAGAGCTAGTAGGGGAAAGCAGCAAGGACAACAAATGTCAAGTTAAAGCCGATGTATTTGCTGGTGCATCATTTAAATAGTGCCTGAAGGGTAATCCCAGCAAGATGGGCATTTCAACTTGGTTTAGCAGCACCCCTAGCTGGGGTAGGAAAGTCTAATCACTTTCTTAAAACCACAGTGTCATTAGAGGAGAATTTGGGAAGAAGCTGCTATAGTTTGTGTTGGTTTTTTACTTCTTGAATTTTTGTATAAAGATTTAGTGGGTAACGTCAGCAACCAGCTTGAAACTATGGATGTTTATGATTTTAGCAATTAGTATGGCAAAAGGCTGACTGTGCAACAGACGAAGAAACACACTGCTCTTGCCCATAAAAATACAGCCTATATTTATGGGTTTTACCTCTTGTGTTTTAAGGATGGCAGAGTATAGCCTGTTTTCTTTTGCACTTTAAATGTTTTAGTGCAATACACCCTTTTCCCTCGGACATCTTCATTCCTTTCCAGGTAGTACCTGGAATTCAGATGGCACATTAAGCTTCATGCAGTTTGACCTTCCTTGCCTTTCATGCACAGCTCCAGTGGCTCTGACTAGCAAAGTTTGAGACACAAATAACAATTTCCATCACAACTTAGCTGCTTGTTAGGATAGCATGAATGCTCTGTTAGAGCATAAGTGTTGAAAACAAATAGTCATACTCATCCACTCACATTGAGTTTATATTGGCTTTAGCATCTTCTCCAACTAACCAACACAACACACAGCATCACCAGCCTCCTTTGTAGTGCCACATTTGATTTTCTTCTATTCAGTGAGGAAAAATGACTCCATAAAATGAATAATAAATGAAATTAATCCAACACTGGTTTTTGGCATTACACTGATAAGGGAAGATGCTCCCTCAGTTAGAAGCTGCTGAGCCATCAGAGCACCCTGAACCTGGAATTAGCATGTCAAAAATCTGCCTTCACTTTCAGTTGCAAGGCACATGCCAATTTTCATACTGAAGGATCCATGTCATCATCTTGGAGCACTGCTCAGATCCCCACCCAGCCAAGGAACAAAATCCTTAGAATATAAAGCTTGAAGAATGTACTGCATAACATGTATATATATCATGACTGGGAAAAAGATAGCAGAGGGTTTCCTGGCCTTTGCCCCTTCCTGGACAGTTTTGCACCATGTGGTTCTGGGGATTTCTTGACACCTTTTGCAAAAGTCAAGACTGTTTGAAGAATATCCTCACTAAAGTGTTTTCCATAGCATGCAGAGAAAGCAATCCACCAGAGTGTTTGATATCTGTGGCTAAGGAAACCTCCCTGTCCCACCATCCAGGCATCAGTCTGACCATCTGAGCTGGAGCTGAGGCCCCTTCTCAGTAACACTCACAGTCAGATCAAGTTTCCTCATCAGCTCAACACCAGGTTTCCCGTAGCACACACATCCAGATCCTTAATACATTTTAATAATCTTGCAATAACTCAACAACGGGTTAGGCTGGTGCTTCCAAGAAGGGATGCAAAACAAAGGAACCTCTGGGCTTTTATCCCCTTACAGTCTCTGGGTGGGAAAGTCCAGGGGCCCTCAGCTCCTGCCATGTCCCTGTCCCCCACCTGGCTGTACCACAGGTCCCCATGCCCTCAGTTCACAGCCTCTTGCCTTGGGGCTCTGCACCTCAGCTCAACCTGCAGCTTGTACCCCCTCACTAAAAGTATTTCCCAACATCTACAGCACCCAGTTTTAAACTACTAGTACAGTGCTCTTTAGCAGCCAGGAGGATGGTGCTTAAGGTGAGGATAGTACGTGGCCAGAGCCATTCTAAAAACTGTCTGGCTGTTTAAAACAAGATATCCTGCACTGAAAGCATCATCATTGTTCTCAATGGTCTTTTCACTTAAAATAGTCACACCAGCAGACCACCATTAACAGCCAGCAGCTTCTCCTTTCAGCCCCCCTCCTCTTTTTATTCATACACTTGAAATAGAAATGGCCTTGGACAAACATTTTCATCTTGAACACTTCCTACTCTGAAGTCATCTCCAGCATCAAAATGAACAACTGCAGTGTGAATTAAACCATGTAAGATATGACTTTTGCCAAGTACCACCATCTGGATATTTAAATCCACAAAATCTCTGCTATAGGGGCAAGTGCAGCACTTACATTTCTAGAAGTGGGAAATCACTCACTCCTCAGATGTATCTACTTCTTGGTGCAGACAAGGTGCACATTACACCAAGATCCCAGCTGACATAAACCCATACCAAGGAGCCTGTTCACCTGGTCTCACTACCTACCTGTGATGAGAGTTAGCACTTTGAGCTCTGGAGTACATAGTCTGCAATGATGTGCACACACTTCTGAAAAGGAAAGAAGTCTTCCTAACCCACTGATTTGTGCCTCCTCACATTTCTCTACCTGAAGCTAAAGGGTTAGAGGCAAACAGGTACAGTAAGCAGCTGTTTGATAACTGCAGCATAACACAGGATGGGTATGTGTGGAGGGAGGAAAAGTCCAAGCCAGAGGCAACTACCCTTTTTCCATTAACACTTTCCCTGTATTTGCAACTTTCCTTACAAGCTTTGAATTCACCCTCCAAACACCATCCCTCACTGCTAATACCAGACACTACTTCTGCAGCACATTATAAAATGTGTCATATATAGATAGGGAAAAAAGGTCGATTATTTGCTCTATTTCCAACCTTTATTGCCAGATTATCTGATTTACCTTTCACTAATCTAATGACAACTGTATTTTGGAAATTTTCAAGTGTAATTTATGTAATCTGGGTCTGTTATTTGAGGAGTGAGGAAGTCACCCTGTTGCACTGCTCCTACTGTATTCTTGCTCCATATCTAATGTTAAGAAGACCATCTCTGCTGGAAAGTCAAGAGAAGAAATCTCCCAGGCTATAGATCGCTTTGCCCTCTCCTATATCTTTGTAGGTCAAAAAGAAGTTTATACAGGTGCATCAGATTTTGACATAAAACCTCAATTAGATTATGATCCAAAACTGGTGTCTGCCACAGCAGCCCAGAGCTTTATTCAACCAGATTTTGAAAAATATCCACAGTTGGAGGCTCCACAACTTCACTGGGCAAAATCTGCTTGCCTAGCCTAACAATGAAAACGTTTTTCCCTTAAATTCCATGAAAACTTCTGTGATTTCAGTTTATGTCCTTTGCCTCTCAGCTTCCTGCCATACAGTGCTGTAAGAGCCTGGCTCTGGCTTCTTGTTAACTTGCTCAAAGGCACAGGAAGGCTGCTGTCAGGTCCCCCATAGAGCTACAGTTTCCCTAGTCAACCCAGGATACTGTGGGACTATGGTTTATTTTATGAGATGCAGCTCTACATGTCCAAATTATGACTTCTGAGAGAAATTGCAGCAGTTTTATCTAGAAACCAAAGAGCTCACATTTTTGCCAGCAGCAAAATTTTAAAAAAATCTGGTTAAGAAAATGGTCTTGCTTGCCAAAACACATCTTCCAGAAAAAAAAAAAAAAAAAGAAAAAAAGGCTGAAAAACACAGTAATGCAGCACTAGAAGTAGAACACCCACCTCCTGGTTTTCCCAGTATCTCAGGCATAAGACTGCTTTGCAAGAACAGCCACATTCACAAATAGAACAGTAAATCCCTAGCAGCATTTATCTAAATACAGAAAAGCATATTCCATACAGAAGTTTAGCAACAAAAACAGAGAAGGTCTGATTTAGTAAATCCAGTTTGCCTTACTTATTATTTAGCAAACACCTTCTACTAAAGCCCTACAGTTTGTTGACGGCAATCTGAAATGTGTTGAAGTAGGATACACATACAGAATGTCTTATTTACTAAAGCAGAATTATTTTTAGAAAAGCTGAATGCAGAACAAGCTACATCTTGCTCTAACTTACAGCTGAGCATCCTGTTTACATGCTGATGTCCATGTTTACTTTTTTGGTTACAGGAAGCAATGCCAAAAGACTTGAAATAATTTTGCCTCCTGCTGCCTATCAAGTTATTCCACTCCTGTAGGAAACAGTGGCTGGGGGTCAGGTTAACTCATGCAGAGAAATGCAGAGTGCAGATTTTCACTGCTCTAAGACAATGCCACTTTAACAGCTTTGCTACAAGGATTTGCTTTGCCAGGCTTCTTTGCCCAATCTGTCTCTCTGAAATATGTACAACTTCCTTCTGGCACTTTTGCTTAGAATATTCTTTAAATTATTTTTCCTTCTCTCCAAACCTTGCTCTCTCTCTTACAGTACTAGCATTTTCACATGATTTGCCCTCTGTCTTCAAGCTGCAGTCTTAACACATCAGTCAGATGCAACAGCAGTTTCTACATTCTATTCTGGCATTTTTTTTTTATTTTATTAATTTATATCTTGAAAAATAGAGTGACTGGCCTCCTAGAGGGTTAAGAGGAGGAAGCCAGGACAGTTCTCCATATGAATCTCTGTGCAAGTGCCAGCTGGATTTCACAGCCCCGTGCTCGGCAAAGCACAGAACAAGAACGCTGTTAGTATTCTTGGAGTGCTCTGAAGAGGAACAGGAAAAGGCAAGAAAATAATCTTACTTTGTACCAGAATGAAGTGCTGGAAAGTCAAAGAGGAGAATTCAAACTCCATCCTTCCCACAGCACATAATCGACATCACTCACAGTCACTCTCGTGCATCACAGTGACACCAAAGGTAATAAGCTGTACGTGAAAGAAGGGAAATACTGAGAAGGTGTTGTTGCAGCACATCTCCCCTTCCTCCTGCTTTTCATGCCCTCCAAAGCTGAACGTTACTCCAAGGATACTGAAAATTCTGCTCGCTGAACCTCTGCCCACCATGCACCCACTCCCACCTCTTGGAATATATTTATTGATGGCTTATAGCTCACTTGGTCTTTGAGTTTATAATTTAATGGCTAATTTAGCTTACCTTGAAATCACTGCTAAGGAGCATGAGGCAGCCCTAACCACAGACATAGCCCTAAACCCAGGCAATGTTGGGATGATGTGGAAGTGCTGATGGCTCCCTAATAGCTTAGACAAGGTGTGCACAAAGCTCAGAGCCTCTGTGTTGCTCCTGTGCATACAGACAGGTTAATTCAAACCTGTTTGAAATTAAACCACTGAGTTTTATTAATTCTCTATCAAGAGAAATTAGTATTGAAACAGATCCAGAAGAAGACCAAATAATAAAATCCCCATTCTGCCACTGTGAAGAACAGCTGTGTGGGGGAAGCAGAACTGGGGACAGTCCTGACCCTATTTCCTCTACCTGCCTCACTCTGCAAGTAGACACATACTTGCCCTGCCATTCTCAGCATATCCCAAATATAAGTGCAAGAGGCACTGCCATGTGGTACAGTAATGCACACAAGGAAAATCCTCCAAATTCTAAGGTGATATACAAAGGGAAAAATCACCCATTTCTCCACCTCAGGGGCAAAATTGTACTTCACATATGTGATGGACTGAATAGTGCTTCATCATAAGAGCCAATTTTCTTCCAACTCCCCTGCAGCTCCTAAAACATAGATCTTAGTTTTGTGCCTGATTTGCTAAATGGCTTGCCCTCCTATTATACCTTTAAAAATAAAAAGAGATGATAAATACATAATTTCATGATTTACTGTGCTTACCAAAAAGTGGATATTAGGAGAACTGTTCTCAGGTAAGAAATAAAGACTGAAATAAAAATAATCAAAAATTTCCAAACAAATATGCTATTCCCCCTCTTCCACAAGGAGAGGGTGGGTACCCCTCATGGAAAACAAATGCCAGAAGAAAAAGCTAAGTAGTTATTAATATGAAAATAATCTAAAAAAAACTTCCTATGACTTATAGCAACAAAAAGCCCTAGGACAGTTCCATCTCACACAGATTTTAATGCTATGTATAGTAAAAACAAGTGGTAACAAAATGTTAGAACAAAACCCTCATCGAATACAGGCATTAAATCAATGAACTAATCTTAAGCATTCCAAGAAAATCAACAGTTTGGCATTTTTCTACCTTGTAGGACTTTATCAGAAGGACATAGGACTTAAAAAAACCCCAAATGTTTCTCCCAAACAGTTCTGAATCCTCATTTGGCACTTTTCATGATGCTTTGCTGTCTGAAAGGCACAGTGAGTGGGGGCAGCTCCTTGAATGTACTCCCTCTAACTCCCCTGGTTTATCCCCACCTTAAAACACATCCATTCAGAAATACCTGTAAAACAACCACATAAATTCCATTCCCTTTAAGATACTCAAACACCCACCTCCATTGATGGGAAAAGCTCTTCTCCACAGACTGAAGATGTCCTGGATGTCTCACTCCTTTCAGCCTTCCCTCCAAACCTGCTTTGCAACTGCAGTCAGAGTGCAAGAACTGCACCCATCTCCCTTCCAATCCCACAGCTCTGCTTTTCCCCCTCTTTCTTGAAGTTTCTTTCAGCAGAGACTTGTGGGAGTACAGTCCCAGCTGCAAACACTGATGCTCATTGATGCCCTTTGACAACTTTATGTAGTTCATGAACTCCCAAATGCAAAACTCCTGGCTGCTGTTAGCTGAAGGAACCTGCTAAGTCACCAGGGCTCAGCCTGGGTTTGGGATTCCAAAAGAAAAACACCTGGGCAGGAAAGGGCTGGGACTGACCCAGGACTTGAACACACAAGGAGTGACTAAAGCATCAGCTGATGCTTGTTTGATACTCATCTTTAGCCTCCTGATGGGCCTAAAGTCTGAAAACAAAAAGAAGTCCAAAACAGAATTTGGGCAACTGTTTTGTTAATTTTTGTCACCATGTACACCATTCCTTGTCATCAAATAATACAGGATTGCCTTTTTTGCAGAAAAGAGCTGTGTTTGATGGTGCAATAACAGCTGTGCAATTACATCCAGTCCTCTCCAAAGCCACATCCAAAGTTCCTGCAGCCACTTTTGCATTGCCTGTGAAATGCAGGTTAGAGTTTGTGTTAGAAAGTCTAAAAACCTCAGGTGCATCTGAACAAGGCTATGGAGGAGTGAAATTGCCCCAGTGGTAAAAGGTAAAGGTCCCCCAATGATTCCAATATGTCACAAAATATATGGTGCCTTTTATTATAATGGAGCGAGAATGAATCAGCCTTTCATTATCAAGGAGAGACAATATTACTTGTTCTGGAGCTCTCTGCCTTTCAGAGAGGAGTGTGCTCTGAAATATTGTCACTTTTGTTGCTTCCAATATGTCAGCTTGGAAAGGAGAAAGAAGATCAGGCCAAGACAAACATTTTACTGCCCTTTTTTCCACCCTGATTACGATTGCTTTTGGGTTGCTATCAGGAA
This sequence comes from Ammospiza caudacuta, assembly GCF_027887145.1. NCBI lineage: Eukaryota > Metazoa > Chordata > Aves > Passeriformes > Passerellidae > Ammospiza > Ammospiza caudacuta. The sequence continues at coordinate 22,483,615 of NC_080603.1, forward strand.
ATTTTAGTATCTCATACCAGCCAGATGAAGTTTTTTACTGGGCTCAGTGTCCTTACAAGGCTCAGACTTTGACGAGATCGTGTTTCATTTTTCAGCTATTGCCCAACTGCAGTGTCTTTTAATTGAAAATTAGCTACTATTTAGCTATATCTTGTGTCACACTCTGTGTTTCACACCCCAGAAGAAATTTTCAGGAAATCACTGCATCCCTCACCACCTTTGGAGACCCAAATCATAAGATTTCATTCACTCATGTGCTCAGTGTGATGGGAAGACATGAACCAGGTGTGGCTGTGCAGAGCTGTGGTACAGCACCACTGGAAGCAGCCCTGTGTCCCTGTGTCCTTGTGTCCTCCCTGTGTCCTTGTATCCTCCCGTGTCCCTGTGTCCCGGGCTCCAAGCCCCAACCAGGCACCCCAACACCCTGGATGTTCTCCTGCCTTCTCCAGGTTCTCAGTGAACCTCCCCCATGGAGAAACTGGGATTTACTTTTTACTTAGCGCTGCCTACAAAGGGCCTCTCAATTTTTAGTCCATTAACAAATCTTTCCTGGGATCTATTAACATGTCACTGTGGAATGCCTTTTCCTTCAAAGTTTAATACCTCTTAACTCTCTCTTAATCACATTGCTCTACTCCACTTCATAGCCTGTGGCTTCAGGGAACCTTTGCCTTTTATTGGTACCCATATACAATCATGTTGTCATTCCAAAATCCAGGGCTGCTTTGGGTTTCATAAATTCTTATCACTTTGATTTACTTGGTGTGTCCACAGCTCCCCGAGAAGGGAGATGTGCAGGCAGGGCAAGGAATGAAGCGTTTACAGTACAGAGCTGTGCCAGTGCATTCTTTAGGAGGGAGGAGCTGTGCCTGACAGGAGACACAGCCCCTTCTTCCCTGCAGTGGTGGCAGGCAGTGTTAACACTAATATTGGTTTGGTCAAATCCTTGGTACAGCCACTGGAGGTATTGAGAAGACGTGGAGATGTGGCACCTGGGGACGTGGTTTGGTGGTGGGCATGGCAGTGCTGGAGCAATGGTTGGATTCAATGATCTGAAAGGTCTTTTCTGTGATTCCTGTTCTGACAGTTGACAGGCTTCCATGCTCACAGCGGTGTTTTTCATTTTTCCAAGTGAAAAACTGACAGCTCCTACCTTGGTAGTGCCCCATAAAGGAACATCTCTGATGCCACAGCCTTGTCAGGGTCACAGTGTTTCTGGTTTGGCCCATCTAGAAGGTCTCTGAGTGCCTGGTGAGGGAGGGAAGAGACTGTCTGCTTCCCATTTTCAGTCATTTGCAGCTCCAGGCGAGCAAAAAGAATACTGAAAGTCCTCCTTAGAAATGCACATTTAGATATCTGTTTTATCTGTTGTTTGAGGTGATATTCTGCATTTTATAAAGGTGTTTGTGAGTGACAAGAAAGTTTCAGTGTGATAAATCTGTGGTCTCTATTTGGTAAATCCCTTATTTATGTCACTGAATTCATTACTGGAGATGACAAAACTAAGTTTATGAAATTGTGTAAAAGCAGCTCCTGACAATTCTTTTGTGGTTTTGGGTTTTTTTTTCCCCTCAATGCCATTTCTACTGAGAAGCATATTATAATGCAATTTAAGGTGCTGTAGTACTAGGTTCATGAACAAGATGGATTCACTAATTAAATGGAAACAAGGTCCAGCCTGACATCTCTAAAATACAGCAGATCCCATCACAGCCACATGCTTGTCTCCCTGCTGTTAGAGATTTGTCATTTGCAAGGTACCTGGGTTTCATCTCAACATCATGTCAAAGAACCTGAAAAATATCTCTTCTCTCTCCTAATAAGACACCATCTGCCTTTTTTTTAGAGTAGCCTCCAAGTAGGCATTGTCTAGGTCTGTTTAAGAACTTTTTGTCTGTTCCCAGTTTCTTTACAAGAGTTTTTTGATTTTATTTTTTTCCCACAAGTCAGAGTTGCTGCAATGTGCTCTGTGCGGTGGAAGTGTTCAAAAGCATTGGGAATGTGCAGCTTGTACAGAATGCACTGCCTGCCTGTGAAATGGTATTAGACAAAGAGAATAAAGTATATAGGTTCTTTGGCATCTCTATCAGCTTCCTGTTTATTTCTGAATATAATTTGAGTCCTAGCTTTTTACCTGGTCGGATCCTGACAGGTTACTGGGTTTGTCTTAATGAATTGCCATAGCAACTGTGATGCTGGAGCAAACAGTCATGAGCTTTAATAGCCTGGGGGTCTGCAGCAGAGCACTCTTAATTTAGAGGCCTTCATATCTCCAATCTGGGTCATTTCACCAGCTTGATTGGGTTTATTTTCTGTTCTTCAGCATGATTCACGTTGTGATCTGTGGGCTACAGGGAGAGGAGAGATGTGAGTTTGTGTGTGTTTGTTTAGGAAGGATTACACTCTTTGAATAAACACCATTCTAGAACAAAACCCAAAGTGTGGATTGGCTCAGATGTATATTTTGATGCAAAAGATACTCAGATGTATATTTTTATGTTCTACATTATTGCAAGGCTTGGGTTCACATCTGAAGCTGGGATGAGACACTGAGCACTAAAACATCCCCATTAGCTTGTGCTGAAGCTGAATTTGGCCTGGGCTGTGCTGTGCCTCAGGTGCCCCAGTGCTCAGGGGCTGCTCTTTGCAGCTCTTTGCAGCTCTGGACTCTCTCACAGCAGCTGTGTTGCCATTGTTGTTCTCACAGCTTTGTTTGATTGTTCCCGTGGCCGTGCACCTGCAAACCCCAATAATTTTATATGGCAGGTTCTCGTGGGAAGCCATTAGCACTGGTGTGAAAATCAGCCCTTTCCCCCAGCCTTTTCATACCTCGTTCTGTAGGTGCTAGTTTGTGTCAGAGACAACTGAAACAAAAAAGCAGTGTTTGTGTACTCTGTACTATTAGTATTTTAAACACTGAAATATTAGCCAATAACACGTGGGCACAGGAGGTTAATGGCCAATGTGCAACAATTTCTCTAATTACTGTGCTCAGCTGTAATCATGCCACAAAGAGGAGCATCCAAGAGGGAGTTTGAGTTGATCCCACTGAGAAAAAAAACATATAAAAATAGTGGAAAAGCGTACCAGGAAAACCATCATTCTTCTCTTCATCCTCACCATTTCTGCACATGAGAGACAGCCCAGAGGACACCCAGCTGGGGACCCCAGCACTGCTCTTCCCAGCCACCCACAGAGGAGTTTTCCCCTCTCCTTTCCCCTATCCTCATCTGCAGACCCTGCTCACACTACTCTGAGTGTGGCTCAGCACCCTGCATGCAACAGCCCCAACAGTGTGTGTAAGAATTATGGGAATTATTGAAGCCATGAGGGTAGGGAAAGTCACAAACAGTGCTATGGCAGATAAATCACATTGCATTTTTTTGGTTTTCACTGGGTCTGCCTCACTCTGTTGGCAGAGCAGAAAGCAATAGCTGCTCAAATGTTATGCCTTAAAGAACACAAAATTTCAATGCAGATTTCAATATTGATAATAACAGCTATGTAGTTGGTAATTTATTCAGTATTTACACATATCTAACAGCCATTACAGTTTTACCTGCCATACTGCATCTATTTTAATAAAAATTGTGTAGCTGGAGATTTTCTCAGTTGGAACAGCTGGGTGTCAAAAGCCAAACTGCCCAAGCAGTCTGTGTGAGCACCAAAAGTAGACACCTGCCCACTCATTTTTTGACAGGCATGGCTTTAGTCACAGCTTCTGCGAAAATAAATATTATTGAAAATACATTTTCTCTTTTACGCTGAGACAGTTTTTAACAGTTGTGGACATTCCATGTCCTTCAGATGAATGAAGGCTACCTATCTTCTTCCTAGAACAGCAAACATCAAGCAGAGGGAGCTGAAATTACTCTGAAAAAGCAATTTTATGTGAATCTGGAATATCCAGAGGTGCACTGACCTATTCACTCACATAACATCTCCTTGACTGCTGTTGCTTGTAGACAGATGAGTAAAGCCAGAAAAGTCACTCAACTTCTGCCTTTTGGGCAATCCCACTCTGCCCTTCTCCTTCCTTAGAAAGCTTCAAAAGCAGCTATTTTCACAACCTGAGTGTTAACAGAGCTGGCTGCTGTCATGCAGTTACCAGGTGGCTCTGTCAGACTCAAATCTTGGTCTCCTGGGCAAGCACAGAATGGGGGAAGGAAAAGGAGAAAAAGTGTAAGACAATGGTAGTTTTACAGTCTCCTTTCTCAGCTTGCAGACTGGAGATAGGAGTAGACAAGCTTTATGATGCTGAGGAAAAATCAATACATTTTCATTGATTCTTGTAGCTGCAGAACTCTCACCCAAGCACAAGCACAGGGGTGAGAGCAATGAGTTCATGACTGCCCTGCCATACTATCCGTGTAGAAATCCTCAGAAATCTGCTCTGGGTTTCACCAGGGATGGAGCTGCTCCCTGACATGACTGCAGCAACAGCAGCTGGCCCAGGGTTCCTCTCAGCAAAGGGAATTTGCAGGTCCTGCAAATTATCCCCTGCACAGGCCAGAATCTCCAACAAAGCCATGGGCAGCTGCAGCTGAAGGCACAGCTTCACTTAAGGAAAATTGTCTTGACAAAAGACTGTTTTCAAACAATTACACAAAGTCTATCGAAACAATGCATTGTGTTCCAAATGAAAGAGGTCCACAAAGTTATATGTGAAGAGTGACACAGAAATAGAAACATCAGAACAAAACAGCTTGGAAAACCAGCTAAAAAGTTGCATAGTCAGACCAGAATGCAATTAAGAACTTGGAACAAGCACATAGTTTTGAAACAAAAGGAATTGGAAACAAATTATAAAAATTTGAATATGAAAAATAATTGAAGGAGACTTCTGAGGGTTACATTTAGTTTATATTTTTTCAAATCCTCTAAAAAAAAAAATCAGTGGGAGTCTTTTAGAGTTGTTTTGATTTTGCAGAAACATTAATTTCCTTAATTGGCATTTTCAGCTTCTGGTAGAAAATTTCTGACCTGCTCAACTCTTTTGAGAATCTGTTCATTAGCAAAGTGTGAGGGTCTGTCACCATTTTCAGTTGCTGCAAAGCTGTCAAACGGTGTAAAACTTATTGGAAGGTCCTTTCGCTGTTATGGCCCACCTTTGCAGGTGACATTTTATAAGAGATTTGATTGTGCCACGATGGACCTGACCTTTGTGTCATGTCTTTTCTTCCCTTTTCTTCAGCAGAGTCCATTATCTCTTGATCCAAATTCCTCCAGGTCTTCTCTTTGACTTTGTGTTACTTTCCACTTCATTCCCAGGCTGCACCGCCTAACACCCTATACCTGCTTTTGATGTCACCAAACAGGGACAATGACTATAAAGTTATTTCCCTTTACAAGAAACCTGGAAGGTCTCTCTGTTGTTGTTCATTCTATTTCCATTGCTGGTGTAAGTGTCCTTGTTGTTTTTCCCACTAGTGAGGAAAGGGCAAGTGTCATAATCACTGAAGCAAAGACTTGGCTTTGAAGCCGTATTGATTTTTTCCTTTTCCCTTCTGAAGCTTTGCCAGGCTCCATAAAAGCCTGTCTCTTGTTCAGAAACTCTTTGGACTGAGAGACACCGGGGGCAGCAGAGCCAGCGGGGTGCAGTGGGAAGTTAGGGCATCTGCTGGGGAATGACAATCGTGACAGCAGCACGGAAAAGAAAGAGGTCATTTTATTTTTAACTGTACTCTGAGAATGGCTGTGCATCAGAACAAAGCCAAACGGGAAGCTCAGCTTTAATTCCAATTTGTGATTCCTCCTTGTCCAAACCTGAATATGCACATTTTTCTAGGGTTAAGCTGTTGACAGCAAGACACTGAGACCACTTAAGTGACTTGGCTAGAGGCTGAACCATGAAGGTGACAACAGCAGCAGGTTGTGGTACAGTGCTGTAGGGATGTGAGCCTTACCCTGCACTAGACTGGAGCAGCAGCATCCTATGGACTGGCAGAGAACTCCTCAATGAAGGTCCAGGGCTACCACAGGACTCCTGTTCAAGGGATCTGAAAGGCTCTGTTTAGACCTAGCTTATGCAAAGCAGAAATATCCAATAGCATTTATGCAGCTCACATGTTTGACAAGGACCCCACTTTGTGGCAGACTGTCTTCTGCCACAAAATGCCTCTGTCTTTTGTAGGTTCCCTGCAGTCTATGACCACTTACACTTATTTATCATCTGTGCATTGGAGAGTCTCTCACTCTTAGCACAAAGATAGGTGCTGGCTTTAAGCTTTAATTAAAGTGGTCTCTCAGTGCCTCCACCTCTCTTCCAACGTTTCATTCATGCTGACTCGGAGGAAAGAATGTCACTTATTAAAACATCAGTGTCACTTCTTGCCATGCTTCTGTATTTCTTGGAGCTGTCAGGATGGGAGAGTTGGTCTTCCAAAGCTCATTAGATAAACAGCTGCAGCTGGAGCTGCTTGTAAAATTACAGCAGCTACCTTTTGCAGAGCAGGTCAAGTAATAACTATAGTAGTTTTCTACAGTTCCTTTTTTGTTTTTTTAATTAGTACCTACTGCCAGAAATTAAATAACAACAATAAGAATTAGTCTTAGTGCTCATGAGTGTAGTCATAAAGTTCTCTAAAACCTAAAAATACATAAAATGGCTTCCAGATTCTCAGCTATTTTGAGAATTGTGCATATGAGACAGCTGGAAATGAGACTTTTTTTTTAAACACCTCCGAAAAAACCTGTTATCAACAGCAATAAGAGGGTTTTGTTGATTAAAGGATGTTTTTCTCTATTCATTTATAAGGGAAGTGAATCATTAAGTGCTGTCTGAAAACCGTCTTCATACTGAATAGAAGGAAAATGCTTTGTGGTCATTAGGGCTTACAGGAATAGCCTGAACACCCACCACCATCTATTTGTGCTGCAGATCAGCTCTGCTCCAGCTGCTGATGCCACTTGTCAATGGACTGCAGGCTCCCTGCACTGCAACAGCACCACTGCTGCTTTTCCTTCCCCTTCCAACCAGCTCCACCAGCCAGGGCAATTTTGCAGCCTCTTTCTCCAAGGAGAGGAAGCATCTTAAAGCTGGGCCCCCCTGCACAGGGGAAGAAAAGCATAATTTGTGTTGTTTGCCCTGTCAGGACCTAAGCACAGCAAGTAATGAACAGAAATAAGCTGTTTGGGTGTCCTGGTTCAGCTTTGACTTTGCAGTTTCCTGCTTCACCTTTTGGGGCACGTCACACTGTTGACTTCTGCACCTTTGTTACCCATCCAGTTCTCAGTGTACATTTGTTTTCATTATTCCTGCACCCTCCTGCTGCTTTTTCTGACAAGCTCAGGATCTGAAAGCTGCTTTCCCAGACCTTTAAGTAACAACCCATCATCAGCTGTGCTGTGTATGGGAGGCTGCAGCCTGAATTTGTTTCCACAAAAGGCACAGGACCTGCCTAATCAGCACTTACCTAAGTTTGCTCATGCCAGACAGAGTCAATTTACAGACCCTGCCTGCTGTTGACCCTGCTGTCTGCTCTGGGTTATTCTGGCCCGCCTCCACTTTCTGAAATTAAATGTTAGTATTTTTAATTGCAGGTTTTAACTCTTGCCTAATGGGGCACAGGCTCATGCTGTTAGAGATCTGTCCAAGATAAGTGAGAGGGACTGCATGGAGAGGAGCTGCAGTTGCTGATAGTGACAAAATGGGTCTGTGCCTTCTGTCCCTCATCTGCCATTGACTGCAGGTTAAAAATCTCAGTACCACTGTCCCCTTGCCACTGCTGCCCAGCTCACAGGCACCACCACGGGGCAGAGAATCCTGATTTTGGAATGTGGTGCCTCCCTGCCATTTTGACCCAGAGCAGCTCTGAGGCTGATACTTGTTCCTGTTGCAGCTGAACGAGCTTGTAGCTGCTGGAGTATTTATCTTGTGAGTAGGCATCTCAGGCTTGCATGGGGTAAATACTCAGTGCAGGCTACAAATCATGCTGCTTTATTGCTATTCTTTCCTTTTTCTTGGTGAAAACATGTGAAATAAAACTAGTTCATTCAAAATAATAATTGCAATGTAATTTTGTGAACATTTTGAAAAATGTAACTGTTCTATATATTACTAAATTTGACCAAAGAAAATATGATTTTTTTTTTCCTAAACCAATAAATAAATGATTGGTAAAATTATTATAGCACTTCTTTCTCTTTGATTTTTAATGAGACTTTTCTTTCTTCTATGCAACTATCTATTGTTGATCCCATCTTAAAAACAGTTTCACATCATGGGAAAAACACAATCTATAGCACAGCTTGCTAGATGGGGTGTGAAAGGTTTGCAGCCTGCAAATTCCAAGTTCAGCTCCTTATCATATGATCAGTTTTCACCACCCACAGCCAGGTTCTGGCCATTGCCACACAGACCCAGGATGAACACCCATGAAAAAATAAACTCAGCACCTACCTGGGGGATTGTGGACAGATCACAGAAATTATGAAGCCAGCTTCACAAGCTGATTTATGGCAACTATGAAGAAGCTGCAGATCTTCTCTACTTTGGAAACAAACAGCTGAAGATTTAAGCTGCTCTCACCTAGTGTGCAGCAAAACCATAGAAAGTCTGCTGTGAGATAACATCTGTGGGAGTTAAGGTCACCAGCGAGCCAACAGCTCCGACTAAAATTTCAAGCTCACAAAATATTTGCTTGTTTTTTCCTTAAGATTTTTTTCCAAGATTTGATTTGCTGCTTCTATTTCCTTCGCACACCAGACCACAGACCTAGCTCCATTACCATCATGGCAGTGATAAAACCTGAAATAAGCATCTTGGTTGCTCTCTCCTGCTGCGTTTCAGTCCATTGCCTGTATATTCCCTGTGGAAGGCTGTGACCACCTATCCATACCAACCTGCACAGAGATGCTTTCCAGCTGCCTTTTGATGGCCTTTCTTGGTTTTTCAGTGGGACTTCGGCACTGCCCAGACAGCTGGAGGGGTTATGGAAGCTGCAATGATTGTGGTGTAAAGCTGGAAGGTTTTTTTAAACTTCACAATGCTTGTGCAGAGCAGCTGCATTCCAGTCACCAAGTTGGAGTGTACCTGTGCAACAGCCTCACAACATCCCAGGGTTGTGTGTCATTAACATCAGCCAGGCAAAGATATTTTTACACTCAGAAGTTGAACAAGAACATTCAGGATTTCTTTTCTCATTAGCATGTACCTATAAGAATGAAGATGGAAACCAGAGTAGATATTAATGCAAATCTAATTGCAGGAGCTGTCTGAATGCCAGCAGGGAAATTCCTGTTGTCAAGGATGAAAGACAAGACATGTCCCATTTCCCAGAAGTGCTCTTCATTAACTTTGTGAAAGTCAAACAGCTAATATCCAGGTAAGTGTTCTGCACAAGCTCCTTTGCTCTCCTCCTCTGAAATTGCAGGATTCAAGGTAAAGACACATAGGTAATGGTCACAATATTGAAAAGGGTTATTTGCTGCTGATCAGATGTAAGCCATGTTAATCATACCAACCCAAACACCTCTATTGCAAACCAAAGGCTGATGTGCCCAGTATCTGGGTTAACAAAATGGCAACTTCTTGGCAAATTATTCAAATAAATGAGAGTTTGTTGAAAATCTTGGAATCAATGAGTCCAAGGAATGGTCACAGCTGTTATCTGAATTTCATAATTTTCTAACTTTGCTAATCTGAGAAAGCAGCTTTACAGAAGCCTTACACATCAACAGGATGGACATGGATGGACACGCGCTTGGTGCTGATTGCGCCACGGGTAGTCCCCTTCAGCTGGTGCTTTTCATATTGACCTCTCATCTAAATGGATGATGTAGGTTCATAAGCAATGAAACCATCAATATCTGTCAGGATTTACACCTCTTTGACCTCAGCGTGGGGCAAATATTGCTATCAGCTTTATGTGGTTTGTTCTGTTTGTTTTGAGCTTTTCAGTTAATCTGATTGCAACACACAGCATGAGCTTCAGAGGTTTGAACAAATGCAGCCAAGGCATTCATGTAGCTCCTCTCCAAGACATAAGTGATCATATTCTGCATAGCTCTCTTAATAGCACTAATGATTTACAGGACAATCAGTTCTCTCTCTGGTAAAATAAGTTTACAATGATTTATATGTAGCATTGCTCTAAAGTATGTTTTTATAAATTTTGTGGTCCTAAGTGCTTGTCACATGGATGTCAGAGACCACACAGAAGTCTAAAAATACTCATGTAAACCCTTCTGCAATTGCTTGACATCACTGCAGCTATTGTATATTTTCATGCTCAACACAGGTTAAAATAGTGCCACTCACTGTGACAGTGTAACTGGGGGCTGCTAAGATGACAGAAATAATTTACTATGCTGCTTACAGCTAATAAAGCCCCATGTGCTTTGGGGCAGTTTTTGAAAATACAACTCTCATCCTTTTCACATGTGAACGCTTGCTGTTCCTATCATCTCTGGTAGTCCTTAGACAAAGGTTTGAAGCCTGCAAACACACTCAAAACTAGGAGAAAGTGAAATGTCTGACTGCATAAAATAAGGACTCCCTTGCACCAGAACAGGCAGCCAGCCCTTTTTGTTAAGTACAGCTATTGTGTGTTAAATGTGTCTAAACCCACACTAACTTCTGAGGAGAATCAGCCCATTTGATCAAAGAAGCTCAAACTGACAAAACACAGCAGTCTCACCAAATCCTGCAAGAAGCCCCATTTCTGCTGGTGAGCCAGACTGCTCAGTAGTGGTTTGATCTCCAAAATTCACTGCTCTGGGCTGGTGTTTCTCCTCCAGCTCCCCTTCCCCGCTTTCTCTCCCTTATTTCTCTGTTCTGCATTTCCACTTTGCTAACTCACTCACAAAGCAATATCACAGGGAATGAGGCATTGTGGAGCTGGAAATTGTTGTAAACCTCATCACTGTGCCTGATCTTGGATGCATCTATCTCATTTTGGAGTCATTTATAAAGATAGAAGAAATAAGAGCAACTCCAGCCATCTAACCATCCCAAGGCAGAATTCACTCTGAAATGCATTCCATGCTATAGAAGCCATGTGCAGCTTCCCCCAGTAATAACTGTGCTTACTATCACAAATGTTCTACACTATTAAGTCTTTTAAGTTAGGATTTTTCACTACTTCATGCCATTCAGTTCTGATATTACTTACTGATCTTACTTCCTCAACCTGAGGAAGTAAGTATTTTACTGTAATAAAATATTTTATTGTAATAAAATAAAAACTGGGTGCCAGAAGTTGTGATTCTGATCTAAATGATCAGAATTGATCAGTTGATCTAATCTGATGCAACTAGAAAAATAATGATTGTTAATAGCATACATATGTATAAATAACTGCTCATGTCAGCGTTTCATAGTTAAGTGTACCTGAAAGACAGAAAGGATAGTAAACTTGTTCACCTCCTTTTTGTTCTCTCTTAGGCAACAAGAAAAAACAGATAACCAGTAAACAATGATTTATCCAATACTAAAATTTCTCCACTAGGCACCTAACATTGGTGGTTTAGTTTAGGAAGGTAGAAATTCATACTGATAATTTTCAACATCCAGCACAGACCCACAGCAGAAACACCTCCTACAGTCATACCCAGACCCTCAACCCTCCTGCTCCCTTAAGAAGGGACGCAAAGGGCTGTTCCAAGTTTAAAAAGAGTAGAAAATTGTGCTTGATGCTGCCCATCTGTGTTTTGTTCCTCCTCAAGGAGAGGGGCTCATCTTTCCCAGGCGCAGTCAGCAGAGGTTTGGCTGTTTCCTGCAGGGGCTCAGCTCCATGGAGCAGCTGTGGCACAGACACAGGCACTGCAGCAAAACCTCTGAGAGCCTGCACAGCCCCTGCAGAAATCCAGCAGCACTTGTCTGAAGTGTGGCCATGAGCTGCAAGGTGTTCATTTTTAAGCTTCTTTATCTAGCAGGCAGTTGAGTTATGAGCCTCTGCTCGTGTCTGGAGGCACACACTTGCCTTAGCTCCAAGTTCCCTGTGAAATTGCACCTGTGGCATCTTTCAAAGGCAAAAATTGCCATCTGTGTGTGGTGGATCACTCCCTGGCACATGCCTGTTATTATGGACTGATGGCATTCTTGTACCTAGCCACGAGAGGCTGGCCTTGCCTCTGCTGGATGCTGGAGCCACCAGAGCAGCCTGGATTTCCATTCCCACCCTGAACAGCAATCCTTGTAGCTGGGAGTTGATAAATTAATATCCCTGGATAGATATTCAACTACAAGAAAAACAATTTGAAGCAAAATTCTCACCTGAAGGAACAAGAGCACTGATAAAGCGAAGAAAACATTTAAATTATTTCAAATATTTGCATTTGTGTGAGACAGTAGAAGCAATTTGAGAGGGGATGAAGAACAAAATTGCACTTATCACACAAGGGACAATTTTTTAAAAACCTAACAAAACCTGTAAAGAAGCAAGAAAAAATAAATTCATAAATGAAAGGATTATGACATTGAAGTAAATGATAAATGAATTAGGGACAGCAAATTGCACCTAGCAATAGTCCATACAGCAACAACAACTCAATAAAAAACAGAGAGATTCTAGTTTTAAAATGAAATTGAAATGCAGAATGGAGCCAGGACAAGTATGAATTCAACAAAGGGGAATTCACATGCAGTATTACAATACAGTGTAAATTCTAGTAACCAACGAGCCCTTTTAGACTTCAGATAAACCGTATTTTTGAAAAAGTATTACTTGTATTAAAAAAAAAAATCATCTCAGATATGTCGTTATTATCAGTATTGTATTAAATTTTATGTTTCTTCTTCTGTCAAACACAGCAAAATCTGTGAGTGTTTTCATGTTTCCGTGGTGTATCTCAGAAGTACAGCTGGGAGTGCTTTTCCAGAGAAATCTCTTTTCATGAATTTAACCCTGCTCTTTCCTCCTGGACAAGGCAAAAGGAAAATGCCCCAAAAGGTTCCTGGCTGCAGCAATAAAGGTTGTATTTCTTGCTGGTTCTGGTCAGCCTTCAGAGAATCAAGATACTCAAAATAGCCTATAAGAAAGAAAAAAAAACAAACTAAAACAAAACAAACTCAAAGCCCAAATCCCAGCATCCAAACCCTGGCTTGTTATTTGTCTTCTATTACATTTTCAGCTCTTAGAGAGCGAAGAGGAAACCAATGGTTCCTGTAATCTTCATCTTCTGTGAAGAGCAGGGTACCCTTATTCCAGTTAATAACTGGGGAGAGACAAATATATTTATGGCAAATGGGTGGATGTTAAAGAGAAAATCAGCATGTGATCGAACAAGGGAATCTCTACTAGCTGACCAAGAGTAATTGGTTTTGGGTGTTATTTACCATAGTGAAGGTCCCACTTTTCACTTTTCATGAAATTGCTCTAGACTTCTATGCAAATAAGAGCAAAATTTATTCATTAGTTCAGCTGAATATCACCTCTGTGTAGGAGAAACCTTATGAAATGTAGAAAAACCAACACTATACAACCATATATTTGTCACCAATCAGTGAAATATTGCATGGCTTTTTCTGAAAATGCATGTGGTGTCAGATGAACCACGCATTATTTCTGAAACCCTTTGTATAGATTTAATTGCCTAAAATTACTGCTGAAGTTGTTTCTACAAACCAGTGGATGAAACAGGTACACTGTACACCTCACCCTCCCAAACTGCCTCGGGCCACAAGGTTCTGCCCTACTCCTCATTTTATTCCAGGGAAGATTTATCAAGTGTATAAATCAAGTGTATTCCACAGGGTCTAGCCCAGAATTGCTTTGCAGTCCCAGAATTTCCTTTTCTATCCTTCTCACCCAGGAGGTCCAGTGAGGCTCCCTGAGTTCCTCACTAGCTGAACAAAATCACTAGATGAAATCTTTTTCCTTCCTTTGTATTTTTAATAATGCAATTGAAGTGTTACCAGCTCATAGAGTCTTTCACCAGCCTCTTTTTAACTGAGCTCTGGTATTATCACATCTGAGTGCCAGCAGTATCAACTTCCATTTGAAAAAAAGGTTGCTGTCTGTTATAGCTGTAAAGCAAAAAAACCTGGGTATCCCGATAGCCTCAAAAACTCCAATTTTTTTTTAAATGGCATCATTATAAAGCTCAACTCACAGATGCTGTTGCCTTGCTGACATTGAGAGGGAAAAATTCAGATGACAGAGAAAATCTGTCCTGAATTTATAGCAACGTGTGGCCCAGTTGTCTGTCTCTTCCCTTCCAGAATGGAGAAGAACAGAGCAGACTTCCAACTGCTGTAAAGTGTCATTGTCTTTGACATATAGGTCAACATATAGATTTGAGGATCAGGAAGAACTGAATGTTCCTTTCTATATATAGACTTTAACATAAAAGTTACTACAGCATGCTAAGGCTGCAAACTGGTACTTTTCTTTGCATCCATGTAACCTCAGGGTTTGGTTTTTTTTAATATATCAGACTTTTTTTCCCCTGAATTTTGGCCTTACACGCAAATATCCATAAGCATATTGAAAAGCACGTTTTAAAGCCTGGAAGTGCTCATAAATCAGTAGAGTGATACTTGTAATAATTTCTGTGAGCGGGTGTTCCTGTGCATGGGAAGATATGCAAAACTGGACAGTGAGATGAGCCGTGATGAACATTAAAGGTCCAGAAGCAGATCGATGGCTGGTGTCAATTGCCAGGGCTTCATTGATTCCAATGGTCCCACAATAAATCCTAATTCAGCTGGAGCTGAAAACATTGTCATCATCTTATCAGCTGCTCTGTGACACTGGAGAATGCAGAATGAGGGGCAGGCCTTACCTCCACACCTCTGAGTGGTGCCAAAAGGGAAAATTCCCTCGTTAGTCTCATGCTTTGAAATCTCCTTTATTGGCTGCATGTGGCTGTGCATGTGCAGACAGATGCATATGTACACAAGAAGGCATTTTCTGAGACAAATACACAGCTTCTACTGCTGTGATGGTACTTTTATCTTCAATTGAAAACAAAATAAATTTCAAGAGACTGTATAAAATTTGCTTGTACAAATTTGTTGCGCTTCTATGAGGTTTTTCATTCATCCCAGTAGCAAAGGGTCATGAAACTCAGGTTTTAATCCATGATTTACATACAATACTCAAATTCTTTTTCAAAACTAAAGCTTATTACAGAAATTATAGTTTCCCAGGAGTACAAATTACTGAGAATTATAATATCAACAAAAAGGAACGAAGCCAGGTTGCATATAAAAATCTACACCTCCTAGGTGGCTCTCAACAGGTTTTTTTCTAAACATTTTCCACCAGATAAAGTTCATTATCTTGTTCTAACAATTTCCCATTTCACAAAGTTAAGGTTTTACTGAACCTGTATATAAGAAATTGATTATACAGTGGCATGAACAGAACCTGAGAAAAGGGACTTTGTGCATGGCTGGTGATGAACTCATCGATTCTGCTGCAAAGTTCTCTTGAACACCTTATCAAATGCTGCTAATTTTCTGGTCTGCATACAAATGTATTGATGTGCCAGAATGTAATCAAATAAGAATGTTTAGAGTAAAAGTTCATTTGCCATGTTTCATATTGTTCATATTTACTTGGAGGCTTCAGGAGGGCATCTTAATCTTATAGTGTTATTATTTCAAATAGAAAAGGAGATTTTTAATGTTATTTGGAGAAAGTCTCTTAGCTTGCAGACTGAGGGGGGAAAAAAAACCAACCAGAACTGCTGCAACAGATATTTTGACAAAAGCTTTGAATGAAAAATAACAAAACCTCTGAAGGGAATTTCCCATTAATCTAATTTATTTGGAAGCACATTTTCACAATAATAATTAAATTATCTAACGTTCGCTTACATTAAAAAGCGACCATCTGTAACTGTTCAGTACTAGAAAAAAGGCGGGGGGAAAGGCCAATGTTTTAAACTAACATCACAGGGAAAAAGCAACAACTTCCAAACATCAAAGGAATACCATGATGTTTGACAGCTTCCTGTGAAGTCAGCTGTTTCATCTCCTAGTGAAGTTGGCAACAGAAATTCCAGCATCTTCTGTGCAGTGGTGTCTTTAAAACTGTAACATGTTTATTTGTTAGACCTCTATTCATCCAGGGGGTGTGAGCAACAAAAACATCCAATAATTAAAGACTTGTGACACAGGAATCCATGTTTAGTACAGACAACAAAAATAACAACTGCATTTTCCTATGGAGGATTTTATCCGGGAGGTTCATCCGTGCCTTGCAAGTCGTCCGTGGGAGGAGGACACCAGGTACAACCAACTGAGATACCATTGAGCAAAATGCGTTTTTTATCGGTTTTATTTCTCCTAGAAATGTCAGCACAGCACATTATATTGCCTGTAATTTCAATAGATAAACGAGACAATGATTCCATTGTTATTTTTTTTTTCTCAAAATGGTAGAATACATTTTCTTAAAAAGGTCTGCAAACATATTTACAAAAGTGTGAAATCAATAAATGCAGGCTCTTTATATTTTTACTGAACTTCCAAAGACTGACTGATATCCTAATTTTATTGGAAATCTGGTCCAAGGATGATACAAGAAATTAAATATCACACTCAATTTTGCTTTTGTGTATGCTACCATGATAAACAAATCAAATAGATAAAATATCTTGAAAATAACAAACTTATATATCCATGAAGCACATGAAGATATTCCAAAACCATTTCTTATCTTTTCATTTCAGCTTTAAAACATCTCTTGCTCTTTCTCAATGTTATGTTAAAACGTGGGACACCATCTTACTTTTGGAAAGCCAGCTGCTGTAATGTCAGTATAAAGTAGCCACTAAAATATCATTCACAGTATCTGCATCACAGGAATGGACTTTTTTTTTTTCCCCCCAAACAGGAGTGACAAAATTTGTGTTGTTGCCTTCATCTTTCACATTTTAAATACTATTGGCTGACAGAAATAAAGTGTAGTGTCATGCTTGCTTTACCTAAATCATTTATTTTGTAACTAATAAAAGTAAACAATTACCAGATACTGTATATATAGAGATATATAGATATATGGCCACAAAGAAACTATAGTAGAAAGTTATTTTGGTTTTGATAAAGTTAAGAAAAGCACATAAAATCATATTTCATTAATATCTTGTTTTATGGCCATCAATATTTTTGTATTTTTTTTTCTTTTGTTTCATCAACATAGCAAAATACAATCTTCTTATTAAACAATAATTATCAGATGGCAGACAATTCTTTTTATTGGTTTACATTGGCAGGTCACAGTCTAAAAGCACAACCACATCAGGCAGAAATTGCACACAGACCGCCCTGGATTTTGAAGACTAATTTTTATGCTTCTACAAAAAGACCTTGATTTAAAACTGGGGACTGTAACAAGTACTAAGTGCATGTCTGGGTTTTTGGTTTTGTTTTTGGGTGTTTTTTTGGTTTTTTTGTTAAATAGGAATGTAAAATAACTGAAATTGCAGTATTTCTTTTGGCTTCAGCTTTATTTTTAATGTCTATGCTCGATGTTACCAAACATACTTTAAACTTCGTAGCAATCTTTTATAATAAAAGTTCAATCACCCAAAAAAGCCCAGGTGATTTTTTTTGTTCTCATCATGGAATATTGCAGATTTATTTCAATTTGGCCTGTTCCTTGCCTTTTTTTTTTTTTTTTTTTTTTGGTGTCAATATTGTATTTTTAACTCATTTCTGAAATCTGGAGGAGATTTACATGTGATGACAGTCACAATGTCAATATTTCTGTAAGAAATAGCTGTGATGGGGCTGGCCTATAAATATGCAGTTTTATTAATTGTAGAAGGCACCCTCATGTCTTCAAAAACCAGACTGGTCTTAAGATATTACTCTTTATTTGAGACAGTTACCATTACTTCATTAAAAAATGACAAAACAGCAATAAACATTTTAGCTCTTTAATGAGCAAAGATCAGGTCTCTTAACATTGGAATAATATTCGTTATCCAGATTATCTTTATTTCACTCAGTGACCAGTAATATGGCCAAGAAATACAAAGTAATTTTCCATCAAGTAGTATACAATTTTTGTGTGTAATAAGCTTTCATTCTTGAAAAAGAGTAACTGAAAAGAAATGTTTCTGTTACTGCAGTTAGTTTGTCAGAGAAAGTTCTTCGCATTATCTTACAAACTATCAAAATTGCTAGTAATTTGAAAAAATGTAAAAAAAAATCACATAACTTTAGTCTAATAGAAATATAGTACAGGTAAGAGAGAAAGTATTTATCAGGGATGTGCTCTTAAGTCCATCTCAATTATTTCTTTTATATAAATGTACATCTGATTACATATACAAACGTTTTGAAAGGACCATGGTATAGAATTACTGGAAAGCAACAGGGGAATGAAAAATTTCTTGTGATTTTAGAACATTCACTTCAAATCACACAAACATATGTAGTATCCAGATTTTTAAATTTCCAGTTGTTGGCTCTCTCCCCTTTCTCATATACCCTCTTTTTCTACACTCTTGCCATCTGGTCTAGAGAATTAATTGGAATGACAAAGCTAATGTATAGCAAAAAGGGAATTAACATTATATTAACGTATTATAAGTAAACTTTGTAACATGCAACATGAGTTGAAACAATAAACTGAAAGGTGTAATCAGAGCAGTAATACTGGGGCAATTTTAAATGGCAAAATGTCATTGCAATTAAATTTTTGGACACACTTTACCTCATAAATTTGAACAAAATACTCTGAAACTAAATCACAGCAAATTATAAATCCTTCATCAAAGGAGATTCCATTAAAGTTATAGTTGATTCAAAGTCAGAAATTATTTAGGTGGAAAGGAAAAAGAACATTAATAGTATACATTTTTTTGTCTGGGATTCATATCAGCGAGGGTCCACCACTGTATACCTAGAATGCCATCAATACCTTTAAGAACTGTTGCAATCCCTTCTTTTTCAGAAGCTACCATGAAATATTTTACTGTGATTACTTTTGCCCCTTTAAAAAACTTCTTTAGGTTGTGCCAATTGATGGAGAAAGCTTCTATTAAAAACTCCAATGGGATGAGAAGAATTTTAATTACGGCTTAATCAGCAGCACAGCCACCAAGCATATAAATTATCATGCACATCGTGCTAAAAATATCCAGTTTCCTTTATTCCCACAACTTTTATACTGACAGCACTTATGTGATAATGTTGTACCTGCCAGGCTGTAAAACTTCTCTGACTGGCAGATTTCAGCATGAGCCCCTTTCTAAGGCCTTAACAGCATTGGTGCTTTGTGTACTTATTCAAATATGTAAATATGGTCTACACAAGAAAACAGGTCCAAATAAAAATTGGTGAAAATTATCTGACATTCCATTAGTGTGTCCCTTGTGCATATTTATAGGTTTTTAAAATTTTCAGTCATAGTTCTTTCCTGTTTGTGTTGCACATGCCTAATTCCATTATGTAACTTAAATCTTCAAAAAATTAATACTTGAATGTGAATGAAAAAGTATCATTCAGGACAACTGCTTCAAGCAATTGCAAACAGTTGGGTTTTTTGTTTTTTGTTTCTTTTTTTAGTTTGTTTTGTTTGTTTCTTAAGTTCATTTGATATATGTACAATTCATTTTTTTCAAAACCCCCAATGTTCTTGATATGTATATTCACATAATATTCCTCCATATTTAAATAGTAAGAGTCTTGTAGGTTGAAAGCCAAGTAATCTTCAGTAATATCACCTACTGTAATCCATCAAAAAAATAAAAGTTTGTTTCGTCTTGTCTGGCTATACCCTGGTTGTTGAGTGTGAATGGGGGTGGGGATGAGGATGGGGCAGAGTATTGTTCTGTCCTCCAGTAAATGTGTTGAATGTGTGTAGGGGCTGAATCCCTGGTATAGTGTTGGGGATCATTGTGATGGTGTTGGGTGTCATTAAGGGGATATCATCAGGAGACCTCCTCATAGCTAGCGTGTAGTCTGGGGGACAGGCGGTCCTGAGAACCACCTCATGTGGATGGATGGACTCACATTCATGATCCAAGTCAGTGTGCTTCATTTGGAGGGACATTATCTCCTCTTCTTGTGCATGGGTGAGATCATTGGTAGTGGTACGTTGTGGGCTACATCTCCTGTGGACATCATGTCTCCTCTTGTCCTTTTTGTAGTACAACGCTGCAAAGGCCAAAATGTTCAGGAACAGCAAAGATGCACCAACTGCGATAGTAACGCTCAACTCTGTTGAGTAGTCCCTTTGATCCACTGAAAATGGGCTTGGCTGCTGTTTGGGATCGTCTTGTTTGGCTGTAGGAAAGGCTGAAGTAACTGAAACAGAATTTTTCCTTGTGGGTCTGAAAGTATTATCAGTCGATGGCACTTTAGTTGTGGTAGAGGTATACTGTGAAATGTCGTTAAGATTGTGCAGATGAGGTACCAGTTCCAACCAAAGGTTCACTTTATTGGCCCTATAGTGTTCTTTGACTCGTGGTTTTAATCCAATGTGAAGATACAGTTGGTCTTTCTGAGAATATCTGGTCCATGCTACTTCTTCAAAACGATTTGGTTTTGTGTGGATGAATTTTGTGTCTTGCGGCACTGGTTGATTTGGGTCTCTGAAAGAAAAAGATATCGCCAATGTTACAAAGCATTTCAAATGGAATTGTAAAATTAACATAATTAAGATTTCATACTAAACGTTTAAGACTGCCTTTGGATGGAGCAGAGTGCTATCCCCTAAAATTAGAGGCCTTAATAATATTGATTAGAAACAGCATTATGCAAAAGAACCCTTCTTTTACACAGACTTCAGCAACTTCCCTGGTTCTCAAAATATTGGTGTCTCACAGTGAAATCTTTCGCTGCTGAGGGAAGATTGCCTGGGGTGTGGTGATGTGGCCAAATGTCTGTGAGACACCACAGAGAACATAAGATTTTTTTCCTGTTTTTAGCAGCATAAAGTTCATACAGCTCTGCATTTCTGTTCCTGTGAATCATCTGTGGCCTTCCAGAGGGGAAGGATCATGGCAGAGCACAACTCACTGCAATGCATAATCAAAAATAAGTAGGCAAATGTAACAAAGGTTTTTGAACTCCAGTGAAAAAAAAGAACTAATGAAAATGGCAAAACTTTCCAAGTTTAAAGCCACATTTTTATGGTCAGAAGTGAGAATTTAAGACAAAATATGCTACTAAAATAAGCTGTATTATATTCGAAGCAATATTTATGTAATTTTCTATCTCATGGAATGAAAGTATCAGTGGTAGGGTAAAGGCAGGTACTAATGCAGCTGATTTAAACTCTACATATATGTTAAATGCTTAGTTTTACACTTTTTTCCATAGTTTCCTTAATTAGTTTTGTTTATATTTTAAAATTTCCTCGCAGAAAGTCTGCAAAGATATTTTTCCCCTCTTTTTCCAAAAACATGTAAGTGAGCCAAGGGACATTACAGTAAACATAAATATCCAACTCAATTCCTAATCTTCTATTCATCCTACAAGTATAGAGGAACTCCCAAGGGAAATAACAAATGGAAAGCACCATTCCATCCAAAGTTTGCCTACAAGACCATTCATTATCAGGTACTCACCCAGTCTTTGCAAAGTTTGTCCAGTACGTCATCACCACTGCACTTAGCATGACATCATTTTTGGAGAAATTACAAGGAAATAACTCAGTAGGACCAATCATGGGGATTCCTAGTACGTAAGGAACCTCATCTCCATGGGCTGCATCTGCCCATGCAGGTACCTGATCTGTCTGGCAATGATGGTAGAAGGCATAGAAGTACGTAGGCGATCCAAAATTCGAGTGAAGATCAGCTGTGGCCACTGCTGGAGCAACCCACTGGTGATCAGTGAACAAAGCCAGCAGTGTTTTCCTTCTGGTCTCGGGGTTGTGCCGGTCTGCCCAGTCTGTGTACATAAATTTAATAGTTTCCCTCAAGATATCTTTCCCTTCGGGGTATCCGTATAAGTTATCGACGAAATTAGAAACCGCAAAGTCAAAATCGCTGGCTGATATGCCGTCTTCACTATCCACAATGTTTTCAACAAACTTCAGCCCTTCCCCTTGGTTAACTCCCAGCATGATGTCATAGTTGAGGAACTCCCCCTGCTCCATCAGGATCTGAGGGTCGTCTGGTATCACGTCGCCGTCGATGACTGGTCCAAAGGCTATGTGGTATCTTGCTGGTTGGATATCCTGGTCGACAAGTTCTCTGTAAGGCTTCTTCTGCAGACATTCCACCAGTTCTACAGTGTCTGACATGTTGCAACCAACTTTTGTAGCCAACATCCTGGCGTATTTTGCGGGCTGAAAGCTAACCGCCCAGCTGGAGAGAGCTGTTCCACTTTGAGCTATTGCTCTTTGAAAAAGTCCTGTGGGAGAAATATTTGAAAACTACTGAAGCGACCTTGAAGCAGCCACAGACTTTGAAAGATTCAAAGGAGTTCTTTGAAACAATAGAAAACTTTAACAGAAGAGATACCTGAATCTTAATAGTACTTAAATATAAGGGGTGGTGAGATCTGACTGCTGTTGTACCTACAGGTAATGTGCAAAAAATAAATGCAGTACGTGCTAAAGCAAATGATTCTCCCTCAATGCACTCCAGATTTTCAAAAGAAGCTCAGAAAGAAAAAGGAGTGGCATGACCTTATGTAGGACAACACTATCAGGTTAAAAAAAAAATTCCTAAAATTAAAGCACCATATAGGTTGGAGTAAAAACCATCAAATCTCTGAAATGGGTTGAAGTTTTTGGTATTGTTCAAGCCATCATCAGCATGCATGTATAGAGCTATGTGTGAAATTAATCTATTACACTTTTTAATGTTTTCTTTGGAATTGAACTTGGTTTGACAGGTGCCGTGCTTTTAAATTGTGCATCACTGCAAAAGTTTATATTCTGGAGTAATAGATGAGAAGGTACCAGGCAGCTATTAAATTTATAAGTGTCTAAGTCAAAATCTTTTCTTGTAAGGAGCTTTTTAAAGGCAGGTTTATATTGATCACACTTACATAAAAAGGGAAATTATGTATTTTACACTGTTTAGCTTTGTAATTCAGATATTTAAACATATGTTCAGGTATTCAGTTAAGGGAGAGAGAATGATCTGGCACTGCATATAAACCTGCAGTAAATCTTAAGTCTTCAGTGCATTTAACTTGAATTTATGCTGATTTAAGTATCACTCTGGACCAGGAATTCTACCCAAAGAAATAACAAAATGCATTAAAATTTATGTTTTCCTCTCCCTTCTGTAAGGATTTTTAAAACATGTCCTGGATGATAGCCTCACCCTCTTGTAGTCAGTGAATGAATACAACAATTATTTTGCTATTGGCTTCAATGTAATCAGAACTCCATCCTTGCTTTGATTTCTTGTGCTTCCTTTGTGTTTTTCCACTCCATTTAAGGAGGGTACTTTGGGTTCTGAAAGAGAGAAGTCTGAACCTTGTGTAAAATATTGCTCAGAAACTATATTTAGGCAATTTAGGTGGTATTTAATAGATATTTAGACAGTATTTAGGTAATGATGGCCTTTCTGCTGTTTTGTGAGGAGTTTGATTTTTTTCATTTTCACATAAATTCATTTCAGTATCACAACTTTTGCACAAACTACTGGAAAATATTTTATACTGGACCCTCCCTCCTATAGGTCACTCTGGGTGATACAAAATGGTCTACAGTGTTCAGAAGTTATGCTGATTTAAGATATATGGGTCAAAATTTTTGCTGATGGGCACCTGGAGTCATTCCACCGTCTCTGGTGGAGTCACTTATGAACGGAATGTGGCACCTGGCCTCACCCAGTTCCACCAGGAATCTTTGCTCCAGTGCTTGATGAATAGCTGGATGCTCCCACCAGAGGAACTGGAGTCAGGGCTCTCAGCTTACCTCGGAAATTTATTCCAATTATACACAAGATGGCTTTTGCGTTGATAAGTAACATATTTCTGTTGATAAAAAACCCTCCCTAGCCTCTAAATCAAATCAGAAATGCTTTTACAGCTTCTGTTGCAGCACCAGACTCTGCACACTCAAAAATAAGTTGGAATCTGTTGCTGGCAGGAAACATTTTACAAGCTTCTCAGGAATTTTAAATCATTCAATGATTTAAATCATTGTATTAGGTCCCAGTAAAAAAATTCTTCAAATTGGGTAGATATAGAGACTGAAATGTATAAACTCAGGCCCCTTCTTAAACTTATGAAAACTCATATCCAAGATAATATTTTCCTGCAAGATATGAGTAAAAAGAAGAATGAACTTGAGCTATAAACAGCTAAAAATATATTTGCATGTTTATAAGGTCAGATATTGAGCTAGTATAAATCAGCTCAAAGTCAGTAGAATTACCACAGAGGATCCAGGCATTGTAATAAATGTAACTAAATGACAAAGCTGAATTTTCACCAAGATGTATTTCATGATAATTCATAATGTGTGTGGGTTTTTGCATATTGTATAAATCTAACTTTATTACTTTATTAAATATGTCTGAACAAGGACAGAAAATGTAAGCTACGTGTAAGAAAATGCTGATACAAACACTGTGGCTTACTAAGTGCTACATAAACATCAGATGCTGGATTAAGTAAAAGTGGTCAAGTCCTTTGGCCATAAAACCATCTGAGGAAACAAAACCAAAATTCCCTCCTTGTGCTGAAGAATGCTGACAGAGTTTTTCCTCCACTCAAACCATTTGGTGAAAAATGAACAGTACGAAAAATTATTTTCATCCTGTCACAGAATTCGTGGCAGAAATTTGTACCTCACAGGATGAAGAACTACCTTTTTATATGATAATGTGTATTATTATTATTGTTGTTGTTGTTGCTGCTTATGGACTTCAGACTGATGGAAAGAAGATTTAAATGTTCAATGGGCCACAGTGCTTTGTGACCCTTATTCAGTGTCTCACCACAGTAAATAATAATAATTTGCATATATTCATTTATATTTTGAGAGCACTTTGTGAAGATGGGTGCTGCTCTGCCCACTTGCAGGTGGGAGGCTGTGAACAGCTCCACCTTGAAATAGGCTGAATTCTTCCTCTCACTGCCAAGGGAGTCTTTCAGAGGGAGATGCCAGAAGCAAAGAGAGCTTCTGAATTTACATCTTATGAGAGAGATTGGTTGATAATCATAGAATCACAGAATGGTTTGGTTTGGAAGGGACCTTGAAGCTCATCCAGTTCCACCCCCTGCCATGGGCAGGGACACCTTCCACTAGCCCAGGTTGCTCCAAGCCCCATCCAACCTGGTCCTGGTCACTTCCAGGGATGGGGCAGCCTCAGCTTCTCTGGGCACCCTGTGCCAGGGCCTCCCCATCCTCAGAGAGAAGAATTTCTTCATAATATCTGATCTAACCCTGCCCTCTGTCAGTTTGAAGCCCTTCCCCCTCATCTCTCACTGTATGCTTTTGTAAAAAGTCCTTCTCCACCTCTCATATGTAAATGTGAAACAACATGAAACAAAAAGGGGGTTTGGAAATGTTAAGAAATAACTAATTTGAACCTGACCAATTTATATTTTCTTTTTTCTTTCTTCATTTTTTTTAAATGGCAGATCTAACCACCTCCAAATGAAACATAACATGGGAGTGTGGTGAGTTGTTCTGTTTAATCCAAATTTCATCAAAGCATGAGTTTGCTTCTAAAAGAAATCCTCAAAAATTTACTTTTACTGAGCCTTCTTCAGACCTCTCTAAAATGCCCTGATCTGCTGTGTTGGTATCAAAGTGCCTCAGTTTTCCCCAGATAAATTCTGATCTGGTCCTGGCAGAATTCTGGCCATGTGTTGGGATATGACAAGGTATCATTTACTGATAAGAGGCAACACATGACTGTCCAAATATTGTCAATGTGGCATTTTGCATTGATGTCATGTTACACCTAGAAGATTGATTTTAACACAAAGTAAAGAGTTAGGAGAAGATAAACCAGGTGTCCTCATTCAACCTGGAGTTAGTCCTTAATGAGAAAGTTGGTTTTTAGAGCTCTGATGAAAGAAGATGGTGCACTGAGATCCTCAGGTCACAGTGCAGTGAGGTACTGCTTACATCTTGATTTTACAAGCATCTTTTAAATATTTCCTATGTAGGTTTAGGTAGTTATGGAAGAAGAAAAGATTACACTAAAAATCAAATTGTGAAAATAGACTTAAATTTAGACCACAGTCTTATTTTCCACTTGACTCTTCTTGTAGAAGTTATATTTTTCTCTCATTTAAAAAAGCATAATGGCATGGTCTAAAGAATCTCTCACTTCTATTGACCTCAGTGGTCTTTGTAACATGACTTTGGGGAAATGCAGCTCTTTTAATGTCAGCAGAATTATGTTTTTATGACCAGCCAATTAGTCCCTCATGGAGATACAGCAATATAAATTAGTGGAGGATTAAATGCACAGGGCACGATGCGATGTCCCTGATAAAAGTAATACAGATAAAAATATGTGAAAACAGTTAGACAAAAGTAACATGATCAATAAGCAATAGCCATGCAAATGAGAGACACTGTGTGAAACTGTGGTGCAAAAATCATAGAAAGAATAAGTTAGGTGCCTCAAACAGCATGATTTTAATTCCCTGCCACCTGCCTCAACTAGAGAGAAAAGGTGTTAGTTATGGAATAGGAAAAAACATAGAGAAGGAAGTCCATTTGCAACTTGGATGCTTTGACAATTTTGGATCATGCATGCAAAATGTTCAACCATTCTTTTATTAGATGACAGCAAGTGAAGTCCATGCAGTTTCAGACAAAAGATTTCTGAACTAGTTATTGTTTCCTTCACACAAAATAATAGTTTTAAGCAATTCAGCTGTTAGCCTGAAAAGAGAAACTCTGTCATTTTAGTTTTCTTTAAATTCTGCTCCTCAGGAGAAACTAAACATGCCTTTCACAACTGTCTGAATATAGATGACCTCATCTACTGTGAGCATGACTGACTGATTTTCCAAAAAAGACACCCTTAGGTAGGAAAGAAAAGAGACAAAAATGATGCACCAAGAAAAATGCCGTTCAGAAGTCTGCTATAAAGTGTTCCTACAAAGCTCCCTAGGAAAAAGAAGAAAGTGACCCAAAATTTAAACATGCACAGAAGAGCTGAGGGAGAAGGAGGCTTGTACAGCCTTTAAAAAGTTTCTTAATACTGAGCTGAACTCAACAGTTCATAGAAACAAAGAGAATATACGGAACATCACATAGTACTAATGGTGGTGGCATGCAGACACCAAAATTGTCAAAATTTGCAACCTGTATAATACCTTTGGTTGAATTGCTCCAACGGTTACCTTCAGAATAATGGGATAAAGTCAACAGATTGACGCATGAACCGCCTGCCCCAGATCCAAAAACAGTTATTCTTAATGGGTCACCACCAAAGAACCCAATATTTTCACTAGTCCATCGCAAAGCTTGTATTAGATCAAGGAGGCCATAGTTTCCTTTTGCTGCTTGGTCCCCAGTGCTCAGAAATCCTGTCAAAGTAAATGAAAAGAGAAGGGGTTAGCAAGGGTTCTTCTGAGTAATCCTGTTAAAATCTTCCAAGATTTCAGAAGTACATGCTATTAAATATCGTGCAACTACATACTTTTCCGTAGTCCCTGGGAACAATTTGTAATTTTACTCTTCTGAAATAAAATATATTTGATACCCACTCTTTTGACCGTGATAAATATATGTAGTAAAGACACATCCTAGGCAAAACACTCATTTAAATCTGAACAGGTCCTCCCAAGGACTTTTTGTTGGTTGCACTGATTTTAAAAGTAGAAGTTTAGGAAACAGATAAGATGCAGTTGTTCTGTACATAATTTGATCAACTCTGTATTGCTTTTCTGTACTTGGATGCAGCTTTGCATGTGCTTGAGATGCAATGAATCCATTTCCCTGTAGATTCTTTGGTCCTGCCCTGGCAACTCATTGTCATTTACTTTTTTCTCCACCCAAAAATGCAGCTTATGTCACAAGCTGAACTATGGGAGCAGCTCTCAGCTCCCTGAGCTCCATCCCATAAACATTAACCTGAGTTAATTGAATCTACATTAAATGGATGAAGTCAATGTTTCCATGATCCCTTAAAGCCAAAAAGGTAGGAGCTCAGGGGTAATATGGAGTACAGTAAAATGTACAGTAAAAACTCTGAAGAAAGTCTCTGTTGATGAAAGACATCGCTTTTGGACCCCATTTGTTGACATTTTGAATTTTCTCAGCTTAATAAACAAATGTTTAAATACCACCAGCATTATGAAATAGTCCATACCTCCATTTGCATATCAAACTGATTTGATGCTCACTAAGTCGTGTAACTGCTTTTCAGTACATGCTTTGTAGAGAAATGCAACGATTACAACAATTATTTCCACATTAATTAGATATCAGTGGGTCTTCTAGTCTCGTCAAAGTTCTACTGATTCAACTCTCTTGAGTGCAGACAGCCTACTCAAAGGAAGTTTACAGTAGTTTTGCAGACAAATGGCTCTCAAAGGAGTCCTACTCTTTCATTATGACAATAAAAGCAGCTTTTAAGACATTTCTAAGAAGACACGTGTGTATATATATCTATATGGCAAGGATTAAAAAAGAATACAGATAGGTGCCTGTGTGTACTTATATTCATGGATATAATGAATGTGTCATTTTTTACTTTATTATTACTCTGATTTGGTTTCAAATGGCAAGCTTGCATTTGATGTTCTGCC
This sequence comes from Ammospiza caudacuta, assembly GCF_027887145.1. Classification (NCBI taxonomy): domain Eukaryota; kingdom Metazoa; phylum Chordata; class Aves; order Passeriformes; family Passerellidae; genus Ammospiza; species Ammospiza caudacuta. The sequence continues at coordinate 22,512,209 of NC_080603.1, forward strand.
CTGTGCATAGAGACATTTCTACTGACAGCCCTTCTTTGCTGTAAATGGCACTGGAAGCTCGTTGGCCTCCCTGCCTCAGCAGCTGAGCTCTGCTCCATTTAGGGCGAGCAGCTTTGTTTGTGTAGGTCACAATCCTGATTTTTGTAACCACAGAGAGGGAAGAGGAGAGTGGCATAAGGTGCCAGGCCAGCAATTTTCCCACTTCCAGACCTAATGTACCAAGTCTAATCGACATACTCCATTCGTTGTATCTGTAGTGAATTGTTACTCTATGCTAGACTTCAAAATAACCACTCTTCTACTACTGAAACCTGCCATGTTTATTACCTAACTGCATAAAGAGCAAGTAGCACCACTACCATTGTAGAAAATAATCCCTTGGTATTCAGGAGAAGCCTAGAAAAGGAAGACATAGTTATAATGAATTCATTCATTTATTCATTCATTCTCACTTTACTGTTACAGCTCAGCACTGAGTTGAGATCATTATGATGTTATTTTACTCTGCTTCACTTTGCTCTGTGTGGCCAGAGGGTTGATGAGCATGGCTATGTGAAAGCATTGCCCCAGCACAACCCTGCCTGCACAGGAACATTCATTCTTGGCTTCATGCTCCAGTAAAATGCTGTCTCCATAAATAATTTTTGAGGACACGGGGAGATGATGTCTTTGAATACGATGGCAAATCTAATGAAAGCTCCCTAACCCGTGTCACTGCCTTTGCCAGCCTGCTTGGAGCTGAGGGATGGTACCAGGGGCTGGAACAAAATTAAAATGCAGGAATTTATGGGAGCTACAGGATCTCATAAATGTGGCTGTGCACGCTGGGAAAGCCTTCCCCTTTCTTTGCATAAGTGTATGGCTGTGGAAATTCAGTGAGAAATCAGTTCATCACATTAAGCACAGAAGTGCCTGCACTGATTCAGGGGATTAGAGGGACTGGCAGTCCCTAGCACAGGCAGCAATGAGAAGGGAGCAGTTACAGCACTTACCAAAACTGTGACATAAACACATAGTCCCTCTTTGCTTTTTGCTTTCCCTGGCTTTCAGATTCCCTGAGCCTGGTCAGGATCTGCTCTCAGCAGAGCTGCAGCATTCCTTCTAAGAAATCCAGGAGATTTCTCAGAATTATTCCAAGGCATTTATTAGGAAATTCGATAGTGTGATTATAGCTGAGCTACACTGATCACTCTGAACACAAATGTGAACACTCAAACTTTCTGAAAAAGTTGCTTTCTTTACTCTGTATGATATGCAACAAAGTAGAAACCATAAGTCTTTGCCTAGAAAAGCAACAGATTAAAATTACAGACAAAGCCTTAGGGCAAACCCCTGGTGTCAAATCATATCAAGTCTCATAGCTGGATAGGGAAATAGGTAATCCTTGGGAGACTATAAATATCCTACTTTTAAAGAATCTTCATGAATCTCTCGCTAAAAGTAGATGTCAGGAACCCTGCATTCAGTTCAGGGAATGTGCCAGGAGGGGGAGCTTTCAGTTTAATAAAAAAAAAAAAAAAAAAAAAAAAAAAAAAAAGGAAATAAGGCAGTGTTAGTAATATTCTCCTCATTCATCTATATTAAACAAATTATGACTTGTGTCCAGAGCAACAGCTCTGATGCAAAAGAAATATCTCACACCTCCTCAGCAAGAACCACACTGGCTGATTTCCATATCTGCACAAGATGGATGATGATTGATGTTGACTTTCATGACATGAAACATTTCTATCTCATTTTTCAGAACCATAAGAAGCCTGTTAATATCACCACCTGTTCATGCCTTTTTTTCTTGTATGCAGTGGTATCAGCATGGCTTAGGAGCATTCAGAATGTCATGAAATCAGAGATGGAACTGATAAAACAGATAAGGTTTTGCTTTCTAGTTTGTGGGGTTTTTTTTTTTGCTTTTCCTAGCAAGGAGTGCCTCAATACAGATAAATGCATGGAACTAAACTCCTGGAGGGAAATGCTTTAACACCAGCATCATCCCCAGCCTGTTGGTCTGTGGGTGCAGGTTCTTATTCCTATTTATCACAGAGATAAAGCAGAGATTGGAACAATAGGTTTTGTCTGTATCCCAAGAGGAGCTTTCAGTGTGTAATGGATATAGATACCATACATTTGGTGCAGTCCTATGACACAACCATTACACCATCTAGTTATTAAGCTTGCAATTTTGAGTCACTGAGGGAAACCTGCTCTTGCTGCAAAGGTCTTGTGTGTCTGAAAGCTTCTCTGTTTTTAAACTGTATCAGCTAGTCTATTAAAATATATTATCTCTTTCTGCACATACTGTCTTATTATTATCTTTGGATTGTCATCTCCACTGGCAAGAACACTGCTATCATATTCTGCCACCTTTTGCTCTTGTACAAAGAGGGAAGTAAATTATTCCTTATTTCAGTTATTCCAGGAAGACATTTGCAAAAAACTTAGTTTTGCATTATTCTCTAAAAAGGTCAGATTGAGCTAATTTTGTTCCATAATTAAGTCCTTCTAGTGGAAATATTCCAATCATCAGCTGAACAATTGCTATTTTATATTCTGAATGGAGAGGTTATCTCTTCTTTTATCTCCTCCAGAGGAGCAGACTCTAATAGAATTATGGAAGTGAGTATGTGGTCTTTTGTGAGTATAAGAAAGAGATTTATTAAGCTCATTTGGACAATTTCTCTGTTACATGTCTGTTAGACAAATATGCAGACTGCCACAACCAGACCCTCTATTTTGTATTAAGATAAATTTTAATGCTTTATAGGCTTACCTGCCTGGGTAATTATTTCTGCTTGCCATTCAGATGAATCTTTTTCTAATATGACTCCAGCATTTTTGAAGAGTAAATAAAATAATGGACTTGGGAAACTTAAAATATTAACTGAAAACCTTATGTAGCTTGAATTATTTTAAGTTTTGGCCTAATTTGAAGATTCAAATTAATGCAGAGAGGGAGGACAAGACAGATTTTTTCCTAATGTAAGAGACTGCTACAAGGCAGTGATGCAGCGAGAGGCCAGGTGCAGGCTGGGGGGTATGAAAGTGCCATTTCTCATCACAGGAGACCCAAACCATGCCTCTAATGAGTTCTGTCCCTGTGATTGCTTGATGGCCCAGTGACCTTCGTGGCTGGATGGAAGTAAGGGGCAGAATGTCTTGCTGGGCACAACACACACAGAAAAATATCTGCCTGTGAGAAAATACCCAACAACAAATGCTACTCTAAAAATAAAGCATATGAGCATATAGAAGCTGGTCTGACATGTGTAAAGGGCTTTTTCCAAGAGTTGTGTCTCTGAAAGCAGCAACACTTCAGGCTTTAATATTACCCACCTGTTTAGGCAAGTGTTATAATAATTTAGCTAGGTTTCCAGTTACAATTCCCTGTGCAGCCAAATGCCAGCTTTAATTTTGCTAAAAGCAAATGTTAGATTGAACAAGTATAAATGCACCAATGCATAGTGGAAGAACACAGAGTAGTTTTTGAGGAAAGAATTTGTATTCCTTCTGGATTCATTGCTTAGGACTTTAGTTCAACACCTTCTATTAATATTGAATGGTAATTGCCATGTACTGAAATTTTCCACTGCCCCTTAAACTATAGGAATGTGAGCAAGATAAGCAAATTTTAAGTGAGATGGTTAAACTTAAAGAGCACATTTGTTTTCATCTTAGCCATCTCTCTAGAATTCACATCAGCTAAGTAATCTGAATGGGCAGCAGCACTGTGAGCATTAATGTGCATATGATATTCATGAAGCAGAGGATACTGCTCCTTGCTTTGCTGACCAGCACTTCCTAATTTTAATGGCTTATTTTAGTCATGGATAGGGGATAAGGTGGCTAAAAGGACTAGGAACTCCCATAAGAAAAATGTAGGAGAATATGAACTATTCAGTGCATGAAAAACATTCTTCTACAGACATCTGCAGTGTACCTCAGCCTGAGAATGAGACAAGCCAGTGTTCTGAAAGTGCTGCTCAAGCAGGTGTTTTGTGTGAAATCCATTTCATATACAGAAAAGTGATTGCAGCATTAGCAAAGTTCTTTCTGCTCCTGTAGCTTTCTGCCACATACAAACTAGTAATGAGATTAATGATTTCAGAAGTGCAAGATTTTAGCTTAACTCCATGAAATGTGTGTGGTACCATGCTGCATCATGATGCAGCCTTTCCTGGCTGTTTCAGACCCAGGAATCACAGAATCATGGAATCATTTAAGTTGGAAAAGATCTTTAAGGCCATTAACCCAGTACTGCCAAGACAGCCACTAACCCATGTCCCCAAGTGCCACATGTACACTCTTTTAAATCCCTCCAGGGATGGTGACTTCCTTGGTCACTGCTGCTGCCCCAGCAGTCAGCCTTCAGAAACTCCCAATTCTTTCACCAAAGTAAACAATTTACAGGGTTGAATCAGTAAATACAAAAGTTTGTCAATGTATCATTTGGCATTTTTTTCAGTATGCAAGGAAGAAAGTGTGTGATGTTCTATGAACTCTGATGAGCTATTTCAGCATTGGTCTGCTGTTGCAATTTTAAACACCCCTCCCAGGGCACTAAATCCTTTGAATTAATAGTAGTGAAGTCACTGGAGCCTGGAGCCACAAAATCAGTGGATATCTGAAGAAATTCTTGCCTGTGAGGGTGGTGAGGGCCTGGCACAGGCTGCCCCATCCCTGGAATTGTCCAAGGCCAGGTTGGAAGGGACTTGGAACAACCTGGGACAGTGGAAGTTCCCCTGCCCATGGCAGGGAGTTGGACTGGGTAATCTTTAAGGTCTAACACAATCCATTCTATGATTCTACAATTTTAAGCATCCTGTAGATGTTGAAACACATTATAAATCCATCATTCTTTGGAGGCTGTGAGAAGAGGGTGACTCTGCCTTTAAGTTTCAGCAAAGAGACGATAAAAGTCTGAGAGTGCTTTGAAAAATCTGTATTTGCCTCTCCTTCCCATTGTCAGTGCTTGCATCCCACTCTGCCTTTTCTGTCATGTCGGGACAGCTGTGGGGAGGCTCTCAAGTTCTGGGTACTTTCTGTGTGCATGATATTGATATTTCAGCCTTGTCCTGTGCCCATCCCGTGGCTGCAGAGGGGGTTGTGGTGTGGGGCAGGCTTTGGCAGAGGATCCAAGGGGATCTCTGCCTGCAGCCCTGCTCCAAGCACAGCACAGCCACAGGGGAGATCAGCTCTGCAGCGACTTACTGCTGATGATCTTTACTGAAGTCAAAGGAAAGGCTGATAACAATCTCAGAGACACTTTGAGAGCTCTATAAGCAATGGGGCCAGTCCAATAGCTGAGATCTTTAATACAGATTTCTGGATTCGCTGTAAAAGCAAAAAGGAAAAGGAGGAGGTGAGCCCAGGCTCAGAAGTACATCAGCAGATACTAATTCGACAAGATTTTAAGTGATATGTGCTGACACATACTAGGAAGGAGAAGTGAACCTTAAGAGCTGATGAATGACATTATGGCATGGGTGGACACAAGAGGCAGCTGGAACACCTTTGATTTGAATGTGTCCTTTTCTTTGAAAAATACAAGAAAAAATATGGGGTTTGCTACAGAAAATAGCAATAACTATAAATATTCTTATTTTGGAAAAAAAACCACAAGAAATCCTGCTGCTAATCAAAGAACATCTGCTTAAATTCCTTCTACAAGATAAAAATCCAAGTTACTAGTACATGGCTGGATCATGCTCTAAGACAACTCAAATTTTGGTTTAAAGCATTTATAAGTTGCATATAAAGTCTTCACAGGAAATGAACATTATATTACTAAGTAATTCACTAGCAGTGTTCTTATAAAATCTGAGAACTTTTACAAAAATATAAATAAAATCATCCCTGAAAGACAGCCTGGACAAACCAAAATCTTACAGGATAATGTATGGAATACCAAAAATCAAACATGGACTGATCCTTTCAAAATATTCAGCCAAAGCCCAAACGGAAAGGAAAGGCTACATGAGAGAACAGAAGAGTCCACGGCCAAATCCAACACTTGACTGTCCTACTTGGCAGAAGAAAGCAATGCCCCGAGGGAGGGATTTTTATCTTCACCAGGATTGAGTGCACAGCTGTTCCAGTCCTACTTACTTCGAGTAGTGCAATATGCAAAATGAAGCAGCCCACAGCTCATTGCACCAAAAATCTGCCCCTTCCTATGATCTCTCAGCACCCCCATTTCCAGCAGCAAGCTCAGCCATTGAGATATGCTGGCCTTTCCTGAAATATTCCATCACTTTTCACTTTAGATGATGCAACTCAAGGCAGCAGCTACAAACCCAGAAGAGATTTTGTAGAGGAGAGTTAACAAATATCAATGTTCTTAATGTGCAAGGTTTTAAAGATGAAAACTGACCCCATGAAACTCTGCTTTCCATTTTCATTCGAGATTTGGGCAAAATGAGTTCTTTATTTGAAGATGGCCCATATAGGACTTAAAGATCTTTCTACTCAAAATATCTGAGAATTTTTTTCTGTGTAATATGTGCAGCTACTTAGAACACGTCCTTTAGGCAATATATATTTTAATTGATTATTACATGCCAGAGAACATTTTTTCTGACTTGAGCCTGGGAATCATCTTTACTTTATAATGGTCACTCTGGCTCCATATTAATGCTTTTTCCCCCCAGTAATACCATGCAGTTTCTCAGAATTTTGACTGTGTGGTAATTGAGAGAAAGGATGGGTTTAATTTCACTAGAAGGGAAAATTCATACTTTAGAGGGACAGCACCATTATTTTTGATTTTTCTTCCCAGGATTGAGATTTGCAATGAGGGTCCAATCAATGCTAATATATATTCCATGAGCTGATGAAAAGGAAGTTACAAGTCTTCATGTAAAACTGCACATGCAAATCACTAGTTAGAAGCCTAGCAGCTATTTGGAAGCGCAGTCTTTCAATCAGAACTCAGAAATTATGGTGCTAATTTACTGTGAACTCAAATCTCCTTATTTGAAAATAAATAGAAAAAGATTAACCATTGGACCAATTTATGAAGAACTCCATTCAGTATGTCGTTGCCTGCATTCTTAAATCACAACCAGAGGCCTTTGGAATGTGTGACTGTTGAGATAAGATTCAATTCAGGAAAGTTTTATGAACAATAGAATACAGGTAGAGGTCACAAAAATCCTGCCTTGCTTTTGAATGTGTGAGTTAAACAGCACATCAGACTTAAATAATCAAGATCTGACTTGTGTGGCTTGCTCAGTGAAGACAGTACTGGGAATTTTAATAAGTTTTGAGAAAGCCTGAGAAATAAAACTTTTCTATCTTACTTCTTTCTCTCTTCCTCCACCTGTCCTCTTCCCTTCTCTCTTTGCAAAGCTTAATCCTATTTAAGCAGCATCAGCATCATTCTTGGAGCTCTGTTATTCATGTGGACTTCTATCTGTGTTCACCTTGCTCCTTGAAGTAAACTTGCGGCACATTCTCCATTTATTCCTTAACAAATCCTCAGGAACACGTGGCAATATCTTTTCCCCAGTGATAACAACCTGTGCATCTGCTCTGGGGGTGACAAACTCCTTGTCCTGCCTGTGCCACCACCCCACACCTGCCCTGCTGCAGCACCAGAGGCAGTGGGAATATTCTTATTTAGAGAAAAGGACATTGGCCAACAGTGAGAAAGCTAAAAAACACAGCAGGCTTTCCACTTCATACCTGCTGACCTCTCAGAGTCTCTGGGCTTTTTATCAGTGGCAAAAGATCTCTCAGAGGAGCAAACCAATTAAGAGCAAACAGAAACATGCTTTTTTGGCTATCTGAGCCACGAGGGAAAACTTGGGGAGGTCTGTAACAAAAGTGTGTTGTAAACAACTACTTTAATCCACAGGCTTGTGCTAGTGGGATTCTTATGCTGTTTTCACTGCTATTAGCTGAACACCAGAAACATTTGTAAGAGCATATATGCCCAGATAGAGGCATCAAATCTAATTTTCTGGTAAATATATATCACTTCTGGTAAAATGTGAAGGAACTAAGAATTAACTGCATCACCATATGCCTGTTCTCTTCCTACACAGCATCCTGCCTCTCCTAGAATAATTCTTTGCTTTCTGCTGTGTCTGAATTTCCTATTCCAGACAGCAAGGTGTTTTATTTCTTCACTGTGATTTTACTCTGCTGCTACACACATTTTGTGTCTTAAAGGCAGGGAGCTGAAGAAAAGTCAAGGATGGGATGAGGGTAGCTGTTACAGAGATGGTAACTGCCATTTACCCAAAAAATGATTGCTATTAAACTGTTCCTCCCCAGCAGAATCCTGAGGGATTTGGCTACTGCTGATGGTACACTGTTAAACAAAACAGTAGGACATAAAAGATATGTATTAATTTATAAATCATACACACATCTCCTGCCTAAGTCTTCACGTCTTATAGAATCCCTCATCACATGCATATCCCCTAACTTTTCTAGCAATAATTTCAATAAATACAAGATGTCAGAGAATTATCCTTAGTCCATGGAAAAGGAAGGAAAAAAGACTCAAATCCACACAAAGTTAATTGAGGCTAGAATTACTGAAGCTCCATCTATTGCAGTCTCACATTGGTGCTCTTCAATTAAGGCATAATAGGAGTGAAAAGTAATTTATACTTATAGATTAGATGTCGTCTGTGAAAAATCGCCGATTAACTCCCAGTGGGTTTCTGGAGTGGCAGAAGAACAAGCCTTGTAGTCCTTTTGAGTTTCACTCCTTGGCGCCACAAAAGCAAAGCTGGAATACCTTCATTTTGAGGTATTAGTAGAAAATGCTTCAACACATGGGCATACACGGACTGGTTCTATCAGTGTGTTGATATCCAGGCTTCACCAACTAAAATTCCATTCCCCAAACCAGTACTAGCACAAAAGCACCTGCACTGTTTGCAGTGCCAACCTAAAATCTTTATTTGCTCACATTTTTACTCTGTTTAATTACAGTTAGAGAATTCTTTGAAAGGCTATTGCAACCTCAACTAAATGCAGAGCTCCAGTTTTCTGTTGGATGTTGCATCCTGTCCTCCTACTCTGCAGGGAGTATCCTGTGCATTACCCCAACTTCATCTGAAAATGATGGACCAGGGTCATTGCTCTGCTAAATCCAATTCTAGTCAAGTCAAGAAAACTTGCCAGTTCAAACCAAGGGTGTAATTCCAGCCCTTTCATCTTTTGAGATATGTAAAATCAACGCATTATTAACTACACTCATAGGCACAGCATCAAACATACAGCATCAACAAAGTGTCTCAACTAAGTAATATTTAATGGGTAGCATAAAATAATTGATGTTTCATAGAACTGAGCATGTGACATGATTCAATGTGTGAGATGACTGGAAGCTGAAGTAAGAGCCTCGAATTCTCTGAAAAGAAAAATGTGTGTACATAGGCCATGCAGCCCACAATAACTGAGACTGCCCTACATTTAAAGATTTTTGCAACAAATAGAGTGGAAGAAAAACGGAGTCCAGCTGAGGTAAATACACTGTTAAAGATGCTAACTTTGCATTTACTGCCCCTATATTTGGTCCACAGCAGGAAGCCTGGTGTTCAATAGTGCCAACTTGGGGAGTATCACAACAGACCTACACAGCAGGGCTGGTTCCACCTGCTGGCCGTCAGAACACAGAAATCTGGTCAGTGGCAAAGTGGGGAAAACTGAACTGAGAAAACCTAAATTATTTCATGTTTCTCTCATGTGTTTTAAAATGTAACCCTTTTTTTTTTTTCTTTTTTGAAAGATATCCTGTCATTATAATTTAATTCTTTAATACAATACAATTACACAGTCTTTGAGTTATATTCTTCTGTTTCTTTTGCATTAAATCAGATGTCTTTAAGCTTACAACACCCCCTTACAGCCAAACTGAGAGCAGGAACACCAGTCAGAGGTCACAGTGAGCAGATTCTCAGCCCTGAGCAATAACTGGATTTATACAAAGTGGTCACATCTAACAAAACAGTGCTCAGAAGAGCACAAGAATGTCAAACATTTCCATAAAGCAACTAAGGAACATTATGACAAGGAGGGGCTGGCTGAGAAGCATCACTTTGCTATTCTGCTGTTGCAATCCTTCTGGCTTACTCCAAAGGGAGCTGATAGGCACAGGATTCACACAGTAACTAAAATGGTGCTAATTTGTTTTTAATACTTAAGCAAATACTACAGGTTCTAAAGGCACTTTCGTAGCCTCAGATGAGTTAGAAAATCTAATCTGTGCTAATTTTCCCAAAAACAGATGGTACATGAATTAAACTGTGTAGACCCTTTTAAGCTTCAATTCTCACTAGGTCCCTTTTGGGATAACTAATGTTCATTTCTTAGGGCTCTATTCTCCTCCACTTATTTCTCTTAAGTAACTGAAAACAGCCTCCTTAATTGCACAGGAAGAGACACTCAAGGGGAGAAAAGTCACAGAATTTGGGCCTTCAAGGGATTTTGTTATGTATTCAAAGCTTGTCACTGTCCCAGTATTTTTTAGCACAATGCTATCTGTGTTATTTACAATGGAAAAATATTTTACTGTCATCTAAGAAATGTCATTAGCTGTGGAAACAGGATGGAAATCTCATTCAGGTCCTTGAATTGAAGGTAGGAGGTATGAACTCATAGGACTAAAGACAATCTCATCTGAAAATAAAGACTGCAGACAGCAAGTATTAACAGGTGATTTTAGATGTTTGTTACTGTAAAAGGCTTAAAACCTCACCACAGTCCTGGGCTTGACTGTGTGAGAGAGGTAACAGAGAATGTTCTTAGGGTTTGTGTAAAGGAAGTGAACCAACACGTGGAAAGGAGAAGTTGGGAAGAGAAAATAGAATTAAAATAGGGCTTATTAAACCAATTCAATTCACAGCTTTTCAGTAGACTAAGAGGAGCAGATTTCTGCCAATGCTGTTGCAGCATCATAATCTTAAAAAAAAAAAAAAAAAAAGAAAATTCCAAAATGCTGCAGTAGCCAGATAGAGGACACTGTGTTCTCCTGGAGCTGCTCTTGCACAACACCTGCCACCTCTCCCTCCTCTCAGTCAGACATTTCCATATGGCACATCCAGACCAAAAGTCCCAAGATCTTTGATTTCAGTCACGATCTGCTCCTTAAGGGAGAAGGTTGAGGGAACAAAATAGAAATGGTCTATTACTGTTCTTCTTTCTGTGACATTTAAACACTGCCCTGAATTGCTCTGGAAATCAGGATGGTTTACAGAACGTTATGTTTTTATCCTCACCTTGAATAATAGGTTAATAGCAATACTCAATTTATAGGAAGAAGGAAACAGCACAAAGAGAGGAGTGATAGGCAAAGTTTATAGAGGAAAGCTGTAGTGGAAGAAGGAGTAGAACGTGGCTCTGAATTACAAGGCCAGAAAGAGGATTGGGTAGACCACAACCATGAAAAACAGAATTATTGTGCCATTGCATTTTGAAGATTTTATCCCAACCTTATGTCCACCTTCACAATTCCAGTGGGAATGTTCTTTGAACATACATAATGCAAGCTGGGTGCTAACTGATGAAACAAATTGAGTTTTAATGCACTTTGCTCAACAACACACCCCAAATGACACATCAGTAATTACCATGAATCTAAAGCAACATCCTGATGAAGTTACTGAATGTAAAGCACATCTGCTGATTGCAAGGGATAGCATTCTTAGTCTACTTGAGATTTGTCAGAAAATGTATTTATACTCAACAGTAATTCTGCTGACTCTGAGGATTGCTGCAGTTAACAAAGGCATCTCTGATGCTGCAATATTGAATCACGTCCCATTTCTGGCAGAGAACTTCTAGCAAAATACCAGCTGTTTTCAGGGGAGGATCAGTGGGATACAATGAGGTGATGTGCTGCCTTGATTAATCTTTATATGATTTCCCAGCTTCTAACATAACTTTAGCATGTTAACATGTGCAAACCTTTGTATTAGTAGTCACCTGTGTAGATCATCACTTGACAGTTAAAGTACTTGTGTTCTTGTGCTTTACTCAGGAGAGAGTACTGAAAAAGGAAAGTTCACCTCTTTGCATTTAACTCTGGGAACAGCAATGATGGCTTGACTGCAGACTGTACAAAGGGAGGGGCTCAGTGATTTGCCATTTCATTTAGTGTTATTTTGTGTGCCACTGCTGTTTTCCTCCATCAGAACAAAAGGTACCACTTGGTTTTTGCTTTTCAATGATCCATCAGTCAAATGCAAAGAACACATGAATCATTTTGCTTGTTCTAATGGCAAAATCACATGTGATTTAAAAACCCCCATAGAATAAGTCCCTAAATATTTAGAACTAGTCTCAGTAGTTTTAGACAACATATATCTTTCTAGGATAGAAATCAGAACTTCTGTTGTATCCTTCTTTCTTCTCAAAATTGCAATTATTTTCTGTAGGTTTGAAAGACTAACAGCATTATGGAAGATACTTAAAAGCATTTCAGTGGCTGGAATACTGTGCTCCCCTCTGCTGTCAATAACTCAATGCCCAGCTATGACAGTCTCTATGAGGGACGATTTAATCTAACCTTGAACTGATTTTTTCCCCCAATCCTCTCCATACTTTTCCAATTCTGTATTTGCTGCTTCATTCTAAAGCCTTTTTAAATACTGCTGTGCTTTGCCCCAGCTATTGTTTCCCAGTGTGGATTCATCACAGTCAACAATGTGTTATATCTCACACTAAAAGTGGCTAAACACAAACACTGCTGTGCAAGCTATGAAAAATATTTACTTTAATACTGTAAATCACTGCCTGATAGCTGCTGGGAACAGGCCATGTAGGAGAGTTTATGCTTCCTTCTACCTTTGTCCCTCTTCCCAGAGCTATGCCAAAATAGATATAGAAAATGGGGAAAAGCTTAATGCACTAAAAAAATCTGTTGGCTGAAAAAATTCTGTGGCTGGACAGGCAAAATCTTGCTGCTGCTTGAGATCTCCAGGCTTCTTACATTTTAAATATGTATAATTTGAATCCCTTCTCTGTTCAAAGCATAGGAGGAGTTGTAGAACTAGGAAGGTGTTCTCTGCTTTCAAAATATAGTGGTGAGTTTAATTTTTTTCTTTTTTTTGTAATATATACATACTTATATATCAGTATCAGTGGATTTCATTATTGTTCATTGTTGACAAGTAAAGATTAGAGAGCCTTCTGCACACCACAGTATCCACACAAACACTCTCTCCCCACACAGAGCAGGTATTGACCCGTGTACAAACCAGAGAGAATAAGGAGGCACAGTTATTTCATTAATGATGGGAGATCAGATAATGAAGTAATTAAGCTGGAGTGTAAGAACGAACACATCCAAGACCTGTATGAGAAAGCCTTGCAAAATGGAAATCCTTACCTGTGAATTTGCTCATGGGGATTTTGCAATGCTTTCCAGAGCAAATTATTGTTTTCTGAAGCAGCAAAGCCCATGAATTTAATGAAGATATTTCCATTAATTTCATAGACTCAGCATCCCTCATTTAAAACAGGGACTGCATGTTGGGACATTTCCTACTCTGTGTTGCTGTTGTAACAAAATCTCACATAGAGGTTCTGAAATCAAAACCTGAAGCTATTCCAAAGTGATTAATTGATTGGGGAAGATGCTTATTATAAAATAATACAAAATTTTCTTCACAGCTCAATTATTGCATCTATTTACCGTTTCCAATAACACAAAGGGCAGCAATGGAAGTAGCAGTTATTTCATCACTATATTGGTCCCTTTCATCTGTTTTCAAATTAGTAATCAGATTCCTTTTGTCTATACTCTCCCTATGGGGGGGTGAACTGAATGAACTTTTCACCCCTAGAATCTTTTATATTCAAAGCATTTGGTTTCCCACAAGCTAAAGAAAAAATAATTACGCAATCTTTGTTCCCACTGCAGGTACCTAGTAGGTTTTAAATATAATAAATGCATTCTGGCAAAGTTAATGTACCATAAAATCAAGCAGACTGTATCACTCTTTGATACATATACCTGGTAAGCTAACACTGAAAATAACAGTAATTTATGCTAACGGATTGTTCATCCATGGCAAACCCACCCCCTCTGTCAGGAAAGGTATTTTAAGACACAAAAACATAATCCCCTCCTCCTATATGTTTTCCCTGAGCCTATTATTTACCCAGGATGCAGTGCCTGGTTTAAGTCCTGCTTTTAGTCAATTTTATAGCACAGCTGAAACACTGGAAGTCAAGTGACTCAATGCAAGGTCACACAATGAATCTGCACCTCCGTGCAAACCAGGGCTCGAATGCAGCCAGCACCTGCTCCCTCATCCCAAATCACCCTGCCTCTCCTTTGGAAGGCAATAGCCTCAAAAAGAGGTTGGTCCTGCACATTCTGTCACCAAGGGCAGGTGAGGCTCTCCACACTGGGAGGCAGAGCAGCCTGCACTGGTGAATTTAGCTTTAGTCCTTGCAGGGCTCCTCTGTCACAGTTGTACTTATCTTACATGCGACAAAACAGTGCAGATGCCAAGGTCATAAAAAGTTTTATATGGCTGTGCCTGCCGTCTCTTCAAGGTGGGTTGGCAGGGAGGAGGGCTACAGACAGAAAAATGGAGTAATAAAGTTTAAGTAGTGGGCAATAATATCCATCTGCAGTGCTGCAATGCCGATTAAGAGATTGAAAAACTCCCTGTGGCTCTAATTGGATTTTCCTGTGTTGTGCACAGCCCTTGGGGGCTGAAGGCTGATAAAGCCTCCTTGTGCTGCCTGTTCATCCCACGTGTGGCTCCATGTAATGGACTTACCCATAAAACACGGATTCTTGTGGTGCCGGGGAAGCTGAGCTGTTGCAGTGACCTTTAGACACCAGTGTAGATTAGAAAATCAGAATCTCATCACTTAGCAGGACACAATACAACACTAATGGCCACCTCATACTGGCATATTAGCTCTTTATTAAGAACAACAAAAGAGCCAGAATGCAGAAATCTATGTGGTTAAGTAAATTAAATAAAACTGTCTGAGATCTTATAGATTGCTAGCCACAAATATAGGCACATTTGAAGATAAATATAAGTAAATTTGAGGAAAAAAATTTCAAATCACTTGATGAAAAGGAATTTTTGAAAAACAATAGTCTGGGGGAAAAAACTTTAGCATTTCAACAGCATTGCCTTCTGCTGAAATGAATCTGTTTTCATTTACTATGCTCTTTACATATACTCTAAAGAAAAAGCAACATGAAGACCATTCCTGAGTCTGCAGACAGACTTTGCAAGTGTTTCCTTTCCTTCTCACAGATTTCCTAAACTACAGACCAAAGCCATGGACTATTCTCATTCAATGCTAATTTTCCAACTCATTAAACAGGAGAGAAAGCTGAAACCATTTCATTAAATGGAAGGAATACTGCAACTATTTAGTGAGAAGAATAATCCGAAACAAAAGAAATATTAGAAGACTGGGAATGCACTTATATTTTTGTTAGGAATAGAAAGAAGCTGGAAAGATAAAGTAACAACCTCACTCTGCCAATAATTAGAGTTCTGAGAGTCAGGAAGGGGAAATCGAGAAGCTGGGAACACGTCTGAGATTCATCAGCACAGAGCTGACAGTTGTATTTGTCTGAGATTATTGGATGCTGTTTATTGAATTTTGTCCCTTGCTTATGATTGTCTGCTTTGCTCATCAGACAGCTCTTTCATGACCTGAAGATTTCAAAAGTTCACAGCAAATGAGCTCTTGATTTTGGGGACCATGTTGGTGAAGGGTATTGAAGTGAACACCACAAAAAATGGGGTCAGCACCTCATTTAAAACCCCAACAATTAATGGGGAAGAGGATCAGTTAAATTAACCAATAAGACTAAAAAGGAAAGGGGCTTGTGAACACAGCAGCAATAAAACTGAGGCAGAGAGTATAAAAACGTGATGAACAAAGATTAGCTTCAAAAAAAAGTGAAGACTGCTAAACCTCTGAAGAAATGGGAGAAGACGGGATAACAACATCTAAGATTTCTCCACTTCCACCCCAGTTAAATCCATCACAGGTTTGCATTGCCACAGAGCAGCCTAAAGTGATCCTTCTGCAAATGAGCTCAGCTCTTGCTTAGCATCTGAAAGGTGCTACACAACACAGGTGTCACAGTGTGTCTTTCTCATCTGGAACACAAAGGAATAACAAATGGGAATAAGCTCACAAGAGAAGTGAAAATGATAAGTTGCTCAAAGGGAGAGTGTTCAGAAAAGATTAAAAAGTGGGTAAACACAAGGTAAAATGAATATAGTTTGGTCAAAGCCACCCCAGAGACAGCAGGTACATTTCAGTATGAATTATTCAGGTTACCACATAAGGTTACCCCTAGACATGATAGCACCAAAATAAGGACAAGAAGTAAGTACACTTGGCTATGACAACTGCTAAAAAATGTGAGAAATGATGCCATACTTCATTGAATGGAAATTTGGAAACTAAGAGACACAAAGCACCCGAACTTTTTTGTGTTGGTGAAAATAGGGAGATGAAGATGACAGAAATAGAGCTTTTTGCTGTGTAGTGTTTCTGCAGCTTTGCTGATAGTGTGACTGATAAATGATCCCTGCAGTACTTTACCATCACTGTGCTCATGCTTTCCAGTAATGAGAAGACTTTCCTTAAAAGGGCAGCATATGGGAGACTTTCTGTGCTTTATAAATTTCCTCCTGAAGCAGGCTAGCTGCCAATTACTGCAGAAGGTTAGAGAACCTGGAACGTGAGTGCACAATATGCTTCAGATCCTCTGAATGGCTCTCTGGAAAAAGGAATTTTTTATAAAGGATGTCGATGTGATTTCAATAAAGCTTTAGAAGCGAGGGTCAGGCTTTTCTGAAGAATTCTACATTTTCTGTCATGAACTGCCCTCTAGGAAAACTCCCCTTCGTGCCTACCTTTTTTTTTCTGGGGACAGCAAAATTGACAACCCATTACACAACCAGACCAGATTTAACGCTGATTGGTAGCTCTTGTCCATTCCTACTGACATTTATATATCTACTGTTCTTCATTCACTGAAAGTAAAACAGATATCCTCCAGGGGTCACATAACCATTAGAGCAGGGATCAGTCCTGCAAGATTTCCCAAGCCAGGAGAGGAAATGGCTCCCAACCTTTTCAGAAAGCAAGAAAACATCCAAACAAAAGCTTCAGGCTGAAACAGTATCTGACCTGATTGATTTTCCTTTTTCATTGCAAACTTTGATGCATTATGTACTTTGGCAGCATGTTTTGAGAGTGGCTACAGAAGTATATGAAGCATTTGTGCTGTTTACCAGTCAGAATTTGGCAAAGAACTCCTATTTGCAACCATTCAGGATTAAAAATACATTATTGAAAATACCTCTAATGAAACTTTTTTGTTGTTGTTGTTGTTGGATGGCTAGGTAAAATCCTTGCCAGATTAAAACTGTGATTATGAAAGTTGTGCTTATAATGCCACAAAAAAAAAAAAAAAAAAGCTGTATTTGTAATACAATTGAATAGTTCTGCAGTCAAGGAGCTCTAGAAAACTAAAACCTGAAAGAAAAAGAGGTAGTTTTTCAGCACCTGCTATTCAAGCCCCAGTTGCCATGTTCATCAATCCTGTGCAGCCATGAATGCCTGCAAGTATTCTTCAACACAACTGACACCTGCACACACACATCAGCAATGCCATTAGAGCCTGAAAAGAGCATTTATGAGAGCTCAAGGGGATGAAATCTAAAACCCACATGCACTTTACTACTGTGGTTGTTAACCTGCACAAGTGTAGCTGCAAAAACATCTGTTTGCAGCAGTGAAGGAGCACATTTTAGATGGAAACGTGGTAGGAGATTTGGTTTTGAGCACACAGAGACTGAATACAAAACTGCTGAAGCAGGTGTGAGGGTCAGCTCTAGTCAGAAGAGCAAGCTGCTGTCACTCTTAACACACTGAATTTTCATCACTGAGGGCCAGGGTTCAATATCTGAACTGTATCTGTTAGACTATAGCCAGCTCATGCACAAGTCAGCCCAAAGCCCTTAACACTCCTCAGTGCTTGGCAGCTTTTTTGGCAATGGAACACACTGCTTCAGCTTGGAAATAGATGGAACTTCCAAACTGTTTTCTGTACCCACTGAAGTCAAAGTGAGCTGGATCAAGGTGCCATGTGGAGTATTTGGACTGTGAGCTTGACACTGTCAAAATACTCTTAAGTTTTTAATTTGTGGTAATGAATAAGACATTTAGAGATCTGAAGTGGAAAGTGGTTTCAAACAACTTATGAGCACTGTATTTAGCCTGTGTAAGTACAGAATAAAATCTAAAGGCTAGATGGTGCCATTTAAGTGGCACAAGCAGGGAGGTACCTGAGATCAAGAAAGACCCTGGATTCTGCTGCTCCAATGGTACTGCCAGACACATCCAGAGCCCCAGTTTAATGCCCATCTGCTTAATAGCTTCAAAATTATGCCTGTTCACAGGGCTGCACATACAGTTTCTTAAAAAACCTGAGGCAGCCAAGAATTCAGCATTTAGTCCTCAGTCCCAATTCAGCAAGGAGCTGGAGCACCCAAGTGCTTAGATTTAAGTGCTTTGCCCAATCAGGGGCTAAATGTTGAAAGTGATTAAAAACCCCTCATAGTCTGAAGGAGAAGTCATTACAGTGCTCCTGCATAAATTTAGATTAACTACATCTCCAAAAAAAGGAAAAAAAGAAGAAAAACTTCAGAGCTTTGGAGGCAATTTGCAAGAACCAAATGGCAGCACAATTAGTGAAACATGTAAGTCTAAACATCGCTATTTTTGTTTTTATAGCCCCCAGGCTAATTTTATTTTGAAACGGGTTAGATGACAGAAACAAAGCAAAATGCTTCATGGCTATGTTTGGAATCTGAAGGCTCTGCTCAGAGGAAGATGGAGCTGCTGCAGCTGAGAACAGGAGGGATGTGCACTGAGGCTGTCTTTCCTCTCTGCACCCTCAGCATGGGTGACTTTCCTTGCCACAAATAACTCAGAGGTTATGAAATGCACTCCTAAACAACACCACGATCCATGAGGCATGCTTGCATGCCTTATTCATTACTGCAAATGAGAAACTTGAAATATTCCTAAAAGGTAAATCTATATCACTAGATCAAGCATAATAATATGAATAATTTCCAACATACTCTTCCTGCTGGCCTTTTCCCAGCTAACTCATTTAAATCTGTCCTTAATGAACCCCTACAGACTAGGAAATGATGTCCGGAGGCAGGTAATCCAAAGGATTTTGCAGGAGCCATCTGCAATAAATCTGTTTGAAGTTTAGTTAATCTGCATTTTAATAGTTCACCAGCCAGGAAATTCAAGATCTGGAAAGTTGGAGTCTGGTAATGCACTGAGCTCTATCAGATGGAAGTCTGTAAACATGAATACCTTGGAAGTCTTATTCACTGTAAATAATCTTTCTATGGACTTCCAGCTGAGGGGATGGTGCTGAGCATGGATAACTCTGCATGCACAGTGCCTGATTAGGGTGGCTGAATTATTCCCATGCCAGACGTGCAGTTCATCACTTTGGGCCTTCTGCCTTCATCTGCTGGACCATCAGGCCCTATTTACTCTCCCTCTGCATTAATCTACAGCAGCAATTGGTAGGACTTTGCTGGCTCTGTAGGAGAATTATTTGTTATTGAAGGTGGAGAGGCACATTCTGTGTCTGGCTGGCACTGCTGTCTGCCAGCAGCTGGGGAGCTCCAAAAGGCCTTTTGGAGGTTATAGAATGCTGTCCTAGTTTGGGACAGTTTCTGGACACTTTAACTACCAGTTATCTTTTTGTTGAGTTTTTTTGGTGCCTTTTTTTTTATTTTCTTTTTTTTTTGTTTTAAGGCAAACTATTTTGTTGTTAAGTAAGCTGATATTTTCAAGTTTTCATATATAAAATATCTGAAGAATCATTCTGTCTAAGCCTGCCTTCATATTGACACTGTAAAGCACCAAGGACATCACATTAATTGTACTGACAGGTAATGATGCCAAAGCACAAATAAACCGAGGATTTGGTGTGTGGGTATTTCTTTTACCTCCTTATTTTCCTGGCTTGGTAAACTTTAAGAGAAGGACTGGTAAAAATTCTTCTGAAGAATCAAGCAAAGGCTTCAGTGTTTGGATCCAATTAGAGGAGGGTCAAAAATGTTACCAGAGGCACCTCCAGGCTGTGTTTTAGTTCTGTTTTAACCAGTGATTTTTTCCTTGTCATTATAACCTGGTTGCTCCTGCTTGGTCTTCAGTTCTGTGTGCCTTGTTTTGTGATAGACACAAACACATATATTTGTGCATATTTTTGTGTGACTAAGCAATAATCCCTGGGGTTAAAGGCAGCTGTGGCTTTTACAGCAGCTCTGAACTGGTCATATAACATGACTGCACAAGCAGATTCAGAAACACAGTGCAAAGAACTCCCCCCAAAATCTGGCATATATATTAATCCCCCTATTGGAAGGTAAGAGAAATCATCCAAAAGAGGAGGCAAATAAGTATTTCTTGTTTCTGTGTTTTTATCAATAGTCAAACTAGGGCTAAATTCCTACCTAGTGTAACACATGCAAGCTGTCTGCATAACTATACATGGATTGAATTTGGATTTGCCTGTTGTCTGTTGTTTCAATTAGTCCATGACTGAGAAATAAGCAGCAGTTCCAGAGCGCTGCCTGAGCACATGTTTGGACACCCAGCATCTCTCCAGCAGCAGGTGGAAAACCTCTCCTGGTTTGTCAGCTGCATCCTCTCCCCTGAGCCTCAGGCAGATCACAGCTCCAAGTCTCATCATTCCCACATAAGAGATGAGGATTACAATTGTCTCTGCTGAGGATTATTTTGATGTCTACTGGTATAAAATGATGTACATATCATTAACAACATGTGTTTGCAGAAATCTTTGAGGTTGTTGTAAGACACTTACATCGAGGTCCTTTGAAAGGAAGAAAAAACAAGCTCAAACCCCCAGAAGTTCTAAATTGACAGTCACAAGAGATAATGCAGACTCCAAAATTGCCCTTAAGAAACATTACAGGTTATAATAACTTAAAACCTTGTCATTAGCATGGCTATCCTAGGGCTCCTGTAAATCCACACCTGATAGCTGCAGTCAGTCATTAGCAGATTGCTGATGAATTACTCATTACATCTCCAACAGGCATTTATGAGGCTGGATTTTAATATTTCAGCATTGTATTAACGCAGAGATAAATCCTGCTTCAGTCTCATTGCTGCACAATCTGTGCCTGCTCATCAGCTGCACTTGTAACACTTCTTGTTTGCTCACCAAAGCAGCACAGCAGCCTGTCAGCAGAGATGATGCTTTGAAAAGAGTGTCACTAGATAGCATCTGTTCTCAATGCCTGCGTTTTAAACTACCTCAGGAATGGCAGGTTATTTCGCATGTATCAGATATTTTCATGTCACATTCTCACAATATTGGAAACCTCCTCCTCTGTCAATTACTGCACCATTAAAAGAATGGGCTCCATCAATTTGCAATTTTTTTTCCCCTGGGTTTGGAGATTGGCTGGGCAGGCACATTTTTCCCATCATGAGAATAGAGGTTGGAAAAACACAGACTTAAGCTGGAGGATTCCCTTCTTTATGCACAGACAGATAATATTCCCTTCTTATAAAAAAGAGTGACAGCTTTATTTAAATTCATTCTGTAGGTGTTCCATATGGAAAGGAAATTATTGTTGCTAGAGAGAAAATCAATGGGTCATATTTTGACTACCATCTACCAACCAATGAAATACTGTTGATTCAGATTTAGGGGTTCTTCCACGGTTTTGTAAAATAATAATAGCTAAAAAGAAAATAAATAAATTATCAGATCCTTGTTATTTTGTGCTTGGAAAACACAGAACAAGCCCAGTGTTTACAACTCTTATCACAGCTGCACTTTGAGATGGGGAAGGTGATTTGTGGTGTGGTCAGAATAAGTGACTCAAATACCACAGTGGAATTATTCCCTTCTGTGTGTTATTTAAAGTGACCACTGACATGTCAATTAGCTGTCATCCACATGCTCTGAACAATCTTTTTTCTTTTCTTCAAAAACTAGCTTCAGTCTTAGGCTTATCTTTACCTCACAATAGTATTATGCTTATCACATTCAGGTTTTTGTCTTAAAAAAAATCTTTTTTATACAAAGCCAACGTAGTGTTTCATTAAAGAAATGTAAATAGGCTCTGTAGATAATTTTTTTCTTCTGAGTTGGTTCAGACCTTGCTGTAATCTAAATAACCTGATTTAGCTGTGAAAGATGGAAATGAGGGTGCTGAATATAAAAGAGAAAGCATTTTAAGAAGGTTTTATTCTAATTCTGATTCAAAAGCAACTGTGTAGCTCTTGGTATTTTTGGAAAAGCCATAGATGGTTAATCTTAGACTTGATGAATGGAGGTTACAGTGCTTTTGGGAGGAAAAATAACAGGGGAACAGAATATTGAATCAAATGAACAGATAGATCCTCATGAATAAGCCTGACAATAGAAGCCTGGATCAAGCCTACAGGAAATCCACTTCTCAGTACCTGAGTACCTACCTGGCTCATTTATTTTAAGGTCAAAAACCAAATTAAAAGTAACGTGCACAAATCCCATCTCAAAACAGATGGATTGTTTTAGAATATGCCCATTTCTTTTTAATACAATGATGGGAGCAAAAACAACTGAAGAGCAGAAGAGGACTCACTCCATCAGTGCTGTTCTCTGACCTGAGATGAACATCATGGAGAAATACAGACAGATCCACAAAATCTGCTGCTGACATTTTCTGTGAGTTAGAGAAGAAGGTGCAACTTTGCCTAATAAGGTATAGAGCACCCTTCAAACTCTTCATGTAAAACAGACTCATATTCAAGCAACCCTTACATGGTAATGATAGACCAGGTGCTTCCAGATAATTTGAAATCCCTTGTAAATGCTTCACTTAACTGGGCCAGCAAAAGTTCTGTATTTCTACAAATCAGGTAATGCAAACCTGTGTTAAGACAGAGCCACGCACGTGAGAACAACAGAAATTACTGATTTGAGAAGAAGCAGAACACCATGCAAGAAACTGAGAATAACACATGCCTGACACCTGTGCAGAGTGGCTAACATCAAATTGTGGAGCTGACATCTTATCCAGCTTGCCCACAGGTAGATAAACCACACCTGGATGTATCCATGCAGTGACTGAATTTTTAAAGTTAATGCACAAAGTGCCATAATTTAGGTCATACACACACACACTTCTTACTTGTCTCAAAAGGTAAGAGATTTCAAAAGCACATCTCCCAATATTTAAACGTTAAAAGTTAAGGTTTATATCATTCAATACTTTAATTGCAAAACTGAGTTACAATGCCACAGTTGGCAGTGTGACACCTTTTCACCCTGACTCTGTCCCAAGTGTTGTTATGTTCCCATTTATTGAACCCCCTGGATATTGATGTTACGGTTGCAAATTGGCTTCCCTCCCAACCTAATAACTTGGAGACTCTCTGTAAAACAGATGTAATATTAAAATGCAGACAAGTGACCTAAAAATGGCCCTTGAGGGCAGGCCTGCAATTTCCTGAATCACACTTTCCTTATTCCCTCATTTGTTAAGTTTCGCAACATCAATTTTTATACTGTTGCTGTTTTATTCTGTCCAAATGATTGCTGAATACTAATGAACTGTCTCTCTTTGACAAATGAGTTATTGTTTGATATATTACATTAGGGACATTGAGACTAAACTACTTACAGATACTAGACATTTATAGAAAATTCATTTACATAATAGTATACTATTAGCGTAATAAGGTCCCATATCTGGAAATAAATAGGGGTTTCAATAAACACAAATGTTGGCAGTAATACTATTTCATGAAATAAATGTAGGAAAACCAGAAAAAATTACTTTCTTTCCAAATACTTTTTCATTTTGATTATTTTATCCTACACTAGTTGGCTGTGCAAACACAGTGACCATGGCAAGTACAGTACAAAGTGGCAAATACAGTATTTTCTCTTTTTTTCTGAAGTTAATTTTTTTCCAGATGGAACACCTAGAATGCTTTACAGTCCCGCTAATTAAATAATTTTATCTGCAAAGACTTTCTGTAAACAAAAGTCTTTTCCCTACAGTTCATTCATTAGGTTTTATCATGGTTCACCACTACAATTTTGATTTAAAGTGTAAAGATATAGCTTTAGGGTCTGAGACCAAATGTATCCAAATTATTCACCAGAGGCATATTTAGTTTGGAGACTCTAACCACCTTCTATAGGAAAACAGAGAGAACATATACAGACACCTCTCAAGTGGACAAGCCTCATTATATAACTCTGTACAGAGCATCTGCTCAATACTGGAACTTCTGCACTGCTCATGATAAATTGCATTTTCAAAGGAAATAACAAAATTCTGCAGAGAAATCCCATCTCCCTCATTAATTGCCATAGGGTGAGTACCCTCAGAGCACATAGAGGGAGCCACTGACCCTCCTTGAAGACTGACTTCAGTTGTGGCTACATTTTCTTTTGGCAAATGAAGTATTTTCTCTTTTTTTCCAAAGTTAATTTTTTTCCATATGGAACACCTGAATATTTTACATTCCCACTAATGAAATAATTTTATCTGCAAAGCCTTTCTGTAATCAAAAAAAGTCTTTTCCCTACACTTCATTCTGACCACATAATAAAAACCCCCAATAGTTTAAAGTATTGAAGTCCATCCTGGCTTCAGTAATTTGTGGCAGGATTTTCCAGTTCCAGAGGAAGACTGGAAGAGCACAGAGTCCTGACCTGTCAGAGGCTGCTGTAACAGAGCTGGTCACAAAGCTTCCTCTTCAAGATAAATAGAAATTTGAGATCATATAAAAAACCGCATTATATCTTTTCTTGGATTTTTAAGCTTTCTACTCTTACACTGAGGCATCAATATTTTTCTGTTATTCAGCATGGCTTGCTGCAGGTGGTTTGGTTTTCCTTTCATAAGCCACTTCTGCACAAAATCTATCTTTGCTTAGATTTACTTCACTAATATTGGCTGGCATTTCCATTTGAACGTCTCAGCTAAATAAATGTATTTCTATTTTGTGGTCTGTGGAGAACAAGGCACCTCCTGAAAGCATGAATGGAGCTGTCTGTGTGCAGCAGCAAATACTTTTCCCTGCTTTGGATCACAGACTATAATTCAAAAAAGGGGAAAGAGATCTTTGATTTTTCCAATCTTTCAGATTAAAAAGACGGGGAAGGCGATAGATGTGACTCTCCCCTGTTTGCCTCGCTATTTGTAGTCATTGGGATTTATTTACAAGATTAATTTTTCAAAATCTCAGTGACTAGACATACAATGTGAAAAGGAACATCAAAATTAATTTATACACTTTATTCCTGTTTAATTACATATTCTTAGTTATTTTTGTATTTTATGTATGGCCATTAAGCTGGAGGAACACTTCAGTAATGTAAATATTTCTCTTCTTTTGACACTTCCCTTTGATAAAATGCTGAGCTCAAGCTTTTTTTTCTTTATGTTTCTTCCACCCAGTTGAGTCAAGCAGCACTACAGATCCTGAATTAAGCCATCAGCAGTATGTTATGGTGCTCACTGGGACCTAAACATTTGGCCTAGAAATTTTACAAAGCAGTAAAGAGCGGGATGGCTCAGGAAATATTCTAATCATTAGCAGAGTCAGCGACACTTCTAAGAACATGATATTGCTGTTTTTCAAGTTCTGGGCTAACTCAGCAGTGAATGGAGGCATTTAAATGTAAATTAATTTATAATTTATAAGAAATTTATAAAGAAATCTCCCAAAGAACCAATTAAAACCAACACCTTGTAGAAGTTATCCTTCACTTTAAAGCCACAGAAGTTGCTTAGGATAATGTGTTTACTTTGAAGTGATTGCTGTCTTTTATGTCAGTTTTGTTTCATTTGTTACAATTAAGTGCTATCCCCCCACAGAGTTCACTAAAGCAATTCACACAGAGATTATCTTCCATTTATTATGTGCAAGCAGATTTATCTGATTGAATGAGTAAATCCAAACACAGGGAAATAAATGGGGGAAAAATGGATCCATAAATAAACATTTAGTGTAGTGCACCTCAGCAACTGAACAAGAACTCTGTAAAACTACATTTTGATTCCTTCCCAATTCTCTTGTCAGATGTGCTGATCTCAAGCTCTCATTTATCAAATCCTTCACTCGTCAGCACTTCTTTTCCTTTTGCTATTTCATCTTTGTCACTGCTCTTCTCCCAAATGCTAAATGCTCTTCTCCTCCTGATTCAATGTCTTCATTAAATCTCATTAAGAAATACTCACCTAGGAAGCCCATTTGTGAAAGTAATATGCACTTTATGCCCAAATCACTATGAAACATGAATACTACCTGGCAAATAAACCAGGCTTCTGCACTGCTTTCTTATAAAAAAAATTAAAAATCCCCAGATAATGATGTTTCTAAGGAAATTCCCATCCATAAAAGATGGCCAAGACATTGGCAAAGTACCATAAAGCTCATTAACTACATATTTGCCTCCCCCAGTGAATACAGGACCAACAATAAACCACTTCACCTGATATTTTTGACACATTCACCAATTCCTGCATTTATAAGTTAGGAAACTGCAAACATTACTGAAAATCATGAAGCATGTCTGGGTAGCTATGGCAAGAATTATTAGCATTACTGTGACTATTCAAGATGTTGCTACCAGCAAGGAAGCATTCTCTGTCTCCTTCATTTCTGTTCTCATTTTGACCACACAATATTTCTAATTAAGCATCCTGTTACAATGGTACTTTATGAACAACATTTATTAAAGGCATTGCTGCTTTCTCATTTATTTTCTAAAGGTTATTAAGTTAATGCAAATGTCACTTTTAAAGTTGTGAGGAAAAAAGCCCAAGGAGTATTATAATTAAAATCAAACAGAAATTAGAGGTTGATATACTATGTATGAATTAATACTGAATGAACGAGTCATTTATTGAGTGCAATTAAGAGCCTTGTGGATTTTTTAAAGTTCCTTGTAAAGCCCTAACTAAAATAAACAACTAAAATAAATTCCTTTTCAAGAAAAGAACATGAAACCAATCCACACAACTTTGAGCTTGCAGATATGATGTAATTTGCTGCTGCTACTCAAAAAATGCTGAATATCAATTCTACAGCCCACAGATATTAAACTACCCAGGTCACTGCATGCCCAGTATAGAGATGGTCTCTAGATTTCCTGCCTTCTTTTAAATCTAAAAAAATTGTCTTCCATTTTTTAATGGTTTTAATACAACTGAGAACACCTATGTGAAAAATACCACAGGGAGAAAAATGCACATTTGTACCCTGCTTCAGTTTTTAATTTGGAAACCTATAATAATAATAACAATAATAAACAGCTCCTTGGATTATGAAACTTTGGTTCAAGATCCAGATGAAATCTATGCCCAAATTTATTGTCAAAAAAGAAAAATACCAGTCCAGTAAAAAGATTAAAACCACATAAACTGATGTTGTACATGATGAAAAACTTTTTCTTTAAAACTTCTGAGCCAGGTCAAAATACTAAAAGGAGACAACATGTGAGGAGATGGCAACTACACATGAACTTCTTCATTAAAGGTATTTTCAAGAGGGTCACTTAGTGATTTGTTGTGACAGACAGAATATTCCATGGGCTCCATGCACTGGTGTTTTGGTCATCAATAATGGAATCGGGTTTCAAAGCAAGTGCTTTGAATGCACCTTTGGCAGGCAGCTAGACACTATAAAATTAATAGCTGTGGACAGTACACTCAGGAAATGTCACTTGAGGAACTCTTATGTTTATACTTCAAAAGAATAGCAGGAATTACGAAAGCCGCCCTTCTGTGAGGCCCGGTAACAGGGTTAAATTCACAGGGCCATTTTCCCCTCAGTTAGGGCTTTAAGCTTTATCTTCCTGCCCTATCTTCTCACTTTCATAAGGCATGCACATACCTAACACATTTTTAGAGCTTTACCTCCAGTCATATTTGTTTGGAATTGCCCAGCAGATTAACAAGCTACTGGCATGGGAAAGCAGACAGGAGGCAGCACAATAAAAACAGCAGACAGCATAATCACTTAAGCCTTGTTTCTTTAGCAACCCAAACTAAAAATTTCCTTTGGTTCAATTTTCAACTCAAGTTTGACAAGAAAAATACTCTCATACTGTAGTTGCAAATATAAAAAGCACTCTGTCTTGTTCCTTTTTTCTTTGTTGCTTGTAAGACTTGACTGAAAAAATAAAATACAATAGTAGCACTAAATAAATAAAAGCAACAAAATTATCTGGGTAAAATGGAATAGCTTTCAACAACTGGGGCTGGAGCCTGAATTATTGTGTCTTAGATTACAATAAATGACATCACCCTGCATTAATAATGATTTCAATGATATACAGAGAACTCACCATGAATATTTTCCATTGCATCACTACAATCTCATTTTAACATGTATGATAGAAAGCTGCTTCAAGAACATTTTTTTCTTGCCTGACACTGTTGTGATGATGCATTAGATCAGCTAAGGATTATTTGATTCCTCACGAGAGCACATTGGAAATGCAGTCTGGGATACAGATCTGCTTTGGTAAGGTCTGAACCTTGTGAAAGTTTGCCAAGGAGTAATTTGAGACACAGAGGTGGAAAACAGCCAATTGTGAGCCCACATTTCCTGTTCCTAAAGCTCTCCATTCCAAAGGACATCCCAAACAGGATGCATCCCAGCAGGGTGGACACAGGACACTCGTGCTATGGGGCTGTGCCCAAATGTCTCCTCAGAGGAGAAGGAAAGTCTTTGAGAAGTAAATCAGACTTGTGAGGGACTTGAGAAGAAAAGAGATGGCTGTTGGACTAATGGGAATGAGGCATAACAGAGGGGACAGGGGAGGAAAAGGATAAAAAGGTGCTTCTCTAGTCTTAAACACTTTGATAATTGGATGACACACCTGCAACTGATATAGCCAGGCACAAATAAAAGGGAAAACAAGCAAAATAATACAGAGTTTGTAGAGATACTAAAATCACAGACAAACATTAGTGTGTTTAGGAACACATGAGAAAAATAACCAGTGTGGGTTTTGCTGTTAGAGACTGATTTCCCATGGTGGAAAAGCCACACAAGCAGATAAACATTAAAAAAATGAAAGGGCCCATCCTTACAAAAAATATCTTGAATAATTTAGGCACAAGGGATTGATGCAGCACAAAACATGGTGGGGATGTGGGTGGGATATTTTCTAACTCACTTTTCCTAAATGTAAAGAAAGCTCTCATATGAACCTAAAGGAGAAAATTCCAGGTTTCTCAAAGTTCCTTATTAGTCTCAGCAGTCTGTCTGAAACAAATGGGAGCAGGCAAAGTTCAGTAGGAAAACATCAAACAAAATTCAAGAGCAACTGACAAGTTTTGATTTCAGTTTTATCAACAAAGCTGGAGGAGGAAATATTCAGTCCTTTCCTCTTCCAAATGAACTCAGTGAAAGGACCTCAAGGAGCCTCAGTTGTTTTCACTTCCACATCACGAGCAGGTTGCAGGGCACACTGAAAATTTCTCCATCTGAATCTACAAAGGGTGCATTTATAAATACTGAACCTCACTTTTCACAGACTAATAGGTGATTTCTCTCCAGCTGATATTGCTTTTTCTTAAAAACAAAAGTATGCACACAGAAAAGTATGACTTGAGCAGGGTCAGCAGCATGCCTGGCAGATTTTTAGGATTTTCAGCAGCAAAATAAAAACAGAAAGCTGAAAACTTCCAGAAATGAAATTAGACAGATTTTTAAATTTATTTTTATAGCTCAAATTTTTAAAAAGTTGTGCTTTCCTTGAATATTTTGACTTCCATTTGTCCATCATAAAGAGTTCAGTTAGATCTGGTGTAGTGGAAGGTGAATATAGTGGAATTAAAATAACCTGAGCCAGTCTAATCACTGCAGTGATGTGTATATATAGCACTTACAGCAGGATGTTCTGCACTACAGGAAAATGAGCTGGGCTGTGTGGACAGCTATAAGATCCAAAAACATGCTTGTGCATTTCTTCCACTTCCAGAGTAAGCTGGAGGAAGCCTATCACTGCTCTTGCAATAGCTTAGTTTTTAAAATACTTATCTGTAAGCAAAATGAATTTGCTCTACCTCTCCAGTAATTTATTTTTCAGAACTTCACCTCAGCCATAGCAAGAAATTGCTTAGCCCATATCTTTGAAGTGACAGAAAGCACTGGATGGATGTTGAAACTTTCAGTCCCCAGCACCAGGGGCTGTCACTGTGTCATTTGGGTCTGGGCAAAGACAGAAAACAGATAAAGATGTTGTGGGTCCTGGTAGCTGAAATTTCCCTGCTGCTGTGACAGCATGGGGCAGATCTGTTGGTTTAGTGCAGTGATGAATGAGGAAGCCATTATTATGAGGTGCATTAACATGGTGTTTTCTCTCCTACTGGCACTGTATTTACCCCTACAGATCTTCCCTGAAGAAGGGAAAACACTGCTGCTAACTTAATTTTCCTCTGTTTCATCTGCAGTCCATGCTGATGCTGCACCATACAGTGTTTTACTTCAGCAGTGAACAGAGTGAGAACACAAAGCAATTTAAACTTTTTTTTCCCCCCCCACAAATCCAAACATCATCATTTGCAGAATTTTAGAACAAAACAAAATGGAATAGAATAGAATAGATCTGGATGCCATTTGCATCATCAAAACACTCATTATAGCTTAGACATTGAAAATCATGGTGAACAAATGTGTGCCTCTGGAATATAAATTAAGTATTTTGATTGCTATGAAGAATCTGCATAATATTTGTCAATCAGTAACCTCCACAAATTTCAAATTTTAGAAGAATCTATCAGATTTTTTGCACTGAAGCTCTCCTAACCTGGATGTGTTTAGTTCTACCACATACAAATCTCTGTTTAGTAAAAGCTGTTCTGGTCAGTCTGATGATGGATAAATTCAGGCAGATATCCCAGCAGTACAGGCTGTTTACAAGAAATTTAGCATGGATTTTTTTTCTTTCCTGTTTTTATTCTTTTTCTTATAGACTTTACACTGAAAATTTACCTTAGAAAATAGTCTTAACAGCCAACTCTGACCTTGTGGAAAATGCTGAAAAGACACTTAATGACAGTGTTTGTATACCATGGGTTAGAACAAATTCCTTTAAGTAGCCCAGAATTAAGCTTGGCTCTCAGCTACACACAAGCTTACAAATTCAGAGAAAAAAAAAAGTGAGTGGTATTTCTAAATTGCTTTATTTTCTTTTTCCAGCTTGACCTGAAATTGAGATTTATATTTGAAAAATTGACTTTATACCCTTGTAGGTTGGCTGAGCTATTTTAAGTACCATGTAAACTGCATATACATAACAGTGTTTCTTCCAAAATTGTTGCATGAAAAAATTGAAGCTTATTCCTGCCATATATTGCTCACAAATGCCTCATTGTCTCTTTGAAAAATGGTCTGTGGCAAATTGCTGAAGTAATCTCTTACAACACTGCAGTTAAAAAGATTCATACCATTGAATACTCTCTCTCCTCAAAGGCTAAAATTCAGCCTCAAAATTCCAAATTTGGCAGATCATAATAAATATCATATTAAAATATGATATGATATGATATGATATGATATGATATGATATGATATATAATATAATATAATATAATATAATATAATATAATATAATATAATATAATATAATATAATATAATATAATATAATATAATATACTGAGAGACCCTCCCTCTCAGGATCAGATGTGAAACAACTTTTGAAAAAAACGGGATGGGAACAGCCTCTATCCTAGAGTCTGAATGTCTAAGTCTTTTGGAGAAGAAAAAAAAAAAAGGAGAAAAACCCTGCACGCAGCAAGGGGTGTTTTTCACTGGGAAAAAAAAAAAAAAAAGGAAAATAAAGCTGAATATGCCTTTTGCTTTTTGAAGTTAAAATGATGGTGTTTTGATCTTCTGCTGAGGACTGTGGCAGGGATAGTTATTTTAAATGTTAAAATCCTGTTTTTAATGGAAATGTCCTCTCTCTCCTTACATTTTAAAATATCCACTGCTTTTGTGGAACTTTCTTGGGAATTGGTCCTACGTCCTCATCACCTTCCCCTGATGGATGCTCTCAGCCTCATCAGCCACCAACCAAGCTCCACCTGGGCCTCTGAGAAACAGCAAAGCTCACTGGGCTTCATGGCACTTTGGATTTTGTTTATGTCCTTCCAGCCAAGCCTTATCACAGATTTTTTTAGGAAGTTTCAGTATGGAAAACGGAACACTAAAACCCCTGTGGACTCTTCCAGGAGGGAACACTGACTCACGTCTGGTGACCCAAGGAAGGGAATGCAGGGCAGGCTTGCAGGATGGGGGAGGCGCAGCTGGTTTCAGGTCACCCACCAGCTTGGGAACTGGAGCAACACATGGGGAAACTCATCTTGTTCTGCTGCTTCAGGAAGGAAAGGGGCAGGGGACTCATGTCGGGAGCAACACTGATAATTGTCACCACTGGAGCTCATCAGTCAGAGAGCAAATGGGATCATTTAGTCCCAACCCATGAAGGACATTCTCCCTCAGCCCCCAAATCCATGTTTTTCATAATGGATGTCTTTTATGTCCATATCTAACATGCTGAATCAAGGGGCTTCTTTTATCGTGCCTATCATACTTATTTCTGAGTGTGAAATCTGTTGCAATCACTTTAGATCCTGGAAGAGAGGAAGGCTGGGAGCTGTTTAATGAGAATTAATGGGAGGGGCAGTGAAACCTGAGCTCAGAGAATTTCCCATGTGCCCAGACATGCACTGTATGTGGACATTCAGGGAGAGTTTTAAAACTTTCAGATTCCAGCCTATTAATCAATACCAAAACATTTAGTGGTAAAACTCTTGTGTGATTAATGCCTAGCTGAAATTCTACAGCAAAGGGTTGTTTGTGCTGTTTTAAGCACACCAGCAAGAGTCCATGTTCCAAATACAAAGTGGTGCTTGGGGAACAATCAGTCATTTCCACCAAGTTAGTGAGGATTATTTATTTTGAGTACTAACTGCAGAAAATAGTTCAAACTACACCAGTTTCAAATACTTTTTCTATGCATTCTGACAGGAAGCAGAGAACTTCCTTACTTATACCCACACCCTACTAAGATGAGAAGACTCAAAACTCCACTAGCACACCTATATGGCCTCATTATGTATTTTAAAACAAAAAAGTTTCCCTGTGGCAGTTTTGCAATACAGTGCATTGCAGCCTTTTGGTTCAGTGCCCACAGAAATTAAGGAAGGTGCTCTTACAGCTTCCAGAATCCATCGAGCAAGAGCCCTGTTCTTGTCCTTCATTTCACAAAACTGCCACGTGTACATCCTGTAGAAAATGGAAATGCAAACTGAGAGGTATCCTCTGCCTGAACAAAATTAGGGCTGCAGAACTAAATGAACTGCTACTTAGCCCCACAATATTTGCACTGCACTGGTGATTTGGGCTTTGAACGACACCATTGCTCAGTGACATTTCAGCTGCATTGGCACAAGCACAATTTTTTTTTTTTTTAGCTGAATTGTAGCATATTAGTTTATATTACAAGCGGTTATATAAAAATCTGATGCATCTATGAGAAATGTAGAAAAATTATAAATATATTTCTTTTAAGTATTAAGCTACTTTTTCTTCTAACTCTGTAACTAGAACACCTGCATCTAACACACTTCTAAAAGGTAAAGGTAAGATGATAGATATGACCCTTCACTCTTCCTGAAAAATCCAGCTTTTTGAGACCATCAGAAGAAATCAATTCCCAAATCTGTGACTGCAGCTTGGATGCAGCTTTATGAAATTTATAGTTACATTATCCCAGGCCAGTGACCGCATATGAGGTCACGGTGGAAGAGAGGAGATATCTAAAACAGAGGCTTCCACAACATTATTACATGAAAAATAACTGCACAACCTTTTTTTCTTTTAAACTACCACTCAGAGCAATCTTTATTTCTATATTCTGATGCCCTGGAATATACAAAGAACTTAATAATAGTGATTTAAATATGTATTAGACAGAGCAACAGAAGTAAAAAGAGCTAACTTAAAAAATGGTGTAATTTTGTAATAAATTGGTTGAGTAGTTTAAGGGACATGTTAAAGTTCTGAACATGACAAGTCCATGAATGGTATTACCTTTTAAAAAAACATTTAAGCCTAAATGCTCCCTGCCAAATACTCTCTGTAAGTAATGGAGGAATGCTACCATTTATGGCCAATTACTCATTTCCACCTATTTCTAAAAGCACTGGCAGGAGGTGAGACATGAATTGTGCAGTGTTTCATTACATAAGGACACACTGGGCCATTTTTGGAATGGAACCTGCCAAAATCTAAAAGAATATATCTTATTAATAAATGATGCTTTCTCAAAGGCACTTTGCATTTCATAGAGGACAATGAAATGATACACAGCTCTGAAGGGTAAGAGGAGTTCTAAAGCTGTAATGATGTATATGATGGTTCCCTTCCTGCCAGATCTGCATTACTCCACAGCCTGAACTTCAGAGCTGTGTACCATGTCATCTGAAACTTGAAAGGGATACAGACTTCACTGCTGGCACCTGCTGAGGACCAAGGAGAGCTTTCTGACTCCTGGAGTGCCAAGAGACTTGCTGAATCCTAGACTGATGTCCCAAAGACACACTGCCACTTCTTGGTGGGCAATCAGAGCAAGACAGCAGAGATGTGAAAGATGTTTAGCCTTTTTTTGTTAGGCTGCCTTTCATGCTTTGAAGTTATGGGTGAATAAAATATTAATATTGATGCTTCATAATGAACAGACAACTTAATCGTGGCTGCTAAGACTTGTGACAGCTTTGCTTGCTCTCACACTCTGTAATTCATCTGTAAAACTCTCTGCTTTGTTTAAAACTTGAATTCCAGAGGCAGAGCTGTGTCCTTCTGGACTACCAGCTCAAAGCTCCAGAAGAAAAACCTCCACACTTTGCCATTTGGCTATAAAAATAGCTGGGATTAGGAATCTGAGCAGAAGTGGGATCCAATCAGTGCAGCAGGAATGCAATGAAGCAGGACATTTGTGATGGAGTAACTGAGAAACCTCTGGGCAGCGTCACGAGGAGAGCTCTGTCACAGACATCTTTTATGGAAAATCCTTTCCTTAGGATTTTTCCTCCTGAGAAGCTAAGAGGCCTCAGGAACAAAATGTAAACAATGGTTATCTGCTGCTGTGGAATGCAACAGGTGGATCTTTGATTAGCCCATGTTGGTTGTTTCTAATTAATGGTCAATCACAGTCAGCAGAGAGAGCCTAAGCCACAAACCTTTGTTATCATTCTTTCCTATTCTATTCTTAGGTAGCTTTCTGATGAAACCTTTTTCTTCTACTCTTTTAGTATAGTTTTAATATAATATATATATATAATAAAATAATAAATCAAGCCTTCTGAAAGATGGAGTCAGATCCTCATCTCTTCCCTCATCCAAGAACCCCTGTGAACACTGTCACAGAACTCCACACAAAACAGAGCAATTCATTAAATATTGGAACAAAAAGCAGGAAAGCTGCCTGTTGTTAACACAGCTGATGTGCAAGGAGCTGCATGGGATGGCCACAAAGGCAGCAGTCTGGGAACCAGCAGAGCTGTAGGGCTTTAATGCCATGCCCACCCTGACAGGGCCTGTCCCCAGCATGTCCCCAGCAGTGCCACAGCCTGACAGGGACACCTGAGTGACCAAAGGTGCCTCTGGCAAAGGGAGAGGAAGGGAAACGGCTCTGGGTCACCTCGGTGGGCAAAGGCTGAGCTGGGATCCCCAGTGCAGCTTCCTCCATGCCCTGAGCTGAGCAGGCCTCACCCTCACCAGGGAGCAGCTGTGACAGGAGCCCCGGTGCTGTGGGACTCGCCAGGAGACAGAGATGGGGTGGCACAGAGAGCAGCTGTGACAGAGCTCTCTGATGAGGGCCTGCCCACATCATGCCAGAACAACTGCATTTCTTTGGAATAAAAATCCCTGCTCTTAACCCCTGGCCTCGCTGGCTGTGAGCAAACATCCCCTGAGCCTGGCTGGGGGTCAGGCAGTGCCAACACAGGGGCTCAGCTCAGCATTGTCCATTATTTATTTACATGGGAAGCTTTAGGAGCTGGACCTGGTCCTTCCCCCTCAAGTTTGTTTTTTTTCAGGTGCAGGATTATTCATTTGAAAGATGATGATATTTTAAGTACCATAAGTGAATGATGGCTGTTGCCCGAGTTTTCACAGCTCCCTCTGTGATTCGTGCATCACATGGATATTTCAGTTTATTCTACAACTCTGATAGGGAGGGAAGGATAATATAATGTGTGCCACTATGGGAAATATACAGCACAATACAGATCTTGGTATCCTGATACACAAAATGAGGGTGGTTATTTTTTTTAGCATTGCAGTATGTAGGGCATAGGCAATATAGAGGCTCTGATGCCATGAGAATATTAATTTTATAATTTACCTTTGTTTGTGTACTGGAGGGCCTTGCTTTAGAAAAGCACACAAAATCATCCTTAATTTTAACCCTTTAATAAAGTATTACACTATTCTAGAGCATAAATATTTAAGGAAATTAAGTAATTAGTGCTGTCACTGTTTCTGAAAAAGGAATGCTGCAAGTTAAAATTGTAACAAAATAAGAATTTGAAACCTGCCAAGTCTCTCAACACTTACTGTCACAAAATAAACTGAAAATAAGCACAGAAGTCTTCTCTCTTCTTCATATTTCATACCCCTCCTCATCTTTGTACCTTTTGTTGCTGCAAGCATGTTCTGCCTGTTCTCAAATTCACACCTACATCTTTCCAGGTCAAACACCAAAGCTGCTATGGTTTTCAGTTAATTAGTGCCCTCCCCTTTTTAAAAGAACATCTTTTTTTATTTCAATGGGCCATGTTTGGTAGGGTTTTTTCAGCCCCTCTGTTTAGGCAGAGGTTTTTGTCCCAGTGAAACCCTTTATTAATCTCCCCGTAGTCCAGGGGACCAGGATCTTCACCAAACTAACTCATTGTTCTGAAGCCTTGGTGAAATCATTGGTTTGTTCTGTCCTGTACAAGTGGTTGGGAATGCAGCTGTACTTGAAATTGTTTTGACAAATTAAATAGCACTCCCTATTAACCTCCTAAAAAAATCATTTTGTGCCAAGGGATTTTTTTACCAATGCTTTTTCCTTTCTTATTAGAGAAGTTTATTGTGTCACTACATCAACAGAGGAGAAAAACACACCAATCCTCCCAACCCTGGTGTATTTTTAGGAGATCTAGAAAGCAATGTCACAGATGGAAAAATAATTTTGCAGTAATAGTTAATTGCCTGCATTCTGTCTTTCTGCTGTCATGAGTTGGGCTGCACCAGTATAATTAAGGGTAGAATTTGTCCTGGTTTATTTAACTTGACCACAGCCATTTTTTTTTTGCAAAATTCTCACATGTCCCCAGTAATTAGTTCTCAGATCTAAATACTGAATAACAGCACACTGCAGAAATTAGAAGACAAAAAAAAATAAACTAGTTGTCAACATCATACTGAGTAATTCAATAGCACTAGAATATCCCGAGGGAGGGTATGAATAAACAATTCATGAAGAGCTAGTAAATTACATTTCAGCTTCTATTTATTGCAAAACTGGTCAAATACTTAGCTCTATTGAATAAAGATAGCCCATTGGGCTTAGAATAAAGAACATTTCTTGAGAGTTTCCCTGCTATATTTATTTTGTGCAGGATAGGTTTATGCTTTTAAGCAGTCTTGAACACAAACAGATGAGATGATACCTTTGACAAGGTCAAAGCTGATGACCTGCAGCAAGCTGGGCTAGTCCTCAATTCTTTCACAGTGTACATATAATAATAATGAACCAAAAAGAATATGTCTTTACAATTTTAGACCAGATGTTAAGATAACATGAGGAATTAATATGATTTTGAATATATTTACGGTACATTTAGGAGCATTCATAAGAGAAGATATGTAGTGCATGAGCCAATAGCAAGTGATTCTTCTGGATCTGCAGTTCATATTCATCCTCTGTCCCTAAATAAAATGCTTTTAACCCCTGGAAGTCAGTCTTTGTAGTAAAGGGTGGGAAAGAGAAGGTCACCAAATGCTGCTCAGTGTGAAACTGCTGGCTGAGAGTCACAGAATGATTTAGGGTAGAAGGTGAACCCAACTCGTAAGTTGGGTCAGGTTGCCCAGGGCTTAATCTGGTTGGTTTTCATACCTCTAAGGATGGAAACTATAAAACATCCCTGGGCAACTTGTTCCAATGTTCAATCACCCTCATTTTGAATGTTTTCCCTTACATCTGCTTGGAACCTCCCTTGCTCCAGCCTGTGCTTAACTTCATGTGCTGTTTAACAGGACAGAAGTCTCCCCCAACGTGTCTCAGGTCACATCACTGGTTTATTAGGCCAGCATCCCTTAGAAAACGGACAGCTGTAGGAATTTTCTGTACCTATGTGTGCTTGTGAAAAATTCCTTAAATTGGGAAGACTCCCAAGAGTCTGATACTGGATCAGGTTTCAAGATTCACCTGTTTGTTGTTGAATATCCTCCACTGCTATCACCTTTCTTTCAGTGGGAAGAACATTAGGAGAAGAAGAATTTCAAGAGAAAGGTCACATGGAAGAGAAATCCCTAATATGTTGCAGTTTTTACCAGTATCATTAGAAGAATCACCTTTTTTATGATAGTGCTTATTCATATACATTAAGAGCAGTGTCATCAAGACCTACTTGCTGCATAACATACACCAAAGAACCTCATTGTGACACTGGAATTTTTATTTCCATGCATAAACTCAAAAAACCTCCTTTGTGCTGCAAAATTGCAGTTTGATAAAGTCCTCAGGACAAGCCTGAAATCCATAGTTAATTGCCTTAAGCATTATTTATGTCCAAACCACCAGATTCAATGAATCTGCTACTTGATTCCTCAGCAGTAATGCTGGTGAATCAGTCTCTACACTCCTAAATTGGTTGTCCAGTTTAATTCCACAGTGCCCTATAAAATTCATGAGAAGTGCACTGCTTTTGCTTTTTGGATATAATTTGGCATCTAGTGCGAGATTGGTTTGCAGGAGAGGCCCAAGGACTGCTGAAATGTCAGGGCCATAAATGCTGGATGCTGCTGCTCTTCAGGGAAGTGTAGTAAAGCAGAGCCAGGCAAAGCCTTCTCATCCCAGCAGGAACGTGTTTTGGGGCGGTTTAGGAGGAGAAAAACTTGAGAGTGGAGGGGGCAAAAGTACTGCAAGGTGAACTGGTGAGCATGGCTCTGGAATGCTCAATCAGCCCTCTGTTATTCACTCCTCTTGACCTGGGAAGGGAGGTGAGGTGGGCCTGTGGGACTGTTATTCAAGAAAATAACCAAGACAAAACTCATCTTGTTTACTCAACCATGATGCTGTGTGAGGTGCTGATAAATAAGGCTGAAGTGACAATCCCTGTAATGAGATTCGCAATGGCTCTCGTCACAAACCCGCCCGATCCCTTGGTGTGAATTGATACCTCAGCCAGAGATGGCCTGACAGTCAGATATTAACTGAAGGCTCTAGGTAATTTTAACAATATTTTCCCGTTCAGATGTTATGTTTGATTTGTTTCTACCTGCTCCCATGGTTTATACTGACAGCATTAAAAATGGGTTACTGCACTGTGGCATTTTACAAAGGTTCATGTCACTTCTTGTTACTTCATCTCATGTTGCAACATGACAGAGCACGGTCTGATATAATGTGGTGTGGCCTCCTGTATTAGAAAGGGTCGAACATTTTCTAAACAGTAATATTTACATTGCAATAGATATTTATGCATTATTTTCCTTTCCTGGTAATTTGTATGGCTCACGCACACTGGGTTACATCGGTCACAGCTCTGCACCAGAAAATTAGTTCTGTAGTAAAGAGTCTGAGGAGAAAAAATGGGTAAAAGTAAAAATGAAATAAACTGTCTTCTCTCCTCTAAAATGCACCAAAAAAAAATTACTTACACTGGAAATTGCTAAGCTTCTAGGTGTGCTCACCCCTTTATGGTGGTAATAAGGCACCCAGGTGAGCCTGTCCTGCACAGTCCTGTCAAACACCTGCCCTGTTTGTGCACAGGACAAGAACATCTGCTTCTCACCTCTGCAGCTATTTTACACCTCAGTTTTACTCCTACTCCTCTCTATAGGTTATAGGCAGAGGGGGAGGCCAGCTTTTTCTCTTCTAACAACAAACCCATCACAGCCACAACCCGCATAGGAGAAAATCCCGAGATAATATTTTCTATTTCACTTGATCTCTCCAAGTTTATAGTGATGTGAGCAGAGAATTAGCTCCAGTATTTACCTGCACACTTGATGGACTTATGATCACACTAGCAAAACCCTCCTCCCGGTCCCAAACACAGCTTTACTTGCCTTTCTGCTAAATAACATTTTTAAGGGACACAAGGAAAAGTTCAGATGACACTCAGTGGCAGTTTCTACTTGTTTTTGAGAGTTCTGGAATTAGGTACAAAATTTTGGCAAAGGGGGGATCACACCTTTACTGCTGTCTTTGCTCACCACTGCTTTTCCTGCTTTGAGTTTAGCCTACTTTGCATTAATTCGGTATTTATCATTAAAATTATGTAAAGAAAGGAAAGCATGTCAGAATACTAAAGCAGCAAGTGTGAGCTTCAATAAGAGTCACAACAAAAACTGATGTATAAAAAGGGATAATATATAAATTACCATTTATTTGATAGTATAATATATAGCAAAATTAGTGAAGAAGAATGGAAGCTCAAAGACATGGCATTGATGAGTTTCTCAGAAATTTATACAAATTAAATGATAATTTACTCTACAAATGATGCCATTGAGAGGTGAGTGTATGTAGGTAATCTGGGATTATTTCTCTACTTGGTACTTCATAAGAGCCAAGAAGTGGGAGCTTTCTGTGTGCTGGCTGCCACTTATGGGTGGCAACAGTAGAACTGTTGGTATAAAATTAAACCAATTTAACTTAAAACAGGTGCAAAAGACTGTGTTATTTGGGCTCAAGCCAAACTCATTTAAGGTAATTTCAATCAATATGAATTGACTTATGTTAAATTTAATTAAACCAGTCCTAAAAGAAAAAAAAAATTAAATTGAAAGTGCTTTGATGAGAAGTCATACAGAATTTACTTAAATTAGGTTTAAAAATTACATATGGCAAATTGTGCAACCATCTTTCATAGTAATGTGTCTGAAGTTAAAGAGGTAAGTCAGTGATGTGAGAGAGTTCCTAAATGCTGCCTGAATCAGCAATGGAGCCTGAGCCAGAGCTCCTGCTGCAGACCAGGAAGGAACAGAAAGCTGCTCCAGCCAGTCTCTTCTCCCAGGAAGACATTTCTTGGAAATTAACCACCAACTTTTTTTTCAAAATGAAAAATGGTAATTTCTCAGAATCCTAATGTTTAAAAAAAAAAACTTTACAAAAAGTCCAGGTTTTGACAAAACAATGCTTTTTTTTTTTTTTTTAGAAAATTTTGGAATTAAAATTAAATTCCTTTTAACATATATTTTGATGCTGTCTTTTCTAGTCTTTGTTCATGTTACTGTGCTTTCACAATGAGAGATAAAGTCATTTATAGCACAAGAGTTGTGGCTGCCCCATCCCTGGAAGTGCTCCAGGCCAGCTTGGATGGGGCTTGGAGCAGCCTGGGATAGTGAAAGATGGCCTCACCCATGGAAGGGAGCTGGAACTGGATGAGCTTTAAGGTTCCTTCCCTCCCAAACCATTCCATGATTCTGTGATATTTTACTTTTGAGCCAGCAAAGACACATCTGCCACCCAGCATTGGTTAAAACACATCATTTTTTGCTGGACTGAAACACATCCTGGTTTAGTTTACAGTGGAACATTTTGATGCCTTGTAATCAATAGTGAAAAAAAAACCCAGTTGTCTTTGAAATGACTTTAGAAGTAGATCCAAATATTTCAGTTGTTCTCTTGGATATGATGTCATGACAAGAGCAGCACAGAGAAGTCCTGCAATGTCACAGTCTGTCTTTTTTGCTAAAGTTCATATTGAAACCTTGAAGAAATTCCATTAAAACACTGAGTTTCCTTGAAACACCATTTTCCAGGAAAAAGCATTCTGCTGAAAAATTTCTGATTAGCTCCCCTCTCTCATTTCTTTCCATTTTATGTACTTAGCAACTCCAAGTGTCCCTATAACTGGTAAGTGCATTTCAAACCAAACACCTGGTTTGGCTTCTAACAGTAAGAAAAAGTCCAAAAAGTCCAACTGAACTTGGAAAAATAAAATCTCTGCCACCGTATGTTCCATTAAAATAGGTGAGGGGAGAAAAAAAATCTCATTTTGCCTTCAGAAAGTTGATATAATTTCTGGATAATCTGATACACACCCTTTTGGTTATTTACCATGTGCTCAGAATAGCCAGTGCAGTGCAAACCTTGATGGGTTGTTATGTAAAAACTGTTAAATGTGGGAGGTTTTTGTAATTAGTGATTTCACAGAGTCGTCTTGGGCTTGGTGATGAGTGGGGCCTTTCCACCATGTGGTTCCCACCTGTGGGTGCAAGATCCCAGCTCCAGAGGGCCCAGGGACACCACAGATGGACCAACCTCACTGTTCTACTCACTTTGGGCATAAAACTACCAAGAGAAGGAAAAAAGGAAATAACTAAAATGAGATATCAGCATTCCCAGAGGCGGAGAGCAGGGAAGCACAGGACACAGGCAGGAATGTCTGAGCTCTACCTTCAGCAGAGGAAGAGGTGATGGGGAAAGGCGGGAGAAAACTGCAGCAGATGGGAGGAGGAGGAGGAGGAGGCGTGGAAGAGCCGAAATGCCATTAACA
This sequence comes from Ammospiza caudacuta, assembly GCF_027887145.1. Classification (NCBI taxonomy): domain Eukaryota; kingdom Metazoa; phylum Chordata; class Aves; order Passeriformes; family Passerellidae; genus Ammospiza; species Ammospiza caudacuta. The sequence continues at coordinate 22,555,035 of NC_080603.1, forward strand.
ATTTTCCAAGTGGTTTAAATGGCTATGAATTGAGAACTGCTAGAATTCACAGATAACAACAAATGAATATTTTCCATCGGGAGGTGCCAAGTGCTCTGAGATGCCTGTTAACTCCATCTGCAGGGAACAAAGCTGGGGCAGACGAGGGGAAAATAAAAGGTGTCCCACAGGTTGGCTTCAGGGACAGCAGCAGTGTCAGGAGGGAGCTCAGGCTTCATCCTCCACCCAGCTACACATCCTGGGTCCATTTTTTCTCAGCTAGTGACTGATTCTATAATTATAAAAATACTCTGGGGAAAGAAATGAAGGAATGGGGGGAATCAGTCAATATGAAAAGCAAGAAAAGCAACATGCATCAAGGCTGAGAGTGACAGATTAAGGAACGAAGTTTTCAGAAACATTTATTCTTAAATGGTCTTCCAGACAAACCGACTGACCTTATCCATTTAAATTATCAGAAATTTATGAACATGGGGGAAAAGACATTTTTCAAAGACCTCAAACTCACATTTTGCATAATTTACAGGAAACAGAAGGTTCTCAAATCTTGAAGCCAGCCATTAGCATTTCACAATATTTTAGCATTTAGTATGTAGCCAGGTCATTTTTAATTACAAAAGGAAGAACTCTTCAGACAGAATGTGTTCTAAAGATGTGTGCTAGAAATGCTACAAAATCTTGTCATAATTGGTGATAAAAATGTTAGCCGATGTAATGACATTTGGGGAAAAATGTGGACAACATTCAAATTCCAGCAGGAAAGTAGACTGACCTTTCATAATGAAAATGACTAACCACACATTAAAAAAAAAGAGAAAAAAAAGAAAGACAAAAGATCAGACCCAGTAAAGTGCATAAAAGGGAGGAGAGAGGCAGCAGCATGTCCAGCATGGACTCCTCCAGCAGCAAAAAAGAGTCAAAGGACTATTGTGGGTTGCAGTTCTCTTTTTTTTTCCTCCCTTCCTCAGTTACTCATTTCCTTGCTCTATTAAAGAATCCTAATGGTGAAAGCTTTAAGGTCAGGCCTTGATGTGCCACTCTTCTACTCTGGGGTGGACGAAAGATTCTTTCATTCCCCGTTTTTGTTTGGAGTTTTAATTTGACTTGATCGCTTGTTGCACTTTGACTTGCAGCAAGTGTTTCCTGCGTGAAGGAGTCACATCCAGAAGTTAAAAGACTGTAAAAATCAAAGTTCCCATGCACTGAGCTGCACAGCCTGCCTGGCCATGCAGGGACCGTCTTGCCCTGGATGTAAAGAACAGACGCCCACAGAAAACCCTCCCTGGAAGAGCTCTTCTAGGAATGCTTTATTCTAAAATTAATCAACCAGAGGCATCACTGAGCACAGAGAGAAGAAAGGGAAAGGTGCTCATTGAACTGCCAGACCTGTTGTGTGGAATGGCTAAATGGAAAAATCTGTGCAGTCCTCTGAAGCTGGGATGTGCAAAGGTATGAAGGAAGAAAAGCTTTTTGTAAGTAAGTGCTTCATAGTTTCATATTGTTGATCAAAAAAAGACAAAAAACCCAAAGACTACCTTTAGGTGTACAAGAATTTCAAATCCCACAATTCCCTTCCTCCCTCTAAGACCTATTCCACACACACTAATTATAGAAAATAAAAATAAAAAAGAAAAAATGTCATTGCTCCATTCATCAGCCTCTATAATAACGACATCTCCAGTGTCATCCTGCGACTCAGAGCTTTACACAGCACAACAAAGGCCAAGAATTTATAGGTAGCATGGTAACACTGATGCCCATAAATGCTATTAAGTGCAATAAGTTTTTTTACATCTCCTCCCTGGCTGAAAGTGATATCTGAACTACAGAAATTCCATTTAGCAACTCATGTCAGGTATCACATTAACATGCTGGTGGCATCTCTTATCTGTTGCTCACGTGCAGCATTTTATTTGTGGTAAAGCACAGGTAAGGTTGGCCCTTGCTTTCCTGAGAAAACCTTTTAAGCCTTTATTCTGCATTGTGCCAGACACCTCTGCTTGCATTTGTCTTGAAAACAAAGGTCTTGCAGTCACTGAACTGCAAAAAATTACTGGAGAAAGGAATCAATGACATTTTCAGGGGAAAATACTTCATTGTTCTGTGTACTAGGGAAGTTTCCAAATGCTAGTATTGTTTAATTTAATCTCATAGTATCGTGAAACAACAGAATTATTACCATATATGTCCCAATGAATTTAGCTCCCTTTCTATGCAAAAATTCTGCAGGTCATTTCTGTTTGAATGGCCAGTTCTTCATGTGGAAAGAAAGCTCAGACAATGTCTTATTGAATAAAACAGGCTTGTTTCATGATTCATTACACCTCTTTTTGTCCGTACGTGTAAGCCAGCTCCTCTCAGGTCTACACCAAGAATGTGCAATGGAGGCTGTGCAGAGCCATAAAAATAATGCTGGGAATTCTCATGCATACAGTAAAATGCTCAATAAAAATAAGAATATTTTGCAAAAGGTACTGATAATCTCCATTTTAGAACTGATTTTTCATTCCGCATAAGCTCATTTTTCTTTATATTTAAACAAATGACAGATGTTCATAAAAACAATATTAAGAATTCCTTTTGGCACTTCTGTTCAGTGCTCTCATTTATTACTCTTCTGGTGATAGAGTATACAATGTTATTCTATTGAAAACAGGATCATCAAAATTGCCAGGTGTCTGATGTCTGATCATTCCCTCTATATGCAAAGCAAAGTGTTTCCAAATGCATTAGGCTGGTGAATTCTGTGCTTACAGCTCAATTCTTCAGAGTGTTGTGTACTTTGATTATATAAGCCTGAACTCCACGAGTTTAATGTCAATAATGTTCAGCCTCCTGTAAGATTGAGCCCTTGAAGAAAAAGAAACGCTGTGTTTCTCATAGTGGAGAGGTTAGTGTTCTTGAGCAAACCTATAAACCCAGGTTCCAAACTATAAAATACATCCCCATTCTCAAGTTCTGAGGAACAGTCTCCTCTTCACAGAAATGCTGGTCTGCAGATAAAGTTTGCAGTAAAGTCAGTGGGAATAATAGCTGTCTAAACATGAAGCCAGGCACTTAAATTAAGATGCCTGGAATTGATACTGGTTTTGTAATATTTTGCCTTAATTATTTGCACAGTTTCTCTTCCCCCCACTCTATCTCTCGTCCCACCAGAAAAAAAAAACAAAAAAGAAAAAGCTCAAAACCATTAATTCCCCAGTCTCCAATCTGCATCGATCATTCAGGTACTGGTGTGAAAGCAGCAAGCAGGACGAAAAAGTTGAGAAATAGGTTCAGGGAGGCATCTGATAGTTGAAATGGGGAATTCACTTTATATATACACCACACATGCCCTGTACATACCCATGAAACAGCCACTTTATGAAGCCAGTAAGGAAATTTTCAGGGTTGGGAGAAGAACAGGACAATCTGACAGGAGCTTTGCAGATATTCAGTGGCAGTGAAAGGCAGGGAGCTCCCCAGGGGCTCCATGCAGCCTCCAAAACATCATTTACTCTACCAGGGAAACTCTTTCTGCTCCCCTGCATTTTCTGCTGAATTTCTGTTAGATTTCTGCTGAAATCTAAACAATTTCTCTTCTCTTCCTCTTGTCCCCTTGTCACCTACACAGTCCACCCTCTCATTCACCTTCCTATTTCCCTTTCCCTCATCTGTACCCTCATTTTGGTCACCTTGTGGGAGCATCCCCAATTCCCCTCAGCCCCTGACCTCCAGTGCCCTTAAACCACCTGTTAAATTCCCTTGTCATTGTAGCTTCAGAGCATCTCTGTTCCCTGGCATCTCATATTCATCATTTCTACTGTCTCCAACTCACCAAAAACCACCAGCAATAAAATATCCTATAAACTAAGGCATCCTTTAGGTGTTCATGTGTACAAGGAAATGTTATTTTACTTGAACTGAGCCTGTATCTTTCCAAATAATCCAAGTGCTATTGTATATTTGTAGGATTTTTTAGGTCAGCTATTCTCCTTTCTTATAGAAAAAATGCTTAATGACTTCAGTGTCACTATGAGAAACATTTTTATTGTCGCATTTCTGTTTTGGGATAAATTGTAATTTTATTACATTAGCCAGAGGGGAGTTAAATGGTGAGGGATTTACTAATCACTACTTTAAGAGGGATAAATCTGTTTACCTCCCAAATAATAGAGAGATCTTGCTTCTGGCTACTTCCTTCTGCTTCTTGTCTAAAAGTTTTTACCCCTTCAGTAAGAACTGAACAAGAATTAGTTAAAACAAAGAGGTTTGTGAAATGTAGCCTAGCAATAAGGACCAGTGAGAAGTTTGGGACCTGAGAGGAAACTCTCTTAATGTGGATCAGAAAAACCTCCACTTATGGAAAAATAATTAGAAAATTGTTACCTGCTCACATTTGTTCCTGCCATCTTCATGAATGTTTACATCCCTTCCTTTAAGCCACTCTAGAAATCAATTAATTATGTGACCACATCCTCAGTGAGAAAGTGTGAAATAAAGAAGAGAAAACTGCAGAAAAAAACTGAATAAAAAAATAATATTTAATTTTTAGAAGATCATTACTATTGTAATATGAGTCAAAATTAAGAAAACTAGATTAACAGACTGGCATGGCTTCTCCTTCCATCCTCCTCAGTGCAACACATACAAAACTAGAAGACAAAAAACTGAATTTTTCATCTTATTTACTGAACTTGCTTGAAAGGTGAAATAAGAGGAATTGATACATGGACTCAGAAACAGCCATTGCTGAAGCAAAGCTACCTCTCCGTAGTTTAGTTTTCAAGTCCATGTGCCAAAATATGTAGGCGAATTTTTTTTTTTTTTCACAGATTGCATTTTTAAGACAATGTAAGTATAACCTCTTTTCTCCTCTGGATTAATATTTTGATTAAAAGTCAGCCCAATTTCCCCCTTAGCTTGGCCTGAGAAAGATCTGCTGTTGGTTCAGTCACACACAAGGCATAAAAATTATTAAAACAACTGGAAAAAAACATTTTTCCATCAGAAGTATCAAAAAAGGGGAATTCTAATTTCTCTGTCTATACTTTACACAAAAACACCAATCTTACAGGAATCTGTGAGTACTCTCCAAAATCAGTATCTCAAATAATTTTGGAACAGAAAAAAACTAATCTGGTTAAATTCTGCAAATTTTCAAACTAGTCGCTTAAAAGCAAAAATGAAAAACCATTACTAGACTAACTTGAAAACTTAATGTGAAGAGAAACCAGGAGGGAAAAGGGTGTTATGTACCAGAATGCCCTGTATGAATTCTATAAATTGACTTGTGATTTATATGAACAAGATTCTGCAATTATCCTATAGCACATCCAAGGTCGTATTATTACTTTTTCAGTATGAACCTTGAAAAGCCAGAGGCCCTGTAAATGAGAAGAATATTTGGATTGTTACAGAAGACCTGGGCAGGATGTACAAAGCAAAATCAGTCATCCAAAGGTGCCTGACTCATCTTGGCACTGATCAAAACACCTCCAAGACCTACAGATAGGTAATATTTCTTTCTCTTGACATTATTAGTACATCTTAGAGCAAAACTGAGAACAAGATTTGTATATATCTAAGGATTTAACCTCATGCCAAATCCCTATTTTATACATAGTTTACATTTCATCACAGTGAAGTCATGAAAGATATGTTTTCTAATTCAAAAGGGATAAAATTAAGCAATTAAAAATTACTCCAATATTTCTTTCACTTTAGTCTCCTCATCATCCATCATCTGTCCCATTCATTTATTATCAAAATACGCTCTTCCTTTGTTGTTCATACATAATCTTGTTGTTCCCATTTTTAGCCCAGCAAAGTAATGCAGCTTTTCTTCACTCCATGTCAGATAACATGGTGTAATCAAGCCCTGGTTTTGACAAGCAATGAGAGTTTTCTTAAAAGGTTACAAGCTTGTCAAGGGTAGCTGTTGCAGTGTTGCCCTTGCCTCTGGTTTATGAGCATCAATTATCATCAGTGTGAGTGAGGGAAGGGAAGTACAGCAGAGTTCCCTTGCTTTGAGAGGTCTGTCCCCCTTTAATGACTTAAAACCAAACTCACTTCAAGCTTGAAGGGCAAATTGATCACATAACAGTCATGGAGAAATATTACAAATTGCTCCCCACTTTACAGCCTGTCTCCCTAATGAGGTTATTACAGTGTAACACTGAAAAATCAGAGGTTAAAATAAAACCCTTCCATCTTTGGACCAAAAACAACTTAAGCCCAATATAACCTTTTCCTTTTTTTTTGTTTATTTTTTTTTTTGTTTTTTTTGGTCATTCCATACAAAAGAGCTTTCTTTCTCTCCAGTTTTATCCTCCTCTAGCTCTTTGCTAGGCACAAGGCAGGTTTCACTGTCAATCTCCCAGTTTCACAAGCTGACTGATGCCAAACCCTGTGCCAGCTGCTACCCAGGGAGTCACAGTTTTCTCCTTCTCAGCAGCAAAGTGTGAACTGAAGGGCTGTGGCACCGTGTCAGCAGTGGGGCAGGAGCCTTCTGAGCCTCCCAAAGCGCACACAGTGGGAAAAATGCAACATGATGACGGGTGAGGAGTGAGAAAGGTGTGTAAATCCCCTAGGTATACCCTGGGTAGGATGGAGATTAAACTGGAGGGCTGTAGCCATGATATTTTCTGAAAAATCCTTTCTTAGGATTTTTTCCTCCTGAGAAGCTGAGAGGCCTCAGGAACAAATTGATTTTCTGCTGCTGTGGAATGCAACAGGTGCATCTGTGATTGGTCTCATGTGGTTGTTTCTAATTAATGGCCAATCACAGTCAGCTGGCTTGGACTCTCTGTCCAAGACACAAGCCTTTGTTATCATTCTTTCTTTTGCTATTATTAGCTAGCCTTCTGATTAAATCCTTTCTTCTATTCTTTTAGTATCGTTTTAATGTAATATAGATATCATTAAATAATAAATCAATCCTTCTGAAACATGGAGTCAGTTCCTCATCTCTTCCCTCTTCCTGGGACCCCTGTGAACACTGTCACAGAGGGCTTTAACAACTTTTGTGGCTGGATTTCCACTGAAAATAATCAAACTGATTATTTTTTGATTATTAGATACACCTAGGTCAGTCATTTCTCAGGTTTAACATAGATTTTGCTCCAACACTTAAGCTTCACCTCCCAGCAAGCGTCATCCTTCAGATGTTTTTGGGAGTGGTTGGGTCCTTCCTCCCCATTTCTGAGGGGGAAAGGAGGATGTAGCAATTAATTACCCTGCAAACACAGCAGCAGCCCTGCTCATCCATCACCCATGCAGTGTCTCTGCTGTGCTGGGCTGAGAGCAAGGCAGCAGCACACGGGCCTGCCATCCATCTCTGCAACGCAGCTCCAGCAGGAGCCCTGGGGAAGAGGATGCACGTAGAGCAAGGTTTTTGTCCAGTGCTCAAATCAGTCACAAAATCTGGCTTTTTCCCTCTGAGCTGAGCCGATTCCTGCCCGCTCTGGTCCTCCCAGTGAACAGAACCGTGAGAGCCAGAGCGGAGTTCAGCACCGGGTTCACAGCCCACAGCAGCTGCACATAAATAACAGGCCATCATGGTTGAAGGCAAACTGTGTCCATTCGGGAATTTCAGAGCAAATTGCATCCTGGGACAGACACTCGTTGCACTCAGGACTTGAGGACAAAAATCTCAGGCCCTTGGGCGCAGGAGAAGGTCACAGAGCCTGCAGCTCGAGCTCTGAAGCGTTTTCATTCTCCTGCACATTAAAAGCAGCCCTTGCTGGACCAGGGGTACATGCTGGCATGTTGACCTTCATTCTTTTATTTCCCAAGCTCTACAACACATTAGTAGAGGAAAGCTAATGCAACTGGCATCAAAGAATTTACGTGCTGTCTGATGGGCTGGCAAGCTGCCAAGCCTCTAATCCGCCATGTGACGGACAGGACTCGGGTCCCCAAGAGAAAGTGATTTTTAACACAGTTTTCTATTTCTCTGAAGTTATCAGCAGTTGCATTCAGATCATACAGATCAAATGCCTTCAAGGTAAGTGATTATTTAAGGAATTATTTTCAATAAGAGCCTTTGGTCCTAGTGTTCATTCTGATAGTAGTTGGAAGGAAAAAAAACCTACACTTTGTTTCTCTGATGTTGAGCTTTTTTGTACCAAGTATTGCCAGATGAGGCTTATGCTACCAAAAAAAAAAAAAATCAAATCAGAATAGTTTGAGTTCTTTGTATTAAAAAGAAGCAAAAGGCAAAGTTCACAGCTAAATATGATATCCATGCCAGAGGTCACCTAAGCAGACGAATCCAAATCAATATTTTAAAATCTTCTATCCTTACACTGCAGTTTAAATATCAGTGTGTATTAGAGCTGTAGCCATGGTGTTTGCCTACCAAGGGCTCAGATAGGGCTGAAGAAGAAGGATACCCAGACTCAGCAGAGCACTGCAGCATGTACTAACTTTCCTCAGAAAAAGTGTCCTCAGGTAATAAAATTAAATCACTTCAATGGCTTGTAATAGGACTTTAACTTGGCTGAGGCTTTGAGGTAAATCTGCCTAGATCTTTGCCTTACAGTGGGTTCACAGAGAAGACAGGCAGTCTCTTAAAATTAAAAAGGCAAAATATCATTAAAATAAGAACCAGAATAATTGACTCCTTAGGACAGAGAAAATTCAAAGGGATTAGACTGAGAACACATGGAAAGTAGCTTTAGGAGAGAATTTTCCTGTCCTTCTCTGCCCTTCCTGGCTGTCCTCTCTCCAATCTTGGTGTAGCTTTTGGACTGTGGCAAACACTGCTTGCCCCCTGAGCTCCTAATTTCTCTTCTGATTTCCAGAGCTCTGGAGGTTTTTATTCCCAGTATTGTTGGCGTTCAGAAACACATAATCACATAAGTGACTATATGCGGTGCTTTTTATTAAGAGCTCTGGGAATCAGGGGTGGTTTCCACCCAAATCTGACTCCGACCATACATTCGAGATGAAAGTGTTTTTATACTCTATCATTATATAACTTTCATGTTAATTATTAAACTTATATTGTTCTATTGTATACATAGATCTCAGCCAAACGTAGCCCCCCTTAAATTTCCAACATAGTTTCTCATTATTTTTCTTATGGTTATATAATTATATTTAATTACTAAACAATCATCACATCTAACAATTATATCATTTATCATACTGCTTACGCAGTGCCATCAGCATGCTATATACAGCCACAAACGGGAACGGGACAGTCTGAATCAGTGTCGTGAGCTGTTTATTTCCAACATCAGTCTCAGTACATTGTTAGGACAATGGAGACAGGATATGCTTACAGCTCGCTGATTCAAATGGAATGCCAAGGAAACGTCACAATACAGGGTAGCATAAAGCCATCTCAGCCTAAGTTTCAGCCAATCACACATAGAGCAAAACATATTGACAATAATTCTATCCAATCGTATGAAACACACATGATGGTATTTAACACAATAGGGACTTATTTTCTAACACAATGGCTCGTTTATGAGAGACAGAGCACAGAGACTCATTCATACTAACCTTCTAAAGATATACATTAAATAAACTTGTTGCAACCTTTGAGGGCAAATCACAGGGGCTTATTTTTCTATTTCTCACGTGTACTCTACTTCGAAAACTTTTTGCTGTATGAGCAATGTTCACAAATCTGCTGTCTGAGGCCTGTCTTTTTTACCACTTTCTCAAAGCCCTCTAATTTTATGAATCCAAACAACACAGGTGCAGTGATCTGAGAAAACACAAAGCCTAACATTTTCAGAGTCTACCTTTAGCATTTTCCAGGGCTCCACTATCAGCATGGCTCAGCATCTCTGTTTGTCCTGTACTGTGGGATCTCTCCTTGCTCATGGTCTTCACCCACAGCCCTTTGGCACTGCTGGGACATCTCCACCTTTGTCTTGCCCTGTCTGCAGATGAATGGATTGCGCAAATAACCTGGAGGAGCTGCCACGGGGCCTTAGTGCAGGGATCCTGGTGTGCTTTGGTGGCCCAGGTGTCCCAGGGGAGCACAGTGTGCCCCATAAATCTCCCTGGAGGGCCTGTGAGGAGCGAGGCTCCCGCTGAGATCTATGTCCCTCAGGAGTGCCATCGATTCCAGGAGGGTGACTCAGGCACGGGAAGCAAAGCCCATCCATCCTGCAGGCTGGAGCTTTGGCTTTCATAGCAGGTGATAAAGGAGATTTACAGCATTGCTTTCTCACCTGGGTTTTTGCCCCATTTGTCCAGCTGGGTAGAAAAATGACCAAAGCTGGACAGTAACTCTGGTCAGTGAGTGAGGAGGCTTCCATGTGCAGGAATGTGAGCAATTATTTCAGTTCTCATATTTATAGAAGAATTGTGCTCCTTTCTTTTCTCTTTAAAGTCCCAACTGAAAGGGCTGGGTTCCCAATCAAGACAATGCTCCTCATAGACCAAGCATTGAAGAAAAGTCTAATAAATGATGAACCCTGCCAAAAATACTTTGAAACTTACACATGAGATGCAAATTAATGCGGATACGCACCCTCTGCTCCCAGTTATATAAAAACAATCATTCAAAATCCTATATTTCCATGGAGTCAGTTTTGTTCATTTTTACTACACAGTAGAGAATAAATAATTAGGCAAAAATCTGGTTAAAATTCTCTATGCAATGTTCATTTATCTGCACTGCAGTTATCTTGTCTTCTAATTTACTAGTTAAGCTCTTTAATATATACTTTACAAAGTCTAAAATCCAGTACAAGAGAATCAATTTTGGTATGAGAGAATCAGCCAAGGTATTTGTTAGAATTGGGGTTTTTTGGAGTGATTAAATACTTAGCGTAATCTGCCATCAAATTATTTTTGGAGTTTAACATGATTTCTAATTTTGCTATGCACTTTGAAGCACACAAAAGATGTTGTACAAATCAATATATGATCGTATTGATTTTATTTGTGCTTTAAATATTCAGGATAAGGGGGAGGGACAAAAAAAAAAAGGTGAACTGATATATACTTTTTCATGCCAGAAAATAGCACAGGTTCAAAAATGATTGGAAATAAATAAAAGCTAGCCTCAGGTGCACATTTTGTATTCCCTGAGATGGTTTTGAAACATAATAAATTATTGGAAACAGAGGCTTTGCATCCAGCAAATTAAGTCAAAAATCCCTCCAAGGCCAATACCACTTATGCTCTGCACATTACTGCCAAAGATAAAGCATTTATTAAGGCTACACTCTAAAGATAACACGAGCATGTGCAATATCAAAAGAAGCTTGGCCTTTGGGAAAGCAATGAAATAAACTATTTCCATTACTTTAGCATACGTGGCAAAATGCTTTCAGGTATTGTTTTCACAACCCATACAAATCTATATTCTAGGTTTAAAAGATACAGACAGCACAAAGCCTCTCAAAACACTGGGGAGGATGGACTGTCTGAACCCAAATCCAAGGTCAGATGAATGCAGCTGGAAAAAATTCCAGCCCCTATGATTGCAATGCTAATAAATTGCAATGCAGAATGTCCTGTGCAAAGGGAATGTTAAACTTCTTCCTTCCTTAAACACAAATTGGATCCATTTCACACACAGTATATCCACTGAAGATTTAGCTCCATTATGCTGACACACGTCTAATATTCCACAAAGTACATTCAGAAAAGAACAATTTGTTTTCTAATATGCCTAATGGAATGTGATTTATGATCCTAAACACAGATTGGTCAGCATGCTCAGGATGTCTCTCGCTGCAGACAGTGGGAACTTATTTTATAAAGATTTTTTTTGTTTGAAATGAACCAAAAATTTAGCTGAGTAAGTCCCTCCTGAGAAGTGCATAAAACCATGTATCCAGATGGCAGTGAACTTAATATTAAACGAATTTAAAATTTAAGGGGGGAAATAATATATTTTATATGTCTAATAATTTATAAAGAAAAGGACATGGGTTTAAATTTTCCCTTTTGTGACAAACTGTAATTGTTCCTTTGACACAGTCTAGTTTAAATTTATAGTTGCAATGAATGTAGCATCAGAAAAATAGGCCTAAACAGCTCAGTCAAGTATTTATAGAGCTACTGGAATTCTCTATATTCTGCTTTAAAATTTTGGAGTATATGCAATTAAATTGGAACTTTATAACCTTTTCAGTCTAGTGAGTAAGGTTTTGTCACTCACAGCCTGATCTTTTTTATTACTTCAATTCTTCCAAGTATTGGCAATAGAAATTCTTGACATTATTTACAACCACAACTGACCTGCACTCATCAGTACTCCTGAGATCTAAATCTGAAAGTGAGACTTTAAAAATGTCAACAGATATTAATGATCTAGGAGTTTGGGGAAAAAAAGAAATACAAGCATGTAACAAAACACATTCCTGGGCATCAGGAAGAGCAAATATACAAACTAAAACCTGTGTATGTTGTCTGAAAAGTAGTGAAGCAAAGCGAAAGACTTTTGCTCTGGTCTGTTTAAACAGCCTCTGCTTTGGACTGTGATACCTTCCTGTAGTGCTGCTCAGCCTTAGTGATGGCTTAGCAAGGACTGAAGTGAAAAACAATTCCAAAGAGACCAGCATTTGAAATGGAAAACCTTTTAATTTATATTTGTTCTCTTGTTTAAAATTATAGAATGATCAGGTAGAGCTTGCTCACATTTATCACTTTTATGAAGTTACTTGCAAGTGAAGACAAAAGCAAAACCACCTTACTGAAGATTGCCAAGGGATTGCTGGTTAATAAAAGCCAAAATAGTTTTGAAACTTTTAGAAGTATAAGTTAAGGGTTCTTAATTCTTCCTGATTTTAAAGGTGTTTCCTAAATAAATAGCAAGTATTAGCTACTTTATCAGTGCAATGGAAGATCTGCTCTTCTGAATTCCTCTTAAGCACTGACACAGTTCCTCTGCCCCAGCAGTGTTTAATTCTGAACTGCAGAGACTGAAAATTGGAATGTTAAGAAATATCACTGACACACCAGTACCAGTCAAAAGAATGATTTACAAGGCCACATTTGCACTAGCCCACAATCATATACGTATTGCAATGGATCAGATTTGAGCCAGGCTGCCAAAAAATCAGTATTGCATTTGAAATGGATGTGTTCTGCCAGCCTCTTGCCAGCATCAATACGAATGCACCAGGGAGCTTCTCTCCACTCCAAAGTTCTCAAGTGCCAAACTGAGATAAGCAAAAAGAGCAAGGCTGCAGTATAAATAAGGGGCAGCTGCTGCCAGGCTCTCAGTGCTGCTGCCCATGAGGGTCTCTGACTTCTTTACACTAACCCTACCCATTAAAAAGATGTCCTGAGCCTTGCTGCCTCCAGGGAAAGCTCATCTGTTTGCCTCTTACAGTGTAGGTTTATTTATTTCATATAATACACTTCAATGTGAGAATTTCAGGGAACTGTTGGACTTTGGTGAAGTCCTTTATTTATTTTAAATTTCTGCCCATTTCAGACTAAAAAATAAGTAACTGTGTGGCAGCCCTGTGCCTTCTATGGGGAGTAATCCTTGCCGTTCTATTGTGCAGAATTATGATTTAAAGTATTAATTTTTTGCATGGAGACCACAGTCTCTTATCAAGATGTGCTGATGCCAGTGCAGGCTCAAAATTTCTCTCTTTAGAGAAGGCATCAGACTCAGACTGATTGAACCTTGATTTTTTAACAATAAAATCTAATCCCACACTGCACCAAATTCTTGTTTTATATTTCAAATGACGTGGCAACAACACATTGATCAGCTTCTGTTCAGAGAGGAGATGAGTCAGCAGTATCCAAAATATATTACAGCTCTCTGCAGTAAGACCTGAACTTAAATCTGTGCTCCTTTAAACCTTGGCTTAATGAAATGCTGACCAGTGCCAAAAAGCGTCTCAGAGCCCTGGGTTCCCAGCAGACCCAGCCTCCTCAGTGAGACACTCACAACTCACCAGAAAATGCCAAACCCTTTCAGAGTCAAGCAATTGCTCTTTATCCTCCTGTGAGTCAATTGGTTCCTCATCATGACATCTTGTGAACTTTTAATGCTCTACAAACGTTCCCCAAGTATCAAATCAAGGTCATTGTACCGACACCTGTTTTTATTCTGTTCTGGTTTCATTCACAGCAGATGTGAAGGAAGGTTGTACAAGGTATTCAGTTTAAACCCCTCTGTCCCCTGTCATTTATTTATTTACTAACAGAAACAAGCTGATGGAATACTGCAAGAAACATCCTCAATACACGTTTCAAACTCAGATGGTGTTCTTCTTACATGATATGCACCTATGTAATGCATTTTAAAGCACAATCTCCACAATCTATAATAAAATCCTTATGAAAAGGAGATCAAATGACAAGGCATTTGCTTGTGAAGATGTGAATATCTTTCAGCCAACCCCTCTTTGAACCTGTGTTGAGTTCAGAGTGAAGGGAGATATGTCTTAATATTTCAATATTAAAATTAATATAACCAATGCAATGGTAGAAGTAAATTTAGAAATAATTATCAAAGTAAAATGAATTTTGAGACAAAGAACCACTTGATCTTTAAATGGATGTAAAGTAAAATAAGGTATAGTAAATAGCAAAAATTAATTTAGTAAATTTAAATTAAGCTGAATCTATAATGAAGGGAAAGCAATCAGAGGAGCATTCACATACAAAGAACACACACATTTGTGAAAGAAACAGCTGGCTCATATATACAGGTCTATCCCTTACAAAAAGCCCCCTGTATCTCTTTAGATATACTAATTTATCTAAATTAATATTCTTATAAATATTACACTATTGGCACAATAACAGAAACAAAGAGCAGGGTAGAAAAATTTGCCTTGCATTTTGAAAGGGTGACAAATACAACAACCAAAACAAAGGCAGCAATGACCTTATTTATAGAAAGTTTTCCTGGTTCTATGTGAAGCATCTGCTCACAGAAACACAACAGAGTGCAATAATCAGCATGGTCCTGCCTGTGAATCTACTCAGGAATTTACTGGATGCTACCACTTAAAAGAATTCTGACAAAGTCATCACTCAGTCTAAAACCTTGGTAGAAGAAGTTTTGTCAAGTGGTGACAAATTGTCTCACGAGTGACTGCAAAAGTCTGAGGAAAATCCCTGGTTCCAGATTTGCGCCCATAGAACCCTAGACCGGACATTTGGAGCCCTCAGCAACTGATAGCACCTAATCAAAATGGCAGGCTGAAGGTATTAGGAACCCAAATTATATATTTTCAATTTCTAATTGCAATTAACTATGTCTAAAACCCACTCAGCATGCAACAGTTTGACTCTAATTTGCTACAGCGAATGGTGGCTATAGAGCAAGTAGGTAGGGCAAGGAAAAGGAGTTTCTTTCCCTATAAACCTGCCTGCCAAAAAATGATTTAAAGCAGTGCCCATCAGTCTCTGAGCACTCACCTGACCCTCCAGAGGAGCCAAGTTGAAATCCTGGGAGAAGAAAAGCAAACACGGGGAGAATTGCCATTGCAATTCTCAAAATAAAATGAAATGTTCTGCCAAATAAAATGTTCTCCCACAAGAAATACTGAGGCTAAAACCTTTCATCTACTCAACCTCTGATTAGAAAAGAGATAACAAAAATAATGACACTATACTTTTGCACATGTGTGAGCCATCTGAAGCCTTGGAAAATCTCAGGTTTAATCGAAATCAGCAATTTCATGCAGCACTGAACTCCAGTGAATGTGGGCACATTCTAACATTCCCAGTGTCAGAAGCATTACATTTGCTCTCAGGTTTGGAGGAGATATGCACATGCCGATTGAAACAGTCAGATTAGCTCCCTCCTGATGGCAAGAAGGGAGAGGGAAGGGGACTGGGAGGTGCCCTGTGCCACTGAGCTGGCTGGCATGTCCCCACATTCGCTGTGCTATCAACAAGCCACAGTGGGTATCAGCAGCTGGGAGTGCACGAGTGCAGCTCTGATGCAGAGTCACTCTAAGCAAGATACACACTCACAGGAGCAGAAACTTTCATTTAGAAAGCTCATCTACAATCTTTGTGAAGCCAACACCAAACCAACATGAACAATAAGGCGCACAACCATGATCTGATGCAAGATTTATAATCATACCAGGCTCAGACTTATTTTACAGCTGCCATATGAGATTTTATTTCGGGAAAGAAGCAGCATTGATAAAGAGATTTAATTGTCTGTCAGCATGCCTTACACTGCAGTTACTGCATTTACTTCCATCCTAAATCTCATTACCACTTCAATTCCACAGGTCCCCCTCTGTCTCAAGGTGGGTGCTTAATTAGAGCAGCCCCCATAATGCAAGTAAATACAGCAGACTTTCACTCTTTTCTTTCCCTGTCAGCCTGACAAATCTAATAGACTATTGATTTTCCATCCTCAAAGAGATCAGCCTCCACTTTTGCCATTCAATCATGATATTAGCTGTCCATTAACTCCAATTCCCTGGCCTGACAGCTTGTGAACACCTCCAAGGCTGTTCAATCAGCCAGTCAACACCCAGACAACAACGCAATTACAAACCTCTCCTAGACCATAGCCCAGGTCTTAACCTTCTGCTTTCTCTCACTTCCTAAGAAGTTTATGCTCCTATTGCTTTTTTGTCAACTTAATAATGCTATTGCTTATTTATTTACTACACTTGAAAGAAAATATATCTCTGATTGATAGGATGATTGTGTTATTCCCAGGAAAAATCATAATTTTTGAGTGAAGTTATTCCTACATCTCTGCTGCATCTGTAATGGCTCAAAACCAAGGCAAGCACCATAAGCACTTGCTATTTGTCAGAGGAAATAAATATGTCAAATCTCAGAGTTCTTCATTAACTTCAGCAGTGCAATCTGTCCTGCCACTTCAAAAATCTCAGTCAGGCATGATTAGCCCACTGAAGAGACCACTCAATATTTGGTGAAAAGAAAAAAGGGATGATTATTTTTTTATTGTTTCCACTTGCTTATTAGTTGGTCTGTTTTGTGAAGCTACAAGGAATGGTCAAGAATTCTCTGACAACTGCTCTTCCCTCCAACATTTTGGCATTAGAATGTACACTTACCTAAATTAACTCCACATTATTGGTACACCTGTTCTTTATTTTTTTAAGTGCTGACAATCACCAGTACTTATCAGCCCACGGCATTTCTGCCAATTGCAAAATGAACGCTCTGAGCATTTCACTCTGAGTTTTAATAGCTTGTAACAACTGTGGCACGGATGACCTCAGTTTGCTAAGCACATCCACACAATTTGGCATGGACACAAAGAAAACTCTTGTAGCTCACAGGAATTCCTTGTACAAATAAAGTAATATGGAAATGTAAGTAAATTTCCATCTGATATATGGAAATGCAAAAAAAAAAAAAAGGCTATTTTTTTGTTTCTTTTAGAGATTGACAAAACCAATCAGCTTTCTTTGAGTTTATCTCTAATCACAATAGAACAAGGCTCATATGATACTCTTCAAAGCTTTTTGTTTGTGGAGTTCCATGAGAAATGAGTCATTTGGTGTTCACTGAAGTTCTGTTTTCCACACTACATTTGACTCAAATATTTCACAACTGAAATTGTAACAGATATCTAATTCTGCATAATGCCACCTGTAAAATGCCACCTTTAATTTCTTGCTGATCCCATTGCCTGGCATCCTCCCTGCAGGTAGCACTTATGTTGATCACCATAGATAATGTACACGACGTGTGGAAATATTTTAGCTCTTTGTTGGGGGATGTGCAGCTGTTACAGCATTAAATATAATTTATCTTTAATGAACAAATGCTTTTACACACCTCATGCTGAATTTTTTTACAATTATATATAGACTAATTTTTTTACAATTATATATATGCTTTCTTTTATTAGTAGTAATATTAATAAGAAATCTGTAACAGTTTTAGATTGCATTTTCAATTAACTGGTTTTGTAAACAGATTTTCTGTTCCGCCCCAGAGATGAGGGGTGTAACTAATTCCATATCACACTTTATGCATCCTGCAATCAAATACTTAGGAGTTTTCTAGTCTGGCCAAATGAATGCACCTCAAACAGGGTTCATGTCCTCTATTAATTTCTCCCTAGGATTCTTCAAAAAAGAACTCAACCTAGTGAAGCACATTTCTCTACTGAGATGCAGAAAATGATGAACTGGGAAGAATGAGACTGCCACAATCAGCCCATTTGTATTCTAGTAAGTCTTTCTATGAAGGCACAGAATACTAATTTACACAATGCCTGTACCCTATGGTAAATGTTTGACCAACTGCAGAATTACTCTCATCCTTAAATTGCACATCAGATCCACCAAGATATCAACAGCAGCTCCCTTAAACACCCCTCAGAGCAGCCTGAATTTAAGATAATCCTGTTAGCAAAACTTGAAGACTATATGCACAATTCTGGAAATAAGACCTATTTACCCTCAAATTTTGACACATTGTTCACACCTCGCAGCCTAGTTGAGGGTAGACTGAGGTTTTTTAATTTCTGTAACATCTTCATCCACTCCCATTCCTCCATGGGGTGGAACAAGATGATTTTTAAGAGCCCCTTCCAACCCAAGCTGTTGTATGATTCTCTGATAAGTTCTGGTATTAATACTTTGTTTTTCATCAAATTCTAACTGGATTCTAGCTGAATATAAAGAGCCCAGAGCTTACATAAATTTTCTTGGAGGAGGGGACCAGAGGTGTTTTGTATTGGCCAACCAAAGAAAATCTGTTGTTCAGATTTTTAATTTTTAATTTCTCTTGAGAAACACTGCAGCCTTTAAATCACTGACATTATCTTTGCCCAGTCTACAATGGGGACAGAGCATGGGGCCACCAATGAACTGTGTCACCTCAGACAAAATAAACAGGACAACACAAAACCAATTTCATTGGATTTGCTATGATGACCTACATATATGAGAATAAGTTTTGTAATGGAGCTGTAATTTAAAGCAGTAATGATACAGTTGCCAACAAATCTACTCAATATGCAAATCATTAAAATAATTTTAAGATCCACTGTTCTTTGATTTCTGTAAAATTAGCCTTTACATCAAAATAGACTTTATATCTGTGTATACAGATTTTACTATACACTTATAATCAGCTTTCATCCAGATTCACTCATCTTTAAGAAGATTCAGTAGCACGTACTTAAGTAGGCAAAAAGTTAACTGGACTACAGGGGTGCTTGAAGACTACCAAAATGAGCTAAGGTAAAAAAAAATGAGCCCAGAGAGAAGTCTTCCCTGAAAGAAGCAAATGTGTAATTAAAGTTCCAATCTCATCCAGAGACTGAAAAATTAAAGGGAGGGACTGTTCTAAATAATACATTCTATTTCTAAAACTTTGCACATAGTCCTTTTTTCATCTCCTGACCTTACCATAGGGAAAATTGCTGTGTTTCTTTTAATAAAAATTACATCTCTCATTTGCAGCCTCCCAGTCTGTTTCATCTGGAAGCTGTTTCATCTATTCCCTGTAGGTGGAACTCAGTCTTTAGACCTTTAATTAGGTGGTGTTGCCTTGACCACTGTAGCTTAAATTTCATTTAGTATTCCAATTCTAAAATGGCCACTTGTGTATTTGTGCTCCTGTATTGACCCTACAAATTTGTCTCAGAATTTGTTAGAGTTTTAATGTGTTGGTTTGGGGTTTTTTTTCACCTTGTTCCATTTCACTGCGTTTTCTCCTAAGAAGGCCAATATAATTCTATGATGAGCCTTGATTTTATTGTTTCAGAACTCATCACTGCCTCTTTTGAACAACACTGAAAAAAACTGGCTGATAGAAAGCACTGAGAGTTCACTTCCATCTTCTGCCAAGTGCTGTTCCCCACACCTGAGCACACATTTCTGATTAGCATTGCTACAGGTTACAACCACAACTTGTTGTTGTGATTTATCTACTGAATATTTCATGTATTTTTGATGCTATCAGTGATAAGATTTTAATGAATTTTTTACAAGCCTTATGTCAAAGACCAGTGAATAATTTCATCCGTCTGAGAATGTGTTCAGAGTTAAAACAACAAACAAACCAAAATCCCAACAACAAGTACATAGAAGATATTTCCCAACAGAAGATCCTGTCTGATTTCTGATTTATTTCAGGGGTGGAAACTTGGGTTCATATTTTAATGTTGATCCCTAACTGTTAGGGCAGTGTTACTTTTTTCTGCACTTTGGTTTGAATTTTCATTTGTATGCAAATAAGTCTCTGATTTATGGCACCAGTAAAGATATTACTCAATGACTCCTATTTTTCAAACTTGCTTTCAGGGTATGTAGAATTAGATAAGCAACAATTTTCTCTGAGCCTGCATGCTGGCAGAATCCAGTAGAGTGTTAAACCATCACCCTGCTTTTTGCTAAAAAAATCACATTTTCAAAAGAGCTTTTTTCTTTAAAATATGAGGAAATAGATCTATACTTCAAAAAGTTCAATATCTTTGATTACCTGGTTCTCTGGTATAGCAGCAGCTACCCAGGCTCTTCACTTACACTTTGCTTCCAAGAGACTCAGGGATTTGCAATAATACTTGAAAGTCACTCCTGAGTTTTACTGAAGTTCAGTCATTGGTGACAGAACTGCACCCACACAAACTAAAGCAATTTAATGAAAACAATAACTGTATTTATGGTATATCTCTCTTCAAAAAATTCACATTTCCAAAATCTTCTTTCAACATAATCAATCCAAAGTTGGATTGATACAGCTGTATTTTAAAACAACCATGACATGGTTGTCATGATGTCTGCTGAAGAAACTGGGGAGTAAATTTTTATCCATGGAAATCATCTTTATACAACACCTTCTGTACCTTTACAAAGTATTTGAAAAATGTGCTAACAATCAACGTCTCAATGTTCTTTTACAATATTTAACTTTGTGCTGCACCCAATCTATCACAATTAAGCTTCTGGCTGCTTACTCATTACACCCAGAGGAAATGGAAAGAAAAAAGGGACAGCAGCAAGGGCAGCATGGGAGGATTTGCTAAGGAATTTTCTTGCATTGTCCTCCCTCTGTGGAAGTAGCTGGAAGCAGTCTCAGGTCTGATGGTCTGACGTACTTGCTAAATTAGAAATTAAAATAATCTTCCTGTGTGCATCCCTGGTGTGATTCACAGAGCTCCATTTCCTCCATCACGTTACCTCCAGCTGGAGGAGCTGTCATTCCTTACATGACTGAGCTTCTGCTGGAATGAGTGGGCAATGCATAATTGCAGCTCAGGGTTGCCTCTTCTCACTGCCACCCTGCCAGGGGAGGGAGAAATCACCCCTGCTCCAGTTCAGGGCAATGGAGCTGCACAGAGAGGAGAGGTGGGAAAGGGCAGCAGGAGAACAAACACAGGCCTGTCCAGCAAAAAATGGGAAATGCAGAGTGACTCTGGCCATTCCATGCTCCATAGGTGGGCATCACGGTTGTTCATTGTAGCTCCTGCTACCCCCACATTTTACCACATCACTTCACAGACTGATAGGCCAGATGCTCAAACTATGTGATCTAATTATGCAGAACATTATGTTTTGAAATGAGCAATTTATATTGGAAAGTGCAGACTGAAAATCCTTTGATTTCGCCACTCTTCTAAACACAAGCCTGTCATTTATTGTGTATATGGCATCTCTTTTTATGAAAAAGCATTCTTGTAGTTAATTTTTTTTTTTTGGTGTTTTTGTTTAGATTTCCCCAGGGCAACAACCAAATTAATATGTTCCTCATGGGAAAACACATGTTGGTAATAACACTGTAGACAAATTAGGTAGATAACCTGGAATCACAGTCAAAAGTAATCAGATCAGTGCTGACTTCTAAGACAGAAAACGGGAAGTTTTGCCTTCTGTAATATTTCTAAATTAAGTTTCCTTGTATGACCTAAAGAAAGCATTGTAGAATACTTTATGCAGAGCACCTGGTACTACTGAAGAGATTTTCTTTGTTGAATAAAGAACAAACTTTTAGATTTAACTCCAAAATCCACCTTTTGATGTGTAAAGTCTCAGAAGGAGATTTTTTCTGAGCTACAAAACGGGTCTAGCACTGAGAGAGCACAGAACTAGGAATGCATAAATGGTACATCTTCACCTCCACCTGTTCCTTTTAACTACAGCCACAAATGTGTCTCTCTGTTAACCAGAGGAACTTTCACCTTGAGCCACAGATGGCTGAGCCACAGAACACTAAACCCTGCTCTTCCCTAAATTTCCTGTGCTCTGTTATAGCATATTACACTGCCTACAACCCCTGAGCCACTCCAGATAAATCTCACTCTATTTTGTACTTAGACTCTCTGGACATCCAGGACAGTTATGCTTTCCCTCCCTGCTATCTTTACAGCTTGATTCTCCTTTCTTTACAACAGTGTAAATCAAGGGCTACTCCAATGAAATCAGCACATTTGTGCTGATGTAAAATAGGCATTAGAGATATATCAGACCTATTGTTCAGATTATGCAAGGGAAAAAAAAGAAAAATCAGTTATGGTCAGACATCAGATGAGTGCAAAACACCTCCTTCAGTATTAGCTATTACTTCAAATTTTGCTGATTATTCCTCATTTTCATGTTTGTCTGAGCTACCTATGTAATATATATTTCATTTCCTAACCCTCTAAAGAGATTGGAAAGGATTTGTTCACATGAATATATGTGCCAAGACAGACAGAGAGGAGAGACGGCACAAAGCATGAAATAACTCACTGTCTGATTTTATACTTAAGTGCCATTTAATATGATCCATTTACAGAGAGAAAATAGTTTCTTAGTGTGAGTGGGTGCTACAGAGATTATGAGGATCTGAATATGTATATTTATAGAGAGAAGACAATTTCTTCTGTTCTTTCAAGTCCAAAATAACATGATGAAAGAAAAAGATAAGTCTCAAATTTCAAGAGAAGCAATTCTCTAAATGATGGAAAATGTTCTGGCCTCTACTGGAAGCTCTTCTTAACCACCAAGAACCTCTGAGAAATGGGCGAGACTCAAATCACATTTTACAACTCACCACACCATCCCACCATCACGCTGCATTTATACTGCTTCTAAAATCAGCAAAAAGCGCCCCATGATCAATTAGATTATGTGCCAAATAAAGAAAATGCATTTAATAAATTCTTTATAACATGGCTGTCTTGGTATATGACACCTTCCAGAGCACCTCTAAATAAGCATTTGGGAAAAGCAATCTGAGTAAATGGTTTTAAAGACAGGTTATTTATTTATTACACAAGACACAACTTCTCACATTATTGCCTCAAGTAAAATGAATGCTGATAACACTCCCGCCTCTGAAACTGAACACATTTATATTAAAAATGTAGAAAGTACAGTATACACTGAGGTGCAATCTATTGACTGTGTCAGTAATAGCAGCTTTTTCATTTTTCCCCTTGTAATAGAAGTCATTGCTTGCATTCAGAATGTATTGTCAAGCTTTATTAATCTCAGCACAGAGGCCATCCTGGGCCTTGAAAGCTATTGGTTTTTTTAAAGAAATGGTATTCTTTTTCTATGGCCTCCTCGAGATCTATTTCAGACCTGTCATAAAAAATCCCCTCAAATTACAGGATAACTTAAACACTTAATCATCACTGATGTGTTGAAAGTCTTTCTTAAGAAGTTTGAAAATTTATTATGATATTTTTAATTTTAAATAAGGAGTTTCTTTGCAGGTTGGCAATCAACATTGTAAGATGCTTCGTCTCATTATTCTCAAAAAAAATTTGATTATTAGACACTGAAGGTGATAATCTGAGCAGAGATGAATGCATCATCTCAAGGAAGGGTTGAGGAAGGGTTGAGGAAGATTCCAGCCTGAGCTCCTAGACAGAGCAGTCACTTCGGTGTCTAAATCCCAAAGCTGAAATCCTGACCCCAGTGAGGTCACTGGCATTTCTCTATCCCCAGGGTTGTTTGGTTAGGTTTTTATTTCTAAATCTATGAGTGCACAGAGGAAAGCAATCCTAATATGATTTGGACTGCCCCAATGTGAAGCTGAAATACCAGGTAAGCCTGTGGGATTGAGGAAGTTTTAATAAGGTTTAATATCTGCACTGAATTTCTCTTTTTCTCTAGAGGGGAAGAAAGCAATGGTATAGGGTCCATCAGTAACCCTTCAATAGTTGCCATTTATATTCAGACTTCTTACAAACATCCTCCCCTTAGTCTGCAGCCTTAATAGTGTAATATTCTTACAGTGGATATCTGTATTTCTTGTCCAACAGCCACAGAGGGACCAGAGACAAAGGATCTCACAACCATTTCAAACACTGCTGCTCTTCTGACACGGCCCTGACCTACCCACACCCTTGGTTCTGCATCTGCTCCAAAAATTATTTTGTCATGTGATTTGCATGAAAGATCCTACACAACTCTTATGGCTCCGAACAAGGACCAAATTTCAAACTATATTACTAAAATACAGGATTTTCTACGGCGGGTGATGGTTGAATTCAAACCCATTAATAGTAATATAGAGTGGTAAAGACCCTGAAATATGAAAACACCAATTTAATTGTTTTATGGATAGTCTGAATCACTTGTCTTTGGCAGGACTGTGTGCTTCCCCCTCCTGCTGTCTCTGGAGAAATGGTATAAGTGTTTCCTAGCTTTGAGTAAGACAGCAAAAATATTCATGTCAGGGCTTGCAGTTTTGTGGCTTTACATGCAGGTGGCATAGGCAAGGTTATCAACCTGTTCTTGCTACTTGAATATAAAATAAAATCACTCCACTCAACCAGGTACCTCTGCTGCTGAAACCCAGTCCCTGTAAAATCTGATGGTTTGTGTGTACCATTTTAAAAGCAGGACCAAGCAAGATTTCACTAAGCATCTTTCAGTCATTAGGTCATCTTTGAAAGTAAAAAAAAAGGAACTCCAATAGCAAAGCACAGAGATTTAAATCTTGCAAGGGATGAATAAAAAATTAAATGAAAAATCAGATGAAACAAATGCAATAAAAGCCAGCTCAACCGCCCCACGATAAATCAAAATTTGATAAGCCAACTAGCATTTATGCAACAACTGTTGTGATTATTTTTAGGCTTGATTTTCAAGTTTTCTTTTAAAAAGTTGTAGGCAGCCTCAAAACCTTAATACAAGGACCTCAGATTCAAGGCAACGTAACAGAAAGCTAATGCTGTGCGCCTTGGTGTAAAGCTGGATAATTGGAAGTGCTCTTCACCACAGAAAATAACTTCATGTCATTACACTAGAAGACATTAACTTATTACTAAATTGGCACCTTCCCATTTAATAAATTTATTTGCTATTACTTTGGGGGTGAATGTTACTGACATTCAACCAACACACTTTCCAGGAATGGGCTGCAACTCCCTTGCACCATTCCTTGCATATAGGTGGCACTAAAGGTATACGAGTTATTGCTACCTGTTTATTATATTCCAGTTTTTAACCTGTTTTACTTAAGGTACACACTATGCATAGCTCAAATATTGCCACAGTTTACTGTATTTGATTTTGCACATTTTGCAAACATGAGAGATTATAAATTCCAGAAATCAGTTCTCCTTCAAGCTGGAATTCTCAAGAACTACATTTGAGTTTGGTATAGTGTTTTCTTCTTGAAAGCAATAGATTCCCCTTTCCAAACCTTTGGTCTATGAAAATCAGAGTGCTTTTCTTCTATAGGAATTATAAAATCACACCTTAAATAAATGTGTTGAGCAGCCTTTTACAATAATTTATACTTTTTCCAAAATGAACTCACAAAAGAGAAGCTTTGCTGCAGTTACAGAGTAAGGGCACTCTGGCTGTTTAATACAGGGAAATGCTGTTGAACTCAGCAAGAAATTTTTATGCCAAAAAACCTTAGAACTGAATAAATTTTGGGTAATTTGACAATTCAAGTAATCAAAGCACTACCATATTCTCAGTTCCTTCCGGACTGAGTGCATGATGACAATATCCTGTTTTACTGCATTATGAGATGCTGAGAAAAATTAAGATTCTAGGAAGAACTTGTAGTATTAAATACCACTAACAGCCTTTAGCACTATACATTGGTGGAATGACATTTTGTTGTCTTAACTTTGACCACAGCAACTCTTTTTATATCCTAAAATTTCTCTTAGTTGAGAATTTTTTTTTACCCTTCAGTTTTCAGTCTCAGTGCTAGTAAATATGGCATATATTGTTTAAATCTACTCTGAAAGTGTCTTTTATTGAAAAAAATCCACTCATTTGTACATAAAATATAGAATATATATATATAGGAGTACCTATATATGTAATAATACATGTCTTTTCAACTGAAAAGACAAATTTCCTCAAGAAATAGGTGACTAAGACAAGTGAACAGATAATGATTGAACTTAATTTGCCTCTTGAGCTTTGCAACAGGTTTAATCAGCTCAAAGAGGACTCTTGAAAAGCACTGAACACCACAGGGCTATAAATGTTATTCCATGGGCTAAAGGTGGAGCTGATGATGAAGGCATTGTCTTCTGCTGGATGCTGTACAGATTAAACTGCATCTATTCACTGGGAAAAGCAGAGAGACTTCACCATCTGTGAATCCTGCTGGGAATAAAAGTAATTTGCAAAGAGAATAGGGTGAGAAACTGCTATCAGACCGTGCTGTGGAGAGCAAGAGTGCCATACAAACTATTTCCTGTTCACAAAGCAAAAGAGAAGGGAATTAAAAACTCCCGATCACTTCCCAAATTAATGGAACATTTGATGAGGGTGGTGGGGAAGGTGCTTGCCTGATACTGGGTTTTATTGGGTGCAGAAGGAGGATGTAGAATGGGAAAGATTGTGTTCATTTTAACACAGAGAGATCCTTGCAATCACACAGGAATTAACTGATCCAAAAGGAACAAAACAAGGGCTAAAAGTAGTTAAAAACTCAAAATGTTTTTTATCATTTAAGAAGCAACTTAGCCTGCTGCATTTGTCATAGGATCAAGTATTCTTGATAATTACTGTCCTCCTCAGGAAGAACTGCTATCACAGAATTTTTGACAGTCAAGCAGTCCCAGCCCAGGGTGGAGGGTTGTGCCCAGCACATCTCCAACCCCAATCTTCTGCTGGCAACCTCTGTCCTGGCACTGCATTGCTGTGGTTGTGTTGTGGTGGCAGAAATAAAAAGAAAATAAGAGATAAAAAATAGTTACCACCCAACAGTGGGGCACAAACTATCCATCCTGCGCTATTTATTAATAAAAATATGCAAACATATATTTTTCATATAGCTAAAGCTTTAATAAGGCCTATGAGTTCAATATTCCCTTTCTTTAAAAAAAAACACCCCAAGAGCTAGGATTACAGTTCTTCCTGCTTTTCCTCCAGCAAGGTAAAAGATGCTAATGTAAAAAGGCAGAACAAATGGGCTCTTTATTTTTGCAGGACAAAGAGCATTTGAACTCCATCAGTGGCTCTTTGACTGCCTTCAAAGCTTGTCTCTGACTAAATTAAAGCCTCTGCTCGCTTCTGATTTGTAGTACACTGTAGGCTTTCCATGGCACTAGCAGCTAGATGCATGTAATAGCTATCTTACAATAACACAGCTAATGGAAAAAAATCAGAATTAAGATTTAGGAAGGGCTATGTCCTCACTCGATGCAAAGGAGCAGAGCTCCCCTAAGATCAATTTTTATGATGCCACTTTCCAGTGGCTCAGAATCTGCCCCCTAATTCAATGAGCTAGCTCAGAGAGAAAAGTCTTAACCTTATCCTGTATAACCAGGGTAGCACATTGTGAGGTCACTAATAACATGAAATAGTTTAACTGGAATTAAAGTGATTTTGCCAAGTTAGAAAGGCACAATTTAGCAGATGAACCAGCAA
Source organism: Ammospiza caudacuta (assembly GCF_027887145.1). Taxonomy (NCBI): domain Eukaryota; kingdom Metazoa; phylum Chordata; class Aves; order Passeriformes; family Passerellidae; genus Ammospiza; species Ammospiza caudacuta. The sequence continues at coordinate 22,582,760 of NC_080603.1, forward strand.
AATTGGCCCCAAAGTAGGAGACCACTGATCCTCATCTCACTTAATTTAAAAGGCACTCCTGTGAAATGTGAGGTTATCTGGGTACAAAGAAACCTCAACCACAACAACAAAGAGGAGAGCAGAAAAACACACAGAAAACATTTACAGGGCCATGTACCTAATGCATTGGCATTTTTACATCATAACATTACAGTAACTGGGCACCACCTAAAAATTTACATGTGGAGGGGTTAAGGGGTTAACATGTGCCTTTAAAGTAAAAATGTACATTATTTTCCCCTTTCCTCACTGCAAGGCTGCCACTGCACTCTTGAGTGAGAATAGTTGTAGACGTTGGAAGAGAAAAAAGTGACCCCTGAGCAACCTCTTTTAGATGCGAGAAGAGGGTAAACAGCACTGGTTTACCCTGGACCCTTCCTGCATGTCAGCGTAAAGTAATGGGAATAGATTGGCATTATTGAACTAAAGCAAATAAATTTGCGGTTTACACCTAAATTACATTTAGTCTACTCATACCAGCATCACTGCAGTTTCCAACCAGGTTACACTGCAGCTAATAAGTTCTGAAAATGCTTTAAAATCACTCATTGATTTTCATTAAAGAAATCCAAATACCAACTCATGAGAAACTCCCTAATGATAACTAGAACAATAACCTTGAATTGCTGCAGTGTTTTCTTTTAGGCAGTGCAGTTTACCTTGTCTTCAGTGTTTAGAAAATGAGAAAATATTTCAAGGAGATGAGCCTCAATGGAGATAATATTTCTATAGTAATACCAAGTGCTCTTATGATGAGAATATCCATGAAAGAATTCACTCACAAATGCGAGGCTGCTCCCAACAATTTGAAGTTTCAAGATGGTGAAGAGAGAAAGCAGAGGTGAACTTTCTTTTGGACCCATTGGAAATAAAGCTAAATTGTTTGAATTGGAACAATAAAAATCATAAAAGCTCCATACAGGAGTCATGTGTAAGGTTACTACCATAGGCACTTGTTAAAATCATGAACAGAGGACCAAAGCAGCAAAGATTCACTGGAGGCTGCAAGTCAGGAATAGAAAACCTTTCTGTGCACTTTGTAGAGAGAAAGAACAATATGTAGTCACATTCATTTAAACCTATATTTTATCATCTATTTTATTCGTTCATTATATTATCATTCAAATGATGAGTCCTAAAGCAACTGATTATTTCATTCCTGTCATTTAGAGCTGTGCAGTTTGAGAGAGACATTAGGAGAGCAGTAAGCTGGGAGACAGAGCAATGTATGAATCATAAATAAAAGAGAAAATACACATGCTTAGTGTGTGTCACAAATTTGAAATAAGTTCCTTTGGCACAGCCATGAGACAAGTCCTTCCTGGAGGAAGCAGAAGGGATTAGTAATTACATCAAAATATTAATGTCCCAGTTGACTTCAGTGCCCAGCAGGCAGATGCTTCTCCAAAAGTTTTGAGAGCTCACGTGCTGCCACATGAAATACATGAGCTGAGCAATAAGGGGTAGGAGGAGCTGGATTGCTTCTTTTCTCCCCTTCCCACTCTATTACATTGCATACAGTGGAGGATCTGTATAGGCCTCATGGCTCAATTAGTGCATGAAATTAGCAGAAACACGTGCAGCATAAGGTCCTTCTGCACTTACCATATACCTGGATACTGGGCTAGTTATTTAATGAAAAGGAAATTTGATACCTTCAGCTGCCCAAGTCTATGGTATGGCTAGCAAGTAAGGTCTATTGTAATTTTAGCCTATTCAGAAATTAAGATATTTACTTATTAAAGCATAAACCTGAATTTAAAACATAGATCTCATTAATCCAGTGAGATTGGGATTTCACCTGAGGAGCACAGTTTAGATGCTTATAATTTTCTCAGGCTCTGCACTCCTATAATTTTCCAGCCTGCAGCTGGAACCTGTTGCAGAGCTCTGCACACTGGGGTCAGGGCACACTGCAGAGAGGGGATAAACTGGAAGGAGGCATTTCTGCAGGCATTTCTGCCCCAGAGCCTGATAAAGCACAGAGCAGGTACTGCTTCCAACCACATCCCTGCAGCACAGCAGACACAAATCCTCCCAAACCTCTCTGCCCCCTTCCCTCAACAGCACTTCCAAAATGTTCCAAGTTTTGTGTCTTGCTGCTCATAAAGCACAATAAAAGAAGTAGTGCCTATTACCCAGAAAACACAGCAGAATCCTGTTTGTTCCTGCAAAGTACCTTTCAATTTGCTTTTAAAAGGGATTGGTTTTGTTCCTAATGATACCAGGCTAATAATCCTGAAGGTTTATTTTTCAGGTAAAGCACTAGAAGTGTAACCAAAATGTCTTTATTAAGGCCTTTATGTTGGGATCATAAAAAAAAGGAAAGTGTTTCTGCTTTGGAAAGACCAATATACCCACAGCCTTAAGCAGTCTGCAAGTCTGAATACTAATAAACAAATAAACAGGTTGGGGTTTTTTCCCCATTCACTTCAAGACAAGCAAATCCATAAAGAGCCATCAAACAGAAGTTTCTTTGGCTCCTATAAACTCTGTGATCAAAACATTTCAAATTAAGATGCTCTACCTCAGCTCAAATTAGCTCACATCACCAATGAATGCAAGTAAATAAAATGTGTATTTTGATCAAGATGCCAGTCTTTGCTCTGATCACTCACATCTCCTGCTGTCTAAATTGATTAATAGTCTATTTACTGGGAAATTTGCTGCCTAAAAGTTGCAACTGACAGCTTAGAGCTTTCTGAAGGCTGCTGGTTGCCAGTTCTGGGACTTCTTACTGTTACAGGTCATTGCACCAACATGTTGGTACATTCTTCGTGACATTTTGCTGCACAGCACTAAGAAAGCAGCTGTACGTATGTGAACAGGCATATAATCTTGTGTTTCTTAGAGTTCAGAAAAAGTTTTCTCTTCTTGAGCTCTGTCAGTCACAGAGGAGAGCACAGTTTATACCTGAGTGCCCCAAGCATGGTAAATTATTCCCCCACTCCCATTTTCTCAGCAGATTCTGTGAAATATTGAAGCTTGGCTGTAACCACGGCTCTGTGTGTGATTGCTCCAGGCTCCCCAGTGCTGTGTACTGAGGGTGCACGGGAACAATGTAAACCCACTCTAAAAATGCATCATCTGTCAGGATGGGAACTTATCTCTGCAGACTCCCTGGCTCTTTGCCTTGAACGCTCTGCAAGCGGTTTTGTGAAATATTTTTCTCTGAAACCACCGAGGCCGTGATTTCTCAGTGATCTTGCTGAAAACCAGGAGAGAACGTGCCAAAACAGAGCTCTCCAAGGATGCAAGCCCTGCTAGTTCAAGCTCAAGCCACACTGAAGAGCATCAGCAGGTCTGGGAGCAAGGCTCACACCACCACCCTGCAGGATGCAGCTGAAGGTTTTTCCATGCAATAAGGAGGAATTATGTGGTGTCTCTTTGTCTTACAGCAAGCACACACATAAAATCTGTGGGCAACTGAAAATTAAAGGAACATATTTCACTTGACTTGCAGCTTCAGTTTGTCACTGAAATCCTACACAATAAGGCTTTAGTTTCAATAGCTCTCCAATGATTAATCATTTTCTATAGTTTCATGCAGACTGTCATTAGTATATTCTAACTTACTTTCTCTACCTTGTTTAAAAACCCCAGACTGATTAGCTCAATGGCTGGTGCTGTGCAGCCAGATTTTCCCCAAAGAATTGGAAGTCTTGGTTATAATCAACAAGGGAATAAAACAAAGGAGAACAAGAGAGACAAACTAAAAAAAATTATTCTAGAAACCTTTCCATAGAGTTAAGTGCTGACCTCTCACTTGCAGGGTTATTATTTAAGAATCTTTACAAGTAATTTTAAATGAGCTTTTAGAGGCAGAATACAGTGCTATTCATCTTCACCAGGAAGGAATAGAAATGGGTGAGGGAATTCTCTTTTAGATATGATGAATTTAGTTTAAAACTGAACAGTCACGTAAGATCTCTGGCATTGCTGGGGTGTTAGTTTGGACAGATGACAGGATGATGGATAAGGTTTTGATTCAACAGCACAGAAGAGTTTTTTTTAAGCATGTTGCAAATAAAACCAATCAAAGATGACTCATGCTGGGAAAAGGGAAAGCAAACAGGACATATAGCTGCAAAAAACCCTCACAGAAAGCAGGATGGCTTCAAAGAACAGCTTCCTGAAAAGGAGTCTAAAAGAAGAGAAAGAGGAAAAGAAGGAATCAGCTGTTGTGACAACTGCAAAGTCATCCAGGCTAAGAAGAAAGAATTCATCCTGAGGTTTGCCTAGGAAATTAATATATTTTCATCAATGTAAAGGAAATACAAATTGGACATTTCCTTCAGAGCTCCAGAAGAGAAGTCCTTGACAACTTTTGGATATACACTGGCCATGAGCTGAAGATGAAGAGAAGAGGGAGGTGGAGAAGCTGTGAGAAATAACTCAGCACACATCCATGGGGCCCTGCAGACTCCACTTGGTCTGTCTTTTCTTGGTGTTCACGTGCCTTCTCCAATCAGCAAGACTGTCAGAAGTAAGTACACAACTCTGAGAAAAGCACCCTCTTACTTAACGATTTTTGCTGTAAATTCAGCAAGAAAATAAGTGCCAAATGTTTCCCCTATTATAGCTTCAAGAAAAAGAATGCAATTTCTCAGATGTCAGTGTGGGGTTTTGCAAATATTGCTATTTACAGACTGGGCTGCACTTGAAACTCTAAGAAGAGTCACAATTTGGGTCTATGATCCTTGAAATGGTATTTTAAAAATGTCCTTCCCACCTCTCATAATGCTCTTCTCAGAGGCAGCATTAACTGAATGCACATAATGTGGCATGTAGGTACCTTGCCTGTTAGCAAAGTAGTAACCATGTATAAAATATTCTAGCCTGGTTTGATAAATTAGAAAACAAAGTAAACTAGACAGGTAATTAAAAGTAATAAACCAGGTTTAATTGGTAGAGTAACCATGTAGAAATTCAGTGCCAGCAGCAAAGGTATAAAGTACAGCAACTTGGGTTTTGATGTCATAAGTATCCCTGACGCTGTGGAGCCACAGTAATTTCAGATACCGTGGGGAAGCTACTACTTCATTACTATGAATATAGAAATCATTACCACATCTCATTCTATACACTTCAATAAAATACACAGTGCAGATACCTGACATCCCAGACAGATCAGGAAGGTGATTAAATAGCAGGTACTCAAGAAATATTGCCAATGGGGCCCAAAAGGCATTTTTATTTTCCTGCTGGGCAAGTTAATAAGTGGCCTGATGACCCCTTCTCACAGCAATACACCGTTAAATCTCAATAAGAGTGATGACAAGCTGCCATAAATAAAATCATCCATCTGCAATAGCCCCCCACTAAACAGGGGTTAGGTGAGGCACTTGGCTAGCGTGAGTACTTGCAGCTAAGAGCTTTATCCTTCAACACCACAAAAAAAGCTCCAGGAGACTTTCACAGGCACACACAGGCTGTCCAGAAGAAGGGGATGTTCTCAAAGCTCAGTGATCTCCTGAAGGCCACAGCCAGAGCTAGTGAAGTTAAAGCTGTCAAATTCCATTAAATGTAACACCATTATTCCCTTTTGACTCTCTCAGCAGAAACGCGGACGGGCCGGGCGCGGAAGGTGGGTAACCCGAGGAGCACCAGTGTGATGGGAGAGATAATGAGTAACTCCACAAGTTATTGGCTCATTAACAATGCCCTACAGGAAGGAATTTTCTGTCTAATAATAGAAGGAGCACAAGCACAGATTCCCAGTGTGATCTGCAGCCTGTTTAATTCCACTGCTTTGGGAGTAGGGCTCTTGATTCCTCCCTTTCTCTGGCACTTACATAATTTGGGCACTGAAGTGCTAACTCTATTATATGGTTCAACGTGAAAATGGAGACATTTTTTCAAGCTTCATTAACGTACTGTTGCAAAAATTGGCCTCAATTGAAGCTCAGTCATTTTCCAAGACTCACAATCCCCAGCAGAAGCTGTTGCTGAAAATAATAAGATGCATTTTTGAAAAGCAAAAACAGGACTACAAAATATCACATGTGATTCAAAATGGAGAACTCAGAATAGATAAAAACTCTGGAATATAATTCATCTGAATAGTATTCCTTTTTGGCCACTATGCTAAATTTAATCCTAGCCACAGTTGCTATGCCAAAAATGGCCTGAGAAACAGTCCACACTTTGGCCAATATGGTCAGTACCACCTTCATAATGTCTATCCCAAAATACTGACCTAAATTTAAAACTGTAAAGTAACTGTGAGAACAATGCTTTTGCATCCTAAAAAATTCCGATTGCATCTGTTTTCATGGAGAACAAAGAAAACTGCATTTTTCAAACCAAAGGTATTGCAAATCTCAATCTTATAAAGAGCCCTAGGAAAAGAAATCATCCGCAGTTTCAAACCCAACGTTTTCTGATTACTGAACCCAAACAAATGTTCCTGTCTTACAAACCAGTTTGTACTTCAGGTTTCTCTAAATATACATGCCAAGCATTTTTATTTGGGTACGAATCACATTTTAAATAAGAGGGAAAAAAAGGAATCAAAAAGTAGTTTTTAGTTTCCAGTGATTGTGAGAAAACAGATTATATGTATTCTACACAATTCAAGGCACATGTATTCATTATTCATTTTTATTCCGAAGGTGCTATTTTTGATAACTTATCTTGTTTTTCATACATGTTGCACTCTCCAGCAGTGAAATAATTGCACTGTCAATAGCAGAGATAACTCCCTGAAAGAATGATGCTGTAATGGGAATAATGACATAATGTTTCATGTATCTTAACTGATTCTAATTAGCAAAACATTTACAACATGCCAGCAAAAGAGAATTGATACACAGAACTGAAAGCCTTATTACCCGATGCAATGGACATTTTGAGAAGTGAATATAAGTAGACAATATTATCACAGTGCCATATACATTCTTCAACGCAACTAAGTTTTCCAAACAATCAGACTTAACCAAGTAAAATTCTGATTTAGAAAGAAAATGAGACAAGAAGGTCCTACTTACTCAACAGAAGTTTTATGTGAATGCACAGAGCGACAGGCAACTCTTAATTCCTTCCTTTTTTACTTCTCTACAGCCTTGTACTCCTTTCATGCTTTACAGATCCTAAACAGGGAGGTCAGAGCAAGCAGGGTAGAACTAATGAAGCCTCTACCTGAATATGCTGGTTTTGTTGGCATAATCCAGACTCTTAACCCTTGGCAGCCCAACTGGATGCTAAAATGCCACATTGAAAGTTTCAAAGAAAGCATTTGTAGATAATTAAGACTGCTTGTACCAGATTTGGGTTAAAATGCAAAAAAAAAAAACAAACCCAAATAAACCCCAAAAAAACCAAAAAACAAAAACAAAAAACAAACCAACAAAACCAAAAACAACGCATTTTAGCTGCAGGACAGAGTTTGAGACTCTGCAGCTTTAGAACCAAACAGATTCGCAATGACAATGACAGGGGAGCAGCAGGCATGAGGTGACACAGTGGCATCAGTGCCCTCCCTGGCCTGAATGGATCTGCAGCTTGGTCTTTATCCAACACTCACATGTTCTGCAGGAGCCTTTTCAGAAAACAAGATGCACAAACAGAAGTGGTACCTCTAGGACAAGCAGAATGATCCTTTGTGCTCTGATAAGCACTGGAAAGGCTTCATCTAGAGAGCTGCCTCTGCTTTTGGACATCACCTTCCCAGACAGGAATTAAAGGAGGGAGAAATATTCAGGGAGCAGCAGTAGTGACAAGAAATAATGTGAAATGCTTAAGCTTTAATGTTAAGGAAGATTATATAGAAGAGACTTGATAATACGTAAATGACTCCTTCATTTAATCCCTCCTTCATGGAAGGCAGTATCAGGAATAAGTGAAGCAAGAAAGATTTTGGCTAATAAATAGGGAAAAGAAATCTAAAGATAAGGAGAGGTGTACACAGTCATCTCCTCTCTAGAAGTGATGTTGACAGCTGTCAGGAGTGACAGCAGTATGGTTGATCCTCCTTGGTACAAAGGAATGAATCAGACAACCTCAGGGAGCCTGGCTCTTGAGACTGCACTTGAAATACCTGCAAACTGGGTGTCTTTGAAACACGATCCAAATGCACAGATATGGCTCAATAGCACTGCAAAGAACTTCAGGGATTTGATTTTGTAATACTGTTAAGGAAGAGGAGCCATGCCAAGATATGAGTTCCTTCCATATTTGAGAGAAATACTGAATAAAGATTGAAATTCTCAGTTATTTGAAATTGTTGAAATTCTCAGACACTATTTATGACGGATCTTGAGACTAAACAGATAAAAGCCTCCAAAAGGGATAATATTGGATGAGTAGGACTGTCTCAAGTTCATAGGATTGGCAGGCAAGTGTTAAAAGAAATCTTCAAGCTGGTGTAAAAAAAAAAAATAGAAAAATCTGTAATTTTCCATTATCACTTCCTCAGTAATGTTTTCTCTATTAAAATAACATCTGTTGATTAATTAAACACCTTAGCATAATAATCAATGCACAAAAGAATAAACCTCCAATATTGATTAAAGCTTGCTTTGAAAACCGCTTTGAGCTCTTTAATCACAGTTTGTGGAGAGATGGTATTTTCTAGAACAAAACAGAACTGCACAGCAAGCGTGAAAGTGTGACAGAAGAAAAGTACACAATATGTAACTGTTTAGCTGGGGATATTGAAACAAAGCATGTTGAGCAATGGAATAATGTGACGGGTAATTTACAGTGATCTGATGGAAGCTGACTGAATGCCAAATAACCTGGCTTAGTCGCTTTTTTTTGTCTTGCAGATACTTTGAGTATCTTTTTTCAAAGCTGGCTGTAATGGACATATTAGATTAGTTACTAGACCACTTGCAAGGAACAAAAAGTGATGAACGTTGATGTTTATGCTCGTTAGGGCCATTCAAGAGCAATGAGCTTGATCCTTTCTCTACCATCCAAGTACAGAAAATTATGAGCCTCCACGTGGATAACAGTGAGGGTGATAGCAGCTTTTGTGCACATTTTCTCTTATGGGAACTAGTTCCCTAAATAATATATATAAATTAATAAATATTTGGATGAAATGCAAAGACTTTGGAGGACAAGCTGGGAACATTGCAGGCTCTGGTCACTGAAAGCCACAGAAAGACTCTTGATGACTTCCATAGAAAATAGATTAGAATTATAGATATTTGGCTTTTTACTTTCCCCCAGCGAGAATCTTTAAGTAATTAACACAAAATGTCTTAGATTGGTCATTCCAGGTTGGTGCCTCATGTTAAGGAAACCACATCCTAGAAAATCAAGTTGATAACATGGCAAAAAATTAAAAGGTTTTTTTTTCTTTCCATATGTATAAAAAATTACTTAATTTTATAAAACAATTGAGGAAAGTCCTGTATGTAAAATAAAAATACAACAACACCACAGCCTTTCATATGACTTTTTGTCTATGTCCAGACAGTGACAAACTATTCCAGGATTTAATTCACTGAATCCAGAGAACTGGAAAGCAAAATTGTTCCATATAGTTTAGTTACTCACAATTTTTTTTAAAGGCACAGCAGTTGCCATTTAGATTTATTCTTCTATATTATTAATTTCTAGTCAATTACAATGCAAGGAAGTTACACAGTCTGTTAAGTGTTGCTCTGATGAGCTTGGGGCTGTTTTTCTGAGAAACAGGGAATGATGAAGTCTGTGGAACTGAATGATACCTTCCCATGTAAATATGATTCTGCAAGGCCACTGCCCCTTCCTATGCTATGAACCAAAAAAGCAACTTTTGTAGTTATTATCCCAACATTCTACATATATATGACAGAACCTGCCAGCCAAAACCTGCAAACCTACAATTATCCAGTGCAGCAACTCCAATTATTTCCATAAATGTTTTTGTTTGGTACAATACTTCTCTTTCTGTCACCAATATCCTGTTTTTACAGATGAGCCACATCCAGTTCTGTTTATCTTCTGTCTTTTTACCTACAATGCATTAACTAGTTCCAGTGGCTTTCTTGAAAGCATAATGACTTTTCCTGTACTCTAGTGAAAATATATCCCCACAAATCAAGAAGAAGCAGGTTCAGACTAAGTGGTTGAGAAGATTTACATTCTATTGCTAACTCAGTTATTACTCTGCTGAAAACCCCATAGCATCAATATAATGAATCCCTCAACCTCTGCTGCTAGCACAATTTTTCTTCCCAACCTCATTGGCTCCCAACTTTCTGCTTGACCTTTTACAATCTGTGTGTGGCAGAGCTTCATTACAACCTTTTAATGATGCACAAATGGCACACAACACCAAGGTCACAGCACATCCCCAGTGAGAACTTCTCCAACACCTCCTGAGCAGGCAAAGAGTTTGCATTTAAAGAGACATTTCAGTGGGGAAACAAAATCTTACAATTTAGCACGAATCTCAACAGCTACTAGTACCCACCAGAAATGCTCATGTCATAAAAGGAGTATCTGCTCCCCAAAAATGTTTTTCTTAATAAAAGTCGAAATCTCAAGCCATCAGTGACCAAATGAATAAAATGTGTTGCTGAAGAAACTCAGGAAAATTACAGCGCTTTTCTGTATAAAAAAAATTATTGAATTCTTAAAAATGGAAAAAAATATACAGAGGGGCTAGAAACACTCATCCATCTAGAATACCTGAAATTTTTCTAATGTCCCAGCAGTCAGGTTATGCATTCTACACCAAATAATCACCAGCTTTTTGTTAATACAGTTCAATCTCTGTTCAGCAATTTTCCGACTGGGATGCAGGGATACCCATGTTTAGGCCTATTTCAAAAGTATTTCAGGTTTTTTGTACTGAGAGTCCTATATAAATTCAAAGCATCTTTCTATTCAAGCATGTGGACTGTAAAGCACATTATTCAGTATTGGTTAATGACAAGTCACTGCATACATGCATATATTGCACCTCAGTTACTGCTCAAGCACAGTACAATGTTTCAAGTGAATATTTAATATTATCTTCTATGCTTTTGGTATATGGAGCAATTAATTCTCAAACCCATAGAATTCCATCTAAAGTTACCTATTAAGCAATGGCATGTTCCTTTACTTTCGGCACTTTGATCTTCTCTTTACAATACATATATATGTATATATAATAAATATTTCCATTCACTGTGTGCAGGTACCTGCATGCAAAGGTACACTCGGTGCACTTGCCTCTTTTCTCTTACAATGGGGGAAATTAGGAATAACGAGCAATTCAGTGCAGCCAGACATTGCACTGTGCAGCTAATCGGTGAGGAAATTCAGGACCAAGCTTGTATCTCATGACTAAAATTACAATGTTCCTGGAATCACAGAACACGTCCAATGACGAGGATCCACAGCTTCTCTGGCCAACTTGTTCCACCACCATCATTGTAAAAAATATCTCCCTAATGCCCAGTATAAATCTTGCCTCATTCAGCTTAAAACCATTGCCCCTTGTCCTGTCTGTACTTGGCAAAGTCTCTTTCCATGCTTCTTACAATCTCCTGTTATATATCAAAAGGCCACAATGAGGTCTCCCTCTTGTCCAGGCAGAGCAATTCCAGTTCTCTCAGCCTCTCTCCATAGCAGAGGTGCTCCAGCCCTCAGAGCATTTCCCTATCCCTTGTCTGACCCCATTTAATGAGTGCACATCTCTCTTGCACTGGGGGCCCCAGAACTGGGTGCAGCACTGGAGGTGGGGTCTCACCAGAGCAGACGGGCAGGATCACCTCTCCCATGAGCTGATGACCAATTAATTGAATTAAATAGATCACTTTCTACTGCCTGAATTGCCACTGACACTTTTGAATCTCTCATTCTACTTCCATTTCCCCATTTGTAAAATTACATTAAATTTTCTACCCATAGAAAAGCATAATTTAATGATTGCTGAAGTCATGAAGATCTCTGAAATCCTAGGACACACAGCAATCTAAAAATGCCATGCTTATGATTGTAGGTATTTGTCTATTATTAAACATCAAGAAACAAACAATCCCTGATACTAGTACAGTTTTACTACTGGCATGCTGCCCTGGATCTGAAACAGTGTGGAAAAAAACCCAAAGCAGCAAAAACCATTGATCTTGGACACTTGAACTCTGCTTCCTTTGGACAAAGACTGCCAGGGTCAAACTCTCTTTTCATGACTTTCAAAGAAGTAACTACTAAATTGCTCTGGATTTACAACAAGATAAATAAAAGCAGATACTGGCTGTGATCCTTTAAACAGCTTGTACAAATACACAGATTTGGTGCAAGAATACAATGTGAGTTTCACTGCCCTTGAAAGAGTCTTGAAAAGCAGCACATCTAATGCACTTAAAAAATGACACCAAACAAAACCAAATGCACAAAACCAACCAAAACACTGTGGGTTAACCCAAAAATCTGGTCTCTAAGTCTGGCCAGAGAATCCCAAAGGCTCCTTTGTCACACTGCCCCAAAATCCTCACCCAGCCTCCAGCAATGCATAGCTCAGAAACATTGTGAGAAAGACTGATGCTTACAAATCATTAATGGATCAGTAATAATTAATTTTTCTTCTTACTTCCCTCTTTGGTCCTATTTTGCTGGCTTGCTATTTATACCAGAGAATTAATTTGAAGTAGTAGGAGTCAAATATGCATGTGAAATATATTATTTTTTAAAAGAAGGCAAGCTCAATATAATGCCTGACATAGCCACTAATAAAAAAATTCAAGTTCAAGGATGGATTTTGATCTTGCAATCCTGTAACTAGAGTTGCATCTGCACAAGGTAATACACGATATGGAGGCAGTAAGAAAACCAGTAAAGGACAGAATTCCTTCCAGAACTGGAAAAAAAATCCCACAACTAACAAAAACCCTCCAACAGACTAAGAAAGTTCACTGTGAGTTACTTTGCAAAATGTTCTACAAGTTTCTTGCTAGAATGACTACTACAGCTATGGCTTCTAAGGGAGAAATCCAGGATTTTATTTTAGGGACTACAGCTAGACTTTCCATATGCCACTCAGACAGTAGGAGGTTCATACACACTGTATAAAGCAGCCATAGGCAGATGCCTCAATCCACTTTTTGAAACTTTTCCTCTTCTTTTCCATATTTGGAAAATTGTATTTCACTTTCCTCGCATTTTTAAAAATATACTTAGTAGCCCCCAGCTGTGCATCTCTATCCAAGGTGGGAGTTGGATGCATTTCACAGGATATGTCTGGTCTGCATCTGCAGATCTTGAAACCAAAGAGCTCCAACCTTCTGAGTTTTTTAATAATGGAAGTACCAGGATTTGTCTTTTAATTAATTAGATAGAAATTACAACTGGAAATCTTGAAGGTTTTTTTTTTTTCTTTGTTAGCAGCCCCTAAATTACAAGAAGATAAGACTCCACATAAATCAATCCATAGTCCCAATACTTTCATTAGCATGGTCATGAAATTTTAGCAGAATAACAAAGAGACTGTATGTAATTAAGCAGGAGGAGAATAGAAACAACTCAAACTGTCAATCAGCAAATAATGAAGCGTAATGTACGAAAACAGGAAACAGTAAGTGGGGTTTAATACAATTGTTATTAAAAAAACTTACACCATCAAAACATTCCCTTAAGGACCTGGCATTTCTGAAGTATATTGGAAGTTCATTTCTTATTAATTTTATCAGATTCACATACAAAAGGACAATAAAAAAATTGTCATTTGATGAAGCTGACACTTCTCTAAGTGTACAGCATATTGCTCACAATGGTAGGGTTTTAATACATTAATGTGCTGGGAGAGGCTTTTTTGAAAGAAATAAAAGAAATCATTAGGTGATATACATTAATATATACCCCTGCAGAGAATATAAGGATTTCAGTTTGTGACTTGATTACAGAAAATTCAGGGCTAAATATTGTTATTTATTTTTTAAGAGCAGAGGAAGATGTGCAGTAGCTTTGAGGAAATGGAGAGGTTGGAGGCAGGACGGAGAATGGAGATTTATTTGTGGTTGGGAAGTAAGGCCCAAACCTTCATGGAAAACAAAGCTCAACTTCAGTCTAAAGCATGGAGAGCAAATTGGAGACCTGCATCTGCTGCACATGATATCAGGTAATGAGATTTAATTTATCTTCTTCGTACATTAATAAGCAATGAAAATCACTAACATTAAAACCTGTATAAAACTACACTATGGAAAGATGTGGTTAATTGATTTAATGGTTCAATTTACTGAGAATTTTGTATGCATCACGTAACATACCTTCTCTAAAGTTTTGTGATGTCAAAGACACCCTAAGGGACCTTGAAGAAATCCCATTGCTGGATGTTTACACAACCACCCTGACAAGAATCTGAGCGGCCTCAAACTTTGATGGCAGCCCCCTGTTTTGGCACAACACTGGAAAAAAAAGAGACTTTTGCAGGTCCTGTGGGTCTTAAATGATTCTGTGGCTGGTGGCCTACTCCTAACAATACACTTATACCAAAGCTGTGATAATATTTTAAAATTATTTTTAACCAGAGTCAGACTTAATTACTGTGGAGCCATTATTAAATTTTTCTTTAAGGTGGTCACTTTGTCTCCTAGTTTGTTTTTCTTTTTTTTAATTCTCACTTTAGTCTGGTGGTTTTAGCCATGTCTTTTGAAGAAGTGAAAAAAACCACTCTTCAGTCTTGTAAAGCCATGGTTGGTACTGAATACCAGTAAACACAAGGAAGTGCCTTTTCCTGCAAGTCTTGATCTTGGAAATTCACTCTGCCATCTCACAGGAGCAAACCTGAACACAAAATGACTTCAGAAGATCCTGCACAAGCATCAAACATTTACTGGCATGGCCACATTCTCAAACTCAGGGCCTTTTGTCTCTTTACTCCCATCTAGAAAGCAACTGTGCATTGCCAGAAGCATCTGTATTCCTAAATCTCTTGCACCAAAATTGCTTTTCATCTGCTCAAGTGGCTTCTACAGGATTAGAACCTTTTGAAAACGTACAGCTAATATACACATGGATGCAGCCAAAACAATTTACTGAATTAGAATATGGTTTAGCCTGAATTTCACTATTAGTGTATATAGTAATGGGGGGAAACTCAATAATTAGTACATTGATTTTTACATTATCTTAATTACCAGAATGTGCTTACTGCTTTTCAGAAGTAGGAAGGCCTTTCCTAACTAAAATACAGGTTTTTTCCAGAACAGGGAGTCACCCACACACAGGATGATGCCTAATCTCTATCTGAGGTATTTTATTATATTTTATTCCACTGTTAGTCCTCCTGAAGGTGGATGAGACTTTTGTAACGTGTAATATGTACTTGACTCCATACTTGCCATAGCAGTCAGTTTACAATCATCAAGACTATGTATGTGCTCATATTTTATCAATTACATATGTAAAATTGATAACATCTATAATTTTATATCCACACCATATCTGTAAGACCCTAATAAATCACATTTTTCATTAATACAGACACTGCAATAACCACTCAGCCATATCTTGCACGAGGCTGCGTACCAAGTTGGAAGGCTGAGCTTTCACATGGCTCTTCAATTTTTTGTTATTCAAACTTATCCCTTAATTTTTCATATTAAAAATTGGTAATGAGGTTCCCTTCTTGCTGAAGAACTGGCAGAAAGAATCCTGTTACTCCCCTAATGAAGTCCCCAGACAGAACCGACAATTTTCTGAGGAACAAAAGAAAAAATGTTGCTCTAAGCTTCAAAACTGACCCTATTGACTGAAAGCTGTGTCTTACCTTGTTGCAAATTAGTGCACTGAGCAAATTATCTCATGCCAAAAAGACAAGAGAAAAGGCTTAACAGCATTCATGCCCCACTTTTCCCAGCTGGTATTGTCAGCAGTTGTTTTGTGGGAAAACCAAGTAACATCTTAATAAGAGCATACAGCTGGAAATTAGAGACAAAATTGCCATCTTATGGCAGGGCTGCCTGGGATCATTTTGAAAAACTGTCTAGCACACGTGGTGCTCTCCAGAAAGGGAAGGAAACCATTTTGTAGAGGTGTTGGAAAATGAAAATTGTAAATCTGGGCTCTCTCAGTGTCTGTTCCTTTTAAACTGCCTGTGCGCCTGCCCCATATCAGGAGAGTTAAATTTTCTTACACTAAAAAGTCAGAACTGATTTCAAGAATAGAAACTATTCTCATCAATTAATGGTCAGGTCTGTTTTCATATTTTATTCTTCTGGTTCACATTATCTTTTCATTCCTCCTTTCCTTAGCATCAACAGTGCAGTGTTACCTTCCCTGTCTGTAGTACTGCTATTCCTCCTTGCTCTGAGGAAAGCAATATAACCTGACCTCCCAGCTCTCAAACTTCCATTCTCCCACTCCATTTAATAACTTCATTTCTTTTACTTGTTGCTTTGTTGCTACTCTGCCTCTCAAGCTCTGTCTTTTTTCCACCTTCCCCTCTCACTCTGAGAATCCACTAACATCATGTCTCAATGTTATGGACATTTATTTTTATATTGCAATTGTTTGAGACTTTTAGCACAATAAACACTTCAAAAACTGAAGCACAGAAAAAATACCGAGTATGTTAGCAAAAAAAAGTTCTTCAAATGCAACTGGTTGGCATGGATTAAACAAAAGTGGTCTTGGTTACAGAAAACGTCCAAACTAAACCAAGTCCTTTAATTTCATGAGTTAAATTTGTTTAATTATGAATCTCAGCTTCACCTTTTAACCATACCCCTCAATGTCACATTTACTTGGGAGTTGGTTTTTGCACACATTGTGCAAGCAGAATCAGCTGGGAATTTGGAGCACAACCTGAGCTCAACCTTACTTAGAATCATAGTATACATGTGTCATAAAAACTATTCATCATTTTTGTTGTATTTATTATTAGAGAGCTAAAAATTTATACTTTCTCTAAGTATTGACTTTCAGGAGTCAAAACAGGGTTTCTGCTCGCTTCATTTGTTAAAATCAATTTGAAATCAGCATTTTATATTGCAGGACCAAGCCAATCTCATAATATTGCCACAGTATAATGACAAACTGTTGAAAAGTTCTACTGCAATTCCTTCCTTGTAGTAATTAGTAACTAGTGTTTTGCATTATAGCATTACTTAAATTCAATTGCTTGACAGACTTGCTGCATTATTAAACTCTTTGCTCTTGGGGCTTCAACTTCAATTTCTGGTTGTGAGGGCAGAACGTCAAGTGGCAATTTTCTGAAGTTCATTCTTGCTGGTAAGGACCAGAATCCCCTCACTGATAACAAGTTCATTTTCTTCCAGGAAAGAAACAAATGATTAGGGTTAATTCTCTCTGGCCTTCATTAGGGAACAGATAGGAGGTAGCAAGTTGGTAACTTCCACTATTTAAACATATTTAACTTGAGCAATGCAAGGCGAAGAGCTTAAAAAGCAAGATGATTATTTGTGTCCCTATTGCATGTGTTGTCTAGAGTTGGGCTGATAAAGGGGAATGGAAGAGTATTTTAAAGAATTGCTTTTATTCATCTGCTGTGAGGCAGCTGGAAATGAAAATCTGAGTCCATCAGTGGCAAGATCCCCAATGTGGGGCTGATAAAGGAATTCCAGACCCACTGACCACAAACAGGAGGCAAATCCAGCCTTCATACACAGAAAACCCAATGTGTGCTGAACAGAGAGAGACCACCAGGCTTCTGCTAAGAAAAACACCCTACTGCTAGCATTTATAGTATGAAATATAAAATTAAAAATATAACGCAGTGATATGTAGTATAAAAATCACATTGTACTATATAATACTTTAAATATTCGCTCATACATTATACAAATTTAATACAAAACACATACACACTCTTCTGAAAGGCACACCAATTATTCCTAGGGAGTAGACAAAGCAACAGGGCAGGATATGTCTGGGATAATGTGTTTGGGAATGTCAGGGAGCCTCCCTGCTGTGATAATGATCCATCTCAACATTTTATGGATAGGAAGGGACAAAGAGAAGCTGCAGTTTCATTAAATAGAGTAAATCATTTAAGGAGAGTAAAATTGTTCATCCCAGAATAGTTTCCTTTAAAATATCTGCATGGCTGTGAAGCAAACTGCAAATCCTACCTTGTCTGATAAGAAGGAAGTCAACAAGACTGAAAACTGATTTCCACAGAAGTTTATCATGCAGTGATTCATTATTCTCTATTCTTTTCATTAGGGGGGGGGGGGAAAAAGCTCAAACTGTACTTTGTCATTTTATCTCTGTCTGTTCCTGGAGTAATCCAGGTGCAAGAAGAATACTGACTCCACCACAAAACCAGAGACAAATTCCTAAAAAATGTGTTTTAAGAGCATTCCTCAAGTTGTGACTGTGCATGGAGAGGTGTACAGGAGAAAAAAAACCCCACAGACATTCTGGGTAAAAGAAAAACAAAGAGATTGCTTTGATCCTTCAACCATAAGCCTCTAAGATGAAGTTTTTTGTTAAAATGAACAAGTAATTTTCAGCTTTTATAGTAAATATCTATGATCAACTTTGAGATATCCCCAGGTATCTTCTCTCAAGGCCCTGCAGTTACACGATGCTGCAGAGGATGAGATGTACACACAGCTTTCCCCTGTTCAGCTCCCCTTGTTACTATTTAAAGATATTTCGACCCTTCACAAACTCATCTGCAGGTTTTTTTTCCCAAATGCTTCCAGGTTTGGGTTTTTTTCCCCCAAAATGTGATACATTACAGATCCTTTTATTATGTAAAATCTTCCTTTTGCTTGTCCCTGACTACTCATGCTGCTGTCCCTTTCCCCCAGGCATTCCCCTGGATATGTGAGACTTTGCTACATCAGGAAACCAGCACCAGGAGCCCTGAAAACCTCAGAAAACCTCAGAATCTCAGGAAATTCAGAGATAATCCCTAACCCACCCTCTTCACAGGCTCTTTGGGAAATAAGCACGAGCTCCAAAATAAAGAATTCTATTGTTTTGCTGTTTCTGAGAAGAAAGTAATCTTTGAAAATGAAGCACAAAATACAACTAGTTCTATGGTCAATGGAGAAGAAATCAGGTGCAGAAGACATTGTCACCAAATATCACCAAACTTCCAAATGAAACTGATGAAGTTTATTACTGCATCAGTTCAATACCCTTCACCAGCAGGGATTGATGCTACTGGAAACACCTGCCAGAACAGAGGGAATAACACTTCTGCCTGTATTGTCCATCTTCTACATGGAAGATATTTCAGCTCCCAAATCTGCCCATTTATTTTCCTAAGTGGCAAATTACCTTTAGGAATACATAAATAGAGTCATAATAAAACCAAAATAAGGAGTGTTCATGTTTAACAAAAGCCAAAATGAAGAAATTGTTATTAAAATTCTGGTTTTGAGGAATACTTTTTTTTTTTTTTTACCATGGGGATGGCCAGATGCAAAATGCTGGGATTTTGGTCCTGATCTGATTTTTACCCTGTGTGTTCTAATTTGAAGTAAGCCCATGACGATATTTCCAATCTGTCTCTTGCTCTTAAACTGATCACATCGTCCCACGTGGCACTTTCAGGAGAGCCAGTTTCAATTACACTGATTGGACATAGGCAGGATGAGAAAACACACATAGAAAATAGCATTTTAATAACTAATGAGCTATACAAGTGATGAAATTATTAGCTGTGTCTTTCAAACTTCAAATTTAGAAGCCCCAGGATTACCCCTGGCCTGGGCAAAGGTGTGACACTCCTGCAGCTTAGGAAGAGGAAGGTTTAATAGTGGAGAAACACAAATTACTGAGAGAACTTGAGAGTTCACAGACACAAGACTGCTCTCTGTGGGTTAAATCAGGGAAACTTGTTATTCAAAAGCCATAAAGGAAAATATTCCCTCATCTGAGACCTTCTGCAGAATTTAAAAGAAAACTGTTTTTCTTGAACAAATCAAAGAAAATGTAAAACCAAGAAGCTTTTTTGCAAGAAAACAAAGAAATGAGGAGAAAGCTTCAGCATTGACACGGTTCCCTGTCAAGCTATAGATCTGAAGCAGAAGGGCTCTTACTGGGATGTGTGCCACAGAGGAATTAGAGCATATCTAGACCTTGCAGCATGGTGCATCACTGTTTCCTGCACAATGTCATGGTGAATCTGAAGTTAGAAGCTTCACTAAGATTTTATAATATTAATTGTGTTGCTGGTTCTGTCTTCCAGAGTGAAATAACCAAATACTCAGTTGCTGTAAGGGAGACTCTCCCTCTTTGGAGGTCCTGTGCTGTTATTGCAATTTGCAGTTTATCAATCTGTTCCATAATCTATGCAGGACATTTTCTTAAAAATTGCCAGTGACCTATTTTATAAATATAACACACTGTGGGTTGAAGACAGGAAGAAAGGAATAAATACTGGCGGGGGAAGTGAAAAACTAAAGCACAAGAATAAGTAGTCTTTAATAAACACCAGCTGGCAATAAAATCAGGGGTCTGAACAAAGTTCTAGGAGCTTTCCTGTAAGTGATGGAGCTAAGAAAGGCAACTCATTTCAAAACTCGGTTGGCTGCACCACTACAGACCATAAACTTCATGAGTCATGGTGCTACCTTCACTGCATTTATCCTAAAATCAACTATTTCACTGGAAAAATGACCTTTACACTTGATGTAACATGAAGCATGTTTCTTATTGGTTTGAGCATTGTTAGACATTTATACACATGTTGGTACTTGCTAAACAACAGAATAATTTGTCCTAGGTTTCAGTTAAAAAAAATAAATAAAAAACCCAAACCAGAGCAAAACAAAAAGAAAGAAACTCAAACCCAAACCTCTGCACTCTTGCAACATTATGTTGCTGAAACCTTACAGCAAAATTTAAAAACACAGAAGCTGTCATTTACCAGATTCTCCAGCACTCTTCTGAAGCCAGATAAGATGAATACCAAAATCTCTAAGGACAGTATATAAACTGCAGTATAAATGGGAAAATGTGAAACAGAATTCATTAAAATACATCAGTAGCTCTACTACCAGCTCAGAATGGATTGATTCAGGAGAAAATCCTGTGCACAACTGACTGAAGTGCTGCTGGCAGGCAGCAGAGGCTGAACATGTGCACAAGTGATAGCTGGGGAGACTGCAGAAGGCCTCGTGGCAATTTAAATGCAAAGGCTGCACGCAACCCAGGCTGATTCTCCACAACCATTTTCACTGTTTTATTTCATTATTTTCCACAGCAAATGGCTGAGGACAGAAGGGTAGCTCCGTTCTTTTAAAAAGTTTCAATGCCATCGCTACCTGCTCAAAAATTTGGCTAAGTCAGCTCATCACTTGGGTTGTGTCCTTGCAAGGGGGGAAAACTTCTGTGATCATGATGTGCCCTGCCAAGGTTGCTGGTGGTTAAAGGGACCCTCAGGTGAGGGACACAAATACAGAGATGCTGAGGATCTATTTATCTTTGCATGCAATGAACCTTTCAGTCTAAATTCTCAGGCACACTGAGGCAAAATTAAATTATGAGTTTTTCAACCAAACACCATTCAACAAACTAATGGTAAAACCAGATTTAATACCCTGGAACCCTGAATCATTATCCCATGCCCTCGATCCTATGCCTTCACAACAATATTGGACTCTGGTACTTTTCCTTAACTTATGAATACCTAGACTCAGAGTTGAAATACAGAGGTATCTGCAAAACACATTTGAAATTGTATTTTATCCCAGTCATCTAAATGCATTAAGATATCCTAGAAAAATTGCTTGGAGGAGGGGAGTTGGCTCTGGGCTGTGTAAATTGTATCCAGTCTATCTGGATTTGCTCATTTTATACCTTGCCAATAAGCAAACAGATAAATAATATCCACAGCTGATCCAAATGGCCACATCTTCAAAAGTCTTTAGGGAAGAGCAGATGAACAACAGATGTTTTGGAATTAAACCTATGTTAGCAGGGCTGTATCAACAGAACCTTCAAATGAAGACCATGAGCTGAAATTACACACCATCCTACAAGAGATGCCTTTTGAATAAGACAAAAATGGATTTGGATATCCAAAGTAGTTTGTCCAAGAACCCAAGAACACACAATTCACAATTGCCACTGGCAGCAACATTACTATCACTTCTTAACTAAGGAAGTTTACCTCTGACAAAGTCCAGACCATCTTCTGGATTTTCTTTTCCAACCAACTAGGAATTATACTGTATTTTGGAACATCATTCATTACTGTTGCTTTCCTTAGCCATGCTGGTTTTGCTTGCCTGATCTTTTGATATTTATTCTTTACATTTTATTTGCTTAGATTCTTCCACTAATTATCCTAAGATATTTTCATCCATCATGGACTCATTAGAGTTGTCACAAGACCAGTCCTCCCATGTACAAGTAGATATTTTTGTGAATTAGACACGCAAATGTCCACAGCCTATTTAATAATTCCTAATTCTGCATTCACAGAAGTAATGCAGAGACAGCCAACTAAACCCATCAGTGCTCTGCTTCATGGTGTTTTTCCTGTAACAAAAGCACAAAATATGATAAAGGGCTGAAATGAAGGCAACAGAGCTATGCTTTAGCTAATTATGGTTAGGGAAAAAACTCAACTTCATGACTGCCATTTGTCACAGCCCTAACTTTGCTTTATGGGAGGGGTAACAAAACACCAGTGTGACTTTGCCATATACCAACACACGCCACGCTGTCTGTCCCTTCTCGGAAACTCTTCCTGAGATAATACTTCTGGGAATGACACTAATTAGTCACCAATCAACATTACCAGCTCTGTAACCCTGTTCCCAGAAACAGCATCTTTCTGCAGTGGTTTTTCCAGGAACAGCCCATGGTGTGTTAATACAGGCAGGCAGAAGATGCAGTAGGTACTTAAATATGCACGAGGCCAACAGGACCCAGGCTCTTAAAAGGCAGAGACTTTGCTAAGGCCTGTTCTTTCAAAACAACACTTAAGAGCATGTTTTAGTCAGAGAAAACATGACTATTGATTAAACTGATACAATTTTTATCGAACTGGGCTCCTTTGCAGCACCAAGTGCACACCATCCTTTGTGTTGTGCAGCATACAAAAATCAGGAAACTGTGACTGATCTGTTTGCTTTGGCACAATGGAAGCTTTTGCAGCTGATCTGGAACAACAACCCAAGTCCTTTACCAACATTCACAGACACCTACCACAGTTTCCTTAAGTGAATTACAGGATTTGGACGCCAGGAGCAGCTTCAAAGGTAAACAGGAAGGAATTGGGATGCTTAAAAGGCAGCTGAACAGGTTACAGACATTGATTTTATAGGGAATTAGGTCCCTAACTCGGTTAGGTGCCCTATGAAAATCCAAGCTCCTGCACAGTTAGATGCTCAGGCAGCAGAGAATCTGGCTCTTGTTTTCAATAATTAAAGCTATTGCATAAATTACCAACCCATTTATCATTTCAATGGAACTCCAACTCCCTGCACAAACTAAGTCTTCCAAGTCACCACATCTGAATCCATTTTCCTACCCAGATTTCTGCAGCTGTTTTTTTTGCCCCTTAGATTCAGGCTCAAGCAATGATTGGATGGGAGAGCAGTGCTTAAATAGCCAATGAATTTAATTTGACCACTAAAATTAAGGTGAAAGTCACTCTACTGTGCAGCATATTCACGGTCACTTAAAATCAGCTGAAGTATTCCAATTAGCATTTATGTCAGAATATGCCATGGAAGCTAATGTAAAATGAATCCTTTACAAGTTTGTATGGATTTACTTACATAGCTACTGTAATAGATTTCCTTGCTAAAGCAGATCGAATTGCAACTTTGGGAGGAAGAATATACCATGAAGTAAACATCCACATTGAAAAAATTAATCGGAATTACTGTATTAAATACCTCAGACAGATTGAAGAGTAAGAGCTGTTTTAATCAGTCTGCAAAGGTAAAATTCATACTGATAAATATAAAAATATATCATTTTATATAAATATATATATATATACACAACAAAATAGAAACAAAAAATCTATTTGGTCTACTTTTCTTTTCCAGAGGATACTAGAAGTTCTTTCTACAAAATGGAGCCAGCCTTTTTTTCTTTTTTGTCCCCTTACTGAAATGCTTAACATTTGGTAAAAATATACAATATGTAAATTTTGCTTCTGCCATGCTTTTTTTACAGAGAGAATCAGGAATAAAGCTAATTTTGAATGATAAAATTGCTAATTGACTTAATCAGTGAAGAAGGACACCTTAAAACCTTCACTTGATTCCAAGGGTAGATTGTACCAGGGATAACTTCAGGAACTCTGCGCCAGCAGAATGCTGAAGAATCCACTTGGAATGAAACCTGCAGAATGCATGTGCTAATTTTCATGAAGGCAATGCGAATTTACTCAGTTGCATCTTGGCTTTAGTTTAAGGCTTGTTGGAAGATCAAAATATTTTGGGTAATGTGCCTGGCTGAGGTTCAGAAGGCATCTTTTGCACATCATCTCTTCCCTTACTGACCAGACTCCAACAGAAACCACAGCAACAAAGAGAAAGTGGAAGCAATCAAAGCTATCATGATTTTACTTCTTAGCCCAATTAAAGAATGTGAAGAACATTTTATTGAACTTCTGTTGTTTTTATTGGCAGTGACCATGAAGAGGCCAAAATGTTTTGGCAGCCATTAGACAATAAAATATTGCCAAAATATTACATCTTGAAGACCCATCAAATGTTAGAGTTAATGTAATATGTGCTCAATGCTCTTTTTTCCCCCTGCCATTTGGAATTTCTTCTGTCTTTTCCTTTTATGCTTGTTAGGGATAAATGAAGGACCAAAATTATTTAAGGATTACTGGCTCAGACAAGTTAAAAGGGAGTTTCTTTGATACAGTCCACGGGTAAGTGACCACACTCAGCAAAATAAACCCACAAACAAAGGAAAAAAACCCCATAAACTATAAATCTTTTGTCAAAGATGTGCATCAAGAAAGCCTACCACAGTTTTACCTTCACAAATGCTCTGAAGTGACCACCAATCAATGAATATAAACACAGCTTTAAGTCAATCTTTTGGCTATTTTGTGATAGAGGATTTGAAATACTGGAAATGATAAAGACATTGAGGATTGTGAGACTCTGTTCTTCTGGTTATTTTATTTTTTTCCCTAGTGATGATCTTTCTGTTTTTCCAGTTCCATTCCTTCCATGCCCTACAAGGAAATGTAACATGGGGAAAAGGACATGTGCCAATTTTCTGATCCTTCAAAAGGGCTTATTCACCAAAATAGTCTTTAAAATATAAAGTAGAACATGTATCAACTACAAACAGAATTTTCTAACAAGACTGTAAATGTAAAAAGAAATCTATTCATATCAAATTCTATTATCTATGCAAGATGGCTCAAGAACATATATATTCAGATGTGGCATATAAAGCATCAGAAACTAGTAAAATACCAGATAATTATGAAGAAACAGCCTGCAGATTTGATTATAGATATGAAGCCCCTCAAGATTTTTACACTTATTTTAAGCAATGCTGCATTATGTGTCTACACTGTTATTTCCAGAGCTGAAGGAGAATGAACACAATATTTTTTTTTAGTACTGCTCTCTGTGAGAATGCTACTTCACATTTTCAGCTTGGGCTCCACTGAAATGCTAATGAGGAATTGTTATTAGATGTGGAGAAGGGGAGACATCTGCCAGGCAGAAGGATCATAATAACCTTCAGTGTCTGCTAGACCTGGACCTGCATCAGGACCTGGTGTGAGGCCAGGAGCAGCAATTCAGCCAAGCCCAGAGGAGAGGTTTCTGCTTGAAAATTCCCACTAAAAACCAGCCAAGCCAGGAGAAGGAGCTTGAGCAGAGCTGTGTGGATATGACCTGTGCCAGCTCTCTGTGCCTCCACTATGATTGTCAGCTCTTATTGTACACCCACAGTCTCCAGAACACAGCACTTCTGCTTTAAAACCCAATATTTCCTTTGATTGGGCTAACCTTCTGCTAGAAATCTGAACATTTTTTACATGGCAAAGACGATTTCAAAAATTGTATTTGTTAGAACACATTCCTGTGACGGTGGTCACAGGGGTTCTTGGATGAGGGAAGAGACAAGGATCTGACTCCATATTTCAGAAGGCTTGATTTATTATTTTATGATATATATTACATTAAAACCATACTAAAAGAATAGAATAAAAGGTTTCATCTCAGAGGGCTAGCTAAGCTAAGAATAGAATCTGACAGTATGATAACAAAGGCAGCTGCCTCAGGCTCTCTGTCCATTTCTCGAGCCATTTGACTCTGATTGGCCATTAATTATAAACATCCAACATGGGCTAATCACAGATCCACCTGTTGCATTCCACAGCAGCAGATAACCATTGTTTACATTTTATTCCTGAGGCCTCTCAGCTTCTCAGGAGGAAAAAATCCTCAGGAAACAATTTTTCATAAAAAGATGTCTGCGAAATATTCCCATGCTTTCCTTCAAGGGAATGAAAATACAGTAATTTATGTCAGGATCCTGAGATGACAGTGACAACAAAACAAGATTAATAACTGCCACAAACACCTTGCCAAAGAAAGTCATTCAGTTAATGCTACAGAGGATGCCCCTGCCAACCCACCAAAGAAAAAAAAGCACAATTCAGAGATTGCTTTGTTTACTCAGTGTAAGTATATTTAGCAAAGGCCCTGGATCAGAAACAGAGATGACAAATGTTGGTGTAAATTACAGAGTAGGAAATGGGACAAAGGCAGAGAAAATGGGCATAAATTGAAAAATATGCAATTTAGAATACAGCTCCTAAAAACAGCTATGACATGGAATGTGATGCCAGTGATGGCCCTCTGGCATTTTGCTGAGAAAATTTTAAACTCATGAAATGATTCTTATTCATGTTTCTCTCTACTTGGAAACTGAGATATTTCCATGATTTTTAAGTTTTCTAAGTGCACATTTAGAGATTTGTGAAAGTACTTACAAAAGACTCATATTCCTCAACAGCCACTCAATTTATTAGGTCAAAATTGCAAACATGCAACATTGCTCAGCAGAATGCAAATGTACAGGGTAGGGGCAAAAGAAAAAAAAAAAGCCAAAATTGTACTAATAGCACTATAAACTTTACAGCACTTTTTGTTTCAGTATAGACTCATTTTTTAAGGAAACAGACATGCCACTCTAACAACATGACCGCATACATTTTAACCCAAACTTAAAAAATAAAAGCTATTCAGTGAATAATAATGGGAAAGAATTACATTTATTTAATCCCTCACACAATGGAGCCAATGTGCCTACCAATTGGGCTATTCATGCATAAATTGTATTTAATGGCTTCCTGTTAATATGCTGTAGTTTTATAATGAAACCCCAGCAATTTTGCAGCTCAAGCATCTGTGTTCCTCTACTGCATCAAACTGAGCAGTAATGGAGTCAGGAAAAGACATCTGACCTTGGAGCTTTAAATTTTGATTATTCCACCATGTCACAAAAAGAGATGTAAAGTCACCTGTAATGCTCTTTTTCTTAAAAGGGGGGAGGCAGCAATAGACCTCATATTTTAGTAGTAGTTTAGAACTGATGCAATTTCACAGGAATTAGTTAGAAAATTGAGGTTCATTTCAATACAAACTGGATCTGGTGATTTCCACAATGGTCTTTTGGCACAAAATTGATTACGCGAAGAGAAAAGACAATAACTCATCAATAAGTTCATAAATTTTCATTCAGAAAAACTAGAAAAATGGATGAAGCTGAGACTTAGCTCACATAGATTAAATTTTTTAATTGTGTGTTTTACTAACCATAAACATTTTAACTAATATGCAATTCAGAAATCTGTCAGAGGAGAATTGGTTGCTGTATTGTGTTACAGGAAGCAGTTCAGAAACATGTGCAGCATTCAGCAGGTAGGTTTCATACACACCTTATTGCTATTTAAAGAAGGAAAGTCTGGGCCATATGATATTTTCAGGGAATTTTCAGAGCTTTGTGTTTTACATTGACTACATGGAATGTGCAGCACGTGGGCACAATGAACTCTTGGCCGGATTTATCCACTGGTAAATTTTGATGTTACACAGAAACAATTATTTTTCTTGGCCTAAAGGTCTGTCATGCAAATTTGTCTAGCAGAAAAAGCTTCCTCTGAGCCAAAACTATTACAAAAAAAAGCAAGCCCCCTGCCAAGTGGTGTTCCATCTCCACGTCTGCCTCGCTGCAGAGAGGAAAGAAATGCCTCCTGTCGTAGACATCTTTTTGTGAAAATCCTAAGATTTTTTCTCTCCTGAGAAGCTGAAGCCTCAGAAACAAAATGTAAACAATGGTTACCTGCTGCTGTGGAATGCAACAGGTGCATCTGTGATTGGTCTCATGTGGATGTTTAGATTTAGTGACCAGTCATGGCAGAGCTGACTCTCTCTCTCTCTCTGTCCAAGCCAGCTGCATTTGTTTTCATTCTTTTCTATTCTATTCTTAGCTTAGCTAGCCTTCTGAGATGAAACTTTTCCTTCTATTCTTTTAATATAGTTTTAATGTAATATATATAATAAAATAAAAAAAAACAAGCCTTCTGAACATAGAGTCAACATTTTCGTCTCTTCCCTCACCTGAAAACCCCTGTGAACACCGTCACAGCCTCCACACCCCAGAGTGGTGTCTACAGCAGAAAACTGTCCTGGTGTCACATCCCAGCCTGTGACAGCTCAAATGAAGAAAATTCCAACTCTGCTGAGTACATCACACATCTTACAGGCAGCTCTGCTCCCCTGCACTCGAGGAGATGAAAAGCAGCCCGAGTACAGATGTGGCTGCTGGAGAATAAAGCTTTAATTAACGAGGCTGAGACGCTGAACTTCAGTAGACTCTAAATGGTGTGTTTGATTCTTAAACACCAAACTGACTTGCAAGTTCTTGAGTTCATGCTTGAGTACAGCATAAGGGCCTTTTCATGTAATTTGAGATTCAATCAAGCAGCAGCATCTCACTGCAGTGCTCTTCAACACGGAGTCATAGGATGGCTTGGGCTGGTGTTAGGTAACAGATGAACTAAATTCCTTTTCTTCCAAGCTAACCAGTGTATGTGACTGACAGGGCTGTGCTTACAGGGGGACATAAACTGGAGTCATTTTGGTATAACTCCCTGCAGAGCTTGATACAATTCATGCCAGTAGCAATGATTGCTAATCTGAGTTTCTTCTAGACAAATGTCTCCCCAGAGAAATTCAACAAATTCATTTTCTGTATATCAGTAAGGTTGCATCTATCCACTTTATTGGACATTCCCATTCACTTTATCCACATTTCCTTATGATGCTGTGAATTTGCTAATTTATGTCCAATGCTACTCTCAGGCATTATTTATGAATTTCAAAAGTAACTCATCACACTTAAAGCCTAATGAATTTCATCTGAATTTACTAATATAAATTAAACATGACTTAACAATGACTTCACACTATTAACTCAAGTACTGGTCAAAATTATGTCACATAGGAAAATCAACATGTTTGTAACCTGCTGCACCATCTACTGACCAAAAGATACTACAACAGACTTCAGAAAAATGCTACACAAGCCAAAGAACATACTCAGAGAACAATAGGTTTATGTGTGATAGACTGGCTTCTCTAAGGGGCATTGCTGATGACTCTGATACTTTGGACTTTGTTGCAATAATATTGTAGACAGTACATGTATGTGGGCCATAATTGCTTGGAGTTCTATATGGAAATAAGTATAGTTTTGGGGTTTTTGAAATTGTTTTAATATTTGACTAAATTTCGAAATAGCTAACTGCCCATAAACACTTTTTATGGGAATTATTCATTGAATCTTTAAGGAACAGCTGTCACACGACTCAGGCTTCCCACCTTTTGTCACCTTTTCACTGTATATAGGTCACACATCATAAAAATGTTGAGTTTTCCTTGGTGACACCAAAAGCAGCTGTAAGATGTCTCCTACTTATTGACATATTAAAAATAAAAACCCAAGAAAAAAGAAAAGGACCATTAATCCATTGAGCCTAGAGAGTCTCGTGTTCTATGAAGCTTTACAATTATTCATTGTAATTGCCTCACTTAAAAAAAAAAGGGAAAAGCATAGAAAAATCAGCCATTTTTTTCACTAGGGAGGAAGATACATACTGCAAGTCCAAACTGTCCATAATGATATTCTGTAACTACAGATGGGCATTTTTCCCTTCCAAATGATTACTGGGAAGATGCAGCAGCACATGACACATTAAAAGTATTATTCCCTCTTTACAGAGCAGCAGCATAACAGCAACACAAAGAATGCACTTATTTCCAGATATATATATAAGGAAGAGACTAGAAAACTGTAAGGCAAAAGGGGAACTGAAAAAGAAGTAATTATGAAAATGGAAAGAAGACTTTATGAAGTAAGAGTATAAGCAATAATGTGCATAGCTTGGCTATTCAATTACTAAATGGACTCATTGTACTGTGTACAAGTTTTGCAAGGATGGAAACATGAATGAATTTCATTGACCTTGTCAACATTAATGGGTAGAAGGAAAGACGAAAAAAGTTTAATAGTTTATATTCTTCATTTGTAAGCAATCCTAGGCCCTCTAATTCCATTCTATATTCACCAGTCTTGTTGGTAACTTCTCATAAAGATTATGAAACACCAGAACTAAGCACAATTTTTCTCTTTTATAACACTGCCTTGCAGTACTACAGGTGGAATGTTATGACCACAAGTTTGTTAGATATTTCAATTAAAATTCAGGGGGCAAAATGGCACCAAATTTCATTTAGAGTTTCCAATCTTCTAAATAGGAAAATTAAGGCAAGAAAGGAGAGCAATGCTATAAAATATTTAATAAACTAAAACATTAAGGATCTTGACTAGTAACTTTTTGATCCAATCCCAAATTCATAACACTTCCATCAGTAAAGTGAAAAGGAAAAGCTTTTTAAACACTTGACAAGGGCATGCACCCTTCCTAGAGCTGATGGCAGCTTGCACAGACCTACAGGAGAGGTTAACAAAGCTGAGCAAAACAAATCCTGCACCACAACCCATCAGCTAATGCTTAAATGGTGTGAGGATTTGTGAAGGAATTTTGAATGAATTAGAGATGGGACCTCTGAGTTGCTGTAGATGATGTGATTTATTTTTCTTGTCTTCTACATAGGCAGGAAGGGCGAGTTCAGCTCATATCTTCACTGCATGGCTCAGGAGGTCACAAGACCTCCAGTTACAAGACTTTTTAAGGATTTATTTACCAATAAAACAATGCCAATAAGGATGCTTACAGTTTTGACCCAATCTTTAAATATTTCATCTTATGGACTCATGCTACAGTCTAAGTTTTCTTAGCTAATTATGTTATGACACACAAAGTATTGTACTCTAAAACTCCAAACTTTCTTCTACCTAGCTTAATATACCTCTGCTTTTAACTACAAATCCACATTCTTGCTTCTAGCACCTAAGTTTGGAAGCCTTTTCCAAGGTCTCAAATGAAATTCTGTGTTTAATTCTAAGCTTTGGCTTATAGGCCCAAAGTTCTGAGAGTTCCCTACATTTCAAATTTCAACAAAATAAGTTGGTTAATAACTAGATGAGAACAATTAATTTGTTCCATGACACAGAGACACTACCATGACCAGACAGATATCACCAAATGCAGTTTCTCTCTCTGCATGGTATGGATAAAATCCTGTTCTTTACAGCTGGAAAAAGGGACAAGAGACCACCATTAAAGTCACACAAACCAGCTGGGGAACCTACAGACAGGCTGCTCTAGATAACAAAATTATTACACTAAAAAAGGCTACTGAAAAGTTCTCCAGGAGTGCCATCAGGAGCTGTTGTGTATCATCAACACAACACACCCTGAAGTGCACCAGGAGCATAAAGTCAGTGATGAAAGGACTTTCTTATTCGAGTTTGACTTTGTGCCAGCCTGCAAACCCAAACCAATAAACATAGCTAGTTGGGTAGAGCTTTGCCTTATGCTCTTCAGAGGTATAGGATGTACAGTCCATATGGTGACCTAACTTGAGATCTCATGCTGCCCAAAAACTTCTTAAAAAGCCTAAATGATGCTCCAATTTAGGCATATCACTCCTCCTTTCTGCTTGCTTACCTCTTTTAGGGCTTTTATATAAACCTAACTATTCAAGCTGAAGTTCCTTTTCGTCTATACTCGGAAGTTTACAGGATTTTATAGACTTCAGTGAAGCCTGACCTATAGCCTCAGCATGAAATGCAACATTCCTCTATCTAATTATTGTGATTAAAAAAAAAATAAAACATCAATCTGATTCCTTCCAGGACAGGATCCCTAGCTCTGCTAGTTAAGTAAGCATTAAGCATAAACATCTTAAGGAAAAGCCTTCCTTTTCAAGTTCATTGGTGTTGCCCTAAATGAAATTAGTACCAAAACTAGTACCAAGGAAGCCTTCATTACCTGCATAACAGCTTTTGCTTAGTGACCACCCCACAAAATCTAGTTATACCTAAATTAAATTCATTTATATAATGGTCCTGTTCCCCCTCAAGGCTGATACAGCACTGAAAAAATCTTGAAAGTGCTGGTGTTCATATCAGGCTCCCCCAGAAAAATAAAATAAAACCCATCATCTCAGCTGTATAACTTTACACCAGATCAACAATTCTTTTAAGTCAAGGATTCCAAATGTTTCTCAGCTGCCACTTGAGAGAAAACACACTGTGAGAACCTAATTGGATCCACATCCTCTGGGAACTTAGGAAGAAAGGTGAAGTTACTAAACACTAAGTGTTCAGTAAACCTAAACTTTTTTCTTTTTCAAGAAATAGCAGAACATGTGAACCATTGACTTTAGGCTGCTTCACTTTATTGATTTTCAAGTAATCAAAATTATAAAACTACCTACAAGCACTTGAAAACGTACATTGAACAAGGCTATTTCAATTCAAAAGTCAATCATATCTTGCAGGTGAGAAGGGAAGTTTTAATTTCATATTCTGACTTCAGAAATTATTTTCTCTCAATCACACTTTATGCTTTCAGGACCAAGATGAAGAAATACAGTTTAAGTCTCAGAGAAGGAAACAGCAGAACATAATTCCAGAACAAGCCATAAATTTGTAGACTTTCAGCAAAAATAACCACCTGCACACACACAAGATACCAAAGGGTTGGTTGGGCCTCCACTGCTGCAAAAAAGTCCCCAAATGTCAGAACTACAATGAATCATAAATATACCTCAGGTGTATCAGACAAAATAGAAATCATAATGGGTTATATGGCTAAGGCTGTAGGAAAAAAGCTGAGTTTTCCATCCCATCCCATGAATTCCATTGCTGCAACACAGCCCACACAACCTGAGCTCTCCACAGAAGGCACAGTTCAACCAGGTTTGGAAAACATCCTCTAAGCAAACAGACTCCAAGAAGATATTTATTGTTAAAATGGGATCACACCAAGAGGAGCCAGAGCAGCAACATCTAAATATGCAAGATGTGGCTGAAAAGATGAAAGGGTAAAAAAAAAATATCCATATCTTACATGGACATGAGGCAAATAACAGCTTAAACAGCAGAGATGAACTTTTGGTAGAAGAGAGTGATTTAGATTTGCATGTCCTGGAAATCACCTGGTGTAACCTACTCGAAGAGGATGGATCAGGTTATACCTTTAAATTTATACATTAGGAAAGAAAATCTGCTTCATGGAATGGCTCTAAGAATAGATTGCTTCCAACTACTGGTATCTCCCCCGCTTGAAACCAAGAACAGATTCCATGGGAAGAGTTTGGGAGCTTCTGCTATGTTTGGGAAGAGAAATGAACCCCTTGGGTTCATATTCCACAGTTTGCCACCCTGGTTCTTTAGCCTCTCCATACCAAGCACAAAATAAAAAAACCAAACATTTTCCTCGCTGATATTTAGATTCTGCAAAGCTGCTTTTTGTGATGTTTAGCAATGAAGTAAATGTAGGAAGATTCATACATCACTGACACCACCAGAAAAACAAACTGCATTATTTGCCAAACATCAAGTTATAAAGTATCATTTAGTTGTTTCTCTGCAAAAATCAGATTAATAAGCATTATTGTATGAAATATTCATGAATATGCATTACTATACAAACATTTTGCACAACAGCTGTGAGTTGTTTACTAATTCCTGGTTTAAATCATAATGACATTATTTTGAAGAGGTGAATATGGCTGTAACCATGATTAAAATGAGGCTTAATCAAGTAGCCAATGGAGTAAACAACCGCATTATCACCGCCAGTATCACAGGATTTTGAAAGTCACAAAAATTGTCATTAAAGGTAGAATTCAAATTTCCATGGAAGCAAAAATTTTCTTTTTTATTTTTTTTTGATGTAGCTATCACAACAGGTAGAAACAAAAAAACGGCTTTCAACTGTCTCAAGGAATATTTTTTTCCAGACACGTTTCAATGCAGACTCTGAGAACAGAACAAAATTTACAGCAGGAAGATATGATGGGAGCATGAAAAATGAAGGACTTGTGGTTTTCACCTTGTTGAGACCTTAAATTTAAAAATAAAACAAACTATGCACTTAATGCAAGGCAGTGGACAGCTCTAAATAGCACAGTTGTTTAGTCAAGTCAATTATTATTTTAATGTTGTTGATCCCTGTACTAGAACACGATTGCCTCTGCCAAATGAGATCCACTACCAGAATTTGTGCATGTCCTCACATGAAAGCAAGACTGTGTTGAATTACAAGAAGAACATGAGTTTGGTTGATTTTTAAATTCAAAGTTTCCTCTTTTTTCCCATTTGCACTCAAAAATTTAGGAGATTTCATGCAGGAACTATTCCTGTACCACTGATTCTGTTTGGACATCCTTGAATTCTGCATCTTCCTCCTCCTTGATCACTTCAGGACCAATAAAACCTCAGTAATTGTTAGAGGATAGTGCTGAGATGGGACAGTGGCATT
The DNA here is from genome assembly GCF_027887145.1 of Ammospiza caudacuta. Classification (NCBI taxonomy): domain Eukaryota; kingdom Metazoa; phylum Chordata; class Aves; order Passeriformes; family Passerellidae; genus Ammospiza; species Ammospiza caudacuta. The sequence continues at coordinate 22,617,609 of NC_080603.1, forward strand.
GCCATGCCAGAGAACACCCAGAGCCTGGCACAGCAAGATTCAAGCTTTAGGACTGACAAAGAGTCCTAAGAAGAAGTTACAAAAACCTGAGATACAGCAGTCTTGCAGGACTGAATTCTGGGTCTCACATTCCCAGAATTTTGCATATAATTAAAGGCTAAGATATATTTGGAAGCTAAAGACTTCCTTAAGATTATGGGAATGTAAATGATGCCGAAGGTAGGCTTAGGATAATTTGCATCTCTTTCTGAAAGCTGCAGGAGTCCAGTTCCAGTCCCAGCTGCATTACAGTAATGACATTAAAGCCTTTATTGCTCACTCAGTGAAAGAATTTCTCAGGAGTTTCGCTTCAGTACCTGAATTTAGCTCAGTACTTGAGTTTAGCTCAACACCTGAGTCTATACATACAGCAAACTCAAGCAAGACCCCAATCCTAGACTTTCTTATGGATAGACCTTGCACAAACACTCAATACCATGTTTTTGCATAGGGATTCCTAAGACAAGTTCTTTTTTGTTTTCCAGTCAGAGAAACATCAAAAGAAAACAAATAAACTACATTTTTTTTTTCCTAAATAAGTTTGGAGAATAACTAACAGCAATTTGTCTGCTGTTAAAATGGGGAACTCTCTAGTCATTGCCTCCCTTTTTCCTAGATTTTCTCTCTCACCATTTCAGGGCAAAGCTGGCTTTATCTGAAAAAAAATATATATATACACACACAGACACATACAAAATCCTTTGTATCTTCCAGTGTACTTCTGAATGTGTTATGAGCCCCTACTTTATACTGGAGGAATGGGAATATTGGATGCAAAAAGATCTGAACTTCTCAAACCATTGGCTCTTCAGAACCACTTTTCCTCAGGAACTGAATTTCTAGTTTTATGTGGTAGGTATTTCCTATTTCTATTTTGTCACTTACTACTTTTTTTAATCTGTTGCAGAGGTTTTCATATCCATAAAGTTATTTTTTTACTTCCATTATTAACATACCAGTATTTTGCCAGCTGTTACAGGAATATTCATTTAACACACTTATTAGGGAAAGTGATTAATATAATGCAATAAAGGGCATGAAATTAATCTTTTATGGAATATTAATGACGAGCATACATAAACTTTGATCTTCTGCCATGAAGTATTCTGCAGGAATTGATTTGAATTTTTTTGTTATAACAAACAATGTGTTTACATGTCACGCGCATTTCAGGCAGGAAACTTCCAATAAATCTTTCATTTAACACACATCTGTAACTATGCACAGCAATCCTATACATACCAGATGATTTTTATCAACTCTAATTATTCATTGATAACACATCTGATTATGTGCCTCAAGGCAACGTTATAAATTCTAAGTTGTTTTTTCAGTTGTAATTACCATATGTTCCCATTAATCTGATTCTATTAGCTCAATCTTTGCCTACCGATCTTGGTGTCAATCAATTGTTCTTCCAGCTCATGCATCAAACCAATAAGAATGGATTTTGGAAGCTGGAAATGGAATTTTTTTGGTTCAGAGGAATTGTTCCAACAATCTGAGTCACAAAACCTGATTTTTAAACAAAAGTGACAATACAACCCCCGTGTTTCCAAAGGGGCTGTAATTTATTCATCTGTACAACATCCAGCACTTCTCTGTCCATGCCTAAAAACAGCCAGTAAGGACACAGACAACTATTAAAAATATTGGTAAAACCCAGAATCTTCTTTTATATTTTGAAGGTGTCAGGAAGGGTAAAGGAGGAGCTGCTCTGGAGCAGCTGCACACTTCATGGTGTTCCTTAGCAACAACTTCTCAGGCAAAGTTTCAGGGAGCTGGAAATAGGATTCTAGCAGTACTTCTTATTTTGGGAATTCAGTTCCTTATTCCTAACTAAAATGACCCTCAGTCTCCTCTGTTTATGAATAGCATATTTAATATAGAATCTATGCACCAAAGATAAATTTACAGTTAATATATATGTGCTGAATGGTTGGGTAAGATAATCACAGCAAAAGTGAAGAAATTCTGTACGCAGCATTTGAAGCAATTTAAACAACATTGACTGCCATTAAAAAGTAATTTTTAACTTACTTTAAAAAAAGCCTATGAACAAATTTTTTGCTAAAATATGTTTAAAAGTTTTTACATGACCTTTGTTTACTGTAATCACTTAAAAAATTTAAAAAGCCCTTTTAGTTTTTGTCTTTTATTATAGTAATTTACCCACAGAGCTTTATTCTACAGAGTCTAAATTACTGGCCTTAGAATTGATCCTATGCGTAACACACTGAAACTATTTCATTACTTTTAATCTACTGATCTAGGAAATCAAACATTTTTAAAAAGAGCCCCCTAAATGCATCTGCTGTCATCCAAAGATGACAAACTCACATACTGCCAAAGCAGAGTTGATATAGAAGATAATATGAATTAATGCTAAAAATAAAAATCAACAGACAAATAGCGTCACTATTCATTCATTTCATCAAACTTAAGGAAAATATTTTTCATTGGAAAATCATTTTATCTTGATAGTATTAATTACAAATTATATGGAATTATCTGTCTTCAGTAAAGGGACATTAATGAGATGATTGTGAGGGAAATTGGATTGCAAAAGTTTTGGTGAATATCTTAGTTCTTGGTATCTTTCTTCGTCATGATCAGAACCATCAGCAATCCTACTCCTCCAGTAATTAAGAAAGAGATTCACTTTTGAGTCTTGGTGGCCTGGGGGTGTTTCTGAAGCCTCTGGAGCAGCTAAAGGGCTGCTCCAGTCTGGAAAATCCCTTGAATGATGCCAGCAAAATGCAGCTCCACACCTTCCTCTGGGGCAGCATCACAGCTCAGCTGCTCCTCAGGGCAGAGGAACCAGCTCAGAGCATCTCCTCATCTCCTGCAGCCATCCCAGTGCCTCTGTGCTTTGATAGTTGAGAAGAATTCAAGTATTTCCTTTCCAAATGAACATAAACTGAACAGAAGCCCAGTGCCTCCATGCCAGCAAACAGCAACTTCTGATTAGGTCAAAAACTGCTTCATGTTTTGAGAGCAATGGAATCTTTGCTCAACTATGAATTCAAAGATGATAAATAAAAAAAAATTGAAGATACAGCTCTGAGGTGGTACAGATGCTTCTCAAATGGCCTTCATTAAACTTAAATCTTAAATTAGCCAAGTTAATTCTCACCTTTTTTTTTTAATTTCATAAATGGACACACAACTCTAGCCAAACTTATTTATATGATCACCAACTGCAAAATAACAAATATTAGAAATCAAGCCTCCCAATACTATTTAAAAAAAACAACAAAATGCATCTCAAATGATTAGAAATATAATTTCCATGCTAAGCAGTGAGCATTAGTAACCATTATTTATATTTCTACATTAGCAAACACCCTTCTTTGCATTCCTGACTTCAGTACAGACCATAAGTACATTTATAATTACAGCTTCTGTTCATGCAAATGACAGTTATGCCTCAGCATTTATCAGTGGAAACACTAGAGAATTCTAAGTGGAGCATGACACATCCAAGATCATAAAAAAAACTCTCTATCAACAATTGACATACAGTAACACATTGAACAGAGTTAAATGCTTGTCTTTGGAGATTCTGGCATTAGCTAAAAGTGATTGATAATGCCAGAATTCATGATGGATTTGTCTGTGGTTTGCTGTCACCTGTTTATCTGAGATGCATTATTGGAAATAATCTCTCAATATAAACCCAAGCTTAATTAGAAATTCAATGCAAGCAAGCCATTCACCAAAGCCAAAACAAAACTGGGAAAATTTGTGCTTTAAAAAAAAAAAAAAATCCTGCTGGATTGCCTCGTACAGAGATAAACACTTGTGTGTCAGACTATGCAGGTTGTCTGTTAACCCAGCAGATATTTTTCCACACAAACATTCACACAGAAAAAACACATAACCACTGCCCTTGAAACAATAGTTTAAGCCAAGGGAAAACATGTCAAAAGCCAGAGATAAAAAGATGAAAAATCAAAGTTCACATTTGATTTCACATTTTGTTTTACCAAGATTTTGAATTCTTTTCAAAACCTCTTTCTGAGCATTCACAAGGATGTGTGGGTTAAGGCACACGTACCTGAACCCTCAATAGAGCTCCCTTAGGTGGCAATTCAGTGATGATGCTGTAGCACAAATTGGCCAAATAATTCATAAATTGCAAAATTGTTTTCGCGCAACTTTACATGAAACTTCAGTTGCTCCATCACTAGTCCCATCACTCATAAATAACATAGAAGTTTGTCTGAATGTGCTGCACACATCTCCAATGATATTCAAATATGTCCTGGCACACCTGCTGTCCTAGACCTGAGGTTCCTTATGACAGTGGGGCCTTGATGCACATTTAGGTCTCAGTGTTTTGATGAGTGAAATCCTGGAGAACAGCACAAAATAATTGGAAATTTCAATTTAACCTACTTCTCTTTGTTCCATTTAAATTCTTTTAGGCAAAGCTGTGCCCTCCAAAATGTTAAGATTTACGAAAAAGGTATTTTCTCTTTCTTTAACAACAACCTTGGAAACTTCAGTGTTTAAGGGGCTTCCTAAGTGGGATGGAGGAGGACTTATGGCTTTTTTTCACCCCAGAAACTATAGAAGAGATGACTAGGAATTCCAAAATCCTCTAACAAAAATACATAAGCCAAGCATTCTACAAAAGGCATAACAGCATCTCTGTGGAGCAAACAAAGTTAACCAGGGTCTTTCACATGATACTGCAGAAAAAGCAGGGTATATAAATATCTCAGAAGCAAACACACTCATGGCAGTTTCCAAGATGCAGATAGAGTTAGCCCAGCTGAGCAGATCACCTACACTGAAACAGAAAAAGAAAACTTGGAAATAATTTGCTCTGCACCTATCACTCTAAAGGACCCAATTTCAACACTAAAAAGACTCAATAGTTTTTAGAAAAAAAATAGTGTTCATAACATTGTGATTTACAAATATGGTAGAAAAATTGAATCTTTTACTTGTACAGTAGTAGAATAAATACATAAAAATTAAATCTTAAAATATACGTATTAGATTTAATCTGCATATTTTTTGAGAAATATATTTAGAAAAACATGTTATCCCCTCTTTATTAGCATCATCATCATCTAGAGCCACGTCTACATGCTAGCAATAGCTTTTTACAATGTTCTTGTTTTAGAGATGCTTTCAATTGTTCCTCCCATTAAAATGAGAGTTAAAAATATTAATTTATGTAATCTGAGCCATGGAATGACTTCAACCAGACTAATTAGCATAACCTTCTCGGGCATCATCCATATTCATTGTGCAGACTGGGGCAATGCTTAATGGCAGAACTAGAACTGATGGAGCCTTCAGCTGTGTCAGTGCCACACTTCACAAACCTGTGAGCTCAGCAAACCCTCCCGTTGCCACCTACAGCAAGCTCTGTGTATAGTGTGCTGTAAGCTTCATTAGAGGGTTTGTGCAATTAGTCACAGCAAGGAGCAGGAATATCACTGGGGTGTCCGTGCATCACCTGTCCTCAGTGCGGGATCCTCTGGGCTGGTGGAACTGGGGTGGCTGTGGCCTCCAGGACAGGATGGATCACGGCCAACAAGGCAGCTCTGAACCTCTGGTCACACAGAACGTGCCACAGCAATCACCAAAAGGCAGCAGGGTCAAAATGTCCAGAGCCCCATGACCTGCTCAAAGTTTTAGGTGCCACCACCTGAAGCAGCTTCCTGGGCTGATATTCCTAATGATGTGGCTCATTAATATCCAAGCCATGCTGGGCATTGAGAGGTTTGGTAGTTGCCAAACTAATGGTGGTTCCTTTTGGAAAATTAGCTTTCATTAACATTCCCATCCAGTCCTGGGACCAGCAAATAGGGGCCATTCAGTTCTGCTACAGACAAGTAGATTTGTGGGAAAACAAATCATATAATCACAGAATGGCTGGGTTGGAAGGGACATTAAAGATTGTACAGTTCCCAATCCTTGCCACAGACAGGGACACCTTGACTAGACCAGGTTGCTCCAACTTGTCCTTGAGCATTTCAGGGATGGGTCATCCACATCATGCCTGGGCAGCCTGTGCCACTGCCTCGCTACTACCACAGGGTAGATATTTCCTAATATCTGATCCAAACTTGCTCCCTTTCAGTTTGAACCCACTCCCCCTTGCCCTGTCACTCAATTCTCCGGTAAAGAGCCTCTCTGCAATTGAGAAGAAGATATTCTATTCCTGTCCTAAGGTACATCTTCCTGAGGGGTGCCAGCCAAAAATTTCAGTTTCCAATTGAAGTGTTGTATCCTCAAACTTAAAGCAGGAGTTATGAGTTTAACATTCCTTATTATTAATATCATATAAACATTCAGATGAGCAAACTCTACAGGGCTGCAATAATACTCCTCATCCCCTTGGTTTTGAGGACAGTATATTGGAAAGAAATCCCTGATATTACTATTTAGGATGAGGGTTTTTCTCTGAGCAGCCTCTCCTACACCTCTCTCCAGCCAGCCTTGGACAGAGCTTTGTGACCAGCATCCAGCAGCAGAATTTCCACCCTTAAAAACCCTTGTACACCCTTAAAAATTACAGCCTCACTGCTTTTCCATAACAGTACCTCCCAGTCAGCTTCCTCAAGTATCAACTTTGCATGAATCTCAACAAAATAGAGCCTGGTTTCATTAATGTTTATAAGGTAATTCAAAGTGAGAATATCCTTTACAAACAATTCAAGTACATGTAAAGTTGTCACCAAAATAGAAGGTTTTACTTTTATCTACAGCAAAAGTTCTCTTTTATCATCTACTCTCTTATTTATTTTAATCCTTTCCCATACCAAAGGGCAAAAATTCCTATTAAATACATTAACCTGCCCTTTTATACACATAGTCCAAACACCATTACAGGAACCAACAATTTATCCAGGAACCCTCCAGCCCTAATCCTGCTTCTATACCTTGCTATACATTAATGCTACAAAATGTGAACACAATTAACAAGCAAAAAACCTTTCTAGTGGACAGGCATGTCTGTGGCTCCCAGGGCAAGAGGCACAAACAGCAGCCTTCCTCTTGGTGAATTTTAATTGGAATTTTAATAAAGGCTTTACCACACTGGAGAAAACTGCCGTTAGCACAGCTCTGACTCTTTTAATCAAATTCTTTGGTGATTGTTCCTGGGACTGAATGGAATTCAGAAAGTTATTTTAGCAATATTTATATTTTTCTCTGATTTATAATTAAAACTTTTATTCTAGTAAAAAGATCATGAATTGTATTGCATATATTATAGTGGATAGCTGAGGCTAGGGGGTCAGATCAGTTTTTTGTCATATTTCCATTACAGCACACAGATTCAGTAAAAACCAGATTTCCCAGACAAGTGCCAGAGAGGTTCATTGTGAACCATTCTTCCACACACACTTTGCTCTTTAGATGGAGCTATAATTCCTACCAAACTTCAGTGCATTAATATCTTTCCATGAAAATTTGTCCCTTATCATAGAAATGATTCCATGATAACAATAGTTACAGTAAATTCAAATAACTAAACTTCAGTCTTCTTTGAAAATGTCCTCCTCAGTTTACCAATTTCATTTTATTTTTAAAAAAGACATGCAGTGGCCACTACATTAATTTTTTAAAAGTAAACACTTTGTACTTCCTGTCTCAACCAGAATCCAAGAGGCAGAGAAAAGAAAATCTTAGCTGCTTAGTTGTAGCTTTTAGAATGTGAATATGGATTTTTTACATACTGTGAATCAAACTAGGGGCATCAAATGATTTCACTGAAGGTTTTTGCTGAAAAGATTTTTGAAAACTGCAGTTAGATGATGCATATATGTTTGTCATTGGTTTGTATTCAACAAGCACTTGGGTCAAACAGCATTTCATCTCTCTGCAAATTAAAACTCTTAGCAAATGGATGGCTAATATGCTTCAACAGGAAGAGATGGAATTTATTAGATCCTGTTCTTCAGTGGCACAGTGAATCAGGTAATTGATGCAGTAATGCAAAATGTTATTAATGCCATCACCTCTCCTTTTTGTAAACCTGCCATGCAGGCTTTCAAATCCACTGTGGCAATTTCTGTCACTTCCACCACCCATTCTTGTTGCCCTGCTTCAGATTTCTGCATCAGAAACTGCCTTACAAAATTTTCTGACACTTATTTCAATGAAGACAAACTTGTGAGTTCTGGCATACACCAGTCAGACATTTTCAAAACTAAGGAAGAAAATGGAAACTACTCCGAGTTATAGATCCCATGTCCATTAGTTACTCAAAATTATGACTCAGTGTAAGTTATTTTTGCATCTAAAATTTCTATTATATAATTAAGATCTAAAACTTACAAGTCCAAGCTAACTTCCCAAGGACAGTTCACCAAAATAATTTTTCCTTAGAGAAAGGTAAGTATTTAAAGGCTTTGAATTAGACAAATATTGCTTAACCAGCGTCACTTTGCTAGCAAAATATTTTGAAACAATTATTTTTAAAAGGGAAAAAAGACAAGTTGAACAGTCATTTCTTGCTTCTGGTTATGTGAATCCAGTGTTGGAGGCTGCCATGGAGTGGGCACAGCTCAGCAGAGGGGGATCCCTGCAGCAGGAGGGTGGGCATGGCCAATGACCCTGCAGTAATTTCCCTCCCCTGTTTTGTGAGGAGAGATGAGCAGGAGATGCTCTGCGTGGCTCAGAGGAGGTGCAGAGCAGCTGCTGGGAGGGAAGCGGGCCCAGAGGAGCGTTGGGTGTTTGATTTTTCAGGACCGTGATTGTAAAAATCGGCCTCAGCTTCGCTTCCCACGGGCACTCAAACGCGTCCCAGCTCCATCACTCCAGCAAGGGAGGTTAAAAATAACACAACAACCCCAAATCACGTGTGCACAAAGGCTTAATTTACAAAACCTGTGTTCAGAGCCAACAAGAAACAACTTCAGACACTGTGACTTGGATAGGTGTATGGACTGCCTCAAACTCCAGAAAAATAAATTAATCACTAACTGCCTTCCATCCCCCCTTTATTTTCTCCTGGTACAAGAAAAATGAACACTTAAACCAGCAACTTCTCTGGCAGATTGTGTTGACTTTGGGATTGCAAGTGCTACACTTTGAAGATTTAGCCACTTTAGCTTGACAATTTGAGCATCTGCTGGTTTTATTCTTTTACTGATTTCCAGTCCCCTCTCAGAGGTCCACATCTGTCCTCCCTATGAAGTGGAAATAATACAAATAAGAGGTATCTGACTTGCCCAGGATTTCTTTGGTAGATGCTCAATCAGAAGTTTAGTTCTTCCCTACATTCTGAAAATGAAATAATCCTCCCTAAGAACTAAATGGCCCATTGAGAGCAATGAAAGAGTGAAGGCTAGAAAGAAAAATCCCCAGAACAAACATCTGATTAACTACTTTAAATAATACTTTATTTGTGCTTTGAATCTTTGACTATTTCTTACCCTTAAGAATTCACAAAGTTGTCCTTCCATTTTTTAAAAATCCATTATTTATGCATAGAATGACAAGGAGGAATCACATTGCTTCAATTGAGCTTTGCTCTGGAGTAAGTGCCTTTTTTATTTTTAAGAAAAGACTGTTTGATTTGTTAATATTAATATCTGGAGTAAATGCCTTTTTTATTTTTAAGAAAAGACTGTTTGATTTGTTAATATTAATATTTTAACACCAACTTTGAGCATCTGAGCAGTTGTTGATTATCACAAATTCTAAGTCCTGTAGATGAGAATTCTGTAAGAACTAGTATTCAAAATGAAGAACAAGCAATGGAAATGGTTTTCAAGATCATTAAAGATTCATGCATTGTTATTATGGGAAGCATTTTAATTAAATGCTGTTAAATAAGTTCATTTCCCCCCCTTAGTTTGCTACAGTGCATCACATCCTTCAGACCTTGTTTAACTGGCCCTGGTAGCAAACCCAGGGTTTTGCTCCTGATCTGACTTCTCAGGGCTGCTGTAACATTAACTCTGAGGTTCCCATTCCCATCTTCAGCCCTGACATTCACTTAACCAGCCTGGGTGCTGAAAAGGAACCAGCAGCACCCATTTCAGACAGGCTACAGGCTAAACCATGAGCACATTTAACACCTTCCTGATGATCTTCATGGCCTTTCCCTGTTCCCAGCTGTGTAAGCAGAAGGGAGAAGATGTCTTGCAGCCATGAACAGAACCTGCAGAACCCTGGCCCTGCAACAAACACAGCCTGGGGTCGTGCATTTACACACACTTCATGAACACACACCTTGTAACATCAGAACAATAACCAGAATCTGCTGGTTACATAAAGAACCCACCTAAACTGAGGGGCAGAATAAAAAACTTGTAAGTGCGTTCACCATACTCCATCAATAACATCTAAAATTATAATTTACTTTCATCTCTTTAAATACATTTAAAAAACCCTCGAACTTAATGAAACACCAATTATATGACACAAGGAAGTCTCAAAACTAATACTGCAGGACTAACACCTCTAATCAACTCTGAGCTGAGAGACAAGGCACTTTTCTGATCACTGACAGCAACAGCTCAGCAGAATTCAAGATGCATTGACATAGTTCACTAATGCCTGTGTTACACACACACAGCCCACCTCTCTGATACATGAACAAGAACAGCTTCAAACTGAACCAGAATCTCCACTGCAGAGAAATTCTGGCCATGGGATGATGGGAAAACAAAACAAAATAACCCCCAAGCTACTGCACCCCATTCTGTTTCATCTCTATCCATGAAACTCTACCAAATCATTTGGAAGCTGCTCAGGTATGGTTTGGAATAGCAAAAAGCACAGCTTCATTTCAAAGCTAATGTTGACCACTATTTTCAACAGGTCAGCACATTGAACACCCTCAAACCTTGAAAAAGCTTGAGCAGAATGTAACTTCTTTCCTTTTTTTTCCTAATGCATTTTTGACAAAATCAAGAAATAGCCATCCCACAACACTGCCACCTCCATTTACTGCCTCACGTGGAATTCTGGATCAGCCTGTGAAGTAAGAAAGGGAAAAAAACTCTCTTTGTGGAGAAAAGAACAGAAGGCAGGCAGGATGGGGACGGCAGAGCAAGTTCCTCTGCTGGCAAAAATGCTCCCTCTTCCAGATGGTGGGAGATGGGAGCTGATTATGTTCCTGTGGGAAGAACTGCACGGCCAAATATTTGCCAGGTGCTTCAAGTCTCCTGCTCTGCACAATTGTCCTGCCCTCTCCTACTCCCTGTTGTTTAGCACAGAAGCTCCACTTCCAGGACAAATTGACAATTTAGAGATTGGAAGAGAGCATTCCCACTGAGGCCAAGGCTGGCAGACACTTTTAGGAGTATGACTTGAGCACACTTGGGTGTGTAGGACTCAGAAAGCCAAGTAAATAATCAGAGGGGAGGTTTGGGTTAGCACATCTCCTGTCTGACATCCAGGAGTGCTGAAAGGCAGGAAGGAAACTCAAGACAGCACTGGGGAACCCAGTTTTTGTGGCTGAATTCTAAGTTGTCATCAGGTCCTCTATTTTCCTTTAAAAAGTTGAACTACATATAGCAACAGTTAGAGGGAAAAGGGCTCCTCATTAGAGGTTTGCTGGGTTGGGGGCATCAAGAGCCACTCCATGACTCCTGCACTAGTGCCACTTGAAAAATGACAAGTGCATTAACAGAGCCGCAGTGTGAAACTTCAAAATCATCCCTTTAATCACATGCCACTCAAGATCATATAAAAATCCTAATAAACATCAGGCTGACCACTCTGGAGTGCCCACTACTGCTTTGAAGCATGTCATTTACACTGCTGAGATGCAGCAACAACAAACTGCTTTTAGCAGGGTAATTCTGGTGAATAAAGGAAAGCTACAAATACAGTCAAATCCAATCTTTCCCTAAAGAAAAAAAAACCATCTCCACCAAGTTCAGACAGGGGAGCTTGTGTAAGCAGGTATGAGATTTTCCACGATAAAAGAAATATTCCTGAATGATAGCTGTGCAAATTTCAACTTCTTTATTTCATAGGCCTGAGAGAAATAAAGAAGTTAGTGCTAACACATGACCCTAGCAATTTTTCATGTACAAAGACAAAAAAAAGAGCCCTGAAATTTGCAGAGCAGCAAGTTTTCAAAGATTCAGGGTATGAGAACACACTCAAGATCCATCCCTGCCCTGCTGCTGGAAATCCAAGGCATGGGATGAGGACAACTCTTCACCAGTGAGCAGCACATGGGCTGAACTAGAATTCACCACTGATTTGCCAAGTTGTGCCTCATTAGCTGCATTTCTTGTCATTTCATTATTTAAAAAAATTTAAAAAGCAGTTTTCTCATTACCAGCAATAAATATAGGAAAGACTCTGTGTGCTCGTAGCTACATAATGAATAAATGCTTTTAGTTGCTATTAAATCTGAAATGGAAGTAAAAGACCATTTTTCTCCTGACACAAACATGTCTCTTAGACATACCAAGGCTCCTTAAGCTATATGATATAAAAAGAAAAAACTTTGTCTTAATCTGTAATGATATTTCAGAAATTACTTTTACAGTACAGTAATTCTGGAAATGATGAGAAATGAAGACTAGCAGTGACAACTGAGTTTAGAGTTAAGCCAAGGTTCCTCTGGGGAGATCACAGCTACCAGCAGAAAAATTTTCTTGTCCTGGAAGAATCCAGCCCTCTCGAAATAGGTTTTTCTCCTCAGTTTACAATAGATTCACTTCAATATTGAGAGGAAAACTAGATACAGCCCAGAATGTTCAAAACAGATTTGAAGGAGGTTAAAAAATCAACCTGGAATGCAGAAGAGCTGCTTATTTGAGGTGTATTAATGCCCCGGCAAGGTGGTAAAGACAGTTTTTATGGAAAGCTCGGAATAGTAGAACAAATTTTGAGATGTCTCCTCAATGCAATCCTAAACATGATCACACTTTGTTCAAAGTCCTGGCTCCTGCAGGAGTATAAACCACATCCATTTATACCAGTGCAATTTGAACTTAAGGCAATCTGAGACTCTGAGAGCCAGGAGACTCATGGAAAAAAAAAGTGGAAAAGGAAAAAGAATAAAAAGAAGAAAAAATCATTTTGGAGAGCTGAGGAAAAAAAATATTACCTTATTTCTCCTTTCAGATACTTGAGGGCAATTTCATTCTTTCTCCCTCTCTTTGTACATGAAAAAGAAATACATGAAATAGGTCTAAACTTGTCCTCTTTCCTCAGCAAATTATCCCAGTAACTCCAATGGGAGTTAAATGCCAGTAGGAGCAAAGATGATGAAGCATAGCTGAACCTGGCTGAAAGTCCAGAAAATATTGAAAAAAATTGAAATGTCTTTATTGAAGGATTCAAAACATATCACAGACCAAGGGTTCAGCACCATTGTGATTATCTGATCAATACCCAAAACTCAAGTATATTTTGACTACCACAGTTACATTTAAGATTTTACAGTCCAAATTCAACTAAGCATTAATAACTTTTCCATGAGCACAACTTTATGGAATATTTTCTGTATAGCTAAATCCTT